>NC_065451.1:170167822-170794822 GCF_917563875.1 Diabrotica virgifera virgifera
GGTAATAAAGTCACGGAACAACAAAATGTTACGCCGCGTAATAATTTTAAAAATAACAAATAATTTTTAATAAGTTTGATTTAGTTACGTTTGGTCGGTAAACCAATAACTTAGATCTTTTGATCACTGAGTGTGTTTCAAAGATTTACATCTTTTGTTTTTTTGTTTTTCAAACATATATTTTACTTATAGTAATTAGGGAATTAAAACGTGAGGCTGTCATGGTCAGATTATGCGGCGTAGATATACGCTCCTGCTATGTCTTGGTCTCGAATGTTGTTTTTTGATGGAATGTGTCTAAAGATATTCAACCTCTCATCTTTATTGATAAGCCCAGAGAGGTTGAAGAGGGCGAAACACATTTCTAAGAACAGGTGTTTGGATCTTTGATTCTATTCAAGAAATTTTTCCCAACCTGAAATGGTGGATGTGTGAATTGTTCGTAAGGGGATTTTTCCACATTCTCTATTTCATTTGTTTGATTTAACAAATAATTTTTTGGGTCAAATAGACCCGAACGGGACAGCAGGGTTAAATGACGACGCACGGGTAAAGACTCGTGGACTCAACTGTACGTAAACACACAAAACAATTTGAATTTGATATCATCCTGAGGGTACCAACATCATCCTCAATATTATCAACTGAAAGCATGGCGTATGTCTACAATATCGAGGCCAAATAAGTCCACCGTCAATTTTAAAAACAACCGTTAAACACCTTAGTTATAACGACACCCTACTATTTTAAATAATCTTTTTTGAAAACAGTTTGCGGAGTAGAAATCCAAACGTGAAATAACAATAATTATGAAATGTAATTTTCCTTGCAATCAATTGTGGCTTAATCCTATAATATTATCGTTATATTAATACATGAAGTAGCTCTAAAAACCTTTAATTTTAATCCCACTGTGTGGATGAGTTTATCGACATGCTGTATAATGTTTGCAATAATCTTTACGAGACTACTACCTCTGTCCTATAAATATATTGGATATTTTGCATTTTGCCGAGTCATTCCTTGCCTGATCGTATACCTAAAATGCTAAAGCCGTCATTTGCACGTAACACTAAAATATGATTTATGAATATATAAACAAAGATACCGCTAATATATAAGTAGGTGGTGAGTGTAGTGACAGCCCTTAATTAGATTAAGGACTAATCTAGAGCTACGCATCATTATTATTCAGAAAAAATATAACGTGATCGTGATCATCATGATTCAGCAGACAAGTCTGCAAAAGATGCTGAATAAATTAAGTCGTTGATGCTGATCATATTTATATTGTAGGAGTAAACAGGATTATAGTTTTCTTTTTCTTCTTTTATGGCCTTTGGGAACTGTGCCCATAGGGTTATAGTTACTGTGTTAATACTATTTCAAAGTTGCATCTTAGCTTTTCTAAATATTATATCAGAAAATACTTCAGGTAATGAAGCATTTTGAGAATCGAAAAATTAATGGTTGCTATTTGTTAACTGGAATCTCTGGGGAGTCAATAAAAAAGACGTAACATCTTGTGTGTATCGAAATTGAAGACCTATTTACAAAAACAACCTAACTGTATGTTTAAGATTTCTGTAATTTGTTAGTGTAAAAGCCTAATTTCTATGAAAGAATTTGGAAATTTTAATGATATTATTTATAAATATGATAAGATATAATATCTATAAATAATATGTATAAATATTATCATTAATATTTTCAATTCTTTCATAGAAATTGTATTTTTACACAAAAAATTACAGAAATCTTAAAAATACAGTTATGTTGTTTTTGTAAATAGGTCTTCAATTTTTACAATGTCATGGTTTTTTTAACATTTAAGCAAAAAATCGACATTTTTCAATAATTTCAATATTCTGAAAAAACAACGCATTGTAGATGAAAATATTCAATAGACAACTGTCTTGAAAATACGCTTTCTTTAAAATTAGATCTTCTAAATTAAAAAACGTTTACAAATAAAATAGTTATGGTAACTTATTCCCGAAAATAAGTATATTTTTCAATTGTTCATAATTATTAAAATAAAAAAGTAAAATAGTTATCACATATTTTATTTTAAAATAAGAGTTTTTATGTAGTTACTATATGTGCAGAAGATAGGCCTGATACAACCAGTAGTTTTTAAACAAATTATATTTGTTCCAAAGACTAAGTTTTCAATCTAATAGCACATATAATAACACTAAAATTATTACTCTACATCCTACCAGACTGAAAACCATGGGAACCTTCTTTGTGAAGAATTTATAATTTAGGGGAGTGCAATTAGAACGAAAATATGCATTGTTTCGGAAAAATTCAAACAAGCTTATATTTTTCTAAAACTTTTTTTGTTAGTTTATATACATGTTAAAGTAAAAAGTTCTACTCGCGGATTTGGCCGCTAATTGTTTATTAATTGTTTAAACCATAACAATTTTTTTGTATCAATAATTTTAAAAATATCGTTAAATTCATCATTTTACTTTGATCAAATATGTTTCTATTTTGTTTTTTATTATACTGAATCCGAATATGGCATTGCAATTTGAAAATTCTTATATAGAAGCTCTTATACAGAATGTCTGTGTAGCTAGGAACCACATGGAAAACTTTTTCATTATCAATTTCACGAAAAAAAACTTATTCTTCATAAAATGTTCTGGATAGTCAAAAATCTATGGATTGACCCAAAACACTTCTTCTTCTTCAAGTCCGTCTCCTATCGGAGGTTGGAAATCATCACAGCTATTCTTATTTTACTGGCGGCTGCCCTAAATAGGTCTATGGAACTGCAGCCGAACCATTCCCTCAGATTTCTTAACCAAGATATTCTGCGCCTACCGATACTTCTCTTACCCCTGATTTTACCCTGAATGATCAGTCTCAGCAGCGAGTATTTGTCACCTCTCATAACATGGCCAAAGTATTCAAGCTTTCTTCTTTTAACAGTAAGTACAACTTCACATCCTTTTCCGATCCGACGTAAAATTTCGGCATTCGTCACGTGGTCCACCCAAGATACACGTAGCATTCTACGGTAACACCACATCTCAAAAGCTTCAATGTTTTTAATGCTGCCCATCTTGATGGTCCATGACTCAACTCCGTATAATAAAGTGGAGAAGATATAACACCGCAGCATACGCACTCTCAGATCAAGATTTATGTCACGACTACAGAAAAACATTTTCATCTTGTTAAATGCTGATCTAGCTATTTCTATTCTTGCTCTTATTTCTTTTGTTTGATCGCCTGTATGATCCAGGCAAGCTCCAAGGTATTTATAGGAGGATACCCTTTCTATAACCGTGTTATTGACAACCAAATCATTCCTGGCGTGTGGATCTTTTGTTATTACCATCCATTTAGTTTTTCTGAGGTTTAATGTAAGTCCGTAGCTGTTGCAGTAGTGGTTAGTGCGTTCCATCAGTCATTGCAGATCTGTAAGATTGTCTGCTAATATCACTGTGTCGTCAGCGTATCTCAAATTATTGATTGTATTTCCGTTGATCACTACACCACAACTAACGTCCGACAGAGCTTCTTTAAATATGACTTCGCTATAAAAATTAAACAAAAGAGGAGACAGAATACACCCCTGTCTTACTCCTCTACATATTTTGATCTCCTCAGTCATTTCATCATCTACCTTGACTCGTGCTGTTTGATTCCAATACAAATTAGTTATTATTCTAATATCCTTTTTATCAATGTTCTTTTCGACTAGAAGTTGTCTCAGTCGCTCGTGTCGGACTCTATCGAAGGCCTTCTCAAAGCCTATAAAGCAGGCGTATACATCCTGATTGATATCCAAACACCGTTGAAATAGTACGCCCACACCAAAGAGCGCTTCCCTCGTACCAAGGCCGTTCCTGAAGCCCATTTGTGTTTCACTTATATCTTCTTCAAGTTTGCGGAAAATTCTATTATGAATGATTTTTAGAAAAACTTTAAGCATATGACTCATCAAGGCAATCGTTCTGTAATCCGAGCACTCTTTTACATTTGATTTTTTAGGTATTAAAATGAATGTGGACCTTAACCAGTCTTGTGGTATTATTCCAGTATCATATATGTTGTTAAATAACTCGAGTATCATGTTCATCACTTCTCCATCAATAAGTTTTAATACTTCAACCGGTATTTCATCAGGCCCTGGTGTCTTACCATCCTTGGTGTTTTTTAAATCATATTCCAGTTCTTGTTTAAGTATCCTTAAACCCTTCATTTCTTCTCGTTTCACTGTTATTAATTCTCTTTCGTCGTCAAAAAGTTCTTTTACGTATTCTTTCCATCTTGTGAGTTTTTGTTTGAAATCTATTATAATCTTGCCTTCTGAATCATTCACCATTCCACTATGAGTCTTCTTCTTTGTACCAGTCATTTCTCTGATATTCTTATGCATGCCGAAACTATCGTACTTTCTCTCACATTCCTCAATATCCTTGCATTGTTCTGACAGCCACTTTTCTTTTTCCTCTTTGATCATTCTCTTTATGGTTCGATTTATTGCATCATATTGTTGTTTGTTTTTGTTCTTATAGGCACGTCTCTCATCCATTAAATTAAGAATTTCTTCTGTCATCCATGCCTTTCTTTTAGTTCTCTCAGTTCGTTTAGGAGTCAACGTCTCTTTAACAGCTGTTGTTAGTGCTGCCTTTATCTGTTTCCAATTATTTTCAACTTCTTCGGAGTTCACGCTATTAATTTCTTTCAAGTTTTTATTAATTTTTTCTTTTATGTCTTCTCTTGTTCTTGTATCTTTTAGTCTATTGAAATCTATCCTAGTCGTTTTTTTCTTTTTTAGTTTCTTTAATTTTATGTTTAACACAGATACAACCGGATTATGGTCAGAGTAAATGTCCGCACCTGGGTAGCTCTTTGTTGATAGTATAGAATTTCTAAATCTGTGGTTAACCAGAATGTAATCTATTTGATTTCTAATCATCCTCCCGTTACCATCAGCAGGGGATTTCCATGTGTAAAGTCTACGCTTCGGGAGTTTAAACATTGTGTTTTTAATTACAAATTTTTCATTTTGACAAAATTGAACCATTCTGTCACCACGTTCATTACGGTCTCCTAACCCATAATCTCCAACACAATCTTCCACTCTACCCTGACCCACCTTGGCGTTGAAATCACCCATTATTATTATGGGTTCCTTTTTCTGTATACTTTTGAAGTCCTCAATTACATTGTCATCCTTATCTGCTGAAGGGGCATATACCTGAATAATATTAATGTTCTTCGGTTGTGCTTTTAATTGTATCAGCATTACTCTATCTGAATAAGGAACAAAATTTATCATCGAATCATTTATGCGACTGTCCAGAACAATACCGACTCCATAAAGATGAGCTGGATTGTTGTTTCCTACATAGTACATCGTGCCATTTGTTGTTGTACATTTACCTTCTCCTGGCCACCTAACATCGCTTATGCCGAGAATAACTATTTTCACTCGTTTCATTTCGGATACAACATTATCGATTTTACCTGGAGAATATAGACTTCTCGCATTCCATGTAGCAATTTTTATGCAGGGATTTCGCAGGCTGACGACCAGAGGGACCCTGCAGTATGTTGTCATGCCACTCCTGCCGGATCTTGGTTTCCGTGTTCCATAATCAGTAATCTTTAATCTTTCATTACTTGTAGTCATGATGATTTTACTAGGGATTTTAATGAGGTGGTTTCCCGTTGCCTTCCTCATCGCAGTGTAGAAGCCATTAAAACTGTTTCAGTCATGCCTCCTAGTATCCAATGATGAGCCGGTCCAGGATCTATTCCTGTACGCCACAACTTGGTACTGAAAACGCTGCTTCCGTCTCCAGGAATTTGATTTTATATTAACCCTAACATCAAGGGTTGCCACTTCCGCCGTCCGCCCAGTACCGAAGCTCTGCTTCTCCGCCGTGTCTGCCGTTGTGGACTTCATCCGTAACCCTGGACAAGGGACCCTAAACAGGTGCTAGTTTCCCGGGTCAGGAAACCCCCGGAATCTGCGGTGGGCAGGGATTGATTCATTTTCCCTGATAGGACTATCTTCAAGAATATAAAGAGTTCCTACCCGCTACCCATACCCAAAACACACAATGCTCCAATTGCATTCTCTGCAGATGACGTAGATGTATTATCAAGTAGTGAGAATCCAGTAAATGCCTCTTCTTATTTCCAAACCCAGCTGAGCATATTCGCAGTTAGTACAAATAATATTTTTCACCTGCCAGGAGATCTGTCCTCCACTCACTCTTAACAATACACATATATCAGTCAACACAGAAGTGAAATACCTTGGATCGCATTATAGACCAAAGGCTAACATGGAATAAACACATCCAAATGAAGCGGGGCATTTGGATCTCAAGTTCAAACAAATCTTATTTAAGCTCCTGAATAACAAATTACTCCTCTACAAAAGCATATTGAAACAAAGGATGTATGCTATCAATATGTGGGAATGCGTTAAATTAACGCACATCAACAACCATACAATATTCCAATCGAAGGTCCTTAGATCAATTACTGGCGCACCCTGGTATGTCAGCAATCTCACCATTTAAAATGATCTGAATATTCTCTTTGTAAGACAGCTAACAGCGACCAATCATGAAAGTCGTACAAGAAACCATGACAACTGTTTGAACATCCCTCCCACAATGAACGAGAAATCAGAAGAGTCCAGCTAATGTGGCAACTAGATATATTGTGTTTTTTCCTGTTTTGTTCCTATTGGCTCGTGCACTACTTTTAAGACTGTTTTTTTCCTTTATAGCTTTATCCTTGTCCTTGCTAATATATTCTTGACATCTTCATTTTGATATTTTATATTTTTTCTTTATTTTACTTCCAATTTGTTTTATAAGCTTTAAGAATGAAAAAATTGACTTTATTGTTATTATTTAGACAATAATTTTGATTTTTTTTCCTTTTGTTACTTTATGTCTTCTTTTCCTGTCTAAAAAACGTAGTCGTATACGTATTCTTGGAGTACTAACTTATGCAGCGATAGTTCTTACCGCAAAAGGAATATCAAAGCAAACGTTACTAAATTAGCTGTCACTTATACGAATAAATCTGCAAAGCAAATCATCCATCAGTGACAGGAGTTCCACCAACATTAATTTTCAATATGGCCACCGCCGCCGGTATTCACTTCTCAGAACGTCAGTGCCAACTGCATACTTATGCTTAGTAAAAGTAATACCAGAAGCATACCCCAACTGACCCTTTCTTGAGAACCACTCTATAACACAAGTTCATAGTATGGTTCGTAGGAAAAGTCCATACCTATATGAAATTACAAAAAACCTCGAAGGAAAGAAATATTTCAACGCCGTATTTCTCGACATCTAGCAGGCTTTCGATAGAGTATGGCATGCTGGACTGCTATTTAAATTAAAACATACTTTACCGAGTAAGTACTACCTCATGCTCAGATCATGTATCCAATAAAAGCTTCTCCGTTAAACATAGTAGCGCTGAATCCACCCATGTGTACACCCATACACACGCATGTGTACTATCGAAACGGGGGTTCCACAAGGCAGCGTTTTGGGTCCACTACTTTTCTCATTTTCACAGCGGATTGACCAGAAACACACAATGCTCCAATTGCATTCTCTGCAGATGACGTAGCTGTATTATCAACTAGTGAGAATCCAGTAAATGCGTCTTCTTATCTCTAAACCCACCTGAACATACTTGCAGAATGGTAAAACCAATCGAGAATAAAATTCAATGAAAAAAAAAATACTACAAATAATATTTTTCACCTGCCAGGAGATCTGTCCTCCACTCACTCTTAACAATACACATATATCAGTCAACACAAAAGTGAAATACCTTGGATCGCATATAGACCAAAGGCTAACATGGAATAAACACATCCAAATGAAATGGGGCAGTTGGATCTCAAGTTCAAACAAATCTTAGGCTCCTTGGTTGAACATCCAAATTGTCACTGAATAACAAATTACTTCTCTACAAAAGCGTATTGAAACAAATTTGGATGTATGCTATCAATATGTGGGGATGCGTTACATTAACGCACATCAACAACCATACAATATTCCAATCGAAGGTTCTTAGATCAATTACTAGCGCACCCTGCTATGTCAGTAATTTCACCATTCAAAATGATCTGAATATTCCCTTTGTAAGACAACTGACAGCGACCAACCATGAAAGTCGAACAAGAAACCATGACAACTGTTTGAACATCCCTCCCAGAATAAACGAGCAATCAGAGGAGTCCAGCTAATGTGGCAACAAGATATATTGTATTTTTTCCTGTTTTGTTCCTATTGGTTCGTGCACTACTTTTAAGACTGTTTTTTTCCTGTATCGCTTTATCCCTGTCCTTGCTAATATATTCTTGACATCTTCATTTTGATATATTTTTTCTTTATTTTACTTCCAATTGGTTTTATAAGCTTAAAGAATGAAAAAACTGACTTTATTGTTATTACTTAGACAATAATTTTGATTTTGTTTCCTTTTGTTACTTTGTGTCTTCTTTTCCTGTCTAAAAAACTTAGTCGTATACGTATTCTTGGGGTACTAACTTATGCAGCGATAGTTCTTACCGCAAAAGCAATATCAAAGCAAACGTTACTAAATTAGCTGTCACTTATACGAATAAATCTGCAAAGCAAATCATCCATCAGCGACAGGAGTTCCATCAACATTAATTTTCAATATGGCCACCGCCGCCGGTATTCACTTCTCAGAACGTCCGTGCCAACTGCATACTTATGCTTAGTAAAAGTAATACCAGAAGCATACCCCAACTGACCCTTTCTTGAGAACCACTCTATAAGACAAGTTCATAGTATGGTTCGTAGGAAAAGTTCATACCTATATGAAATTACAAAAAACCTCGAAGGAAAGTAATATTTCAACGCCGTATTTCTCGACATCTAGCAGGCTTTCGATAGAGTATGGCACCCTGGAATGCTATTTAAATTAAAAAATACTCTACCGAGTAACTACTACCTCATGCTCAGATCATGTATCCAATAGAAGCTTCTCCGTTAAAAATAGTAGCGCTGAATCCACCCATGTGTAAACCCATACAAACGCATGTGTACTATCGAAAAGGGGTTCCACAAGTCAGCGTTTTGGGTCCCCTACTTTTCCTTATTTTCACAGCGGATTGACCCGAAACACACAATGCTCCAATTGCATTCTCTGCAGATGACGTAGCTGTATTATCAACTAGTGAGAATCTAGTAAATGCGTCTTCTTATCTCCAAACCCACCTGAACATACTTACAGAATGGTAAAATCAATCGAGAATAAAATTCAATGAAAAAAGAGTTACTACAAATAATATTTTTCACCTGCCAGGAGATCTGTCCTCCACTCACTCTTAACAATACACATATATCAGTCAACAAAGAAGTGAAATACCTTGGATCGCATTTAAGACCAAAGGCTAACACGGAATAAACACATCCAAATGAAGCGGGGCATTTGGATCTCAAGTTCAAACAAACCTTAAGCTCATTGGTTGAACATCCAAATTGTCACTGAATAACAAATTACTCCTCTACAAAAGCATATTGAAACAAAGGATGTATGCTATCAGTATGTGGGGATGCGTTAAATTAACGCACATCAACAACCATACAATATTCCAATCGAAGGTCGTTAGATCAATTACTGGCACACCCTGGTATGTCAGTCAGTAATCTCACCATTCAAAATGATCCGAATATTCCCTTTGTAAGACAACTGACAGCGACCAAACATGAAAGTCGAACAAGAAACCATGACAACTGTTTGAACATCCCTCCCACAATGAACGAGAAATCAGAAGAGTCCAGCTAATGTGGCAACAAGATAAATTGTGTTTTTCCTGTTTTGTTCCTATTGGTTCGTACACTACTTTTAAGACTGTTTTCTCCTTTATCGCTTTATCCTTGTCCTTGCTAATATTCTTGACATCTTCATTTTGATATATTTTTCCTTTATTTTACTTCCAATTTGTTTTATAAACTTTAAGAATGAAAAAAACTGACTTTATTGTTATTATTTAGACAATAATTTTGATTTTGTTTCCTTTTGTTACTTTATGTCTTCTTTTCCTGTCTAAAAAACGTAGTCGTATAGGTATTCTCGGAATACTAACTCATGCAGCGATAGTTCTTACCGCAAAAGGAATATCAAAGCAAACGTTACTAAATTAGCTGTCACTTATAGGAATAAATCTGCAAAGCAAATCATCCATCAGCGACAGGAGTTCCACCAACATTAATTTTCAATATGGCCACCGCCGCACCGTCGGTATTCACTTCTCATAACGTCTGTCCCAACTGCATACACCGAGACCTAAAAGTTTGCACTATTTGTGAAGTTTTGGGAAAGTTCTTTGTCTGCTGTTTATGTTATAACCTTTCCGAGAAAGCTCTGTAATACAGAGCGTATACTCAGAAAACGATTTTTGATATACAGGATTTTTGATATACAGTGAACGGTTTTTGATATAAGGGTAGTGGAATCATCAAGGTTAGGATAGCCTTGATGATTTCCAATATCCGATAGGAATTGCACAAAAAGAAGAAAATGGACGTTGGTTTAGGCTCAAACCAGACGAGCCACACTGCAGCGCTACTCTGTGGATGAACAGAGTGGCTGAAACAGGCGATTTTCTAGCCCCGGCGACTACGCTGCGAAGTGAATCGGTTGGAAGGGTGAGGCGTTTAATGTAAAGAGTAAGAAAAAAAGTAAGCTTGTTCAAATGATTAAAAACTTGCCGGTTAATAATGTTTAAAAAAGTGTGTTCGTCACAGTCAGTGTTTGTAATGTCCTTAGTTTTAAATATTTTATAAAATTTAAGAAGAACCAGACAAAAGCAGCTATATGACGGAAAGAAGCACAAAAAAATTAACCAGTACATCTGGTATCCTACAGCCGTAAAATAGTTTGATACAATTTTCAACACAAAAAACACACTAATAGTAAGATTTCCATTACAACTGAGTGAACGAGGTGCTGTTTTTAAGGAGATGATGACATTAAATATATGTAAACACGGTAACTTGCAACCCTCTTTTAACTGATATCTTATCGTTTTGTTTTCTACAACAAACAATAAAACCTTTTTTGCAGAGGATGGGACCCCACTATTTAACATAAATAAACAAACAACACTGTTAGTGTTTGTTTTGTTCAGTTCAATGATGGATTCAGACGAGGAAAGTCTTCTTTCTCGTCAGAATGTATAATAAAATGTAAATCTGTGTCACTTGTGAAAAGGGTGTTATGTGCCAAGATCGTATTTTCGAGAAAACGTAATTGAATGTTTCACAATTTTTCCAGAATCTAGATATTGATGAAATGTCAGTTTAAAGCCTCAAAATTTGGGCAGTAATTTTTTCTTTAATATGGAAATGTTTTTGTTTTGATTATTAATAATTATAACCTCTATTTTAACAATTTTTTTTAAATTGTCTGTACTTAGTGCGTTTTACACTAATTCCATTAGTGTACAATGTGTTAAGTGTTTTAACAATACCTCAAAATGTTGACAATTTTATGCAAATTTGCCCCGTTAGAGCTTAAAAAAATTATACGTAAACAATAAATTATATTTTTCCATAAATATTTTTATTAGAACAAAATACATAGGTAAAAAATAATATGAAATTAAGAACACAACATAAAATGAATACTAAATTAATACAAAATATGTTTCTACAAAAGCGAATAAAGGATTACTACATACATACAAAGGTATTATGTTGTTCTGAAGAATTTTTTACTAATGAAGAATATTTTTACTAATTTTTTACTTTGTTTAATTTAGTAGTATTTTGTATTTTGACAACGACACCCGATTTGTCGGGTAATAATAAATTATTTTTTTAAATATAATTGTGGCTTATTTCCCATCTAAATAGTTAATTAGGTAATATGTAACTTGGATCTTGATCTGAATTATCGGATTCGAAAATTTTTTCTGTATTCCTCAGGAATTGAGGGAGGAGGACTCGATTCTAAAAAATACAGCACAGTACACACATTTATCCAAATTTTAAACACAGTTTTACAATTTATTTAGGTAATATGTCAAATAAACTTACCAGAAGAATCATAATTTGAATCATGAGATGAAGTAATTTCTGTGGCCTTCGCCATTTGCATAATAAATTTCGTCCGTTTAAACATCTTGACCGTATCGTTGCCGACAAGAGATTAAGAACTTAACCGTCGCCGTCGTCACCGTATCGAATTTAGTGGAAAAATACTCAATGGGTTTTAGTGACAAAAGAGTTAATAAATGAATAACCCGAAATATGGATTAATCGCCTGTGAAAAATGTGCTAAGTACAAAAATATGTACTGTTATATTCCTATTTGACATAAGAAATAAAAGTCTATAGTTATATTTAAAATTCAAATAAAAATAAAGGTTTTCGTTTTTCTCGACCGCGGGCATGTAAATTTGGAACACCCTGTAAAAAACAAATTTTGTATAGGTAGTTTTTAAGAAAGTATTTCGGAGAAGTGTTTACGAACCCCAGGAACAATACGACGCAAGTAAACAATTAGAGTGATGTTTAAAAAGAAAGTGTTCGTGGAAAGGTTGTCAATAACCACCGATAACTCATATTCTAGTAAATAAGATAACAGGTTATTAAATTTGTAAAGAGGATTAATGTGGAAAGTAAAATTGAAATGGGGAATATTATTTTTTCTTGAAATCCATTAAGATATTTAGAAAAAGGAAAGTTTGTGTTGGTAAATACGGATAATTGAAAGTTGCTTGGGATTGGTTGATTTTTGAATGCTGGAAGGGGTATTTTGGAAGGAGGAGAAGGAATGAGCAATGAGAGTCAGTGTTGGGAGCGATAGAGAGGCGAAGTCCAGTTTTCGAGAAGAGTGTACAAAAAAGTGAAACGCCGGTATAGTTAGTTTTGTTTTTTGAAAATTAAAAAGTAAGATATCGTGGAACGAGTGTTAGGCCGAGTCGAGATATTATATAACTCCTTGAGTCTAGAGTATCCCGGTTTGTTGAAGTGTTTAAAAAAGGTGCAACACAGCATCAGGAGAAGGCAGGAACGAGTGCTGCACGAGGCGTAGTTTTCAAAGGAGCTGAGGCATTACTGGAAGACTTGGACGAGTCGTTGGATCGCAACCCAAGCCAATAGGAAACGTGTTTTGTGTGAAGACATTGTCAAATCATCAGTAAAGGTCAGTCTAATTTGTTATGACATGAATGTATGGTTTGTGTATTAAATACCACATTGAAAATTGAGCCACAAAATCACTATTAAAAAAATTTCATCAAACCTAAATCAATTTGTTACTGATAAATCATAATAGTTCATTATAAATAAAATAAATATGGAGACAAAAAGAAATAAGATTCCCATTTTTGTAACTGTTGTATTAAATAAAGATAGAAAGATAAGATATAAGAAATATTAAGCAGTTATTGCCATTTAGATAAAATAAACGATTTTTATAATTTCTAATTGAAATCCGTATGTGTGTATTATTTTACTCTCTTTTATCTATCCCGATTAGGAATCCACTGAGAAATACTTTGAAGCCACGAAAGTAAGTAATTGATATTATAATTTAGCCCTGAAATTGACACTATATTGGTATTTGATCTGTTTGATTAATGAGATAATTATTGATTAATTAATTAAGATAAATTACATCTGAGAACATCATTAGATTTCAAAAACACAGATCAAAACAGTACATAACTCACATTGTACAAATATTTAAGTGACAGAAAATTTGTGAAAAGTGGGCTAAGAAAACTTGACTCGTTTTTCACAGGTACAAGTTGCATTTTGAAGTTTCAACCCATGATTCACAGTGGAATATTGACCGTAGTAATAGCGATATCACTTAGCCCATTAGACACAAATATAGAGAAAAAAATTAGCTTTCTGGTGATACCTATAGCTCAAAATTCACAAAATTGCACTTACCACATTTTCACAGGTGACACAGAAATATAAATAGAGAAAATATTGCTTACCGAATTTATTCTTTTCGATATGGCTACCGTCTTTAAAATCAGGAACAAATAATTCAAAGATCTCGTCCTACGCTTTTCCTTTCAATGTCCTGAACTATACCCTCGGGTTCTTGTATCTCATATAGCCGCTCTGTTTTGGAATTCAATTAAAAACCCATCGGAATCAAAATTCATTTCACGTGTTCACCGTGTAAACTCTCGTCAATATTTGTGGCAGCTACAAAAGTGGTCCGTCTGAATCGGTTTTGCAACTAGTGGACGCCACTAGTATTCATCTACGAACTATAATGTTAAAATGCTATGTATTCAGCACTTTGCTCTACGGTGTTGAGTCATGGACTCTTAAACAGAGGAATACTAAAAATCTTGAAAGCTTTGAGATGTGGTGCTACCGCCGTATACTAAGAATAAGTTGGGTGGATAAAATTACAAATGAAGAAGTAATACGCAGAATAAATAACGAGCCAGAAGTTCTACTGAATATAAAAAAAAGAATGTGTGTGTACTTTGTACACACGTAAGAAGTTATACTTCTACTACATATTATGTGATTTTTAAGACAATACCAAAAATTTAAAAAAATAAAAGAATAAAACGCACACAAACATATTGAAAAATTCCACAAAGAAAAAATTATTTCTGAACGATAATAATTGTTGGCAAAAATTTTAAATACGCATTTTCTGAACAAAAAATTATATAACAAATATACTTACAATCATAAAATGCATAAAAAAATAAAAAAAAAAACTTGCATCGGGAATCGAACCCGTGAATTTTGGGGCGCTTTGATTCGTAATCGAAGCCTAGACTCACTCGTCCAATTCCACATTATTTGTCATGTGGGAAAATAGGGTAACTGAACGTTTTAGTGTTTGATGTTTGTTTCGAATATAATTAAATTATGTAGTTTAAATTTTGTGGAAGAAAATATTAAAATATAACAAAACAGTAAGAAAACAATATATTAGATGAAGATTGGTAGAACTTTTGTTGGTAATCAAATTAAGTATGTAAATCAAAGCATTACATACCTACTAGATAAATAAATCTACGCCAAAAAATCATAATTTAAAAATAAAAATCGGACCTAATTTGGGATTTCTCTCTAAAATCCCCATTCTTGAGAAAATAAATGTATGTTTCCAACCTAATCCAAATGTATAATTACAATATGATTATAATAAAAACTACTTACCAAATTAGAATGAGTTTTCCTTGTCCAAAATAGTCCAAAAGTCCAAAAATATAGGTATATGAAAACTATTTAAAAAGGCAGTATAACTATTAACTAACTTTGTTTCTTTTCCCACAAATTTCAAAACGCAACAACCATAAATAATCAAACTACGTACAGCTGTGCCACAGCCTCCATATTGAATAATTTTTGACATATTATTTGAACATCCAATCAGAACAAAGTTATAATGCGCATGCGCCGAGATCATAAGTTTTAACATATAAAGATTCACCCTCATATCGCCGGTAAAGAAGTATAACTTCAAAAAGAGAAAACTGGAATACTTAGGCCACCTGATAAGGGGACAAAAGAACACATTCCTACAAAATATAATGCAAGAAAAAATCCAAGGACGAAGAAATCCAGGGCCTAGAAGAATGTCCTGGATGAGAAATTTGAGAGAGTGGTTTGGCTGTACCACTAACGAATTGTTCAAAGCAGCAGTAAATAAAATTAGAATCGCCCTAATGATATCCAATCTCCGATAGGAGAGGCACTCAAAGAAGAAGGACGCCACTAGCAGTGAGGTTCGGCGACTGTGGCTGGCCACAGTCGCTCGTCTGGGGCGTGCTTTGTGGATCCACAGACTAGCGCTGCAGTGAGGTCCGTCTGGTTTGGCCCTTACAGTAATAATAATATTGTTTCAACACCGCCCCAAAGTTTGTCGGCGTTCCGGCGCATGAACCGCAATTTGAGGGGTCAGGTAACTGCTGATACTGTTCACGTATTTTAAAACAAGATGACGCTCCACCCCATTTTGCTCTCACTGGCGCGAGATTTCAGTTTCTCCAGGACTTGTGTTATGGGAGAATTTGGACCAATCACGAGTCACAGATTTTCGATTTTTTGACACTTGACAGTTCGATTGTCAACTTTCGAAAATGAAAATAGATCCATTTACCACAATAAAACTAAAAACAAATTTGTTTTTTATATTGTGTGTTTACTTCTTTAATTGTGTTATTTTTATCCATTTTTATTTTGTTCTGTAGTATTCTGTACTTTTGTTGATCTTTGTAGGTTAATTGGATGATTTAGAAGTATAATTGGATTTACTTACTTGTATTTATCAAAGTGCACTCTAAAAATGAATTCAAATTCAGAAGATTAAGTGTAATTATATGTAGATAAATAATGATAATAATTTTAATACTATGAAAATGTAAAATAAAATACACCTTAAATATAAATACAAGTGTTTTAATTTATTACCAAAACAAATTTTAAATAGTAAATGAGGTATATTTTTGTTATTATAGATCCAAACCAGTAAAAATTAGACAAGTTACAATCAAAGAAATAAAATGATTGGGATTTTTTAATTTTCTATAAAAAAAATAGTATGTATGTCTTTTACCTTTCATTATAAGACTTTTTCTATGCTGGAGTCACACAAAATAATCCCTAATAGCACAAGGACGTCCAATGGACGTCCATTGGACGTCCTTCACGGACTTTAGGGACGTCCATTGGACGTCCGTTTTCGTCCGAGGAACGTCCTTTATACGTCCTATTTTGGTCCAAATGTCGCGCTACCGAACGTCCATTGGACGTCCATCTAAGGTCCGAGGGGACGTATATTGGACCTTAATCGGACGTAATTTGGACCTTGATCGGACGTCCTAGGGGACGTAAATTGGACCTTAATCGGACGTAAATTGGACCTTAATCGGACATAAATTGGACCTTAATCGGACGTAAATTGGGCCTTAATCGGACATAAATTGGACCTTAATCGGACGTAAATTGGACCTTAATCGGACGTAAATTGGACCTTAATAGGACGTAAATTGGACCTTAATGGGACGTAAATGGGACCTTAATCGGACGTAAATTGGACCTTAACCGGACGTAAATTGGACCTTAATAGGACGTAAATTGGACCTTAATCGGACGTAAATGGGACCTTAATCGGACGTAAATTGGACCTTAATCGGACGTAAATTGGACCTTATCGGACGTAAATTGGACCTTAATAGGACGTAAATTGGACCTTAATCGGACGTAAATGGGACCTTAATCGGACGTAAATTGGACCTTAATCGGAAGTAAATTGGACCTTAACCGGATGTTCTAGGGGACGTGAATTGGACCTTAACAGGACGTCCAATTTTGGTCCAAATGCCACGTTGCCAAACGCCCAATGGAGGTCCACTTAACATCCGAAGGGACGTTCGGTGGACGTCAATTGGCCTTCATAGGACGTCCCAGTTTGGTCCAATGTCTTGCTGCCGAACATCCATCTAATGTCGTGGGAAATAAAAAATATATTTTTTAAGGAACTTATATTACATCTTATATTAAATTACAATTATTGGATATTACATTATTTACATAAAATTACAATACACTTCTCCAAGAAATTAACGCACCACCTTAAATATGGGGTATTTTTGATGTCTCGTATTTCCTAAACCTGTTGTTTCATCTAAGTGATTTTTTTATAATATTATAGCCTAGGCTATAGGTTACCTCCTTAAGCTTGTCATGCACAGGGAGCTATGCTGTAATATATGTACATATCATATCGCTCTCTATAGTAATGAGTGAGCCTGCAGACAGGAAACAAATGGTTCCGTATGTGCAGGCTCACTCATTACTATAGAGTGCGATGTGATATAATATATATTACAGTATAGCTCCCCGTGCATGACAAGCATAAGGAGGTACTTAACCTATAGCCTAGGCTAGAATATTATAAAAAAATCACTTAGATGCAACAACAGGTTTAGGAAATTCGAGACATCAAAAATGCCCACTTTTTAAGGTGGTGCGTAATCGGTTGTATATACAGGGTGTAATAAAAATACACGTCATAAATTAAATCACATATTCTGGGACCAAAAATAGTTCGAATGAACCTAACTTACCTTAGTACAAATATGCACATAAAAAAAGTTACAGCCCTTTGAAATTACAAAATGAAAATCGATTTTTTCGATTATATCGAAAACTATTAGCGATTTTTATTGAAAATGGACATGTGGCAGTATTATGGCAGGAATATCTTAAAGAAAAATTATGGTGAAATTTGTGCACCCCATAAAATTTTTATGGGGGTCTTGATCCCTTAGATCCTCCCAAACTTTTGTGTACGTTCCAATTCAATTTTATTATTGTGGTACCATTAGTTAAATTCAATATTTTTGTTTCTTAGTATTTTTCAGATAAGGCAGTTTTTATCGAGTTGTGACTTCTTTTTTAACATGTCTACATAAAAATTTTATGGGGGTTTTGTTCCTTTAAACCCCCCAAATGTTTGTGTACGTTCCAATTAAACTAAACTATTACTGAGGTACCATTAGTTAAACAGAATGTTTTTAAAACTTTTTTGCCTCTTTGTATTTTTTCGATAAGGCACATTTTATCGAGATCTGGCTTCTTTTTTAATATGGTTCAAAATATACCTAAAAATGTAAAGCATAAATAAGTCTGCATATTATTACCAAGTCTCCATAATCGTACTTAACCATATACAAATATGTGGTGGATTTGACAAATATTCAAAATATTTCGATAAAAATTGACTTTTCGAAAAAGCAATAAGAGGCAAAAAAGTTTTTAAAACGTTGTGTTTAAATGGTACTACAATAATAATTAAATTGAAACGTGCACAAAAGTTTGGGGGGGTTTAAAGGAACAAAACCCCCAAAATATTTTTATGGGGTGTCCAAATTTTACTATAGTTTTTTCGTAAGATACTGCTGCCATAATAATGCCACATGTCCATTTTCAATAAAAAATCTCTAATAGTTTTCGATATATTGGAAAAAATCACTTCATCTTGTAACTTCAAATGAGTGATAAAGGCACAGAGACTTAGATGGCGAGGTCACATTGAAAGGATGCCAAACACGAGGACTCCAAAAATGGTACTAAACTACACTACAGCTTCAAGAAAGAGAAGAGGAAGGCCGAAAAATAGATGGAAGCAAGAGGTCGAAAAAGATTTGGAAAGAATGGTGCTACAGGGTCAGAAAAGAAAAATGAATAACAGGAAGGAATGGAGAAAAATCACATATCAAGCCAGAGAAGATCTCAGTACATAAAGAAACGTGAAAATGAAGAAAAAAACAAACTTTTCAAGCCATGGGCCTCTAAGGCCCTTAGTGCTATTATATATATAACTTCAAAGGGCTGTAACTTTTCTTGTGTGCACATTTGTACTAAGGTAAGTTAGGTCCAATCAAACTATTTTTGGTCCCAGAATATGTGATTAAATTTATGACCTGTATTTTTGTTACACCCTGTATATATCTACATACTTCGTCTAATTTACTAACTGTTATTTATTTTAACTGAAATATTTAGGCGGTAGGTGTGTTCTTTTTTAGAATCACTTTGCCGAGTACAATGGAATTACAGCCACTAGACATATTTTATTATATACGCGTAGAAATAATATTTGAAGATTTCTATTAATGTTAACCTAAAGAAATACACAATAATATGTTTCATTTAATTTGTATAAATGGATTATAAAGCGTTTTTATGAAGCAGATTTGTTCGGATCACACTGTAACTGTAATCGAACGAAGGTGACATTTTAGAATAAATTGGTAACATTTATTTGACAGTTACGGTGATGACACTTCATATTTGTTTATATTCTTTACTATAAGTATCTGTTTTATTTATTATATTTACTGTTTTTATTATTTACTTTACTATAAAAAGATCCTCTACTATAAAAATATAAATTTCACCTAATTTTATAACGACTTGGAATAATCGAGGTATCTGACAACTTTTTTAGTTGTTATTGTACACAAACTTATACAAAGAAACCTACCAGCTTTTTGCCAAGAGTTCGGAGCCGTTTTTTAATTATTAACAATGCAGTGCAAAAACTCTTGCACTGCAAATCTTAAAAGATTATAACTTAATTCTTGTTCTCTATTTCTTAAGTTTTTACTTATTTACATTGAATATTAATTTGTTTTGTTGTATAATCCACGTTTACAATAATTATGTGATATATTTGATTTAAAATGGATTCAGGATCTTTTTATACTTTGGCAACTATGTCAACTTAGATCTCTGGCGTAGATAATGACGTGCAACAGTAAGTAAATTAGATGGACTGTAGGTTATATTTGGTTCTTGGGACATCAAAGTATATTTTTTAGACATTCCCTGGATATAGTCACTGATGTGACATACCTCCGATTTGTTTTTTCATGAGTTTTGTAAGAGAGACTAAAAACTTTTTTTATAGTCACCTCCTGTTTTCATATATTTTTTGACATGTTTTGTAGTAAATTCAACTATCTATTTACTACAAAACATGTCAAAATTTACATGTGAAAGCAGATGATCCTAAAAATGGTTTTTCATCTCCTACAAAATTCATGAAAAAGCAGATAGGAGAATTATTGTACATTACAATTCTCTGATGTTTGGGAAAAAGGGCTTAAGTCAGAATTGCACATCGATAATGTTTTGATGATTTCTACAGTACTGTAGTAGATTCTACTGTACATACAGTTTACATCTACAACAGTTTTTTTCTGGTCCAGAAATCATCAAAACATTATCAATGTGCAATTCTGACTTAAGTCCTTTTTGCCAAACATAAAAAAACAATCTGGTCATAACTGACCAATGAGCAATTTTAATTTAACCTAAATTACTACTGTTTCTTAAAATGAAGAGCTTACCCCATAGCGTCTCTTATCTAATCTAACAAGATCGTGCACTATTCTAACATACACAGGCACAGCACACAAGCACTATGCTCCGTTTTTCACTATCACCTATCACTCAAACTAGTTCAAAAGGCTTTGTCCTCTTCAATCTTCTAGTTTGCCCAGTAGTATCGAGGAGCTGGATTTCCTCGATATTCTTGAACTTATGAAGTTGTTGCTCGTGACCCTGCTATCTTCTTGATATTTGTTGATAAAGTAATAACTTATTATGCATGGACAATGTGGACTTTCTTCCAACTAGCCAATACACTTTTTATATCTCTCTTTTGCCTTTCATAGCCACAAGGCTATATATTTCCTTCTTGGTTTTTTTTTTGTAGGCCACTTTCAGCTGATTCTAAAAAAAATTAAAATGAAGGGTAATTTTTCTATTCTTTACAATTAAAAATAAAAAAAAAATAGGTACTATTTACAGATAATAATATGCATGCATAAATGATTCGTTTCATAAAGAATAAAGAAAATTGAAAACGGATTTTATAATACTTACAAAATTGTTTAAACAAGAGATCCAGCCAGAGCCCAGAGCAAAAACTAGCAGCATAGAAAAAAGTGTTGTGTGATTTGACTAGCAGACAGTACAGCAGAAAAGCCACTAATTTCCATTTCCCACACCCCCTTATCGATGCATTTTTTTCCATTCAAAATTTTTACTAAATTTTTAGGTTATCTATCGGTTATCTTTTATCTTATGAAAATGAAATGTGATGACCAATGACCACGCGACGCTACATAGATACTCGCGCGGCAAATTTGAAAATGAACGCAAATTGAACAGTAAATGGCCTCTCTTAAAATCATGTAATGGAAAATTTTACCCCTCCAGGAAGACATTGTACTATGTTCATAGAATATCTTGTGGTAACTTTCCACCCATAATATAATTTAATCAGATAGATGTTCACGGAATAGAACGGTAGTACCTATATTCCTGGAATGTTTTGTGTTGTTAGGATTAAACTTTTATTTTATTTATTCTTGAATATTTCCTATTGTTAAACATTGTAACCAATAATTTACAAATAAGATTTTCATTACATTACATAAAATCAAAAACATGTTTTGGATATTAAACTATATAGTTTGTTTATAATTGTAATAATTGTATATACAATTTTGAATTAAGATTTAATCTTTTCGATTTAAACTACAGTAAAACCTGTGTTACCGGCCCCCTGCAAACACCGGCCACCTGTACTAACGGTCAGTTTAAAAATTCCCCAAACCAATTACAGTAAAACCTGTCAGTAACGGCCACTAAAAATGAAAAAGCTATTGGCCGATATAGAAAGGTGACCGGTATTGCCAGTTTTTGTAGTCCAGATATAATTGGTTTGGGGAATATTTAAACCGGCCGTTAGTACAGGTGGCCGATTTTATCAGGTGGCCAGTAACACAAGTTTTACTGTATATCTAGACTACAAAAACTGGCAATAACGGCCACCTTTCTATATCGGCCAATAGTTCTTTCATTTTAGTGGCCGTTACTGACAGGTTTGACTGTATTTCATTAACGTAAAGTTAACGCGTAAGTTAATATTTTATTGAATTATTTTGCTATTTGATCCCGTAATAATGTGTCCAATATAAAATATATAAGCGTTCATAAAACGTCCGTATTTCGTCCAGTATGGAGGTCCAAAGGACGTTCAACGTCGGACGTCCAAAGGACGTCCATATTTATTCCGTCCGAAGGACGTCCAACGTCGGACGTCCAAAGGACGTCCATATTTATTCCTTCCGAAGGACGTCCAACATGGGACGTCCAAAGGACGTCCGTTTATAGTCCATGGACGTAAGGACCAAAAATGGACCTATTTTGGACGTCCAAAGGACGTCGTGTGCTATTAGGGATAAGGTAAATACTTTTGAATGTTCTATAATTTCTTTATACAAAAACAACCAATGTCATCTTGTTCTTATGGTATTCACTACAGTACATAGTACATCTACTTATAACTTATACAATACTTTTGCTTATATAATTAAATATATAAAACTAATGTAATTAAAAGTGCCTTGATACTTTTAAATACATAATGCATATACAATTTTATTTTAAATAATATATAATCACACACATTACCCATTAAACGTACACACATTTAAAAAAAATAGCCAGAAAAAGCCTAAAATGAAATAAACACGTAAGTACCATTCTAAATTCTTTACCCAAATCCAAATTAATTATTAAGCTGGATTTATACTTTGACGGACTGTAGAGGAAGACGCACTGCTTGTCACGCACGGGGAGCTATACTACATATAATATATCACATCGCTCACTATAGTAAATGAATGAGCCTGCACACATGTAACCATGCGTTCCTAGTTAGGAATCGCTGTAGTGATATGATACTATATAGTAATGATGAGTGAACCTGCACACATGGAACCATTAGTTCCTAAACTAATTAGGTTCCTAGTTAGGAATCGTTATAGTGAGCGATATGAAATAATATATATTATAGTATAGCTCCCCCTGCGTGGCAAGCTTTATAAACAAGAGTACACAAACTTCTATGTTGATCTTTTTTCAGAGTGTCTATGTCTACAGTCCGTCAAACTATAAATCTAGCTTAATAAATAATTTGGATTTGGGTAAAGAATTTTAGAATGATACCTACTTATGTGTTTATTTCATTGTAGGTTTTTTCCTGTCCATTTTTTAACTGTGTGTACGTTTAACAGTTTAATGGGTAATGTGTATGATTATAGTTAAAATAAAATTGTATAGGTATGTATTTAAAAGTATAAACGCACTTTTGGTTACATTATATAGTTTTATATATTTTATTTATAAAGCATAGGTATATAAGCAAAAGTATTGTATAAGTAGATGTACTATGTACTGTAGGGAATACCATAAGAACAAGATGATATTGGCTGTTTTTCTATAAAAAAATTATAGAAAATCCACAAGTATTTATCTTATTATTTTGTGTGACTCCAAGCATAGAAAAAGTCTTATAATGAAAGGTAAAATACATACCTACATATTAGGAAATTAAAAAACCCCAATCATTTTAATTCTTTGATTGTAACTTTTCTATTTTTGGGGGTTTGGATCTAACAAAAGTGTACTATTTAAATTTACTATTACTATTTAAAATTTGTTTTGGTAATAAATTAGAACACTTGTATTTATATTTAAGGTGTATTTATTTTACATCTTCATAGAATTAAAATTATTATCATTAATATTAATTATCTACATATCATTACACTTACATCTTCTGAATTTTAATTCATTTTTCCAGTTCACTACATTTTGATAAATGTAAATCCAATATTATACTTCTATAAATCCAATTCAGCTACAGGCTAAAATGATGAATGAAAAGACAGAATACTACAGAACAAAATAGAAATGGATAAAAATAACAAAATTAAAGAGGTAAACACACAGTATTAAAAACAAATTTGTTTTTATTGTGGTAAATGTATATTTTCAAAAGTTGATCGAACTGTCAAGTGTCAAATCGAAAATCTGTGACCCGTGATTGGTCCAAATTCTTCCATAACACAAGTCCTGGAGAAACTGAAATCTCGTCTCACTGGCCGCAACCCGGTGAATGAATCTTCCCGGACGCATATTTACAGATGCTACCATGTGTAGACACCAGGGTGTTGAAATCAGTCAGGGTTTGGAAAAACAATACATTTACAGATGCTAGCGCGTGTTGACACCACGGTGTTGAAATCAGTTAGGGTTTGGAAAAACAGTACGTTTACAGATGCTAGCGCGTGTTGACACTAGGGTGTTGAAATCAGTTAGGGTTTGGAAAAACAGTACATTTACAAATACTAACAGATTTGGACACCAGAGTATTGAAACCAGCTAGCTTTTTTAGTGGTTATACATGCATAGATGCTAACGGCTATTGACATTGATTTTATATACCTACTGCTGTGGAAAAATATTTAAGTGATTTAGGTATTAATAATTATTAAACGTTGTTGGGATATAAACAATAATATATTAACACAAAAGAACAACATAAAAAATAATGTTGTTCTGAAGCTATTTCCTTGTGCCATTTTTATAATTAACTATTTAGATGGGAAATAAGCCACAATTAAATTGAAAAAAATAATTTTATTAACATTTCGACGTCTAAATCAAGTGACGTTGTCAAAATACAAAATTCTACTAAATTAAACAAAAATGTTGTTGCTTAGTAAAAATTCTTCTAATAATTTATTTAATCTGACTCATTTATATTGGCAATTCAGACATATATTATATATTTTTAAGTATTTTTTACTAACAACAACATTTTTGTTTAATTTAGTAGTATTTTGCATTTTAACAACGACACCCGATTTGGGCGTCAAAACGTTAATACAATTATTTTTGAATTTAATTGTGGCTTATTTCCCATCTGAATAGTTAATTATAAAAATGCCACAAGGAAATAGCTTCAGAACAACATTATTTTTTATGATGTTCTTTGTGTTACTATATTATTGTTTATATCCCAACAACGTTTAATTATTTATTAATATCTAAATCACTTAAAGATTTTTCATTAATTATTTATTAATACCTAAATCACTTAAAGCTTTTTCCACAGCAGTAGGTATACAGAGTGAGTTTTATGTATGGAAACACTCAATTATCTCGAAAACGGCTTGCACGATTTTTATTGATTTTGGCAGATAGGGGTTCTCTAATGCGGCCGATATTATAGTGCTAATTACATTGTTGTCGTATTTTCCGTTTTTCTGGAAATCTAATGAACTTTCTTATTTCAAATGGAATACTCTATATATTTTTTTGTGTTTTGAAGTCCATAAGAAGTACTGATTATTTTTCATGTTATATTTCCTATACCTGAAAGCCATAATTTCGGAGTTAATTTAACGGAGTAAATTTTTTCGGAGTTAACATTTATTAAAAAAAATTTAATCAAATTATAAAAATCAATTTTTTTGGCCCAAATAGACACTATTTTAGGTTGTTCGGATCATTGGGAACAAAAAAGAGCTTTTGTAATTTTTCGCTAAAATTAATCGTTTCCGAGTTATTAACAATTTAAAACTGAAAAAGATCGAATATTGACGATTTTCAAGGTTCAAGAACACAAATTAACAATATTATTTTTGAAACTGCAAAGTTCCAAAATTCCAGCTCAAGCCTTATTTTATCAGTTGCCCATAAGTAATTTGAGATTTTTTCATGTGAAAACATTGATTTTTAGCTGTAAATGCAGCCCGATCGCCCGTCCTCTCATAATAATATGCACTTCATTAAAAATTAAAAAGCAATGTTTTAGAATAAAACGAGCCAAATCTTATGCTTGAATTTAGGTACTCTGTAATTTCAAAAATTATATTTTTTTTAACTTCTGTTTTTGAACCTGGAAAATCGTCATTATTCGATTTTTTTTTCAGTTTTAAATTGTTTATTACTCGAAAACGATTAACTTTACAGAAAAATTACAAAAGCCAATTTTTGTTTCCAGTGATCCAAAAAAACTAAAGTAATGTCTACCCGGGCCGAAAAAATTGATTGTAATAATTCGTTTAAATTTTTTTTTAATAAATGTAGCAATAGCTGCGAAATTATGGCATTTAGGTATAGAGAATATCACATGAAAAATAATCAGTATTTCTTATAGACTTTAAAAAGCAAAAAAATATAGGGTATTTCATTTGAAATAAGGAAGTTCATTAGATCTCCAGAAAAACGGAAGAGATGACAACAATGTAATTGGAACTATAATATCGACCGCATTAGAAAACCCCTACTTATAAAAATCTATAAAAATCGTGCAAGACGTTTTCGAGATAATTGAGTGTTTCCATACATAAAACTCACTCTGTATAAAATCAATGTCAATAGCCGTTAGCATCTATGCATGTATAACCACTAAAAAAGACTACTTTCAACACTCGGGTGTCCAAATCTGTTAGTATTTGTAAATAATGTACTGTTTTTCCAAACCTTAACTGATTTCAACACCCTAGTGTTAGCACAGGCTAGCATCTGTAAACGTACTGTTTTTCCAAACCCTAACTGATTTCAACACCGTGTCACACCGTGGTGTCAACACGCGCTAGCGTCTGTAAATGTACTGTTTTTCCAAACCCTAACTGATTTGAACACTCTGGTGTCTACACACGCTAGCATCTGTAAATATGCTTGCATATTTACAGATGCTTGCGTGTGTAGACACCAGGGTGTTGAAATCAGTTAGGGTTTGGAAAAACAGTACATTTACACATGCTAGCGCGTGTTGACACCACGGTGTTGAAATCAGTTAGGGTTTGGAAAAACAGTACGTTTACAGACGCTAGCGTGTGTTGACACTAGGGTGTTGAAATCAGTTAGGGTTTGGAAAAACAGTACAGTTACAAATACTAGCAGATTTGGACACCAGAGTGTTGAATCCAGCTAGCTTTTTTAGTAATTAATATACATGCATAAATGCTAACGGCTATTGACTTTGATTTTATATACCTACTGCTGTGGAAAAATATTTAAGTGATTTAGGTATTAGTAAATAATTAAACGTTGTTGGGATATAAACAATAATATATTAACACAAAAGAACAACATAAAAAATAATGTTGCTCTCAAGCTATTTGCTTGTGGAATTTTTATAATTAACTATTTAGATGGGAAATAAGCCACAATTAAATTGAAAAAAATAATTTTATTAACGTTTCGATACCCAAATCGGGTGTCGTTGTAAAAATAAAAAATAATACTACAGGGTGTTTGCTAAAAAATGGCCATAGCTTAACCTCAGGTTCCTGTGGTTAAAATAGGCCGATTTAAGCTAACTTAACTTAGTACAAAGTTTATAATAACCGAGATACAGGGTGTCAAAATTAAACTTTTTTTATTTATTATTGAATATTTCCTGACAGGCATGAGATATCAACACGAAATTTGGTATGTTGGGGTTTTTCGGGACGAGAAAACTAAATTCCCTACCAAAAGTTATGTGTTGCCCAGAGGGCGCCACATACCCCTTTCAGCACTAATTTAATACGTTCAATTTTTTTTATCCGTCACTCCGTATAATTTTGACATTAAAATTTGTATTCCCCTATTAGTTTTACTTAAAAAAGGTATACCTCTTTCATCTCCCTAAACTCAACCGTTAACGAGATAAAGCATTTTAAATCTGCAGTGCAACATAATTTTTAGCATAATATCATTGTAGTTACATCAGAAAAATAACTTAAAACCATAAAATTATCCAAAAATGTATCGCAAATTTCTTCAAATCGAATTTGCGATGCAATTCCATAAATTTGAGAACTGGCACAATTATTATGGTTTTAAGTTATTTTTCGGGTGTAACTACAATGATATTATGCTACAAATGATGGTGTATCGCAGATTTAAAATGCGTTTATCTCGAAAACGGTTGAGTTTAGAGAGATGAAAGAAGTATAGCTTTTTTTAAGTAAAACTAATAGGAGAATAAAAATTTTAATGTCAAAATTATACAGAGTGAGGGATAAAAAAAATTTAACGTAATAAATAAGTGCTGAAAGGCGTATGTGGCGCCCTCTGGGCAATACATAATTTTTGGTAGGGAATTTAGTTTTCTCGACTCAAAAAAACCACACATACCAAATTTCATGTTGTTATCTCATATCTGTCAGGAAATATTCAATAATAAATAAAAAAAAGTTTAACTTTGACACCCTGTATCTCGGTTATTATAAACTTTGTACTAAGTTAAGTTAGCTTAAATCGGCCTATTTTAACCTCAGGAACCTGAGGTTAAGCTATGGCCCATTCTTTACCAAACACCCTGTATATTAAACAAAAATGTTTTTGCTGAGTAAAAAATTCTACTAATAATTTTTTTAATCTGACTCATTTATATTGGCAATTCATACATATATTATACATTTTATTAAAGTATTTTTTACTAAACAACAACATTTTTGTTTAATTTAGTAGTACGTATTTTGTATTTTGAAAACGACACCCGATTTGGGCGTCGAACCGTTAATAAAATTATTTATTTTTAAATTTAATTGTGGCTTATTTCCCATCTAAATAGTTAATTATAAAAATGCCACAAGCACATAGCTTCAGAACAACATTATTTTTTATGTTGTTTTTTGTGTTAATATATTATTGTTTATATCCCAACAACGTTTAATTATTTACTAATACCTAAATCACTTAAATATTTTCCACAACAGTAGGTATATTAAATCAAAGTCAATAGCCGTTAGCTACTATGCATGTATAACCACTAAAAAAGCTAGCTGGTTTCAACACTCTGGTGTCCAAATCTGTTAGTATTTGTAAATGTACTGTTTTTCCAAACCCTAACTGGTTTCAACACCGTGGTGTCATCACGCGCTAGCATCTGTAAATGTACCGTTTCTCCAAACCCTAACTGATTTCAACACCCTGGTGTCTACACACGCAAGCATCTGTAAATATGCTTCCCATTATATTTCCCATATAAACATTCTTCCATCTGTAAATAAATATCATATTTACAGATGCTTGCGTGTGTAGACACCAGGGTGTTGAAATCAGTTAGGGTTTGGAAAAACAGTACGTTTACAGACGCTAGCGTGTGTTGACACTAGGGTGTTGAAATCAGTTAGGGTTTGGAAAAACAGTACAGTTACAAATACTAGCAGATTTGGACACCAGAGTGTTGAATCCAGCTAGCTTTTTTAGTAATTAATATACATGCATAAATGCTAACGGCTATTGACTTTGATTTTATATACCTACTGCTGTGGAAAAATATTTAAGTGATTTAGGTATTAGTAAATAATTAAACGTTGTTGGGATATAAACAATAATATATTAACACAAAAGAACAACATAAACATAATGTTGCTCTGAAGCTATTTGCTTGTGGAA
This sequence comes from Diabrotica virgifera virgifera, assembly GCF_917563875.1. Lineage (NCBI taxonomy): Eukaryota > Metazoa > Arthropoda > Insecta > Coleoptera > Chrysomelidae > Diabrotica > Diabrotica virgifera. The sequence continues at coordinate 170,197,636 of NC_065451.1, forward strand.
TTTTTATAATTAACTATTTAGATGGGAAATAAGCCGCAATTAAATTGAAAAAAATAATTTGATTAACGTTTCTATGCCCAAATCGGGTGTCGCTAAATTAAAAAATACTACTACAGGGTGTTTGGTAAAGAATGGGCCATAGCTTAACCTCAGGTTCCTGAGGTTAAAATAGGCCGATTTAAGCTAACTTACCTTAGTACAAAGTTTATAATAACCGAGATACAGGGTGTCAAAGTTAAACTTTTTTTTTTATTTATTATTGAATATTTCCTGACAGGCATGAGATATCAACACGAAATTTAGTATGTGGGGGTTTTTCGGGACGAGAAAACTAAATTCCCTAGCAAAAGTTATGCGTTGTCCAGAGGGCGCCACATACGCCTTTCAGCACTCATTTAATACGTTCAATTTTTTTTATCCGCCACTCCGTATAATTTTGACATTAAAATTTGTATTGTCCTATTAGTTTTACTTAAAAAAGGTATACCTCTTTCATCTCCCTAAACTCAACCGTTTACGAGATAAACGCATTTTAAATCTGCGGTGCAACATAATTTTTAGCATAATATCATTGTAGTTACACCAGAAAAATTACTTAAAACCATAAAATTATCCAAAAATGTATCGCAAATTTCTTCAAATGGAATTTGCGATGCAATGCCATAAATTTGAAAACTGGCACAATTATTATGGTTTTAAGTTATTTTTCGGGTGTAACTACAATGATATGCTAAAAATGATGGTGTATCGCAGATTTAAAATGCGTTTATCTCGAAAACGGTTGAGTTAAGAGAGATGAAAGAAGTATATCTTTTTTAAGTAAAACTAATAGGAAAATAAAAATTTTAATGTCAAAATTATACAGAGTGAGGGATAAAAAAAATTTAACGTAATAAATAAGTGCTGAAAGGTGTATGTGGCGCCCTCTGAGCAATACATAATTTTTGGTAGGGAATTTAGTTTTCTCGACTCAAAAAAACTCCACATACCAAATTTCAGGTTGTTATCTCATATCTGTCAGGAAATATTCAATAATAAATAAAAAAAAAGTTTAACTTTGACACCCTGTATCTCGGTTATTATAAACTTTGTACTAAGGTAAGTTAGCTTAAATCGGCCTATTTTAACGTCAGGAACCTGAGGTTAAGCTATGGCCCATTCTTTACCAAACACCCTGTATATTAAACAAAAATGTTGTTGCTTAGTAAAAAATTCTACTAATATTTTTTTTAATCTGACTCATTTATATTGGCAATTCATACATATATTATACATTTTAAAGTATTTTTTACTAAACAACAACATTTTTGTTTAATTTAGTAGTACGTATTTTGTATTTTGACAACGACACCCGATTTGGGCGTCGAAACGTTAATAAAATTATATTTTTTTTAATTTAATTGTGGCTTATTTCCCATATAAATAGTTAATTATAAAAATGCCACAAGCACATAGCTTCAGAACAACATTATTTTTTATGTTGTTTTTTGTGTTAATATATTATTGCTTATATCCCAACAACGTTTAATTATTTATTAATACCTAAATCACGTAAATATTTTTCCACAACAGTAGGTATATAAAATCAAAGTCAATAGCCGTTAGCATCTATGCATGTATAACCACCAAAAAAGCTAGCTGGTTTCAACACTCTGGTGTCCAAATCTGTTAGTATTTGTAAATGTACTGTTTTTACAAACCCTAACTGATTTCAACACCCTAGTGTCAACACACGCTAGCGTCTGTAAACGTACTGTTTTCCAAACCCTAACTGGTTTCAACACCGTGGTGTCATCACGCGCTAGCATCTGTAAATGTACCGTTTCTCCAAACCCTAACTGATTTCAACACCCTGGTGTCTACACACGCAAGCATCTGTAAATATGCTTCCCGGACCGATTGATTGGACGACGTTCGACGTTCTTCAAAATGACCTGTACTATTATTGTCTTGGACTCCAAAAAGTCCAGACAATGCATTGTGGGGTTTCATTAAAGAGAAGGTTAGAAAACGATTATGTTTTGAATGAGAACTTGTGAAACGGAGTTCGTCAAGCTTTTGCGTCAATATAAACATGAGACGGATAAAGATACTCAAACATGGCGTCGTATCAAGTTGTGTTGCAACAATGGAGTTATATATACCGATGATTTAGATAAATAAGTAATTAACAAATAACCTACAAACAAAATTTTGTTATTATTTTTCACGTTGTCTTTTTCTTCTTTAAGTGCCATATCCGCGACGAAGAACGGCAATCATCATAGCTGTTCGGATTTTAGAGAAATTTTTACTTTGTAATAGAACAAACACAATTCATTACTGTATAACCTCACGAAGATTTTAAGTTGGGGAATTTCCTTCTCTGCATATTTAAAAAAAGAAGATAGTTTGCCAATGAATAGACGAGATGTTTGTGTTATTATTACCTGCATTGGTATACATATTTATTTACTTTTTATTATCATATGGATATCCTATCGAGAATTTTTTTCTCAATTATCGATATCGATTTCTCGTTTCCCGGATTCTAAATGCCCCCTTATCACCCCCCTTTCTCTATCGTCCCAATCTACCCCTTCCCCTTCGATCTACCGCCCCCCTGAAAATCTCAAATCGTCCCCCGGTTGGGAATCACTGGTTTAGATTATCGGTACTCCAAACTGATCGCGAATAATATAATACAGTGATAAGCGCGCTAATAACCGGCAGAATAATGCAAAAGATGGAAAACATTGCGAAGTAAAGAGTGATGAAACTAGTAAAGGTGGAAAGTATCGGTATAAACGTATAAATTAACATTACATTACATAGTTTCCCACCTTCAGACTTCGGTGACCAGAGTATTTTATAAAATTCTCCTGTCACAGTGACAGTTGTCATATTTCTTCGATACGTCGAAAGGTGGAAAACTATGTAATATGTTAATTTATACGTTTATAGCGATAATTTCCACCTCCACTAGTTTCACCTTTCTTTAGATCCTAATGTATTTTGTTTTCCATCTTTTGCGTTTTTTGCCGGTTATTAGCGTGCTCATCACTGTATACAATATTGTAACTATGACGGTAAGGCTACACAAAGATAGAAGATATAATATAAAATGCGAGCACCTTGTACATTACCTCTAACAAGGATATACCTCTATAGTTTGCTCATTAAGTTGTGGGCCTACCTCCTTCTTTTTATAAGGGCATTATAATGGACTTGATTGAGAGGAATGCAAAATAAATAAAAACAAATTATTTTGAATATTCCTTAAATAGGTCTGGATCCCGCGTATGAAAAAAAAGTTGATTAATAGCAAGCTAAAAATTTGTTAATAGCTTGGGTGTCTAGTCGGACAAACTTTGATATATGGGAACACTGGAACAGGGGAAGTTTTAATTGTGGAACAGGTTAAAAATTTGGAACGGTCAGACCACGAAAAAGGCACATGTATTTTGTCCGATAGAACAGACTTAAACTCTCCGAACAGAGATTAAACTCTCATGCAAAAATCAGACTGCTATTTATCACCAAATGGGCGTTTTGAATGAGTGGAACATGTAGAATATGTCACATGACAGAAATTATGACAGGTGATAAATAGCAGTCTGATTTTTGCATGAGAGTTTAATCTCTGTTCGGAGAGTTTAAGTCTATTCTGTCGGACAAAATAAATTTGCCGTTTTCGTGGTCTGACCGTTCCAAATTTTTAACCTGTTCTACAATTAAAACTGCCCCTGTTCCAGTGTTCCCATATATCAAAGTTTATGTTACTAGACACCCTTAAGCTATTAACAAATTTTCAGCTTGCTATTAATCAACTATTTTTTCATACGCGGGATCCAGACCTATAAGGTTAGATACTAGATACTACAAATAAAAGGATTACTTTATATGTTGAAATGATTCTAAAAAGTAGTCGTTTTAAATAGGTACCTATATACGATCGGTATTACATAGAAATGGGAAAATAAATGGACCTACAAGAAGTAGAGTTGGGCAATATGGATAAAGTGAAAGGAAGCTAATGGTGTGATATTATGTGATGTGTGACAGAAAGATTATTATGAAACTGAATAAAAATTCCATAAAACAGCCATAAGATCAGCTATGATATATGGAACTGAATATTGGACAGTTAAAAAGAAAAAGGAAAACGAATGCATGCGGAGCAAATGAGAATGCTTATGTGGATAAGTGGAGTGACAAAAAAGGAGGAATAAATTTGCAAAATCAAAAAGCGTAGGTAAATACGGTTCTGTCGTTTTCAATGTCGATACGTTAATTACTCAGTACAAACAATTGGTGATTCGCAAGTTCCTGAAAAGAGTTGAACAAGACGATCAAAGAAGACCTTGGGAGTCTTCTTTGTTCTTCCAAAGAAGATTTTGGTCTGGAGACTTGGCAGGACACGTCTGTAAAGGGAATTGGTATTGGTATTACCCAAAAAAAATTTATAGAGAAATGTAAATAAGGAAGGCGTCAGACAGAGGCAAAGAGAATGATAATCTGCGAATCCTTTACGAAACAGTCGATGTATACCTACATCCTTAACTTTCTAAATAATATATGTAAAATGTTATAGTCAAAGCCCGAATTTCAGGCACTCCTAGGTTTGACTAGGCAATCTTCACGTCTGACTGACGGTCTTAATCAAAGCCCGAAATAAATTACAGTTGCGGCCTTTGACTAGTCAATCCTAGGAGAGACTAAGTTGGTCAGGCAAAGGTCGAAATTTAATTTTATGAAATCGGGGTTTGACTACTCACACCCCGATCAGCTATTAAAATGTCGTAAAATTTGTTAGATTAGGTTTAAGAAAACGCCATTTTTAATTTTAATGTTTATTATTTTTATACTGTCGTAATTAAAATAAAAAAATAAATGTTTATTCTCACATGTTGAAGCATTATGGCATTTAGATCTTTTACATTACGTTAGATCTTTTACACTAACACAATTTTGAAGAGCATTGCTTATTCTTCCAAATTATTTAACACTATATATTTAAAAATATTATTAAATTTATAACACAGAATAAAAATACATTCAGGTGCAAACAAATCGATCCACTTAAAAATTTGGTCAATTTTGATGCTCGAATTTCTTAAACCAGTTGTCCAATTTAAGTGATTTTTACCATGTTATAGGCTTATTCATTAACAATATCACTGTAATAATATTGTTGCTAGACATGTAAACTGTCACTGTAGTCTGGGTGTACGAATCAAACTGTGTTTTTTTCTCAAAGTTCGCATCACCCTCTATTGCACTACTTTAGCATTTATAAAGTATTGAAATTAAAACCCAACGAAAGCCTCAGGTTTTCTTAACATTCTGTTTTTAGATTCATTCGCTTATGTTGGATAATAAAAAGTTAGGTACTTAGCAACTGGCCATTTTCGTCATCAATACAAGGTGTTTCTAAATAAGTGCGACAAACTTTAAGGGGTTATTTTACATGAGAAAATAATGACAGTTTGCTTTATAATCATACGTCCGCAAACGCTTTCTTTTCCGAGATACGGGATGTTCAATTTTTTTTACAAACTGACGATTTATTTATTGCTTTAAAACCTGTTGAGATATGCAAATGAAATTTGGTGGGTTTTAAGACGTAGTTTTTGCACATTTTTTGACATACAATTAAGAATTTTATATTCACCATTGGCGTGCATACGGGTAATATGATCGGTCATAATACCCGTTTGCGCGCCAATAGTGAATATTAAATTCTTAATTATATGTCAAAAAATGTGCAATAACTACGTCTTAAAACAACAAAATTTCATTTGCATATTACAACTGGTTTTAAAGCAATAAATAAATCGTCAGTTTGTAAAAAAAAATTGAACATCCCTTATCTCAGAAACGAAGCGTTTGCGGAAGTATGATTATAAAGTAAACTGTCATTATTTTCTCATGTAAAATTACCCCTTAAAGTTTGTCGCACTTATTTAGAAACACTATGTACTGCTGACGAGCATGTCCAGTTGTTGTTAAAGTACCTAACTTTTTTATTCTCTAACATAAGCGCATGAATCTAAAAACAGAATGTTAAGAAAAAAGAAAACATGAGGCTATAGTTGGGTTTTAATTTCAGTATCTTATAAATGCTAGAATAGTCCACAGGGTGATGTGAACTTTGAGAAAAAAAAAACACAGTTTGATTCGTACAGCCAGTACACAATGACAGTTTACCTGTCTATCAACAAAATTATTACAGCGTATTGTTAATTAATAAGGCTATACCATAGTAAAATATCACTTAAATAGGACAACTAGTTTAGGAAATTCGTGACATCAAATTGACCAAATTTTTTAGTGGATCCATTTTTTTTACCCGAGTGTATTTAGAGGAAATTGATTCCATAGAATTGTATGAGTTTAATGTACACTCACAATATTTTCAATAATTCTTCTTTTTTTAATGAAACTTTATTTGAGCTGTTAATATTGTAAGGTAGTAAATTTTGTGTTTGTGTACGTTTCCTACTCTGAATCTATCAAAAGTCTTTCTTTCTTAAAATTCTTTCAAAATTCTTTTATCTTTCCTACTCTGTTTGATTAAAAGTATATGAATTTTATTTTAGTGCAAACAGATGGAATGGAAGTGTCATCGTCAACTGTGAAATAAGATATTGCAATCGGAGAAAAACTAAGAATCACCATAATACTAACGGAGCCCCTCGAAAGTCGTCACTAGGAGAGGAAGAAAATTGTGAAATAATTTAGATTAGGTCTTCAGATGTGGTTTATTGTATTTGTCAAAAAGAGAGCTCTGACGCACATACGTGCATAATTTGTAATCAGGTGGTACATGTTGTGTGTGCTGACAGCACACTTGGTACATATTATGAAGGTTTTGAAAGAAAAGTTACATGCATGCGTTGTTCACAGACAAAAAAGATTAAAAAAATAAAGGAAAGGCGATTGAAGGTTTTCATGGCCAGCCTAATGCTATGAAACAATTAAGTAAAAAAAATGTCCTTCAATGTCCCCAGCTTTGATAGAGTCAAAAAAGATGCTCGAAATATTTTGGGTATCATACAAGATAAAACAATTGACGGTTTATGTAGAGTTAGTACGAAATACGGAACAATGAACACACTTTTTTCAAGAAATCAAATAAAATAATGCCAAGACAATTTTCTTAATTTCGAAGATGTTCCAGACGTTAAGAGAAATTAGTACAAAAGATTCTAAATTTGGAGGACAAGGTTTTATAAAATGCTACTGCAATAAGAAATGCTCTTCAAAATTATATGTGTAGAAGGTCTAACACATTGTCCAACTCTAAATGCTATAATGCCTCAACATGTGAGAATAAACACTATTTTTTTTAATTTTAATTACGACAATATAAAAATAATAAACATTAAAATTAAAAAATGGTGTTTTATTAAACCTAATCTAACAAATTACGACATTTCAATAGCTGATCGGGGTTTAACTAGTCAAACCCCGATTTCATAAAATTAAATTTCGGCCTTTGCCTGTCCAACTTAGTCGCTCCTAGGATTGACTATTCAAAGGCCGAAACTCTAATTTTTTTCGGGGTTTGACTAAGACTGTCAGTCAGACCTGAGAATTGCCTAGTCAAACCTAGGAGTGCCTGAAATTCGGGCTTTGAAAATAACATAAATATTTGCCTGCTAAAGTTTTTCACACAAATTTCTCAAAATAAGTTCAAAAATCGCATGCAATTCTCGTACTATTCTCACAAGCTGCTTACTAATTTAGCTACTGCGCCACTCATAAATGTAGAAATAATGCATTTGACAAGTGCGAATTGGATCTCCTGCCGGAATATAGTAAAATTTTCAACGAAATTATTAAATTGTGATAGTCTCATCTTGAGATAGCGCTGGTAATTCTCTTTGATGTCACTAGAATGTACACAGTGCTTCTGATACGTGGATTTGTGCTAACATGTTTTTACCGGTGTGAATATACTTAACAAAGGAAGGGTGAAATTAATAATAAAATATTTATTGCCAGCGGTACGTTGCCTACATTGCTCAAATACAGATTAATGTGGCAAAAAAGTATCTGTTTTGCTTCTATAAATAGCGAAAAATATGAACATTACTCTAATAAATTTGTTGTTCTTTAACTCTAATTGTACTAGGTACTATACTATAATAAAGTAATGTGAATGTTATTATTTTCTTTCGACCAAAAAGTAAAAATGCAAATAGTTGAAAGATTGATAAATTTTGTACACACTTGAATGAATGAAGAAAGTGAAAAAAGTATATTAAAGTGTGTAAATGTATTTAATTTCCTTAGCTAAGCGCTTTCGACATATTGCCATCTTCAGAGCTAATGCTACAATAAAAAGTTAAACTAATGAGTAAAAAGATGTCTAAGAACAAAGTTTTTTAACTTACGTCAAAGTATAAAAAAATATATAAAAAAAATGAATGAATGAATTTTTATTCATGTTTATTTTAAAACTATCTTCTTCCTTTTGTCACGACACACTGTGTATATAGTTTTATTGGGAGCAATATTTTATTCTACAGCAGTGTGAAAAATGATGTCGTAGTTGATGTAAAAAAAACCAATACAGTGATACAAGACAAATTCATGTTGAAAACAAAAGAGAATAGGCAACGGTATGACATACCGCAAGTCAAAGTCTACGTCCGGAAACGTTTACGTCAATAATTAAGGGCTAAAGTGCAGACGTATAGTAAAACACATCACTTGAGGAAGGCGCTCTGCTGAAACAGCTATAGTTATAATAAATTATAATACATTGTGTGGAAGTCTTCAAGATAAAAGTTTTTCGGTTTTTATTGTTAAACAGCAAAATATATTTAAGCTAAATTCCCATTTTAACTAATAGTCCATTGAAATGTTACATTTTTAGGCCGTACCTTGCATTTGTTAGAGGAGACAATTTTATATTTTTATTGTGTAGAGGAGATCAGTAGGAGCTTAAGTTCAAGTTTTTGGGGTCGCCACCCTTGTCCCCCGGACGCCCTCTTAGAAAAGGGGTGCAAATGGGTTTCGCGCTATATCTCGTAAAGTACCAACCCTACCAAAAATTTAATGAAACATAAATTGCAGCAAATTAAATTTTCTACAATTTTGTTTCTATTACATACTTTTTATCGTCAAGTGACCAACAAAAAAGATATAAAAAAAAATAAGTAAAAAATTTTTACCAAGTTTCCTTTTGGATGCTATAACATTTTTTCAGTTCGTTTTACAATAAAATAACATTCTACCAATTTTGTAGAGGGTTTGTCAGCTAACAATTTCAACTATAAACTTGTTTATTTCTATTTATTTACCTAGGTTTTACAGCGTTCCAAACATGACTAGATTCTCGAATGCTCATAGGGATACAATAAAAACAAAACGTTAGGCTTACTTTTCTATCTATATATTTTTTATTCATACAACTGATTATGATTTTAACATTCATATGCTATTATTAATATATTTTTGACATTTCTCTCCATTATAAAACTTAGAACCCTAAGCATATATAGAAAAGGCACAAGAAGTTGTTAGAGGACAAATTCGCCGGTCCAGAAGATGAATGACGCAACCGAAAAATGCAAAATTCTTCAGAAGAGCAAAAAACGATTTTTGAATATTTAAAATAGGGACTAAATTAAGAGTAATCGTCCAGGATCGGTATGACATTTGTTTTTTGACAACGATGGCTTTTATTTTCATCGATATTGGTTCGAGTTTCATTATCTTAATTTAATCGCCCCATTTTCAACCCTATCGACAGTTGCGTCATTATGCATCTGAAACAAGGTCTAACGTAGCGCGTATTTCAGTAACGACGCAACTACCCTATAGTGGCTCAGTACATTTACAGTTCGGTCGTTTTTGTTTCATCTGTACTGTACATAATATTTTAGAAGTTAATTCGCAAAAAACAGTAATTGAGAAAATTTACAATTACGTCATTCTTCCTCCAATTATATACCGGACTGAATATCTGCCTGCTATTAGTTTTATTATTATAATTTATCCTGGGTGGAACAGCAGTCGGTTTCCCTCTACTTAACTTATTCTTACAGTTGTGCTACCTATTTGGCCACGTGAAGTCTTATTAAACATTGTGAAAAGTATTTTGAGTTTTATAGATAATACTATCGAGAGTCTTGTGGGTAAAATGTATATTTTTGTGATTAGATAAGCATTTTGTGTTTTTTGTAAGCGCGCTTATGAAATTCATCTTTTGCAGATGCAATTGAAATTGGAAGTGCATGTTGTTGCCAAAAAGCAAACCTCAAATATTCAGCAGTGTGCCTCCATTGTGGTGGTGAAAGTTGCAGCAACATAGTGAATATATCAACACCAATTATTGAAGAAAATGAATTGGATGATGAATTACCGACAATGAAGCCAACTCTAACTCTAATTATACCACAAAAATTCACCTCGGATAATGATTCAGATCTTGACTCGCAGCCTGGACCATCGAAAAAAATCAAAAAATAATAACTATGATAGATCTTTTTCAAGATGTAATAATAAATAATATTATTTTGTCCAGAAATTGTCCGTGGATTAGGCCTATTGGGGATAGGTGGCTGGGATATTCTAACTCGTAGTGGGCGGGGAAAAGGTTCAAAAATAGCTTAATAATAGCATAGGAATGTTAAAATTATAATAAATAAATATATAGATGGAAAAGTATCTAAGCCTAAGCTTTTGTTTTTATCGTATTCCTATGAGAATTCCAGAACCTGGTCAAGTTTGGAGCGCTATAAAACCTAGAAAAATAAATAAAATTAAACAAATTTTTAGCGGAAATTTTTCGTTAAAAAGTCGTCTACAAAATCGCTATGATGTTATTTTATTGTGAAATGAACGGAAAAAAGTTATACCCTGCAAAAGGAAAGTTCTTACAGAATTTGTTTATAACATTTTTGTTGGTCACTTGACAATAAAAAGTGATAAATATAAAATTGTAGAAAATTTAATTTGCTACATTTTACATGCTATTAAATTTTCTGTAGGATTTCTAGTTTAGGAGATAAAGAGAAAAAGCCCTTTGCACCCCCTTTTTCAAGATGGCGGTTGGGGGACAAGAGTGACGACCCCAAAAACTTGAACTTAAGCTTTTACTAAACCCCCTACACATTAAAAAATAAAATTACTCCTTTAAGAAAGGCAACTCCAAAGTTAGATTTATAGTTTGACGTAGCGTAGACGTAGACGTAATGTAGACGCACTGGAAAAGTTCAATACCGAATTTTGTGTACTCTTGTTTATAAATACTGAGTTTTTGTGCACACAAATACGTAAACGTAACGCATCTTTTTGACATATACGCTTGCGCATTAATGGTTGAACTACCGTATCGAGATACGTATTACCTAAGGTTACGGGCTGGTACGGTGGTACGTTAGGTTCATACGCATCCCTATCGAGCCGAAAGTCACGAATGCACACGAGGATCTTGCCCGATTACCAATTACCTACCAAATGAACATTTCATCAGCGTACTACCCGTTTATAAACATTTTAAGGTGTTATTGGTTATTGGTTTAGTCCAGCGGTTCTCAAACTGTGGTACATGTACCACTGGTGGTACATATCATTATTTGAGGTGGTGCACAAAACGCAAGAACAGCCAAAATCAGCACCACTATTATAGATAATTAGATCACCTAGCTAAATAGGTATTTCAGTTAGGTGGTACCAAAAATAATAAAAAAAATATTTGGTGGTACATGACTCAAAAAGATTGAGAACCGCTGGTTTAGTCTATTTGAGTAAAATTATTCTGTGTTTGTAATTGGAAATTGGAACTTCATAATAGATTTAAAATTTTATTGTTTTTAAGTTGTCTATTAATAAAGGAAAACAAACAAATCTTGTATTAATTTAAGAAATACAGTGATCACCACAATTAATAACTAGATAAACAAATGACCTAGTTTCAGTAAAATTTTCAAATAAATATTACCACACTATTTACATTATACCTACTGGAATTCTGATGTAGGTATACAATAATTTACAACTAAAAAGTAGGTATAAACAAAAATAAAAAATTTTAACCTAAGGAAAAATAATATTTTTATATTTAAATAGAAGCAATTAAAACCATACAATTTCATCATTCATTTATCTTTTTTTACATTTGTATATTAATTGTATATTGTGTGAACATTGTTTTATTTTTTTGAATGTCAACGGAATTTAAAAATGACTTTGCTGATATGTTACGATTTGCTTTACGTTACGTTAAGGCAGTTACAAAAACTACCTATTTTAACATTCATCCTCTACGACACGTTAGTTGCTTTACGTATACGGAGATGCGTTACGTTACGTAGCAACAAAAACTCCCTAATAAACGTAAGCGCATGACGGGACGTAATAGAAACGTAACGGAATGGATGTGATGACCAACTTTCATCTTTTACAGTGCGTTTCTTATGTCTGGCCAACCATCAGGAAGAATTTTGTTATGTCACTCAAAGTGGCCCTCATACCTTTTGTAAAGTTGTTTGTCAACATATTCGAATTTTGTTAATTATTATTTGTCACAATGATGGATGTTAAGTTATTAATTTAATAAAAATATATAATAGTGTAGTTTCAATATTTCAGATAATTTATGAGCCACACATATACAGGGTGTCCAGAAACTCTACCGACAAACGAAGACAGGAGATTCTTCAGATAATTTTAAGATAATTTAACCCAATTCACTTAGTCCGAAAATGATTCCTAAGGGAGCTAGAGCTCTTTGAAGATGGCGTCTTGTAATTAGTTTTTCTTAAATACCTCCAGAACGCTTCTATTTCGAAAAACAAAAATTGGTACGCTTATTTATCTTCAAGATATAAATCTAATCCATCCATTGCAAATTTCTAGTACCGAACATAGGCGTCCGTTTTGGGAAGGGGAACGGTTATTTTATCGCATAACTTTTTTATCTTTAACTTTAATGCATTTCTGATACTGGATTATTAAATTGTGAAGTATTCTAGTACTAAAAGGTACTCTTATCGGTAGGACACACCGTTCTCTAGAAAAATCAATTTGATAATTTTTCGCTTTCTGAATTAAAAAAAAATAAAAAAAAAACTGTTTAGAAAGACGAAAACTGGTACATTTATTTATATTCCAGAGATAAATCGATTTCATTAATTGCGAATTTCTAGTACTGGCCATAGGCGTCCGTTTTGGGTAGGTCAACAGTTAGTTTATAGCATAACTTTATGTCTTGAATTTTCGAGCCTTTTTGGACACTAGATTATTAAATTATGAAGTATTCGAGTACTAAAAGTTACTCTTAATTTATGTTGGTAAAATACTTTTTTTTTGTTGAAAAGTTCTTTCAATTTTTTTTCAAATTCCAAAAACGAAAAACTTTCAAAACGATTTTTCTAGAAAACGGTGTGTCCTACCGACTTAAAGCAAGAGTACCTTTTAGTACTAGAATACCTCACAATTTAATAATCCGGTGCCAAAAATGCATAAAAGTTAAAGACAAAAAAGTTATGCGATAAAATACCCGTTGCTCTACCCAAAACGGACGCCTATGACCGGTACTAGAAATTTGCAATGGATAGAATAGATTGATCTCTGAAAAGTAAATACGCATACCAATTTTCGTTTTCCTAAATAGAAGCCTTCTGGAGGTATTTAAGAAAAACTAATTTCATGGCGCCATCTTCAAAGAGCTCTAGCTCCCTTAAGAAGAATTTTCGGACTGGGTGAATTGGGTTAAATTGTCTTAAAATTATCTGTGGAATCTCCTGTCTTCGTTTGTCGGTAGAGTTTCTGGACACCCTGTATGTATATTATGATGCCAATCCAATGAACATTTTAAAGACCAGGAAATGAAACAAAATAGTTGGAAATTCCACGGCACCAAGGAGCATACCTTCGCTTATTTCCTAATCCATTAATGGATTAGTAATAAGAATTGTAACACACAAAACACATATAATACAACGATTTTATTTTAAAAATAACTGGGAATCACAATAATTCTTTCTGGAAACAAATAATAATAAAATCGTATTTATTTGCCCCCTAAACCAGCTTTCACCCAACATAAAATTAAATCTTTTTGTTTTTTGTCAAATCTGGCACGTCTACCTGGTCGAGAGGATACAACAAGGGAGAAAATTCAATAAAACCAATTCTGTCTTCGAAAAATAACCTTATCGATGTTAATAAAAGTTGTCCACTTCGGTGCCGAGCTGTGCTGACATAAAAAATTGAAATAACTGGAAATCGTCACACGTTTTCTTTCAAACTTTCTAACGAATAAGCCTAAAAACATGTGTTTTGTCGGCAGGGACGTAGAAGGTTTAGGGTGAAAATTAGATTTTCTGTTTGAGTTCCATACAAATAAAATTTGCCAAACACACTTTATTTACAATTTGAAAGCTTTATTTTAATAACATTAAAAATAATACCTGAGTGACCGATCCTGCATCGATAACTATAATGTTGTTCTGAAGCTATTTTCTTGTGGCATTTTTACAATTTTAACTATTTAATGGGAAATAAGCCACAATATTATTAAAAAAAAATGATTTTTATTAACGTTTCGACGCCCAAATCGGGTGCCGTTGTCAAAATACAAAATACTACTGTTGTATTTTGTATTTTGACAACGGCACCCGATTTGGGCGTCGAAACGTTAATAGAAATCATTTTTTTAATAATACTGTGGCTTATTTCCCATTAAATAGTTAAAACTATAATATTGTATTCAATGTGGGCTCCGAATGTTTTTAATATTAACAAAGTTTAATATAAGTTATAAATTGTGAATCTTAGTGATATACTGAAATAAACTGTAAGTGTACAAACTCTTTACATAATATCCAGTAAAATTAGCATTAAAGTCAGCAAATTGCAATTATTTGATATTGTTGTCAATACACAAATCCAGTTTTACCAGCAAAATAACCGCTTTTAGTAAAGACCGATATACCTGTTTTAGCAGGTGTACAGGGTCGGACTTACTTTTCACTTAACGTTTATCGAAATGAATTCAAACATGGAATCCCAGAACAGTTCTACAATACAAGACCATCAAAGTCAAATAAACGCATCACAGTCATACTCTTTGGCAGCGTCGAGAGTGAAATTTCCTTTAAAGTCCCAAGCAATTATCTTTAGTGCCTTAGAAAACACCAAACTTCAAGACTACCTTCTCCCACTTGGAAATATAATTCAACCGAAAAATATAATCTTCTCTTCTAGATTATCTAATAATCGCATATGTATGTATTTATCCAATAAACAAATAGTGGATGATTTTATGAATAATCATGGTCAAATAGAAATACAAGGTGAAATTGTCAGAGCAAGAAGGTTAGTTACACTAGCGGAACGACTTGTGCTTTTCGGCGTATGTCCTTCAATACCGCACGACTTGCTAATCAATGAGTTACAAAAAATCGGCATAGTTCCTGTCTCCCCCATGACATTCCTCAAAATTAGTGCTTCTATGCCTGAGTTCAATCACATCCTTAGTTTTCGAAGACAAATCTATATCAGTCCTTACAGTCTAACAGTAGCAGAGTCATTTACTCTTGTTTTTGACAACACGATATATAGAATATTCATCTCTCAAGACAGTTTAGTTTACTTTAGATGCAAGAAGCCAGGTCACATTGCATCACAGTGCTCCGAACCACTAGCTCAACTAAACCCCAACCAAAACAATGAAGCATCGGTATCCAGCGCAACAAATATATCTTTGCAAGCACCCAATGATACAAACACTTCTAAGTGTGAACAAATGTCTATTTTCAATGTCCCGGAAATACCTTACAAAGAAGATGCATCAAATAAGGACAGTCACATAATTAATCAACCAAAACGTAACTTTGATGAAATTATTTCACCTGAAGCAGATCCATCTTCAAAAGAATGTAACATTTTTCCACCACCTAAAGTCCAAGCAAAATCGAAAAAAGCTAAAATTAGTTCAGCTAGCACTTCTGAATGCTCATTTTCTCTCTTATTTGACCCTGCTAGAAACTTCATAGAAAATCACCCTCTACCTTTCCCTCTAAACTTTGATCAACTTAACATGCTCCTAATGAATATCACGGGATCAACAGATCCTATAACCACAATTCAAGAATATACCACAGACCTATCAGCTTTGTCCCATATGCTCAGTCTAGTTTACTCCCATTTAAAGAAAAGATCCATAAAACGAAAATTCACGTCCATAAAGAAAAAAATTAATTAAAATTGACATGAAATAAAACTCCCTAGTGTAGGGAGTAAGAAAATTAATAGTTATTTTGGCAGTGAGGCGTTAGTCTGGGAAAGTGACACATCTCAATTAAAAATCCACGAAGAAAAATTTCCTGTAGTTGGCTGTATACCATTACAAAAACATAAAATCCTTTATAAAAGGTATATTTGTTAAAATCCCTATACAGGGCTACATCAAAGACAGAACTCGTTTTCGATCGGTTTACCGATCATCATCAGTGCAATCTTAGAAGGCTTGCATGTAGATTCTAAGATTGCACTGATGATGATCGGTCAACCAATCGAAAACTAGTTCTGTCTTTGATGTAGCCCTGTATAGGGATTTTAACAAATATACATTTTATAAAGGATTTT
Source organism: Diabrotica virgifera virgifera (assembly GCF_917563875.1). Taxonomy (NCBI): domain Eukaryota; kingdom Metazoa; phylum Arthropoda; class Insecta; order Coleoptera; family Chrysomelidae; genus Diabrotica; species Diabrotica virgifera. The sequence continues at coordinate 170,214,226 of NC_065451.1, forward strand.
ATGTACATCTCAATTAAGCCAACATTAAGATTCAAGTTTCTACTCGAAAAGAATATTGATGGAATTTTTCATCGCCTTTTTATGCTCCTACACCTTTCTCTGAATTCCAGCATCTATACTGCAGAGCTCTTTGGCTTGTTTAAAGCCATCAAACTATGTATATATTAAAAACCTCCCTTGTTGCCCAGTCCTTTCCGACTCTCTTAGCACAGTCAAAGCTATGCAAAATATATACCATAAACACCCCATTGAGAAAAGAACCAAGGCCGAACTAATGGAAGCTTAAGAAAGTTTCAGAAGAATCCACTTCCTGTGGATACCATCCCACATAGGCATTGAAGGAAATATGAACAAGTAGATACTAGTGCGCGTAACGCTAACACTAATGATGCATCAGAAAGAGAGTGTCGGAGTGTCGCTAGCGATCTAAAAGTTCATTTCAAAAATAAAGTGTTAGTGCGTGGAATCCAATTATTGCTCCAAAGGTTTAATTGTATACAAATTGTAATTCATTTTTATCAATTTTTGATTTAATCTTGTTAAAGTGTTACAAAAATGTCGCTAATAACCTTCGGGTGGATGCGACTTTGTCTTTCTAAATAAAAAAATAATAATAATAATAATACCTACTCACCGGAGGGACTGAAGACGTTCGGAAAAGCAAATTGTTAAGAAAATCAGAGGTTATAGTTGGGTTTTAATTTCAGTATTTTATAAATGTCAGAATATTTCACAGGGTGTGGTAAACTTTGAGAAAAAACAGTTTGATTGGTACACCCGGTATAAAATGACAGTTATTTACCTGTCTATCAATAATATTACTACAGCGATGTTGTTAAAGAAAAAGACTATAACATGTTAAAATAATCACTTAAATCGGACAACAGGTTTAGGAAATTCGAAACATCAAAAATTACCCCCATTCTTAAGGTGATGCGTTAATTTCTTGGAGTAGTGTATTTATATGAAATCATACATATGCAGTATATGTAATCAATATTCTCACAACTAACGATAATGGACTACGTTTGAATCCAATATCGTCTATTTTGATCAGCTTTGACTTCTTGGGCTATATATGACAGGTATAAGCTTAATGAGAACCATAATCGGCTTGCAGTGGTAATTCTGGTTATGTTTGTGATCCAGATGCCTCATTAGGTATTGTAATGGACAATATAACGCTCTGATTCTACTTAGTGCTTTGGTCTTGGCCGTTGCGCTGTTTATATCTGATTAGTGGCGATGCACCCCCGAGCAGCTGCCAGAAACTGACGAATTGATAAGGGAATACGGTGCTGCATGAATCGGCTAATTGAGTGCTTAAATAGAATTGAATTAGGACTGTAACATTATATTATACATACGATTATCTATAATATAATGTATATGTGGTATTTGGGAGAAATAGTGCAGTCACTGAAGGTGGATATGAGCTATAACCCCCGATTTCGTTGAACCTCCATCGATTTGCATGAAAATTGGTGAGTGGTTAGAGAATATCTCAAGGAACAAAGGTGATATGGTGCCAATTTGCGCTTTTACCCTGGGGGTGGATGCCACCCCTCCTCGTGGGTGAAAATTATTTTATTAAAAATAACCCCACAATTCGGTATAGCGGCAAATTATAAGCAAAATTGGTTATATAAAGTTATTAAAATAAATCAAAACTTTTTGAGTTATTAAAGATCAAAGATTTTAATTTTTCGTGAGAAAAATGCATGTTTTTAAACGATTTTTCATAAATAACTCATAAACCATAAGCTTCCACAAAAAGTTATTATTATTAAAATTGAGGGTCATAGAAAATCAAATAAACTCCCTACTAGAAAAACTTTTCTATGTTAACTAAAAGTAAGTTATAGGTAATTTAATGTATATTTCTTTCGTCGAGTACCCAAATCTTAGTATTCAAGCTTAAATACCGGCAAAATTATGCATTCTATAACATAAACTTAATTAAAATTTATCAAAGTTCATAGAAATATCTATTAAATAAGCCCTCGAACAAGTTGATACCATTAAAATTTATGCACCAAAAATGTTTCAAAATGTATCTTTTAAAAAATTTTACAAAAAATCTTATTATTTTTTTGTAAATAACTCCGTTAATTTTTAAGATGTCAAATTCACCTAAAAACTAGTTAAAATTTGATTTCAAGAGCTATTAAAAATGTCGAAATTAGTCTTTTAAACCTCTCACTTTTTAAACAATAAAAGGTTAAATGGCCCCAGTTACGTGGTTCTCGCAGCAAAATTGAAATTTTAAACGTTTCTATCTCGGTTATTTTTTACTCTACGGAAATAGTAAAATGGGTATAAAGTATTTGTAACAGAAAAAACTAAAATATAGTTAAAAATAATTTTTTACGTATATTGAGTATTTTTGGAGTTAATATCAAAATAAATGAAAAGTACGATAATTTTAAAAATTCTGATTTTTTTAAATTGTATTTTTTTTTTCAAAAATATGCATTCTAAACCGGTGAAAATTGTTGAAATCATTAAATATGTTAACCTTAAGAAATTCTTGTAAGGATTACTACAAATTTTAATTTTTGTGGAAATGGCGTATGTTTTATTTTTCACTTTTTCCTAAAAAAATCGAAAGGGTTCTCTTATGTTCATCATAACTTGCTTAATTTTGATGCTATTAACTTTTACTGGAGATCATTTGATAGGTGCTCTGAAGTACTTTGACAAATGTTTGACAAAAATATATTCTATAAAATGCATAGTTTTCCCGTTATGTAAGCTTGAATACTTAGATTTGAGTACTCGTCGAAGAAAATATACATTCAATTACCCATAACTCACTTTGAAATAGCATTATTTTAGTTCTTTAAGTGGGGAGTGTATTAAATTTTTTATTACCTTTAATTTTAGTTATAATAGTTTTTTTACAAAAGCTCATAGTTTTTGAGTAATACGTGAAAAACAGCTTTAAAACATGCATTTTTTTAAGAAAAAATAAAAATTTTAATATTTAGTACCTAACTCAAAAAGTATTGATTTATGTTAATAATTTTATGTAACAAATTTTGCTTAGAAGTTGCCCCTATATCGATTTCTGGTATTTTTTATTAAAAAAAATTTCACCCCCGAGAAGGAATGGCATCCACCCCCAAGATAAAAGCGCAAGTTGGCAACATGTCACCTTTGTTCCTTGAAGTATCTTCTAACTACTCACCAATTTCCATGAAAATCGATGAAGGTTCAACGAAATCGGAGGTGAAAACCTTCAGTGACTCCACTAACATGTGATAACTCCAAAATGCAAGTTTTTCAGTAGGGCAGTTTTAACATTCGAGGAGGTTTCTTAAATCGAACGCAACAAAATAAAAAACCAAATATTTATATTTCATTAAATAGTTTATTAAAATGATATAACAGATATAACAAACGAAATATGTTTTAACATTTCTGTTTTTGATTTAATGGCACCTATCATATTTGTATCAAAAATATAGAGATTTAAAAAGTATTTTAATGGAGTTAACGGTCATAGAGGAGAGAACTTAAAACTATTATTGGTCAATTTCTTTGTATTGGAAAACAGTGCTGTGGAAATATATGGCTTTACTTGTACCAAATTAAAACTTATGCGTCGAAATTATCATCACTTGTATATTGTGCGCTTGTATATACAGATTTTATATTGTGTGCTACTGGTTTGAGTGTGTTTGAGTGAAGCGAATGGTAAAAATCATGATAGATTGGATCTATAAAGGGTAGTAGGTCGAGAATATCTTTATATTTTAAATAGTCTATGGATAGAGGATCATTAAAAGTTGGAAGTATCTGAATATTAGACATGGAAGTTGACCTGCCTCTTCTTAGCGCTGGACATTAAACGAAACGGTTCATCGGGATCTAATGTGTATTTGAAGCCTATATCACTATTCTTTTTGTGATGTAGCCAAAATACGCTGTTCCAAACAAAAGAATTTTTATCTTTATCAACATTTCTTTTTATAAAATGCGTTGTTAGAATTTTGGAAAATCCGAAAAAGTCAGTTTGTTTCATAAATTTTACGTCAAAACGAGTGCTCGTCATTTGAATTACTGATACCCAGTCCTATGGAACTGAAATTGTGGCGTTTCTTTTTTTCACAAATCTCTCTATGGTAGCATGGCCTGTATCACATGTCACATTCTAAATGAGTATGACCAGGAACTAGGAACTTATGATGAATTTCTTTTAGAGTTTCCTTTCCTTCAAGTGCTTTTAAAAACATAATCGGTAATGTATTATTTGGGTTTTGACCTGGGCTCGTATCAGAATAAAGGACTAGTTTTTCTACCTGTTCTGGTAAGTCTTTAATAAACTGAAACAAGCAAAATGCGATCTCATCAGCTCCTCGTTGAGCTACACCTTCGTGCCACACATAACAAGATGTCCGTTTTGTGGTGATATTTCGGATCGTCAAATTGAAAGTCCATAACTTTCTTTTGCAAAATGCAAAATGCAACTACTACAAGCTTGCCTAAGCTCCGCATACTTTTTTCTTTGTCGCCTAATTTTGTTGTATAATGAAAGGAAGCCTTATCCTGGTGCTGCTGGCGTTCATTTACTAATCTTTGTTTTTCTTGCTCATGAATAATTACGAGAAGTACAAAACAACGAAAAGAAAAGTTTGATATATTCATGTTATTTACCACTTACATAAAAAAAAAACTTACAGAAAATGCTATAGTCCATTAAAATGTTACATTTAGGTTGCATTTCTTAGAGGAGTCAATTTTATTTTTTTTTAATCTGTAGAGGGGTTCAGTAGAAGCTTAAGTTCAAGTTTTTGGGGTCGCCACCCTTGTCCCCCGGCCGCCATATTGGAAAAAGGGGTGCAAACGGTTTTCGCGCTGTATCTTCTAAACTAGCAATCCTACACAAAATTGAATTACACATAAAATGTAGCAAATTAAATTTTCTGCAATTTTATATATATATTACTTTTTATCGTCAAGTGACCAACAAAAAAGTTATTAATAAAAATATGAGAACATTTTGTAAGAAGTTTCCTTTTGGAGGTTTTAACTTTTTTCCGTTCATTTCACAATAAAATAACATCATAGCGATTTTGAAGATAATTTTTCAATGAACAATTTTCGCTATAAATTTGTTTAATTTTATTTATTATCTAGGTTTTACAGCGCTCCAATCTTGACCAGATTCTCGAATTCTCATAGGAATATAATAAAAAAAAAATACTTTTCTATCTGTATATTAGTCGAGCGGCAGCAATCTTTCTGCCGACCACCAAAATCAAATTTAAGGTGAATGACCAATTTTGGTCTATTTTTATATTTTCGAGGTCGCTGAATCCGAATATGAAGTTTATTTTTATCTAGATTTAGTGGAACATGTTCAAAAATCAAATTTTATACAAAAATGCCGAAAATCAATTTTGATGATTTTCAAATTTACCTCGCTGTATCTTTGGTGGCTGTAAATATTTCCTTTTGAAAATTTTACTGTTTAATCTCTGAAGTATGTAGATAACAATAGGATTTGTCCTAAATATTTAAACATATGAAAAAAGGAGGTGTTAGTTTTTAAACATTTTGTCATCATATTTCGTTAGTTTCAGGTTTATTAAAAAAGTTGGGTGACAAACTTTTTAGTTTATAATTTTAACCAACACAACAATAAAATATAATTCATGAAGAAGTCTTTTGGAAAATTTTAAGCCAAAATATGCAATAGGAAAAAAGTTATGTTACTTCATAAACAAGCGGCACACCTCAAAAAACGCTTATATCTCGAGATCCTGACCACGGTGTGGTGAATGGCTAATTTTGATCATACTTTATGATTTTGATAACAAACATTCGTTTTTTGCTCTTCTTAAGAATTTTGCAATATGCGGTTGCGTCATTCTTCTTCTGAACCGGCGAATTTGTCCTCAAACAACTTCTTGGGCCGTTTTTATATATGCTTCGGGTTATAAGTTTTGTAGTGGGGAAAAAGGTCAAAAACAGATTAATAATAGCATAGGAATGTCAAAATCATTATAAATTGTATTAATAAAAAATATATACAGGGTGTCCAGAAACTCTACCGACAAACGAAGACAGGAGATTCCTTAGATAATTTTAAGACAATTTAACCCAATTCACCTAGTCCGAAAATGCTTCTTAAGGGAGCTAGAGCTCTTTGAATGGCATCATGAAATTAGTTTTTCTTAAATACCTCTAGAACGCTTCTATTTAGGAAAACGAAAATTGGTATGCATATTTACTTTTCAGAGATGAATCGATTCCATCCATTGCAAATTTCTAGTACCGGTCATAGGCGTCCGTTTTGGGTAGAGCAACAGGTATTTTATCGCATAACTTTTTTGTCCTTAACTTTTATGCATTTCTGACACCGGATTATTAAATTGTGAGGTATTCTAGTACTAAAAGGTACCCTCGCTTTAAGTCGATAGGACACACCGTTTTCTAGAAAAATCGATTTGAATGTTTTTCGTTCTTGGAATTTGAAACAAAATTGAAAGACCTTTTCAACAAAAAACGAAGTATTTTACCAACATAAAGTAAGAGTAACTTTTAGTACTCGAATACCTCATAATTTAATAATCTAGTGTCAAAAATTCTCAAAAATTCAAGACAAGAAAGGTATGCTCTAAAATAACTGTTGACCTACCCAAAATGGACGCCTATGACCAGTACTAGAAATTCGCAATTAATGAAATCGATTTATCTATGGAATATAAATAAATGTACCAGTTTTCGTCTTTCTAAACAGTTTTTTTTAATTTTTTTTTTAATTCATAAAGCGAAAAATTTTCAATTCGATTTTTTTACAAAACGGTGTCCTACGGATTTAAAACAAGAGTACCTTTTACTACTAGAATACTTCACAATTTAATAATCCAGTATCATAAATGCATTAAAGTTAAAGATAAAAAAGTTATGCTATAAAATAACCGTTGGCCTACCTAAAACGGACGCCTATGATCGGTACTAGAAATTTGCAATAGATGGATTAGATTTATATCTTGAAGATAAATACGCGTACCAATTTTTGTTTTTCTAGATAGAAGCATTCTGGAGGTATTTAAGAAAAACTAATTACAAGACGCCATCTTCAAAGAGCTCTAGCTCCCGTAGGAAGCATTTTCGGACTAAGTGAATTGGGTTGAATTATCTTAAAAATATCTGAAGAATCTCCTGTCTTTGTTTGTCGGTAGAGTTTCTGGACACCCTGTATAGATAGAAAAGTAAGCCTAACTTTTGTTTTTAGTATATCCCTATGAGCATTCGAGAATCTGGTCAAGTTTGGAGCGCTGTAACACCTATATAAATAAATAGAATTAAACAAATTTATAGTGGAATTTGTTCGCTGAAAAACCCTCTAAAAAATTGCTATAATGTTATTTTATTTTAAAATGAACTGAAAAAAGGTTATAACCTCCAAAAGGAATCTTGTTAAAATTTTTGTACATATTTTTGTTTATATCTTTTTTGTTGGTCACTTGACGATAAAAAATAATAGAAATAAAATTGTAGTAAATTTAATTTGCTACATTTATGTTTAATTAGATTTTCCGTAGGGTTGGTAGTTTACGAGATATAACGCGAAACCCCTTTGCACACCAATATGGCGGCCGGGGGACAAGGGTGGCGACCCCAAAAACTTGAACTTAAGCTGCTACTGATACCCCCTACACATTAAAGAAATAAAATTGACTCCTCTAACAAATGCAAGGTACGGCTTAAAAAATGTAACATTTTAATGGAGTACTACTTAAATGTAATATCTATTTGAATCAAAGATGTTAAGTGGAACATAGCATAAAATTACCAAAATAATTTGCATATTATTTGATATAATCATGATAAGTACCAATCATCACATATGGACCAAAATGTTTTACCAAAAGAATTTGCATATTATTTGATCTAGACATAATAAGTACCAATTATCAGATATGGACCAAAACGTTATTCTCTAGTTTGGTTTTCGGGTACATGATATAATATTTTAACAGGAATTCTTCCAGGACTTATCGATATTATACCAAGCTGTAGCACGTTTTATAGACGTGATGGACATACCATAGTCAGATCAAACGAAAATAGATAAAAAACAAAATGCAGTGCAGGAATTTTCGCTATTTTGGAGTTATCATGTTTCTCCCAAATACCACAGATATATAATATGTTATCGTCCAAACCCGATTTCAGGACAAACTAGTTTGTCCTAAGCGCGTTAGGATAAACTAGTATGGCCTAGGTCAAACTAGTTTATCCTGATATAAATACACACACTTCAGGCCAAACTAGTTTATCCTGAAATGTATGTTTTATATCAGTCGATATATATAATTTAATCTAGTCGAAAGTAATTGATTGCAGATTGGTTGCTGATTTAAACGTAAGTTTAGAAGACACTATTAGAGTTCTTTTAGAAGACTTTTAAGTATTTAGGGTAAATAATAAACCGAGATGGCACTTGTATGAAAGATATAGAAATGAAAATAGTACGGGGAAAACCAGCCACGAAAGCACTCAATGGAGTGATATGGAAGAACACTCTAACTTACGAACACAAAAAAGGATTTTTCAGGGCATAGTCCTGAATATTACCCGACAATATCAGTGACAACAATAATACGAAATAAAATACGAACAGTTGAATTGGAGTTTATGATAAGGTGTCTACATATCACCAGGTAAGATAGAATAAGAACAGAGGAAATATGAAACAAAATAGAAGTAAAACGGTCAATTACAAAAAGTTGTGGTAGTAAAAGTAGAGCCCTGAAATGGTACGGGCATGTACAAAGAATGCCGGAGCACTGATGGCCGAAAAGGTTACTGGACTGCGACCCGTAGGGAGGAAGACGGAGAGGAAGACCTGCTGTGAGATGGAAAACTTACATAGAAAATGCTGTGATAGATAGAACCTCACAGATGGCGACTGGGAGGATAGAGTCCTATGGAAGACGAAAACGGCAAACTCATAATGGGAAAAAGCCAAGAAGAAGAAAGTAATTGAGGGGTCTAGATGCAAAACCGGACATTTCCACTTTTTGGTCAAAATTAGTTGAATACACCTCTGTAATCAGCGATTAACGATCCATATATTAACAATTTGATAAAGAGCAAAATTGGACAGTTCCTAGTAGTAGTTCAGTGTGAAAGAATTGGTTCAGATGCAAAAGTGAACTTTTCCTCCAATTTGAGATAGGGAACAATAAAGTTGTAAATTGTTTTTTCAATTTACTCAGAATTACATAAAGTGGAAATGTCCGGTTTTGAATCTAGAGCTATTTCAGCGAACTAGTATGGCTGAATATAAATAATAAATTGAATAAAATACTTTGTTCTTGGAAAAATAATGAAAGAAGGAAACACAATTTGACAATCATGAAACCGGAAGTATATATTTGTTCTCGTCTTGCGAAGTCGCGTCCAATAATATATCACTTGTACTATTCCGGTGACTTTGAAACAGTAATTCCGGTTGCATTTCTAAAACCGGAAGGCCAAAATCAAATTTCTCACCTTTAGTACCATCCTTGGCCAAATCCAAACTAGTTTTGCCTGAAGTGTGTGTAATTATATCAGGATAAACTAGTTTGGCCTAGGACGAACTAGTTTGTCCTACGTGCGATAGGACAAACTAGTTTGGCCTAGGCCATACTAGTTTATCCTAACGCTCTTAGAACAAACTAGTTTGGCCTAATCGGGTTTGGCCGGTATATATGTATATTCTTCTTCTTCATGTGCCATCTTCTCTAAGAAGGTTGGTAACCATCACGGCAATTCGCACTTTCGATACCGCTGCTCTAAAGAGATCAGCAGAAGTGCAATTAAACCAAGCTCTCAAATTGTTTAACCAGGAGATGCGTCTTCTTCCGCGACTCCTTCTACCCTTTATTCTTCCTTGTATTATAAATTGTAACAAGTTATAACGCTCGCCCCTCATAACATGTCCCAGATATTGCAGTTTTCTGACTTATTTGTATTTAAAACTTCTTTATCTTTTCCCATTCTTCTCAACACCTCGATATTCGTGACTCTATCCACCCAAATAATTCTTAATATTCTTCTGTAGGCCCATAACTCGAAGGCTTCTAATCTGTCCGAAACATCCTTCTTTAATGTCCAAGCCTCCAACCCATAGAATAATTTCGAGGACACGTAGCATCTTAGAAGTCTTATCTTTAAAGAAATTGTAATGTCCCTGCTACAGAGTACTTTTTTCAGTTTGTTGAAAACATTTCTTGCCTGTCCTATTCTAGCTTTAATCCCTTCTGTGTACTCATTAGTTTCATTAATTATTGTACCCAAATATTTATATTTTTCCAGCTTTTTAATTTGTGACGCAAATATTTTATTACGATGCAAATCTATGGAATATGTACTTTAATTATTTCAAAAAACAGACGACTGTATGAAAAATTTACCGAGAAAAATGTCTCTATGTACAGAGTGGAGTATAGTCCAGAGAAATAAGATTTTTCTCGTGACACTTCCCCCTCCAGGCCGTAACCAATTTTTTTAGTAGTATGGACATCTATGTTATTAACCTATATGTTTCCTGCAGCCGATTTTGATGATATACATAGTTATAAACAAATGAAGATCATAAAACGGTAAATTATCGCTTTTTTCTTCTATTACCAAAAAGTTAAGCAAACAAATTTGAGAGTAAGAAACTCATAAATCATATAAAAAACTTCAATATGGCGTTCGCTGAATATGTCCATATTTTGAGTTTTTATAAGTATTCATAACTTAGGTAAAAATTAATTTAGAATCTTCTTATTACACGGAATGCCGAGACTTCTTGTACTTAAATTATATTTTAAATTTCAAAGCAATTGGTCAAATAGTTTAAAAGTTATTTAATTTATTTTTTCCCAAATTCATTTTTTTTGCAATACTATAAGTCAGAAAATTATGAGGTACAATAATACTTCGGACAGTTTATGAAAGAAGAACATTTATACTATTCCACTAATTAAAAATAAATAACAAAAATTATTTAAAACAGTGTAAACTTATTTTGCACAAATTTGTCGATTTTTTGCTTACTAATAAACAATTAGAATAACTTTTTAACCGTTTTTTTCTTAAATTTTTTAAAAAAATTATTTTTAATACACATTTAGAAAGAAAACAACTGTCCTAGGACAATTAGGGACAAAGTTAGCGTACCCATTTTTTTAATTCACATGTTTTTGCAAAATTATTTTGCAATATTTATAATTATTTTTTGTCATTTTTTTTAATTAAATTAATACTGTAAATTTTCTTCTTTCATAAACTATCCAAAATATTACTGTAACTTAATCATTTTCTGACTTACAGTGTTGCAAAAAAGAATTAATTAAAAAAAACAAATTAAATAACTTTTAAACTATTTGACCGATTGCTTTGAAATGTAGGGTATGATTTAAGCACCATAAGTCTCAGCATTCCGTGTAATAATAAGGTTCTAAGTTAATTTTTACATAAGTTATGAATATTTATAAAAACTCAAAATTTATGATTTATTTTGCAATTTTCTAAGCAACCAATAAGGATAGACATATTCAGCGAACGCCATATTGAAGTTTTTTATACGGTTTATGAGTTTATTACCCTAAAATTTGTTTAAAATGCCCAATTTTTTAGTAATAGACGAAAAAAGCGAAATTTTACCGTTTTTTAATCTTCATTTGTTTATAACTACGTATATCATCAAAATCGGCTGCAGGAAACATATAGGTTATTATTATAGATGACCATGCTACTCGAAAAATGTGGTTTCAGCCTGGAGGGGGTTGTGCCACCAACAGGATATTTTTTTTCCTTATTTCTCTGAACTAGTAGCCAAATTGAATAAATTCGATAATAGGTAAATGAGAGCGTGTTCAGGAAACGCTCAAACTCGTCGATTGGTCTGTTTCTTCTTCTTCTTCCAGTTATCGATCGTTGGATATACAGTTGGCTACCATATTCTCTATAGTGACTTTATTGACAGCAGCTATGAATAGTGATGTAGTAGACTGTCTTAGATTTTAGCCATGATATTCTTCTTCTACCAGGACCAAGTTTACCTTGGATCCTTCCCCGTATGATTAGATGTAAAAGATTATTATTTTCCAGGGTGTCTCATAATGTGACTGAATTGTAATAGTTTTGTTTATCGCCAACTGTTACTAAAGTCATTCATTATTGTACTCATTTGCCCCTATTTGCGGCAGTAAAATAATACTTTATTGTACTGAAAGAAGAATTTTACTTTACCTGTCGCGATTGATCAAATTAACCGAGATTGAATATAAGTGGTCGATGGCAGTAATCAAATGGCGAGTAGTTGAGTGGACGTACAATTTATTTACTTTAATTATTAAAAATATTATACGCAATTTGCGATATTATCAATTAAATTTATGTCAAAAAGTGAAATTCTGTAGTATTTTGTAATTATATTCATATAAAATAAATTAAAACTTTACCGATTTAGTAATTATTCAATATTGATAACTATCGATTAAAAATCGAAAGCGGCCATCTTGCAAGTTATCCGTCATCACTGTCATGAAATTATTATAACGTCTAAAATTTAAAAAGTTTTTAAATTGTAAATTGCAAGTAAATGTTAAAACCAATATCAAATTATGTTGGCAAATATTATTTTATATCAATAAAACATATCTTAACCGATTGTCAAATATACCAGCAAACGAGAAGTAAACTTAACCTTCCCAGGGACATATCTGAGCTTCTTAGAGACAATACAAATATCAACAATATCATACAGTTTTAACGGAAATAGGAATAATAATATATTATTCAACGAGCATGTAATGATGGCTATTACTCACGATGATGAAGTTTGAGTTTGAGTTTACTCATCATAGTGAGTAATAGCCATTACATGCAAGTAGAATACTATACTTTTTCTACGACATTTTTTTTATTTTAATTAGTAAAAAATTTAATTATCAACTACTCAAGATTTAAATTATAATAATTGACAAGAACGCCTAAATGCTATTTACTCCTAGTACGTGGCTGAATAATTGGTTGCCTACTATTACCAAATTATTATTTATTGTAAAAATGTAAAAATACAACTAGAAATAGTCAATATAAGTTCTATTCGTTTCCGAAAAATTATAAGCTTAAATTTGTACCTACTGTCAATTAATCTAATAAATAGGAAATGGCTGTTGTCGGTGGACGTATTTTAATAGTTATGATGTACTTTTGACTATATATAGTATAATAATATAACTGTACATAATATATTATAATATATTTTAATTGTATCACAAATTTTTCAGGTATACTTTTTGTTAGTACATTATGTATTTACTTAATGTTACAATCTCTTTTTATTTTTAATATAAGCATTTTCAATTGTTGTCGTTTATAACCCCAGGGGTTCGGACGACATTAAATTTAAATTTAAATTTAAATTTAAAAAATATATGTTGGTGATAAAATTTTGTATGCACCACGTCAGTAAAGACTCCTTATTGAAATCGTCTGTTACTCGCATCGCTCGCTACGCTCGCTCTTCTCGTAATACCAGACTCGTTCGATAAAGAGTCACTTTACTGACTTGGTACATAAATAACTATTACCTTAGTTTAAATCGTCTGACCTTAGCAAATTGTTCTCTGTCTACATGCCAGTTGTTAATTTAGTTAACGGCATATCAGAACAATGGTTTCTTTAACCCGCCATTACACGCGCTATGAGGGAATCCCTCACCATATTTGTTTATAACCAATGAAATTGTGTAAACTAATACGATAACCTTAAGCACCCAGGAATGCCTTTAGCATGGTTCATGAGAGGGTATGAAAAAGTTATAGAATATTTCAGGCGGTCAGTGTACTGTGTGATAGTTGAAAGAAGAGACATCCCTCTTCAAGTGAGGGAATTCCTCACTGCGCGTGCAATCACGGTGAAATCACGTTTCTGTTATCTCAAAGAAACTTTTAGGTTTTTATTTAATATTTAGGTAGGTTTAATTAAAATATTATTGTTTGGATTAGGTCAGGAACAGTGGCACACCGAGCGGGGGGTTTGGGGGTTAAAATCCCACCCAGAGCATATAGAAATATATATAAAAGAAAGTAGAAAAATGTAACTTGTCTTTCACAAATAATACAAAAAACTTTTGGTGCCCAAGCTAACCCCCCCTCCCCCCAGATAAAAATTCTAGGTGCGCCACTGGTTAAGAACCCATTTTTAAATTTACCTATTCTAATTGGGAAATAAGCCACAATTTAACTTGAAAAATTGATTTTATTGACGTTTCGAATTCCACCTCGGACGTCGTTATCAAAATACAAAATATTAATAATTAATTACATAAATACCACAGCTTTAGAACAGTTGTTAATTTTCATTTGTATTTTTGGTAAAATGAATTCGCGTAAAGAACGTTCATTTCTTCAGTGGCTTGCTGAAATTGAAAATTAAGAAAACTTGCTTTCGATCTATGTATATTATTTTTACTTTTGTTTTGTTAAATTAATAAAAAAAATTGGTTTACGAGACTTTCTATAATATGTGAGTACAACTCATTTTATATTTATACATGTTGCCATTCATTCTTCCTCGAAATAAGTCGAACTTATGTAGGTGAGGGCGACGCTCATACGCGTGCAACCACGTCACAATAGAAGGCGCGTGTAACGGCGGGTTAACAGAAGCGCAACGCAACATTTAGCAAAATAACGTATCTATAGAATGGTTATTGAGACGACACACAAACAGAAATGAATGTGGCTCACTTATTTCATGAAAGATTTCCGAAGTTGCTGCCTTTATACCCCAAGTCACAATTATAGTAAAATAGATAAGCAATTTTGCAAGCTTCGACATGTAAAGCAGATAAGACAGCGGCTGCCAATTTAATAAGTGTTGATACCAAATCAGATATTACATTTGAGGAAAACAGCCTCAACGTTTGATGTAAGTCGTTGGTCGATTAGTCGAACATTTGTAACGATCCAAAAAACTTTTAATTTTTTTTAATTCAATTTGGTTCTAGGTGCAATTAGTCCAAGTAATAGAGCAAAAAACCTCGAAATTTTTCCAGAATGGATCGATTTGCTTGAAAAATTGAGAATAAGTAGTGGATAGTCCAAGGATCAATATCTATATGATGCCGAGAGGCGCTTTTACCATGGGCTGGTTGCCACCAAATCTCGGGGGTGGAAACTTTTATTATATTGTGATCACAAAAGTTGGTAAAAACATTCATTCTAAGCAAAAAGCGTTCTATACATTTTTTTGATAAAATTAATAGTCTTCGATTTATTCGCTATCGAAAGTGTTAGCTTTATATCGAAAAAATCAAGGTTTTTAATAAGTTTTCTGCTAATACAATAGAACTCCGATTATCCGTGCGCGGATTATCCGGGCTGAGGATTATCCGTGCTATGATTTTATTACCAAAATTGCATTTTTGAGGTTGTATCGAAATATCGTTTACCGTAAATGGCTCGACCGAAACTATATCCATCGTACAACACACATTAGAGATTTAAAACAGAAGTGGAAAGGTAAAAGTGTGGCATCATTATCAAGAATCTATGAAATCGGCAAGCAAACAATACAAAATTCTACAAAATTTCATATCTAAGTCTGACTCTTCAAAAACATATATGCAAGCAAACCATTTAAAGGATCGACTTTAATAACTCTACAAAACACTTTCCAACCAAGTTGGAACGTAACAATTTCTGGGCTAATGTGTGCTAAGAAAGTGGAGATTTTTCACGGACACTTGAAAATAAAAGAATATTTCAACTTACTGATGGAAATGGGAGTCAAAACTAAAAAAATGTTGGACGGTATCAATGAAAAGAGTAACTAATCAGGTGGCTGAGGAAACTGCCAATATTCTACTAAACTTGAGCAAAGAGAATCTTCGAACCTGGTCGATATTTTCAACTTGCAGAGAATACATCAGAAGATTGAACTATGAGTTAGTTCAAATTTATGAGATTTATTTGTTATTATCATTATTATAAATCATTAATATTATAGCAGGTACATAGTATGTATGTGTGTATATATGTATCATATATAAGAATATAAGTATGTTCGGATTATCTGTGCTTTTCAATTATCCGTGCTACGTCTGCTACCGTAGAGCACGGATAATCAGGGTTCTACTGTACCTCCAAAAAATGTCGTTTTATCATAACAACTTCATTTAACAAAATGTACTTTTTGAAAAAATAAACACAACCGTTTCTTTATTTTTCTTTAAGACCAATAGTAATCAAGCTATACTTTATTATATGTTAGCTCTTCTTGGTCAAATGTTAAATATTGTACTTTAAAAGTCAAAAGGCGGGAAAACTGTCCATTTTTCGAGAATAACTTGTTAAAACTGCTTTAAAGTATTTAAAAACATCTATCTCCAGAAATAAAAAAATCTCTAGCTCAAAAATTAAGTGAATTTTTTTCAGCCAAAAAGTGATTAGAAGCAACCCTCTAATCACCACCCTAATTAAAATTAGTCATTGATCTTATTTAGCCTTCTTTATTTATGTATTATTAATAGGTTCTAAAAGTTTGAGCGACTTAAAATGATTATTAGTTTTTTTAAAAATTGGAGTTAAAAGCGAATGACGAATTTTTGCAGTTTCGAAAAAATGACATTTTCTTCAAAATATAAAAATTCGCATCAGAGATACGAAAAAATGTTTAGATAGGAAAATGTAGGTTATTTAATTCCCAAAGAACCTGGTTTGCAAAAATTTTTTAACGGCAAAAATTGAGTGAGCTATTGACAATTAAAACTTGTAATAACATGCAAAAACCACCTTAACCGACCCTTTCAAAGTCACCTCTTTTTGCGACTGAGGAGTTTAAAAAGCTTTAATATTAATAGGCTTATAGATATTGTCAAAAACCTACAAAATGTTTTTACCAAACTTTCTAAGATAAAAAATAAAAAAGTTACGGTTAAAAATCAATATATCTTTTTGAAAAAAAAAGAGAAATCCAATTGGAAGCATAATAATGTAAGTTAGTGGTGTTTTTAGTCATTTTCCTTATTAATTCTTCATTATTTATGTATCGTTAATAGATTCTAGAAGTTTGACTAGCTTAGAGTGATTAGTTTTTAAAAAACTGGAGTTAAAGGCGAATATCGAATGTTTGTAGTTTAGTATGAAATGAGTAAGGCGATGGACTATCCCAGCTAATTGAAATAATATTCAAAAATATTAGCTCAATCATCCAAGATAGCCACCGCTACACCCTCAGCTTAGCTCAGTCTCTCAGGTGTGTGTTCGTCTTATCCTAATCTTAGAGATGAATTATTATGAAAATTAGAAATGAAACCAAACAAAACAATATTTTTACCAATCATGTTTATTGTTCATAAAATATAATAAAAATATGACTTAGTAAATGCATTAACAAATATATTCAAATTCTTGCCAAAAACTAACAATTCTGTATTATACTTATGGATTTTGGTATCTGATGGTAACTTCTTGATGTCGAATGGTACTGCTGAAGACTTCTTATAGATCTGTGCAGATGTTCGGCCTCAGATCCCTGCAGCTGAAAATGTTGGGTGCTGTAGTCTAGATGTCATGGCCCCATCGCTGTCAGCCTTAGTGTCATCGCCGGCGATAGGCTTTTTTGAAGCTCCCAGAGGGAGGACGGTGATCTTATCCAAAAACTATAAGATAAAAACACATATCAAACATCAAGAAGGAAACCACATTGTACCTTTGCCAAATAATCGTAAAAAGTAGTTATTGGCAAAGGAATAATTAAATGGAATTAATATTGATACTACTAGTTAAAATTTGAATTACACGTGCACGTATGAAAATTAGAAAGATATATTTAAAACTAAAATATCAGAACACATGCTTTGATCTTGGAGGTTAGATATAAAAAATATTAGAAAAATCCATTAGATGTAGAAGTGTAATTACAAGAAAAAATAATAAGAATACACAACTCACCCCAAGCGAATATTAAGTCTGGAAATAGATAGCTATTATCAGCCCTGTAATTGCCTTTCATAATATTACCACCACCACCATTTAGAGAATTGCAATGACAGCGTGCGTGAACTGTAGAGAGGTAGGCATGTTCCGTATTAAGACAGATACTTACAGAGTAAGAATATACGGGGTACATTCAGTATGATGATTTAGATGATAGAGATGAAAACAGATATGCTAAATATAAGATAATAAAAGAGGATAATAAAAGACGGTGTCAAACAAGTTTTTAACGAAAAAGCAAGTTAAAACGAATAGAAAATAATTATTAATGATATATTAAAGAAAATATAGTAAAACAATGATTTAAAAATAAAATATCAAAGATGTGACGTTTGTAACGTTACAAGTAAAAAATGCAATTTTCTTCAGAATAGAAAGATTAGCATCAGAGATACAAAAAAATGTTTTAATATGAAATTGTAGGATATGTACTTCTCACGAACATGGTTTGAAAAAAATTTTTCTACGGCAAAAATTGAGTGAATCGTAAATGAGTATACCATCGAAAAACATGCACTCAATGAAATAGTACAAGGTAATCAAAGAGTTTCCACAAAGCTCTTCTTGAGAGATCTGATTTTTAGTATGCCGATAAAAAGTGTTTTTGCAGTCTATTAAGTTTTTGCTGAAAGCAGAACAAACTGTAAGTTATCATATTTTTTTCCGTTCTTTGTTTTGACGAAACATTGGAAGCTGAAATCTTTTTGGGAAGAAAAGCCACTTTTTTACAAATATTAAAACTTTACAGTGTTTAATGGTAGTTTTATGAAAAATGTGACACTGTATCTGTTTTTTTTTTTTAATTTTTTCGTTTGATACTCTCGAAATTAAAAGAGAATTATATATTGTATTTTTATAGTTTTGTTAAATCTGGATCAAGTTTGTAAGACGCAAATTTTATATTCGGTTATTAATAAATAACACAATATTCTTTGTGTCAACCAGTGTCTAACAAAATACACATAGTTTCAAAAGTAATGCATCACCCCTCGTATTCACGATGTTTTCGCTTTTATAAATCCGTATCTTTATCACATATTTAATGGGCCGTTTTTATAAAAAATATACCTTTTTTGGTTTTTTATTTTATTTGATTACCCATTTAATTGACCTGGTTTTGCCAAGGTGTAAAAATTTGAAAACTTTATTTTGGTGAAATTTTTGAAATCGTGATTAAAAATGAATTTTACTTTAATTTCTGAGTTGGACCGTGGAAGAGTTATTGATTTAGTTGAAGAAGGCCATTCACAGCGGTTCGTGGCGGAAAGAGTGGGTGTTTCTCAGAGTGATGTCTCACGGATATGGAATAGGTTCCTGGAGACAAACTATACGGAATAGAGCTCGGTCTGGTAGACCCTGAGTTACCAATGATCGGCAGAATAGGTATATCAGAATTTCCATCTGTAGAAATTCTTTTATGTCTGTACCAGACCTCCAAAGAGAATTCAGGCATGCTACAGGAGTCAGAGTATCGTTGGCTACAATAAGAAGAAGAATTTTAGACTCAGGTTTGAGGAGTCGTCGACCAATAAGAGTTCCTCAGATACAATCTAGACATATTTTGGACCGCCTTCAGTGGGCTCAAGAACACATACAGCTCCCCAACAGTTTTGGAATTTTGTGCTCTTTCCAGACGAGACCAGAATCTGCTTAATAGGCCAGGGTAGTAAGACAAAATATACCCTGTTCGTGACACTTCAGCAGCCAGGGTACTGAAGCGTTTTTTCGACAGGTAATACCTATAGGAACAAATTGTAACTCTTTCCTGCGCAGGATTTGGCGGCCATTTTTATTTATAAACAATTAACTGTCAAAAAATGGCATTTTCCCCTTTTTTTTTCAAATCAATGGAAAACAGTGAAACTTATGATTTTTTTAGTACAAACAACTTTGAAATTATGGAAAAATCTTTAAAATGACATATTACAAAGTTTGATATACTCATTTATTGTTAATATAATTGCGAAAAAAATCGGAATTGCAAAAAAATTATTTTCGCAATAGCTATTGTAAAAATTAGTGTACAGGTTTAAAATTTTTGTCAAATGAGGGTTCTTTGGTGCTTAATATGTGATTAAAATTTTAAAGCGATTCATTCAATTGTTTAAATTTTATTCGAATTGATTTTCTCAGAGAGCATTTTTTTTGCAATAACATAAGTCAGAAAAAAATGACGGTAGAACCATTCCACAGGTGTCAAATGGAAGAGCATGAGCTATATCTTCAACTGCGTTTAAAAAAAGTGAATAAAAAATGCATTTGTTAGTAATAAATAATTATGCAAAAGTATCGTAAATCTCTCCTTATAAATTTTTTGAATAACTTTTTCCAAAAAAAATTAACTTTTTTGCCCTGTTTGAAGTGCACAACTACCAAGTAATGTTATTTATATCATAATTGATAAAAAAATTTAATAAATGTATATAATTTCTTATATAACAAAATAAAAAGTTTATAAGGAAAGATTTACGACACTTTTGCATAATTATTTATTACTAATAAATGCATTTTTTATTCGCTATTTTTAAACCAAGTTGAAAACATAGCTCATGCTCTTTCATTTGACACCTGTGGAACGGTTCTAACGTCCTGTTTTTCTTACTTATGTTATTGCAAAAAAATGCTCTCTGGGATAAACAATTTGAATAAAATTTAAACAATTGAATGAATCGCTTTGAAATTTTTATCACATATTAAGCACCAAAGAATCCTTATCTGACAAAAATTTCAAAGCTGTACAATAATTTTTACAATAGTTATTGCGAAAATAATTTTTTTTGCAATTCCGATTTTTTTCGCAATTATATTTGAGTATATCAAGCTTTGTAATACGTCATTTTAAAGCTTTTTCCATAATCTCAATAATATTTGTACTAAAAAAACCATAAGTTTCACTGTTTTCCATTGATTTGAAAAAAAATGGGAAAATGCCATTTTTTGACACTTAATTGTTTATAAATAAAAATGGCCGCCAGATCCTACGCAGGAAATAGTTACAATTTGCTCTTATAGGTATTACCTGTCGAAAAAACGCTTCAGTACCCTGGCTGCTCGAGTGTCATGGAAAAAACCTTATTACCCTGGACTATAAATAGTGATAACCGGCGAGTTCGTGTGTGGCTAGTTGTGCAGTTCTTGTTGGCTCTCGCCACACACGAATTCGCCGGTTATCACTTATCACTATTTAAACAGATTCTGGTCTCGTCTGAAAAAAGCACACAATTCCAAAACTTTTGGGAGAGATGTATGTGTTCTTGAGCTCACTGGAGGCGGTCCAAAACATATTATCTAGGTTGTAGCTGAGGAACTCTTATTGGTCGGCGTCTCCTCAAATATAAGTCTAAAATTCTTCTTCTTATTGTAGACAATGATACTCTGACTCCTCTAGCATGCCTGAATTTCTTTTGGAGGGTTGGTACAGACATAGAAGAATTTCTACGGTTGGAAATTCTGATATAATTATTCTGTCGATCATTGGTAACTCGAGGTCTACTAGACCTATTCTATTCCGTAGTGAGTTTGTCTCCAGGAACCTATTCCATATCCGTAAGACATCACTCTGAGAAACACCAACTCTTTCCTCCACGAACCGCTGTGAATGGCCTTCTTCAACTAAATCGATAACGGTCCAACTCAGAAATTAAAGTACGATTCATTTTTAATCACGTTTTCAAAAATTTCACCAGAATACATTTTTCAAATGTTTACACCTTGGCAAAACCAGGTCAATTAAATGAGTATTCAAATAAAATAAAAAACCAAAAAAGGTATATTTTTTTATAAAAAAGGCTCATTAAATATGTGATAAAAATACGGATTTATAAAAGCGTAAACATCGTGAATCCGAGGGGTGATGCATAACTTTTGAAACTATGTGTATTCTTTGCTCTTGGACACAAAAAAGCAATTACCAACAGGTTTTCTGAACGAGCATAAGCGGTAACTGTGATAGTTTCTTGTTATTTTGGTTTTAAAGGTCTTCTTTGCCTCTTGAAAAGAAGACAAAGCCTTTTTTGCAAAAAGTTTTACTTCTTTTCTGTGTTTTATTTATATTAAAACAAAATAAAATGCATCCCTATAAAATCATATCAACTCAAGAACACATGGAAGATGACTTTGATACTGGAATGTATTTTTGTTAGTAATTAATGGCATTGTTAGGTAACAATATGATCCAATTTGGATATGTTTTTTTTTTCTAGTGAGTGTATCTTTAGACTTCACGAGCATGGGAATTGTTGCTAAGGGTGTAGAGACTAGGGAAAATTTTCATTGGATGAAAAACTTTGGTTCCTGATTCAGTATACCTACACGTTTCGGCGAATGTGATATACTTTCAGCACAGCCACCTTTTTGTTAAGAAGTGGAGCACCAAAAATTCATCATTTTGTATCTCAATAAAGACATAGCTCATACATATTTACAGGACCTTGCGTAAAAGCCTATAAAAAATATGAGAAGGGGTAAGAATTCTCATGTCTTTTGTATTTTATCTATTTTCTAACACAGAAGTCCTAGAACAAAACTAATTTCATTGATTCCCAAGTGTTAACTATAACCATAATGTCTTCTGTAAGGTTTATTGTAATTGCAATTAATATTATACAGTAGGAGGATTGTAATTACAGCGTAAATTATAATTGTTAGTATTGGCTAATTAACCCATCTCTCCGTGCAATGCCACTGGAATATCAATCAGCTACAGCGCGGCTGTCAATATACGTCTATAATCCGCATCATACGAAATCCCGCCCAGCAATAAACTGCATATACAATTATTACCCATACCTTCGAAATTGTTTCCTGTATAAGGTGATAGTGGGTAGTTATCTACAGTAAAATTGCATAGATAAATATCCAAGTTGTACATAAAATGGAAATCGGCAGCTTTATTATAATATTAGATGTATATCTGAGGGTAGCAATAACGATATACATAGAAATAATTACTACAAGCAGCTTCTGTGTAACAAGCAGGTACTACCTGTTTTAGCGAAGCGAACAAGTCTCTCATTACAAGAAGAAAACAACAATGTACCTGATTACTTGTAATGAATATAATGCAGTAAAAATTAAATAGTAAGCCTCAAGGGTATGAAAATGTTATTGTATAGATTAATGTACTAATCGGCTAGAAAAAAAATAGATGAAAAATATATTATGAAATAAACCATACTTGCTCGTTGCTCGTACAAAAAAAAGAATGTGTGTGTACTTTGTACGCACGTAAGAAGTTCTATACGTAATATACTTCTAGTATATGATTTTAACGAAATAAATATACTTTCAACAGGTTATTTGTATTTTATTTAAAGATTAGACTAATTTTTACTTACCACTTTCCAAAAATTTTTATTAAAACAATACCAAAAATAAAAAAATTTTAAAACAAACGGATTCGAACCGGGAACCTCTCGATCTCCGGTCAGACGCTCTACCACTGAGCTATACTTCCTTTGCTTTGATATGTTACAAGATTTACCATACATACTGACAAATTTAATAGACCGAGTGAAGTATACAAAAATACTTAAATATACTTACTATTATTATAAAATATCTTATTCACGAGGAAGACAAATCCAAAGACACAAAAATTATAATAAATATATTTACTAAAAACACTAATAATATATTCTTTTCACGCACAATTTATTTGCGCTACATAACTTAAAAGATGTAGCGACTAATACCATACTGTCGGTGTGCGCATGCTCCGGGGAATGTAAAAATTCACCCTCGTCCCTAAATATGTATAACTTCAATAATAGAAATTAAAGGAAAAATCCCAGTATATCATAGTTATAAAACTTACATAGAAGTAAAAACTTCAATTTGTATGATGGTATAAAAAATGTTGTTAAAACTTTTTAAAAAAGTGTCGTCTAAATGGAGCAAACAACATAAAGTTTTCGATCTGCTTCAGTTCATCCTGAGTGCATTTCGTATAATAGTAGATGAAACTAGCACAGTAGTTGTAATGATGTGATCAAAATAGATGGTTTTATGGATGCATTTGTAATAAGTAATGTGACCCTAGGCCGATGATATTAGATTCATATTAAACACTTACAGAGCAACATGATTTCCTTGCTCGAATAAAACATAAGTTTCTTGTCAGTTCGATTGACACTTGACACAGATCTCGGTCAATGGTAATTTTTACCAGAGAACGGCAGTTCTCGTCAGTGGCGCACACACACACCCCCCTACACGCGACACTATATTATATACACGAAATTTTCGATTTTCTAAATCTGAATGAATTGAAAACTGGGCCAACTCCCATATTAAACTTCAGGAAAAGACTCACCCATTCATATGTCAACCATCCATTTTGGTCCAAGGGTGTGGATTTTACGGCCCTTCCTATTTAGAGTCTGTTTTTCGTTCTCATCCCCAAAACTAACAAAAACTTCGAAAATTTAATTCCGACGTTTGCGGCTTCTGATAGTACTGATCATTACCTTTCCAACGCATATGTCTAATTTTAAAAATCGGTTATACCATTCAAAAGTTACCGAGCTCAGAAATATAACTCAATTTCTATTTAAAAAAAAAAAAGGAAAATGTTTGTGAATATGTATGTGTGTGGAAAAGTTAAACCGATCTGAATTTTTTTTCTGTGTTTGAAGACGGGGTCAGTGCCGATTCAGAATCGGTGTAGTTTTTAAATTTTGACCAACCATAAGCCAGCTATATGACTTGGTAGGTACAAAATGGCCTATTTTTTGGGGGTATATATCTTCTGTTCAGGAAGAGACAAGAGAACCGCAAATACACCAAATCAATAGTGTTGAGTTATGTAACTGAGTTATAAAACTGAAAAACAAACTTTAAAAATTTTGGATTTTCGACAATTACTCAACATTTCAACCTACGAATTGCGCCAATAACTGCGAGTTTGTAAAAGGACTCTAGAGGAATCTAACGGTGTATACCTCTTATCCGGGAAAATTCAAATTTTTAAGTTATAGGCTTCATAGGTATGATCAAATCTATTTCCTATGGGAAAAACGGTTTTTCAAGCTCAATACTCCCTATAACAGCTTTAGTTATCATACTTGACCTTAGATACATCAGATACTACTGGTCAATACGTTTCAAACTCATGTATAGTGATTAAAATCGGTTAAGCCGTATAGAAGTTATTAAGCTACGAAAGTTTAATCCAATTAACGATTATTCCCGAAATGGTTTATGTAGTTGTAGTGGTTACGACGCTAAATTTGATCTGGCAACGGGAAATCCGAGTATATTTAGCGACCATCCCAATATTTCTTTCAATCTATTTCGAATAGAAAAAAATCTAGTGTACATTCGATGGACACTAGATCATTTGGGAGATAATGTGACAAAGGCGACCATTTATAAAGCTTAACGTTTAATCGAGAAATATTGCATTCAACTTCATATATTTAATTTATAAATAACTTTAAAAACTCCTGATACAAGAATAAAAAACCGCTATACGCCGTAAAAATGGGTGGCGCATACAATATTCCAGCTACAAAAGATCTGATATGAATATTACGTGGCGCGAAAATGTATTTTCATTTTGATGCAAAACAAAATTCAAGTTTTATTTTAAAAGATTTTTCCATAATATTTGCTAAATTTGAAGCAAACGCGCCACAAAAGTGTTTCAAAATTCAAACTGTATTAAAGTTACTCTTTTGTGATGCGTTTTACTTCAAATTAAGCAAATATTATGAAAAAATATTTTAAAATAAAACTAGAATTTTGTTTTGCATCAAAATGAAAATACATTTTCGCGCCACGTAATATTCATATCAGATCTTTTGTAGCTGGAATATTGTATGCGCCACCCATTTTTACGGCGTTTAGCGGTTTTTTATTCTTGTTCTAATATACAATAGTGTTTAATATTTAAATTATTTCAAGTTTTTGTTCTGCATCGAATAAATGTTGTAGCTGAGAAATAAGTGTCAAACCGAGTTTGTGCTAAGTACTTAGTGATGCATGATTGCAGCTGGACCAATTTTTATAATAAATCAGCAGTAAGAACACAAAATCTTTCCATGTCACAAAAAATCGATCATATAACAATGCCAGTTTCCGTTCAAAGAACAAGCTATAGTTTTTTGTGCGTTTGACGGTACTCCTCTATAAGATTACCTATTTCCATTTTGCACCATAGTTCAACCAAAGACTTTATAAATTTTCCATCGACTCTTAAACTAGTGATGGCATTGATAAAGATAAAGAAAAGTAGACTACCCAATACTGAACCTAGTGGTACCCCACATAAAATATTTTTTAGACTAGAGTCTGTATCATTTGGTCTAACCAGTTGTTTCCTATTATCCAAGTAAGATTGAAACCAATTCCAAGAAATAAGTTTAGTATTTTATCAAAATGTGATTTACACAATCAAAAGCTTTGGCATAGTCCAAAAAGTGGCAGTGTAAAGATTACTGTTCAGTGCTTGATTAACCTCATGTAGTACAGAAAATATGGGATCAGGTACATTTATTATTTAAAAAGCCGGACTGACTTTGTGATAAAATATTGTTTTTAACTAGAAAGGATATTAGTTGGGCTTTTATAAGTCACTCAATAATTTTTGAGAGTACCGGCAGTACCTAATGCAATAGGTATATAATTGCAGGCATTAGATTTTTCATCACCCTTATGAAGAGGAAAAATGATGGCCGCCTTTAGGCACTCTGGAAATGTACCTTTCTCAAAAGAATTATTAATTATTGAGATGAGGACTTGTAACACATTTTCTGGGAGATTTGAGAAAATTTAAATGAAATCATCAGTACTACAGGAAGATTTTCTTTTGATACTATTGATTGTTTGGATCAGTTTAGATTTATCAACTGTTCTTATAAAGAATGAATTCAAGACTTTTCCTGAATTAGGGACATAGGAAATGGGATCTTGTGGCAGAATAGTTGATGTTATAGTTTTACTCACATTAACAAAGTATTTATTTAGATTTTCAGGATCAGGAAGGGAAACAGATTGATCTGTGTGAGCTTTATTTTGAAGATCGTTTATTATAAACCAAGTTTCTTTGCAACACTTTTAGAGCTTCCCGGACGATTTTGATAGTAGACCTTTTTAGCTGATTTGATAAGTTTTAGATAGGTTGCCCTGTACTTGGTGATATATTTAGTAACAGAGACGTTGGTAGTAAATTTCTTGATGTAGAGTAGTGAACGCATATTCCTGGCTGATATGCCGATACCTTTGGTCGTCCAGGGTTTTCGATGTTTTGGCTTAATTGTAATTAAAGGAAATGCTGTACTGAAGATACTGACAAGCTTATTCAAAAAATTATTGAAATTATAGTCCACGTCCGCCGTACATAGAAGAAAAGTGCCACTCAGGGGTTAAGCATAAATTTTGTAATTTACGAAAATTCCGAGCAGAAAAAATCCTGCCTAACCGTCAGGTTTTCCATGAGGGTTTGTTGAAGACGTTATACTTCGTATAAACTGCTTTATGATCAGATAGTCCCGCATTAATATTTGTAAAGCTTAAGAGTAAACATCAGCGCGTCATAAATATTTTTGTTTTTCGAAAGTTCTGCGAACTTTCAACAGTGCGGAAAGTACGGCAGTGAGTCGGCAGTACAACAGTGACAGTGACAGTGACAGTGACAGTGACAGTGACAGTGACAGTGACGCTATATTACGAATAGTTTAATTAATCCGTTTTTTGAGTTGTGACCAATGAACTGTCAATACTGATGGAATAGGCATGAAGAAAATTAATGCCGCCAACATACAAGAGAGAGGTCCTAGAGAGAAAGAGAATTTTTCAGGTAAAATTTGACAGGCCGTGTAATTTCAGTTGACTATATCAACTTGTAACAAGCAAAAAATGAATGGCTTAAGCAACAATGAATCGATCTAAAACATTTACAACGACAGCACGACGATCGGAATTTACATAAAAAGCTTAAGGAGACTGCTATAATATACAGAAAACGAAGACCAACTATTATAGTTAATCAGGATAACCAGGTAGTGCTAGGTGGAAAAGAGAAAATTCATATATGGGAAAACTATATTCAGGAGCTCTTTCATGACGAAAGACCCATGAGTGAAGTTTATACCCAAAAAAGTCAATGCAAAAAGATGTGAGGATCACAGACTCATTAGCCTGATGAGTCACACTTTAAAAATATTCTTAAAAATACTACATCAAAGATTATACAAAAAATGTGAATGGGACATCAGTGATTCTCAGTTTGGGTTTAGGCAAGGTTTGGGAACAAGAGAAGCAATAGTAGCAACACAGGTGTTGGTCCAAAATTGTTACGATCAGAGGAAGGACGTATTCCTGTGCTTTCTAGACTACGAGAAAGCGTTTGATCGTGTCCAACATCACAAGTTAATGCAAATCCTCAAGAAGCTTGATATAGACCAAAAAGACATAAGATGCATTGAAAACTTGTACTGGTATCAGGCAGTACAATTAAAAATAGACAATTCTATATCCAAATCCATACATATAAGAAGGGGTGTTCGGCAGGGATGTGTGCTTTCCCCTCTTTTATTTAACATTTATTCGGAAGCCATATTTCAAGAGTCTTTGGAAGATGCAGAGATGGGAATCAAAGTGAATGGAGTATTCATCAAAAACATACGATATGCTGATGATGCTGTCTTAATTTGCGACAACATAGCAGATCTTCAACAACTTGTCACTATAATCGCAGAATACAGTAAGCGAATGGGATTAGAGATTAATACCAAAAATACCAAATTCATGATCATCTCCAGAAACGTGGATGCATTTGAAAACTCCACCATAACACTGAATACTAAGTCCATTGAGAGAGTGAGCAAATTCAAATACCTAGGAACGTGGCTTTTTGAAGACTGGGCATCGGACAGGGAAGTAAAATGTCGCATTGAGAAAGCTCGACAAGCTTTCGTAAAATTCAGGAAGGTACTGAGCTGCTCAGAGTTCGACCTTACACTGAGACTAAGGTTTACTAAATGCTACGTGTGGTCGGTGCTGCTATATGGCATAGAGGGCTGGACACTCAAAACGAGGGATATAAACAGATTAGAAGCCTTCGAAATGTGGCTTTATCGCCGTATCCTAAAGATACCATGGACGGCGAAAGTCACAAATGTGGATGTCCTTAAAAGAATCAACCAAGAACTTCAGCTTTTCGAAAACATCAAGAAAAGAAAAACGGCGTATTTGGGTCACATCATGCGAAACGAAAAATACCAGTTCCTTCAACTTATAATCCAGGGTAAAATTGAAGGCAAGAGAGGAATAGGACGCAAGAAAATGTCCTGGCTCCGAAACATAAGGCAATGGACAGGGATTACCGACATACAATCACTGATCCACATTGCAAGAAACAGAGAGTTAATGGAAAATGTGATCGCCAACATCCATTAGTGGATTTGCATTTGAAGAAGAAGAAGATATCAACTTAAATCGGGAAAATAGACCTACTATTTTTTAAGTGAGGTCCATTTCCACAATTTAAGTTGATATATTATACGACCTGTCAAATTTTACCTGATTCTTTTCTGTCTCTCTCAGGACCTCTCTTTTGTATGTTGGCGTCAATCTTGCTTCACTATTTGAATGGGACGGGGCCATTCCATCCGTATTGACAGTTCATTGGTTGTGACACTATTTAAGCGGAGGTGCTATATGTAAAAAATATTTTTTAACTATTTTACAATATATCCTCCGTTCCTAATTTTTAGACGACACGCACTGGATATATTCTTATATTGCAACAAATACTCTATGGACTAGACATAACCATTCTTATATCACAGCGACAAAAATAGTAACGCAAAACCTTTAAAATTCTTTCGTAGATATATAAAAACTCTCAGATTTACTTCAACGTAAAATGATTTATTCAATGGAAGTTTCAACAAAAAGTTCTTGCAATATAAAACGTAATAACGGGCATCAATCTTCATTAGGCGATCAGATTCTTTTTTCTGCCACTTTGAATATAACCAGGTAGCGGCGAAAAAGGGTAAAGATTTATGAATATTATATTTCTTTTGTAGCAATAGGAAAGCTTGTTATTATAGAAAAAACATTTAACAACAAAAATATATACAAGATCTTATACTAAATTTACAATCACGATGCAGTAGAAATAAACAAACCAAGACACGTTAAATGCTACTCGGCCGTGCTAGGCCCAAAGGAGGTAACTAACATTTGACAAAACGGTGGCAAGATCGATTTCAAAATTGAATGTTAAAATTTTGGCCCGTTAGGGATTTATGGACTAACTAATAGTTTTTATGCATGGGTATATGCCTCAGTTTATTAAGGGAACCATTAATTATATTTTAAAACAAAGTTTTATATAAAAAAGGTAGATACCGCTAAAACGTTTTAGCAAAAATTACTGTAAAACTAAGCCTATTAGCGGTATGTGGTTTACAGTTGTGATTGATTTGAAATAAAAAGCTTTTCTGTGTAATAAAGTTTATTAAATTGAAACAATTAAAGTATTATTAAATGTTATTATTTTGTTGAGCCACAATATGACAACAACAAATTGACAATATTTAGTTAGGTAATTATTCAGGAAATGATGGTTTTTGCCTTACTGCATACAATATTTGTCATGGGTCTACCCCAAAATCCCGACAGCCAAAATCCCGACAGCCACAATCCCGACGGCCAAAATCCCCACACGCCAGAATCCCGACAGGCCAAAATCCCGACAGGCCAGAATCCCGACAGGTTTGATAACTTTCTTTTTAACATATAATTACATTTATTTCTTGTTTTTTGTTTATAGCTATCTGTTTTTTATTTTTTGTTACTAAACAAGAGTATTTTGTATTAAAAGTATTAAACAAAAGTCGGAATTTTTTCTTATGCGAGGATTGTTGCATGTCGGGATTTTGGCATGTCGGGATTCTGGCGTGTCCGGATTCTGGCGTGTCGGTGTTTTGGGCGTCGGGATTTTGGCTGTCGGGATTTTGGCTATCGGGATTTTGTGCGGCACCGATTTGTCAGACACGTCATTTATTATAATTTGTAAGATTTCTTATTCTTAAATAAAAAAATATAGCAATTTAAAAAAAAATTCATTGAATTCAAAGTTTTATGTTTTATTTAAAAACAATTTGTATTTGTGTTTTCTTGATTTTATAAAAAATAACGAATAAAACATACTGATAATAGCAGGGAAAATGGGGAAGGCCGCTTGAAAAGTTCCAGCACTCCACTGGTATGAGCCTTCGTAAACATTTTGTTATAAGTCAGATACGAGTTTTTGCAACCCAATCGACGATATATTTTTCTATATTTTCCGTGAATCATCTATCTAAGCCCCTTTTTGCACGTCTCTTCCTTGGCATTAATAATTTAACTCTTCTTCCTAGCACCCGAATTCAAACTACTCTACTACTTCATGTTTAAGTAATGGTAAACCAACTGAGAGCAAGTTTTAATTCGAAACTGCATTGAAATCGTCAAATTCTTCATTCGCCGCATTCTATGCAAGCGGTCGGGCTAATCTAATTAAGAATTAATCGAGTTGGGGTCCTGCTTAATCTTGGAAACATAATAATGACTCTTGGCGTTTAATATCGGTTACTATAAACCGGAAAAACGTAGAAGAGGTCGCGTACATTACAGACAGACATTGGCGGCGAATGTAGGGCAAAATAAATACAATGATTTAACACTTTGCCTGGTATTTTAGCTTTTTTCAACATGAAACTTTAAACAATAATTTTTATACAAACTCTAACATTAAGTAAAACCACTTCTATGTAATAGGTATATTTAATAAAATCTTAAAAAATCCCAATAGGTTGAATAAAATATGTCCATTCAGAACATCATGATGTTGTAATATTCAACAGTCTAAACGCTGATATTAATAGATAACCTCTGGGAACATGGTGAAACTCTAAACGAGAACCTTGACCAACCATCTTGGGCCAACGATGTCTACCAAGTGTAGACATCGTTGGTAGACATGGTAGTCTTGGTAGACATAGTTGGCCCAAGATGGTTGGTTAAGGTTCTCGTTTAGAGTTTCACCATGTTTCCAGAGGTTATCTATTAACATCGGCGTTCAGCCTTTTCAATATTACAACATCATAATGTAGATTGAATTATAATTACAACCATTGTTTGGTTCTGGGGCTATTTAGCAAGTATTTGAATTCAATGATGATGGACTGATAGGTCCAAAAACGTTCTGAATGGGCATATTTTATTCAATCCATTGAGATTTTTTAGATTTTATGAAATATACCTATTACATAAAAGTGGTTTTACGTCATGTTAGAGTTTGTTTAACTATATGGTATACAGCCGACCCAGGGAACTACCCCTTTTTAGAATAATGTTTATGGCATGCTGCTATACTGTAAGGGTCCAAAAAAGCTTTCAATTTGCTTTTATTTCCGTTTACAGCTTTTGTGAGACCCAGTATATTAGAGAAATCAATTTTTCTCGCTATGTGCATAAAAGAATTTCGTATTGAAATATTCGAACGGTACTGTGTTATTTTAAATTATCATCATTGTTTGTTTTGAACATTCAGTTCCCATCCTAAGACCCTCGAATGAAGGTTAATAATAATAATAATTAGAGCGTCGAGCCTAGAGGCATATGGCTTGATTGACCATTTTCCTCCATCGGTTTCCTCCTTAGATCATCTTTGACATCTATTGAATGACATATTCAGTACGATTCAAGTGATATTCAGTTACGACAATCGCCATATAAACTATGTGTTTTAGGAAAGGCCACATGGGAAAAGGTATGTATGACGTCCTAGAAAAGCGTGAAAAAATGCAGTCAGAGAAGACGTGGAGAAAATGAGAGTGACGCAATAGGTACTAGTGGCACAGGGCTGACAAGCATGGAAGGCAATAATATACAAGGCAAAGACTCACGAAGACTTGTAACGCCATTGATCATGATGATAATTTCTAATAAATATATTAATAAATAAATTCATGAGTTTTGGGGAAGTCAACTTTCCACACCAGCTGCTCTTAACAACAATGCTGTATGGATAGAAAATACGACACAGAACTGGCTATACTACACTACTACTCTCTACGAATCCTTCACCACTGAAGAAGTCTCAGATATCATCAAAGAGCTTCATAACTGGAAATCTCCTGGACTATACGTAGTTCAAAACTTCTGGCTTAAGAAGATTTCGAGTGTTCATGATTGCTTATCAACACTAATTAATAATGTTATTTCTAATCCGCAGGAAACACCATTATTTCTAACTCAGGGAACCACTTATTTAATACCGAAGGATCAAAATAACACCCAAGATCCAGCCAAATACCGCCCAATTACTTGTCTTCCAACTTTGTATAAATTGGTTACATCCTGTGTAGTCCGGCGTATCTACCAACACTGTGCTCTGAACAATATCATAGAGGCTCAACAGAAAAGGTACGTTAAGGGTTCCATGGGCTGCAAAGAACAACTCATCATCGACTCAGTCATTTCTAATCAGGCATATTCCAAAAAGAGGAACCTATTTACTGCCTTCATTGATTACAAGAAGGCCTTTGATTCAGTGCCGCATGAATGGCTTATACATATATTAAGAATATATAAAGTCCATGATAATATGGAAGGCTAGACATAGTGGACGACTGAAATTCACCTTCAAAAACCTGGTGAAAATAATATCGAGACTGAAAATATCTCAATCAGCTGGGGCCTGTTCCAAGGAGATTCATTAAGTCCACTGTGGTTCTGTCTAGCTATGAACCCACTATCTCAGCTATTAACGCAGGTTTTAGCATCAAAAATAACAACAATGTGGTTGCGAAGCTTAATTATCTGTTGTATATGGATGATTTGAAATTAATGGCTTCCACTCGAAACCAAGTAGATGAGATGCTAAGAACTGTAGAACCCATTTCAAATGACATTAGTATGCACTTCGGACTAGACAAGTGCCGTGTTTTGAATATAGTCAGAGGAAAAGTACAGCCCGAAGGATTCGATATGAAAAATGGCCAGCACATCGAGTCCATGGGTGAAAACGATGTGTATAAATATCTTGGAGTAAAGCAAGCGCGGAGAATTGACCATAAGCAAATGAAAACAGAGATAACTACGGAGTTTAAACAAAGGGTAAAACAGCTGTTTCGTTCACACCTTAACAGTACAAATTTGTTTAAGGCACTAAACACTTACGCATGTTCCGCGCTTAGCTATTCGTTTGGCATTTAAGTGGACTAAAACGGACATAAAGAATCTTCATCTAAAAGTAAGAACACACCTCACAAAGCACAAAAACATTATCCTAAAAGTGCAGTAGAAAAAACGACATTACCACGGAATCTAGGACGAAGAGGACTTATGAATATGGGTGAGCAATTAGATAAACAAATTGCTAATTATTTAAGAACTTATTTTCAGATGAAAGCTGAGACATGTACTCTACGTCGCGCTATTTGCGCAGTAGATGACACAACACCGATCAAACTGAGGGAACACTAAAGACGAAAAAATGCGCACCTGGATGGGTAAACCTCTGCACGGGCGACATCCCAATGAGGTCGACAATACAGCGTCAAACTATTGGTGGACATCAGGAAAGATGTTCCCTGAAACGGAGGGTTCAATACTGGCCATTCAGGATCAGGTTATACCAACCAGAAATTACATGAAATATATCGTCAAATACCCTCAGGTTCAAAACGACAGATGCCGATATGGATGTCAAGCCCAAGAAACCATCCAACATCTTACAGGGGGCTGCCAGGAATTTGCTGCAACTAAATACAAGGAACGGCATGACGCAGTGGGAAAAATCCTTCATCAGGAGATAGCTATCAAGCTGGCACTTCTCCAAACGGACCATCTCCCATATTATCAATATGTCCCTGAGAGTATGCTTGAAGATCGCAACTACAAGCTATACTGGGACCGCACAGTGCTCATAGACCAAACAGTGGCACATAATAGACCAAATCTCGTACTAGTTAATAACTTAACAAGACAAGCAACACTAATTGATGTGGCGATATCTAACAACAGTAATCTACGTAGTAAATTTACTGAAAAAATCGCCAGGTACAGAGATCTGGAAATTCAAATACGAAGACAATGGAGAATGCAAAGTACCCACACACTACCTATTATTATGTCTACTACTGGAGTCATTCCTAAAAACCTCCTCGAAGGCATAAAAAGGCTGGGTCTAAATGAACATCTTTACAAGCTCATGCAGAAAGCTGTACTACTGGCAACGGCCAGATGTGTACGAAAATTTTTGGGAGATACACCTGCATACCAAGTCACCTAGGGCTCGATAACACGGAAAGAGTCCCACCAGAGTTCAATCCTTTTGATACCGTAGGTATCTGGGATGAGTCAATTTTCCCTTTAGAGGGAGTGTGAGCAGTATGGCTAAATCTGAGAATAAATATTTTGTACAGTCATCAAAAGATACATTTAACGTCCATGTTACTAATATTTTTCCAAGATCATTATTAGAAATACAATAAATAATTAGAAACTTTTTATATTGTCTCAACAATACTTGTAAAATAATTACAATGCAGCAAATTATTATCATCCCATTTTTTAACATTGGATCTATATAATCGCTATAGAACAGCCACTGCGTTCAATCAAACTGAGATCTTAATAAAGTTTTATGAGAACATTTTTGATAGAAAGATACCCACGATTGTTAACTAAAATGTTATTGCTGCTTGACTGCCGTCTATTAATCATGTCGCCTTCTGCTACTTTTATCCGTACCGACAAATTCTAGTGAAGCTTTTTTTACACTCCAACAGAAGAACCTCCAAGAGAGAAGGAAATTGCCCATATTTCTTAACAAAGTAGATAATTTGATCAAGAAATTAGTATAATGGGATATTAGTATTGAAGTAGTTTGGTGAATTATTTTATATAACTACACAAGCTCCTACTATATTACTGTAACCACAATAGGTCTATAATAAATATACAGTAGGTATAAGTAAATCACAAAA
The DNA here is from genome assembly GCF_917563875.1 of Diabrotica virgifera virgifera. Classification (NCBI taxonomy): domain Eukaryota; kingdom Metazoa; phylum Arthropoda; class Insecta; order Coleoptera; family Chrysomelidae; genus Diabrotica; species Diabrotica virgifera. Next base: position 170,250,221 of record NC_065451.1, read on the forward strand.
TTTATAAAAAATAAACAAGAAAATCGTTTTTAAAAGGTATATTTATTAAAATTCCCTAAAAAGGCTACATCACAGAACTAGTTTTCGATCGGATAACCGATCCTCATCAGTAGGTACTGACACGATGCTGACATGCTAACAAAATACACAAATATACGGGTAAAATCCCTTTAAAATTGATCCGTCTTGGAAACATAGATTATTTAGACTTAGGCAAATATGCAAATTGCATATTTTGCATATAATGCATAAAAAATGCAAAAATGTCAAATGTTGCATATTTTTATAAAAGTGAGCATAAAGTGCATACCTATAATTTGAAAATTTGGTGTTAACTATATATTTTTATATTCAAACTTACAGATAGCATAAAAATGCAAATATTTAATTTTTTTATAATCACTTGGTACATATTCAAATTCTTGGTATAGTAACTAATAAAAGACAGAGGCTTATAGTTTTGTCACGTTTTGTCCTGGAAGTAAGGGTTTGTGTTTGCCAGTTTATGTCTCTAGGTAAAAATGTTTATTTTGACAGTCAGTTTCACTTGGTTTCACTTTCGTTGTAAAATTGGAGGCGTAAACAACGTGTATTTCTAATTGTGAATAATTATTGCGCTTTGAAAATGCCGAAAATAAGCAATGTTTCAACTTGGATAAAACCTTACAAAGAGCTATATATGGATATGGATAAAGTTTATTGCTCATGTTGTGGCAAAACCGTAAGTACATTAGTACATACGTATTATTTTTTATTTTATTTTAAAAATTTACACGGTGGTACAAACAAAGATTTTAAAATTGGAGATTATGTTTAAGAAAAGTACCGACACAAGGCTAGTTCGCAATAAATCGATGTATTTTTTCTTTTTTCAAGCATTTTTAAACTCCTTGAGATAAAAATAGGATACCTATTTAAAATTCAAATCATTCAATAGCCTACTGAAAGGTTGCTAACATTTTTTTCTAACAATAGCATAGTTTGCTTTAATTTTGCTAAAAACAAAAACATATCATATATTGGACTTAATTAATTAAGTGCTTTTAATTTATGCTCACAGTATTTTTTCTTTAAAAGTAAACAGAAAAGACCAAGAGCCTCTTGTAAATATTTGGGGGTTCTTCCTTCTTGCACAGTCATTTCTTGACATTTTCAAGATTACTACACCCATTTTTATTTGATTTAATTTAAATATTTTAATTTGTTCTGCAGAAACTGTTCATTTTTAGTTTATTTCGACAATCTTAGATTTTAAAAATGGGTACAACTATAGAATACTTATATTCTTTTTTAGATTTCATCTGAAAAAAAATTCAAATAGATCAGCATGTCAAAACCGCGAAACATTTAGCTAAAAAAGTAAAAACCACATCCGGTGAAAAATATCAACCTTCATTGTCCAAGTGCTTTCAGTCAAGTTCCAAAAAACAAACCGAACAAGAAACTTTTAGCGAAGACTTGTGTCGTGCATTAGTATCTTCTAATATACCCCTTTCAAAATTATCTAATGAAAACTTTAGTTCTTTTTTAAAAAAATATTGCAAACAAAACATTCCCAGTGAACGAACTCTAAAGAGAAATAATGTCAATTTGTTATGCTCCTCAGTTATCCACAACATAAAAGCCGAAATAGGTAATAATTAATTTATATAATATGTGTGGACGAGACCACTGACTCGTCAGGAAGATACATTGTGCACTTATTGATTGGGTTACTTAGCGATGAAACCTTTCCAAAATCGTATTTAAGTTCCTGTAAGCAAGTGGAAAAAACCAACGCTCTAACAATATCACGGTTTCTACAAGAAGCATTAGCAAACTTTTTTCTTCCTGCTGCTGTGCCTAATGATAAATGATTGCTTATTTTATCTGATGCCGCACCATATATGGTGAAAGCAGGACAACATTTAAAAATATTTTATCCAAACTTAATACATGTCACTTGTTTAGCGCATGGAATAAACAGAGTTGCGGAGAAAGTAAAAAAAAAATTCCACTATTTAACAGTTTAATAGCGAGCGTCAAAAAGGTATTCCTGAAATGACCTGTAAGAATACAATGTTACAGAGATATGCTTCCTGCTGTTCCGCTGCCACCGCAACCCATTTTAACACGTTGGGGAACATGGTTGGAAGCAGCTAATTTCTATGCTGATCATTTTGTTGATTTAAAAAAATAATTAACCTTTTAACGGATGATAGTTGTCAATCTTTATTGGAAGCTAAGCTAGCCTTCCAAAATAACATCCTCCAACAGCAACTGTCATTCATAAAATCAAATTATAGTTTTGTCCAGAAAACTATAACTCAATTAGAATCCTCCAAATTATCATTGTTAGAGAGTACAGTTTTAATAAAAGAATTTGAGTCATTGTGTCAAAACGTTAAAGGTACTATTGTAAAGGAAATTTTTCAAAAATTTAAAGTAACCATGGAAAAAATAGTGGTTACCAGGTTCTTTCTGAAGTGGTTCAAGTACTAGCTGGGACATTTTCCGTACCACTTAATTTAGAACCATCTATTATAGTAAATTTGAAAAATGCCCCAGTTACATCAGTTGACGTCGAAAGAAGTTTTTCTGTTTACAAATATATGTATTCAGATAGAAGCCATTAATTTTTATTACAAAATTTTGAACATCATTTGATAATCTATTGTTACCACAATTCAAAATAATATTTATATGTTTAAATAATTTTATATGTTATGTATTTATAATTTTGTAAGTATTTTTGTAAATAAAAAAAATATTGTAAATATTTTTTATTACATGCATATCTTCTAGAGAAATATGCATATTTTGCATAAAATACTGCATATTTTTGCATAAAATACTGCATATTTATGCGCATATTTCATACTTTTTTATTTGCATATTTGCCAAGTCTACAGATTATAAATGTGAACTTGAACATGGATGCACAAATTATCACATTTTTTCTGCTCGAGGTACCATTTGAGCCCAAATTGAGTTGTTCATATTTTAAATAGATGGTGACAACATTTTCCTCGTGGATTTTTAAACAATTTGTATTCAAGATAATATTAATTAAATACGGTTTTTAAAAAATTTAAAAAAAGTTTTACAAAACCCTAATAGTAGGCAAAGACGAAGAGGATGGGTCAGTGGCGGCTCGTCAGGGTCGGCAGGGTCGGTAGTGCCGACCCACACATTTATGGACACATTATATATTTTTTTAAATATATAAGTTAATCAGAGTTGATGATATTCGTTTCTGTGAAATAAAAAAATTATCTGTGAGATAATACAGACTAAATTTTATTCATTGTTTTTAAAAGAATTCGATAGATCCGATACGTTAAGTGATCCCTGTGGGCTGTGCGTAAAAGACTTTTCAAATTAATGATCCTAGCCATGCACCCGATTGCAATTGAAGAGCTCAAGAATAAAAGGATGAGGGTCCAAAAAGACAAGTTTTGAGATAATAAGTTTTTAAGATTTAAAACTAGATATAAAAATAATTAACAGAAAGGGCACTTGATTTTGGTTACTAAATCATTCAATAGCTTACAGGGAATGTATAGGTTATGTTTTTGTGTTATCAATTTACAAATTACTATAAATATAAATTTATTTATCTTTTGATGTCATAAAATCTCAAGCTAAATGTATGAGGGTCCATTAACGTGTCTTAAAATGAAACTAAAAATACAGATAAAGTAGTCTATATTACAAATAGTTTATATTGCAAATAGCTATAGATAATATACAATGAAAAATAAACGCTTTAAGCATGTGGTAGTGCGTCAAAATATGCTTGAGACTTTACAGAGCAAAATTTTTTCAAATGTTGAATATCATCGAATTTTGCTTTATTTAAAGGTAAAAGTCCACAATATGCTAGCTCTGGTAGGTGAAAACAGCCTTCAGGTAGCGAAATTTGTTTCCTCTTAGGCTTAGTAACAATACTTTCTTCATTTAGGCCATTAACAGTTTGACGATGTAACATCATTCGAGGGTGATGAGAAACGATGCTTAGTTGTCGTACAGGTCGTGTTTTGAAAAGACAACTTTTTGTATACAAAGGAGAAAGAAACTTAGTCTATGACTTAAATATTTCCTGGTTCTCGCAAGAAATAACTCTAAATGGTGTTGGTTTGGATCTGGAGTGTTCAATAATTTCGTTCCACTTCGAAGGGGTTTCAACTACAGATTTTTGATTGATTAAGCCCATGTTCCTTTCACACTCGAGGTACGAGTGGCCTCTGACTGGAAAAAACATTGTTATTTTATCAAGTCTCAACCTCAATTTTTTCATTACATCTTGAATGCGACCAAAACTTTTTCTTTTCCTTGAACAATTTTCAATTGCTGCAAAATATTCGTTGTCAGACATTTTAAACAGCACAGGACTTTAAAAATGTAATAACATCAACCTACACCAAAATAACAGAAAGCTATAAGCACAGGTATGTACGTTTACAAACCTCTGGGCAACAAACAAATCTATTAGCAGAGATCTCTGTGGTCAGAAATCTGAAGTAGGCGGACTGTCATCCTTTTAGCCTGCGTTTGTAGCACCTTCATTCTTTTAGCCAAGAAGACCTATTTTTCAAAGCTGAATGGCTTGTACACCGTCATCTATATTGCTTAGTTAGATACCATACAATATTTTACATGGGATAAAGTACAAGAAATTAGTATTATCTCCATAATGACAAATAATGGACCCTCATCCTTTTATTCTTGAGCTCTTCAATTGTGTGAATTCTTATGAGGCCCGCTTCGGCAAGCCGTCCCCAGATTTACCATTTGCTTGTAATAAGAAGCTACGGAATATTAGCCGATAGGCAACCAATTATACATTTCCCGTATTTATTTGAATGGCAAGTACGGCAGATAAACAATCTGCCGAGCGGTGATCTGCAAACGGCAACAAGACACGTACCTATAGACCAGGGCGAATCTGTAAAAATATTAGTAACATTAATTTGGACGTTGAGAGGTCAGAGGTGACTCATATTTGTTTGCAGAAATTGCTTGAAAATAACTCATATAATAATATTTGAGTTATCCTCCCACTCAAAAGGGTCCGGAACATTGTTTAAATAATCAAAATGTCAAAAAATGAAGGTAAAATTCGATTTTTTTCTTTATTTTTTGATTATAACTTTAAAAGTATTCATTTTCGAGAAAAGTTGCACTGACATAAAAGTTGCGTAATTAAATTTCCTACAATATAGGATTAGTTAACAATTTTAAAAATTGTCACCCTTGTTGCAAAATAGTAATAATTGCGAAAAAATCACAAAAAAAACATGTATTCGCATTTTACGTTTTTCAACCGTTTATCCTACACTTAGGACCTTCATAGTTTTACCCCGAAAAACTATATTATATAATAAAACAATACTGTGAATTTCATTAAGATCGGTTCAATAGATTTTGCAAGATAAATTTTGCAATCCAGCTTTTGCAAAAATTTCATTTTTTCAAAATGTTGCACAACTAAAAATAAAGCAGACAGCAAGTTGAATTTATTTTTACGTATAGAAGAATACTGTCTGTATGTAAAAAATTCAACTTGCTATCTGCTTTATTGTCAGTACTGCAACATTTTAAAAAAATATTTTTTTTTGCAAAAGCTGGATTGCAAAATTTATTTTGCAAAATGTATTGAATCGATCTTAATGAAATTTACAGTATTAATTTATTATATCATAAAGGTTTTCTGGTTGAAATATGAAGGTCGTAAGTGTAGCATAAATGGTTGAAAAACGTAAAATGAAAATACTTATTTTTTATGTTTTTTCGCAATTATTGCTGTTTTGCAACAAGGATGACACTTTTTAAAATGTTTAACCAATTCTATATTGTAGAAAATTTAATTACGCATCTTTTATGTCCATGTAACTTTTCTCAGACGTGAAGACTTTGAAAGTTAAAATCAAAAAACGAAGAAAAAAATCGAAGTTTTTCTTAATTTTTTGATATTTTGATTATTTAAACAATGGTAGGGGAGCCCAAGCGGGGATTTTTGCAGTTACTCGAGCGAGTCAGATTATCATATGGGGAGAAACCTGGTACCCTGCAGATGTACCTCTACCATATATTGGCTCTTAACACAGGGGACTTCGTTAAGGGGGACCCGAAAAAAAAATCTATCCTTAAAAAACTCGAAATTGTCAGATTAAGATAAGGTAAGTTAAGTACATGCAAAAGAGTGTATATTTTAAAAATCTGACGATTTGAGCCAGCGTAAGGAAATTAGCGAGTCCCAAAATTTCACAAGAAAAAAGCGAATATTTCGCGAAATGAATGACAGATCGAAAAACTAAAAAATATTTGCTCAATACTTTTTAAAAATCTATCGAATGATACTAAACACGACTTCTCACGAAGAGGGGTGGGGGGTAAATTTAATATTTTAAATACGAATCCCGCGATATTTCGCGAAATAACCATCAGATCGAAAATCTGTAAAATACACTTATTTAATATTTTTAAAAAAATCTATCGAATGGCACCAAACACGACCCCCCACGGAGGTGGGGTGGGGGGTTACTTTAAAATCTTAAATAGGAGCCCCCATTTTTTATTGCAGATTTGGATTCCTTACGAAAAAATAAGTAACTTTTATTCGAAACATTTATTCGAATTATGCATAGATGGCGTTATAATCGGAAAAAACGATTGTTGGAAATGGAAAATTAAATTAAAAAATGGCAAGCGCCCACTAAAATGGAAAATGTTACTTAACTTTTTTTGGTTTTAGGACCTACTCTTCACAACCCAATAGGTCTCCAAAGCGCTCGAGTGACTGCACATTTAGCATACTTTGCTCCCCTACCACAATGTACCGGACCTTTTTGAGTGGAAGGATAACTCAATTATTACTTCCAAAGAATTTTCAAAATATCTATTAGACGTTCATTAAAAATTATCCATCATTATTTAATCAAATAAAATAAGAAAATGAATTAACAGTTTTATATGCTGATCTAAATATTTTCGGAAGGTGGGATAAGTTACAAAATATGTTTAATTTTATATACTGCAATTCATTAGGTATAACAAACTGTTCCCGAAATTAATAAATTATTGTGCTCAAATGTGGGCAAATTCTGCCTCAAATGAACGGGATTTCTCTTGTCTCAAAAGAGTCAAAACGTATTGTCGAAACACCATGAAACAAGAGAGAATGTCAAACTTGTCTTAAATGTCAATAGAAAAAACTTTTAAAACTTCTCCAAAACAATAATAAATTGTACAATGACGTTATAACCCATTTTGCTACTTCGAAACAACATAGACTAGAGTTAATTTATAAACAGGTTTAGGTTCTAAATTTATAGGAAAAACAAAAAAAAAACAAAAAAAATAAAAAAATAAAAAAAAACAAAAACCAAAAATCTTCTATGAAATTGAAGCCTTTTAATTAGATGGCATACCTATCTGAGGAGACAAAACCTTGCCGACCCTGTCCCTAAAGCCACGAGCCGCCACTGGGATGGGTTCAATCAGGTAAAAAGAATGGAGGAGCACAGACTACCAAGAATTGCGCTAGAAGGAAAACCAGCTGGCAAACGTCCACCGGGGAGACCACCAAAAAGATGGAGAGATAGCGGCAGTCTACCTCTCAAGAAATACTTCAACGTCGGAATGAACAGATCGACAGATCTACAACAAATATAAGGAGAAGAAGAATAAAATCCTAGTAATTAAGCAAATATACAATGGTGAATCTCTTCGTGACCCGTCAAAATAGCCCGGTCAAAACAGCCCCGTCAAAAAAGCCCCGTCAAAATAGCCCGGACACAAAATAGCCTCGACAAAATAGCCCGCAACCAAAATAGCCCCGACAAAATAGATCGCACACAAAATAGCCCCGGTCAAAACAGCCCCGGCTAAAATATCCCCGGCTAAAACAGCCTCTTCGAAAACACCTCCAATAAAAAGTTTTACCTTTAAACGGAGTACCATTTATTTTAAATTACTATTCTAATTGGGAAATAAGCCACAATTTACTTAAAAAATATTTTATTTACATTTCAACTTCCACTTCGGACGTCGTTGTAAAAATACAAAATATTAATAAATTAAACAAAAATGTTGTTGCTCAGTAAAAAAATTCTTCTAATAATTTAATTTAATCTGACTCATTCATATTGGCAATTCAGCTACAGTATGGTGCAAATGGAAGGAATAAATTCGTTATTTCGCATTTCGCAAACCCGCGACGTTGAGGAAAAATCCTGAAATAGATCGATTTTTATTTTTAAATTACAATATTCTGTTATATATGTCATACCAGTGACGTCATCCATCTTTGCGTGATGACGTAATCGATGATTTTTTTAAATGGGAATAGGGGTCGTGTGCTAGCTCATTTGAAAGGTTATTTAGTTCTCTTTAGTAATATAAACAATTACATAATTATTTATACAAGGTGTCCAAAAACTTTTTTAATTTAAATTATTTGAAAAAAAAAAGAAGAATGTATGTAATTGATTTAACTAAAATGCATTTTACTGTTGCCCGAAAACAGAAAAAAAAAATTATATCACAAATAAACATTGATTTTCGCTTAGATTAAATGTTCAAACTTCCAAGAGTCAGAGAAGACTGGACTCGAGTTCTCTGAAAAGACCATTTTTATTTAATGTGGTTAAGATAAACATCTGAATAGAAGATAATTACCATTTCCGAAAAAATGTATTTTTAAGAGTTTATTTCATGATGAATTCTGAAGGGAGCTATTTTGTCGGGGCTATTTTGTCGGCGGGCTATTGTTCCGCGGCTATTTTGTCTACAGGCTATTTTGTCGGAGCTATTTTGTGTGCGAAATATTATGTCGGGGCTATTTTGTCGGAGCTTTTTTGACGGGGCTATTTTGACGGGGTACCGAATCTCTTAACCAAATGAAATTCACAGAAAGACTGAAAATAAATAGAACAGCAGTACCCTAAAATAAAGAAATAGGAGTAACTTAGTACTTAGGAGTAAATAGGAGAAGGATAGGAAATAGGAAATATGGAGTAACTTTAAGAACATAATATTAAAAACTACAAAAGAAACGATTGAAATGAAAAAGAAGAAACAGAAAATGGATAATCTGAGAAACATTACAACTAATACAAGAAAGAAAAAAATCAAAGAAAACATATTACAAAAAAAAAGCAACCGAAGAAGGAACAGCGCTAGAATGAAGATCGAAATAAAAAAAAAATAAAGCCATAAATATAGTAACGTGTGGTTAAAAAGCAACCAAAAAATGAAAAAAAGGAATTACTTAAGCAGTTTGCTTACAATTTCAGAAAGAATCAGAGATCATACAAAATTTGAAAAGGAATTTTGACTCTTTGATATCACTCAGAAATCTAAACAACCATTTTTTGCCAAAAAGACTGAAAATTAACATATTTGTTATTGCTAAACAAAAAATAAGCATAAAACAAAAAATATCTCGACAGCGTTATCTCAAGAAAGGTCTAAATATATACAAAATTCCAGGTGGGTTGGTCAAGTAGATTTGAGTTACAATGTCTACAGCCTTTGAAGATAGCAATTTTGAGAAAAACGCGTTTAAAGTATTGTCAAATTTTATTTTCAGTTTTTTTTGTCTGTCAAATCGTAAAGTGATGCACACCGGAATATGTTCTTGAATCGCGGAGTAATTTACAAACTAAAATGAGGACAGCTGTTTGACCGTTTCTCACTACGCTCAAGCGTGTTGGCGCGAACTTACTGCAAAGCGAGTCGAATGTAGGGAGGTAGGGAGATAGTGTTGAACCTTCGACTCGCTTTGCAGCAGGTTTGTGCCAGCACGCTTGAACGTAGTGAACAACGGTCAACAGCTGTTTTCATTTTCTTTTGTAAATTACTCCGCGATTCAAAAAGGTATTCTGGTGTGCATCATTTTACAATTTGACAGACAAAAATGAAATTGAAAATAAAAGTTGACAATACTTTAAACGCTTTTTCCTTAAAACTGCTTTTTCAAAGGCTGTAGAAATTGTAACTCAAAAACTACTTGACCGATCCACCTGGAATTTTGTATACATTTTCTATAGACATTCCGTGAGGTAACCCTGTCGAGATATTTTTTGTTTTGTGCTTATTTTTTGTTTAGCAATAATGAATATATTGCTTTCCACCCTTTTTTGCAAGAAAAAATTCGTTGTTTTGACTTCTGAGTGATATCAAAAATTCAAAATTCGATAAAACTAAAAAATTCGACAGCTTTGCCTCAAATAACTCATAAGCTAATAAAATATTTTTGAAATTTTTGTTTACCATGAGCTAATGATGAATTCTGATATCCATCGCAAGATTCATTATATTTTGAGGTGTCTTCAACAAGTTGCCACCATTGGCTTATTTTTCAATATTTTTCTTTGAATTTTTCTTTGAATAATCTATGAATTGTACTGAATATGCCTATTTAAATTAAAAATAAAATAATTTTACTATACTTTCAAAAAAAAATATGCTTAAAGTTTTGATTTTGATAGTCAACCTATGCTAGAAATATTGGACAGCTTGGATATTAGTGCACCCTAATATTATGTCTGTGTAGATTTTGGCATTGGATCCTAATTAGCAGGATATGTAACAGAGTTGCCGTATCCTCCATTTTTTCATACTATCATCACATTACAATTTTTTGTGATATTATATTATTTGTGTGTGAAATGTATCATTTGTGTATTTAAGGTATGATCTAATAATATATGTTATGTATAGATAGGTTTTTACTTGATTATTTTAAATCATTGTGAAGTTTAACTAGCTAGAAACCTTGTAATATTGTGTAATGTGTAAAAAATAAGTAGTTTTGAAACACCAATTCAGTAAATTTTATTATGTTGTTTTTTTTATCAATTTTGAAAATATGTGAAAATACGTTGAATTATACACGTCCGTCTGTCCGTCCGTCCGTCTTGTCTGTATGTTTGTAAACTCAACTCCTCCGTCATTATACCAGGTAGAATGACAAATGAGGTGTCAAATGAAAGCTTATAATAGTTATAATCTAAGGATGGTACTAAAGGTGAGAAATTTAACCTAGGTTGTCTGTCCGGCTCTCCGTCCGACCGCGAAAATAATTCCTTTGTCATACCAGGTAGATCAACAAATGAGGTGTCAAATGAAAGCTTATAATCCAAGGATGGTACTAAAGGTGAGAAGTTTTACATGGGCTGTGTGTCCGTCTGTCCGACCGACCGCGAATATAATTCCTTAGTCACTATACCAGGTAGAATAACAAATAAGGTGTCCAATGAAAGCTTATAATCCAAAGATGGTACTAAAGGTGAGAAGTTTGACATAGGCTGTCTGTCCGCCTGTCCGCCTGTCCGTCCGACCGCGAATATAATTCTTTCTTCACTATACCAGGTAGAATAACAAATGAGGTGTCAAATGAAAGTTTATACACCAAGATTGGTACTAAAGGTGAGAAATTTGACCTAGGCTGTCTGTCCGTCCGACCGCGAATATAACTCCTCCGTCACTATACAAGGTAGAATGCCAAAAGATGAGAAATTTGACATCGGACTTCCGGTTTTAGATTTGCAACCGTAATTACTGATTTAAAGTCACCGAAATAGTATAAGCGATATATCATTCGACGTGCCTTACCAAGATGAGATCAAATGTAGAATTTTGGTTTTTATATCATTTCAGGTTAAAAGGTTCTAACCGGAAGTGCCATATTATAGTCGCAGAAATACATGTAACATATCAATCGAAGCGTATTGAAAAGTCGAGTTTGAATCTTTAATTTCGATTTTGAAGTCATTTCTGTTTAAACAATTATGACCCACAGTTTAGTAAATATGACTCAAAATTAGTAAAATCGTATATTAATCGACGCAAAGTTACAGGAAGGGTTCAAATATTGACTTCCAGTTCTACTTTCGATTACTTGGGTGAAAACCTTGGACTTAGCTGTCCAATTAATCGTTTTTTACAAACAACTCAAAAGAGGGATGTTAATTATAAAAAAGTAAATAAACAATTATAATAAATTAAAAAATAGTTTTGAAACACCAATAATTTTTTTTTAATACAAAAAGCTCAAGAGGCATTTTAAATCAAAGTTACCTTAAAATTGTTATAAAAAATAAGATCAACTGATAAATAAAAGAGGTCAATGAAGATAAACTGTAAAAATGTTTTTAAATCGAAGTTAATTTAAATCGTTATAAAAAGTAGATAAATAGATAAATCAAACAGATAAATGATTATAATAAATTAAAAAAGGGTTTTGAAACAACAATAAGTGAAGTTTTTTTTTATTTGACACCTCATTTGTCATTCTACCTGGTATTATGACGGAGAAGTAAATGTTATAATATTATTCTATTGTTCTTGTAGGTACATTTAACATTGAATGAAATTATGAAACAAATAAAGAAAACAGTATGGCAACACTGTGACGCACGAGCATAAGATTCAGCTGTGGGTTACATAGGGTGCACTAATAACCAAGCTGACCGAAATATTTATCTATGAATGAAATTTAATAAAAAAAATGTTTCATCCGGCAAGCATATGAGTACAGATTGACCTATATTTGGATCTCAGACTATTAGGTGTGTTTTTCTATGCTGGATATTGTGTACAAACAGTGTACAATTTTATTGCACATAACTCTCATTTTAGTCTTTACTTATTTTCCCTTTTTTAATATTTACCTCATTTAATCTACATAATTTACCTAAAAGTAAACATTTTGCATACATATTCAAATTGCGTCTCACTATTTAATTAATCAGAAATTCCTCTAACATCGCATGAAACTATTTTATGCCATTCCCTAAGATATTTTATATCGAAGGGGTACAATTTCCTTCACAACCCCATAAACATAATGAAATGTGTTTATGAGCCATTAACGCCAATCTTGAGATTCGGTGAGCATGATACTAAATATTTACACAAATGACGTTAACTTTTACGACGGAGGTGATAAAAGTGTCCGCGATTTATTGTTCCTTGCACGTACTCTCTCGATAGAAGCTTTTATAACTTTTCAATAATTGAATCAATCATCTCAAAAAGATCACAAGTCCATTGATTAAAACTGAGTATCCAAAAAAATATTATCTTTCTTATAAAACAGTCTTTTGTGCTAAATAAACTAAACATAGGAGTTAAATACAAAAGTCGTCAAAAACTCATGAAAAAATTTGAGTTTTTCGCCATTTGTGCAGTAAAGTTTTAAAACCAATAAAACAAAAACAGTTTGAAAACTGACAGTTTAGAGTTAATAAAAATGGAGCTTTACACGAGGGAACAACAGGTTTTCTTTGTTATTCGAAAATTTCATACAACATAATATGTAGGGCAGTCAATATATATTATTATAATTAGGGCATAATATATATAATTAGGGCAAAATATGTAGGGCAGAGGGTATATGGCTCCGAGTTCCATCCTACTGCATCGATTTACGTGATATTTTCACAGTAAGTAGGGAATAACCCAAGAAACAAAGTCTACCCTATGCCGATGTGTGCTTTTGTCTTGGGGGCGGTTCCCACCCCTTCTCGTGGGTGGAAAATTTTTTGCTTAGATAACTACGGAAGTTGCTAGAGAACCTAATACTAAGCAAAAACTGTTCTATAAATTTTTTTCGAAAACTTAATACTTTTTGAGTTATTCCTGATTGAAAATTGGCCATTTTCGTTGAAACATAACACCTTTTCAAACGGGTTTTTGCGAATAGGTACCTTAAAAACTATGCATCTAACTAAAAAAACAATATAAAACATTTTTGAAGCTTATAAAATAACAGAGAGATTCTTTTTTTTTTCAAAAAGGTGTCATACAAAAATGTAGGTTTCTTTTAGATAATCATTTTGATTTTATTTTTTATAACAGTATCTCTTATCATTTTAGAGTTACATGGATAAATAGGAAAATGTTTAAAAAAATTTAAAAATGCGCTCAATAATTTGATCTTATTTTTTTTCAAAAACCATTCATTTTAAACCCGCTTAACTTCTGGAATATAAAAAGAACACTATAGTAAAATATATTGTAGAAGGAAAACGATGCATTTTAATTCTTGTGGATGAGGGGTTAAATATACTTTTCATTTTTTTCTTAAAATACGTTAGTCATCAAATTTTTTAAAGTTTATCTCGCACAGTTTGAATGTAATCGACATTTAATATTGCTTAATTTATAGGTCTTTTCAAGCACAACAAAAGTTATTGGTAGCATTATACACCTAAAATCGACCGTTTCTCTGTTATTTCAATTTAAATACACTGATTTGAGCATGCACCAAGAAAACAAGTTTTTTCACTTACCATATCTCTTTTTGTGTTATAACTAGAAGATTCATAAAGGAAAGAATCTCTTTGTTATTTTATAAGTTACAGAAATGTTTTATATAGTTTTTTTTAGTTCGATGCATAGTTTTTAAGGTATTCGCAAAAAACCGTTTGAAAAGATGTTATGTTTCAATGAAAATGGCTAATTTTCAACCAGGAATAACTCAAAAAGTATTGAGTTTTCGAAAAAAAAATTATAGAACAGTTTTTGCTTACAATTAGGTCCTCTAGCAACTTCCGTAGTTGTTTAACCAAAAAATTTTCCACCTCCGAGAAGGGGTGGGAGCTGCCCCCAAGATAAAAGCACACATCGGCATAGGATAGACTTTGAACAAGAAGATATTTTCAGGCTATTCCTAAAATTTCATTAAAATCCATGCACTAGGATATAATTCGGAGGTAATAACCTCTTCTTGCTCTCATTGACTGCCCTAATGGTCGAAATATTGGTTTAACTTCGATAGAGAATAATTGAACAATTTAGGAATACTGGATCAGTTGTTTTAGGCCACAGACGCTGGGCGTTTAAAAGCAATTTGACGTCATAGACAATTATTACAGAATTCAAGAAGCTGTCTACAATGTACACTCACTAAATATCGTCATCTTCATATGAACAGAATTCAAATGACACAAGAACAGAAGTATAATGACCATTCACAGCAAAGAAGGTTTGTTAATGGATTACTGAACAAGTGGATACTGAGTTTTCGTGCAAAATCACTTTAATCGATGAAGCACATTTCCACCTTTATGGCTTTGTTAGTCATAAGAATTGCCGCATTTGGGATTCTGAGAACGCACATGGGACTACCGAAAAAAATGCATCCACAACGTGTCACTGTTTGATATGGATTTTGGGCTGGAGGCATCAATGGAGCATCATCATCATTAAGCCCTTTGCGTCCACTGCTGGACATAGGCCTCCCTCGTTTTTGTCCATTGTTCTCTATTTTGAGCACTTTGCATCCAATTTCTTTGCATCCAATTACTCATCCACTATGAAAAACTTGATATGGAAATAAATAGACTGTGCTTCAGATATCCTTCGTTGTTAGAGAGTAACTGTATACATAATATATTAAGAACATTTCAGTCTAACCAACTCCTGAAACGAAACCAACGCACCAATGAAATCATACGTAGAATAGGATTTACTTGGGCGGCTTATGGAAAGCTAAGAGACATGTTCAAATCAGCTCTTCCCATCTGCTTAAATAGAAATAGTTCAGTTGGGTTAGACGAATAACAGGCCTAACCTTGCATTAGGAGCTGCCCCAAATTTTATTCTTCTAATCTTTAGGGAGGGTCAATATTAGTATAAATTTAAAATTTAGACTGAATTCCACCGTTGCGTTAGCCGCCATCTTGATTTTAAATGAGAACCGTTTTTGCTCAATATCTCCGCCATTTTCAATTTTTTGACAAAAAGTGTAGAAACTGAAATTGTTGAAAATACGATTTTCTATAATTTCATTTATTATAATTTTTTTCGTGCGGTCGATATTTTCCGAGTTATGAGGGGAAAATTTTGACAATTGGAGCATAATTATTGAATTATTGAATTATCTCGTTTATTATTAGTTTTACAACAAATATGTACCTGTACAAAAATGAAGAGAATTAAATTCTACACAATTTTGGCCTCTTCCATTTTTTTGCTAAAATTAATATTTAAGGTAGTACGTATGCGGTAATAGCGCGAGCGTAAGACCGGATTGATTTTATAGCAATTGTTTTTGTTCAATATCTACGCCATTTTCAACTAAAATTGTTCAAAATATAATTTCCTACAATTTATTTTTAACAATTTTTTTCATGCGGTTGATATTTACATGGGAAATGTTACATGGGAAAATAGTAAAAAGTGGTGGGGGGAGCGTAATTATTCAATTGAATTTTGTATCCGAGCTGCCCCAAATTTTATAATTATATCCGTTAGGAGACATCAATAGTAGTGTAAATTTAAAATCTCGACTGAATTCCGCGGTTGCATTAGCCGCCATTATTGATTTAAATGAGAACTGTTGTTGCTTAATATCTCCGCCATTTTCAACTTTTCGACATAAATGGTAGGAAAGAAAATTGTTGGAAATGCAATTTCCTACAATCTCTTTGGCACAATTTTTTTATACGATCAATATTCTCCGAGTTAAGGGGGAAAATAATGGAAGCGGAGCGGAAGCATAATTATTGAATTGTCTCATTTATTATTAACTTTACGACATAAATGTACATAAACAAAAATAAAGAGAATTATATTTTATGCAATTTTTGAAACTTCCAATGAAACATCAACCAAACTAAGTATATAAAAGACATAAAAAGACATTATATACATTAAGTTCACTTAATTTTATTAACTAGCGGGTTTTATTGGTTGGATTTGTCTGTCGATATTTTAAGTTTTATGTCAGCTAATATATCGTGATGTTCCAACAATTTCTTTAAATTTTGGACCCTGTTGGGGGGAATTTTCGAATTTCCTCCCCTTGTAGACCCGCCACTGGTTCTCTCGAAAAATTGCAGTAACTCGTAATTGCAACAATTTCAGTTCTTACACTTTTTGTCGAAAAGTTGAAAATGGCGGAGATATTGAACAAAAACAATAGCTACAAAATCAATCAGGTCTTACGCTCGCACTTTTACCACATACGTACTACCTTAAATATTGATTTATCAAAAAAATGAACGGCATCAAAATTGTACAAAATTTAATTCTCTTCATTTTTGTATAGGTAAATATTTGTTGTAAAACTAATAATAAACGAGATAATTCAATAATTCAATAATTATGCTACAACTGTCACTATTTTCCCCTCATAACTCGGAAAATATGGACCGCACGAAGAAAATTATAATAAATGAAATTATAGAAAATCGCATTTTCAACAATTTCAGTTTCTACACTTTTTGTCAAAAAATTGTAAATGGCGGAGATATTGAGCTAAAGCGGTTCTCGTTTAAAATCAAGATGGCGGCTAACGCAACGGTGGAATTCAGTCGAGATTTTAAATTTATACTAATATTGACCCTCCCTAAAGATTAGAAAAATAAAATTTGGGGCAGCTCCTAATGCAAGGTCAAATGCTATCCCGACTGGGCTAAAAGGTCTTTGATCAATGTGTGCTGCCAATTCTAACCTATGGTGCGGAAACGATAACGCTCACTAAGACGTCCGCAGACGAAATTCAAACAACACAGAGACCAATGGAACGGTCCATGTTGGAATTAACCCTAAAATAACCAACACAGAATTACACCGTAGATCGGGAGTAACCGACGCAATCAAAAGAATATCGACCTTAAAATGGAACTGGGCAGGGTGTGTCGCGCGAACGAAGGACGGCAGATGGACGAAACTTATTGAGACCCAGACAGGACGCCTTTCAAAGCAGAGGACGACTACCAAGAAGATGGACAGATGACCTGAAGCGGATACGTGAAAATTGGATGCAAGCGGCTCAGGACAGGAATTTGTGGGGTGAACTACAGGAGGCCTACGGTCAGCAGTGGACAAGTATAGGCTGAATGATGATGATGATGAACGCCTGTAGAAAACAATGGGAGAGGAACTTGTAGAAAACTTGTAGAAAACAATGGTGAACAGGAAGTTCACCAAATGACTTATATCGATCAGAAGTCGTCAAGCTTTGAACTGCTCCGCAATACATGGATAACGCTGAACAGAATAAAAACAAGCAGCATCAGATGTTCTGATAGCTTACATAGATGGGGAGAAACTCTTACCTCTGAATGTGACTATGCTGCGCAACGACCAGAGACATGTAAAGAGGATAGACTTGGCTAGGGATATGCTACTCAATGCATCGGGGTGTAACGTCGACATAGGATTGAGTGGTCTAGCCATCTTTGTTAGTCACATGCGCGGATCTTTTGGTTAAAAGAGATAGATAGACCACCGATCGATTGTTGCCATGCTGTTTCCGCGTTACGCTTTTTTGGTGAGTATGCCGAGTCTAGGCTTAATATGTCAATGGCAACGACAGACTGTCAGTTACATTAAGTGCGTTCGCGGGTACCTGTCGGCAACAAATTAGCAGCAAAACGCATGCGCACTTTAAAATGATATAAGTAATATGGTTAATAGATAAATATAGGTACAAGGTATATTTACCTAGTATAATTTAACAATTAGTTATTAATATTAATTAAAAGTAAAAATATCTTGTTTATTTATCTTTTAACGGTATTATTTATATTAAGTGAGGATAGAAATTGTCGGCGACAAATTGTCCACTGTAACCGCGAGCGCAACTATTGTTGAAGAATGTTGAAGATGTTTAAGATCATATTTATACAATAGATTTCCTTTGTAATACTCCATTTAATGTTTTCTGTTATTTTTAGTTGTGTGTTTTTATTGTTAATCCATTGAAATGTTACATTTAGTGTGCATTTCTTAAAGGAGTCAATTTTATTTTTTTAATGTGTGGGGGGGTTCAGTAGAAGCTTAAGTTCAAGTTTTTGGGGTCGCTACTCTTGTCCCCCGGCCGCCATATTGGAAAAAGGGCTGCAAATGGCTTTCGCGCTGTATCTCCTAAACTAGCAACACTACAGAAAATTTAGTTACACATAAAATGTAGCAAATTAAATTTTCTACAATTTTACATGTATTACTTTTTATCGTCAAGTGACCAACAAAAAGTTATAAACAAAAATAAGAGAAAATTTTGTAAGAAGTTTCTTTTTGGAGGTTATAACTTTTTCTCCGTTCATTTCACAATAAAATAACATAATAGCTATTTTGTAGAGGATTTTTCGATGTACATTTTTCACTATACACTTGTTTTATTTTATTTATTATCTAGGTTTTACAGCGCTCCAAACTTGACCAGATTCTCTAATTCTCATAGGAATACAAATAAAAACAATATGTACTTTAATTAAAATTACGTTATGCCGACCACGAAAATCAAATTTGAAGTTTATTTTCATCTAGAGTTGGTGGAACATGTTCAAAAGTCAAATTTTATACAAAAATGCCAAAAATTAATTTTTATTATTTTTCAAATTTACCTCGCTGTATCATTCGTCGCTGTAAATATTTCCTTTTGAAACTTTTACTGTGTCATGTTTGAGGTATTTAGATGACAATAAAATTTGTACAAAATGTTTAAACACATTATAAAAGGAGTTGTTAATTTTTAAACATTTTGTCACCATATTTGGTTAGTTTCATGTTTAGTTAAAAAAGTTGAGTGACAAACTTTTTAGTTTATAATTTTGCCAACACAGCAATAAAATATGAATCATGAAGAAGTTTTTTGGATAATTTTAAGTCAAAATATACAATAAGAAAAAAGTTATGTTACTTAATAGACAAGCGGCACACCCCAAAAAACGCTTATATCTCGAGATTCTGGCCAAGGTGTGGTGGATGGCTAATTTTAATCAAACTTTATAATTTTGATATCAAAAATCGTTTTTTTTTTGTTCTTCTTAAGAATTTTGTATTTTGCGGTTGCGTCATTCTTCTTCTGGACCGGCGAATTTGTCCTCAAACAACTTCTTGGGCCTTTTCTATATATGCTTACGGTTATAAGTTTTATAGTGGGGATAAAGGTCAAAAATACATTAATAATAGCATAAGAATGTTAAAATCATAATAAATTGTATGAATAAGAAATTTATGTAGATAGAAAAGTAAGCCTAACCTTTTTTTTATTGTATCCCTGTGAGCATTCGAGCATCTGGTCAAGTTTGGAGCGCTGTAAAACCTATATACATAAATAGAATTAAATAACCCTATAGTGCAGCGGTTCTCAATCTGTGGTACATGTACCACTGGTGGTACATTTCATTTTTTGAAGTGGTACACAAAACGCAAAAACAGCCAAAATCAGCACCACTATTATAGTTAATTAGATCACCTAGTTAGATATGTATTTCAGTTAGAAAAATTCAGATTTCAAAAATTATAAAAAGTATTTGGTGGTACATGACACAAAAATATTGAGAACCGCTGTTATAGTGGAAATTGTTCGCTGAAAAACCCTCTACAAAATTGATATACTGCTATTTTATTTTAAAATGGACTGAAAAAAAGTTATAACCTCCAAAAAAAACTTGTTAAAAAATTTTTACTTATTTTTGTTTATATCTTTTTTGTTGGTCAGGCAACGATAAAAATTAATAGAAACAAAATTGTAGAAAATTTAATTTGCTACATTTTATGTTTAACTAGATTTTCCGTAGGGTTGGTAGTTTACGAGATATAGCGCGCAACCCCTTTGCACCCCATTTCCAATACGGTGAACAAAATAAGTCTGTATATCACCGGGTGTTTTCTAGCTTTGTAAAAAGTGTGCTATTCAGAAATATGTATTACAATACAGAACTTCTTTTTACCCAGCAATTACTTTAGTTGTGAACTTTCAACGCGCTATATAAACAATTATCATTTTTGGCTTAAAGAGTAACAAAGAAAATTAAATTTCCTTTTTCCCCAAGTCTCCATTGTTTGTTCCTTTGTATTGTAGATTAGGTATTCAAACACTTTTAAATCTTTCGTTTTGCCGTTGTGTTTTTGCCTGGTGTTCCGTTATGATTTTCAATTCAGAAACGGCCATTTTCTCTTTTGTTTTGAAAAGAGGAAATCATGCGGCTGTTCCAGAGTCAAACGGCGTCAAAAAGGTCCTGAGCTTTTGTTGGTTGGAAATTTCAAATCTTTTTTGAGCTGAAATTGTGTCCCCGGCAAAAACCAGTCCCTCTCGCCTGACATTTAAAAGGAGTTTATATTAAAACAGAATTTAGTTTTAATCCTTTCAGGATTTGTTGCAGCGGTGATGTGTTAATACCGCCTTTGTAGCCTTCAATTTTATGGTATACGAAATTTTACGCTTTTGACGATGTATCGTTTCAAAGCGGTGGTTTTACCTTTTACGTAAAATGTAAAACTTACTGGAAGCGTTTTGTAAAAACTACAGTAAAAATCCTTTTAAGCTACTGTAAGATAGCGAGCTTTTAAAAAGCTGCGAAATTAAAGTTAAAATTTTCTTTTCTGCTGTAAAACGTCTGCTCACATAAATAAAAAATGGTTGATATACAGTTTAACTAAAATATGTTTATCAGAAATTTAACTGTAACGATTTAATTTAAAATAATGGTAGGGGGAGCAAAGTATGCTAAATGTGCAGTCACTCGAGCGTTATGGGGACCTATTGTGTTGTGAAGAGTAGGTCCTAAAACCAAAAAAGTTAAGTTAAGTTTTCCATTTTAGTGGGGACTTTCCATTTTTAATTTAATTTTCCATTTCCAACAATCTTCTTTTTAGATTATAGCGCCATCTAGCCATAATTCGAAAAAATGTCTCGAATAAAATTAGTTATTTTTGACGTAAGGAATCCAAATCTGCAATAAAAAATAGGGGCTCCCTTTTAAGATTTTAAAGTAACCCCCCACCCCACCTCTGTGGGGAGTTGTGTTTGTTGCCATTCGATAGATTTTTCAAATATATTGAATAAGTGTTCTTTTCAGTTTTTCGATCTGATGTTCATTTCGCGAGATATCGCGGGACTCGTAATTAAAATTTTAAATTTACCCCCACCATTCTTCGTGGGAAGTTGTGTTTGGTATCATTCGATAGATTTTTGAAAAAATTTGAAAACGTATTTTTTAGTTTTTCGATCTGTGATTCATTTCGCGAAGTATTCGCTTTTTTCTTGTGAAACTTTGGGACGCACCCATTTCCTTACGCCCCGTTCAAATCATCAGATTTTTGAAATGTACACTGTTTTGCATGTACATACTTAACTTGCCTTATCGATATCTGACGATTTCGAGTTTTTCTAAGGATAGATTTATTTTTCGGCCCCTCTTAACGAACCCCCCTGCATTTAGAGCCAATATATGGTAGAGGTACATTTTCAGGGTACAAGGTTTCTCCCCATGTAATAACATGACTCGCTCGAGTAACCGCAGAAATCCCTGCTTGGGCTCCCCTACCATAATAGAACGGAAGTTGTTATAGTCTCACTAAAAATAAATATGTATATTGCTGTAACATTCAGACTACGATAGGAAGATGGAGGTTAATGTATAATAGGTTGGTGCGAAAAAAGTCAAGTTGATAATTCCGTGTCGCTATAGTGCGGAAAAGTTGCGATTGGTAATTACAAGAAAAACAGAAAAAGAATTATTCAAATCGGACTTTATCTTCCGATCCCGCAACGGGCCTAAAGATTATGAAAAAAATGAAATTTTACCTTTTCTTCAAAAAATTTTTGTTATCCTTTATGTACGTTTTATTTGTGGCTATAGTAAAGTTATTTACAGTTTGTATGGTTCAGTAATAAAAAATAATTACACTTTTATAAAAAAGAAGTTTTTTATAATAAAACCTTTTTATTATTTATAGGGGAGAATATAAAATAATTTGACGTTATATAATGCTTAAAATTCCAAAAATTACATTATAATAAAAAAGTACTTTTTATAATAACACGGTTTAGTTATATACAGGACAGAACATGTTTTGAAAGAATAAAATATTAATTTTTAGTATTTGTATTAACTGTTAAAGTTATAATTCCAAAAATTACACTAGTATAAAAAGTACTTTTTATAATAAGACGGTTGTTTAAAATGGTATATTATATAATATTTATATATGATAATTAACTTATAAAATATGAATTTTAAGTATATCAAGTTTAATTTATTTATTAAAAAAATTAAAAAATAGATACGCAACATCCTTGTTTGAACTAGGGAACTCTCGATCTGCAGTCTAATGCCACTGACCCACCATCAATTTGTAGATATCGATTTATTACCGTACTTTAAAATATCATTGCATTAGTCACGTTTGTAAAATAGTTTGAAATAAAAAACAAATCGATTTATCCATACAGGGTGATTGATTAGTGGGGTAAATCTCCGTAGATCCGTTATAGTAATAGATAATATAATATAATAAATAGCAATAAAAGTTAATAACAAAAATTGCAGCCAAATATGATTACAGATTGATAATCAGTAATCGTAAATTGATAGTTTTAGACGATTTAGTCATGGCTTACCTAAAATTTGGATAGATTTATACACGTAATTA
The DNA here is from genome assembly GCF_917563875.1 of Diabrotica virgifera virgifera. Classification (NCBI taxonomy): domain Eukaryota; kingdom Metazoa; phylum Arthropoda; class Insecta; order Coleoptera; family Chrysomelidae; genus Diabrotica; species Diabrotica virgifera. The sequence continues at coordinate 170,273,603 of NC_065451.1, forward strand.
ATCATTTGCTCTGAAAAACGAAAATATCTCGAAAACTAATAAATTTAGACATAGGGAATGTTATATGAAAATTAAAGTAAGATAATAGTACTTTTCGACAGTGATATAAAATACAGGGTGTTTTATTTAAAATTACTGAGAAAATAATGTACTTGCGTTTTGACTCATCCTGTATTCAATATAAAGAAAATTAGCAATATCGATTATTTATGAAAATTTCGACAATAAACAAAAAATCTGGCATCAATAAACGATTGCCGTTGTGCTTATTTTTATTTATACAGGGAGTTAAACTTGTTACGATTTTCATATAAAATTGGTTATAACTTTGTAAATACCCTGTGTAACAGACTAAACCTTTATATTTTTGTAATGGAGAAGTTAAGATTATTTCGAATATAGAATAAAATACAGGGTGTTCCATTTAAAAAAACATAATTTTGATCTGCCACTACGTTATTGAACACCCTGTATCATTCTAACTAATTTTCTAGTGGTAAGTTCAAAGTTAGCTACAATTTTTGTTATCAACTTTTACCGCTATCCATTACTATAATAACGGATCTACGGAGCTTTACCCCACTAATCAATCACCCTGTATAATAGCAGTTAAATATTATATTGTTAGCTAGTTCAAACCTATTCTGAAAATTTCAGGTACTTACGTAGCCTAGAACTATTTTTAAAATGGATTACAAAATTTGCGGAGTCCGTGACAACAACCAAGCCAAAAAGGTTTTAAATAGTTTTACGTATTTAACGAATATCTTCCGATTCCGCAACGTCAATCAAAATCTATAAAAAATTGAAATTTTTGATGATTTTGATAAATTAAAAATTATTTAGTTATCTCATTTTTCTGTTACATTGTCAAGCTCTTCGCTTGTTTAGATATTGTTTGACAATATTTAAACAACCCTGAACTCACAACGAGGAGGTGGTTGCACTTCTAGGTCCATTGACACCCTTCTCTCCAAACAACCAATGAGTGTGTGTTTTTTAAATTATTTAAAAATGTACATTTCTTTTTGATCTGTTTGTGTCCAGCTTTTAAACGCCAACTTTGTATGGTGATTTGGTGGTAAAATGTGGTATCTGGCAGCACGTACCTTGATCTAAGTGTTGCCCTGATGAATCCATCTCTTGATTGGGACCCACGACCCACATACATTAGACGATGCAACCAACGGGACCAACTTTCCTCGACAGCTTGCGGGTGGCATGGATACTATGGATAGTTTTGTACACTCCAGTCTGGCATGATGTAATTCAGGAACTTATATCTTCATTTGAAACTCTGCGAACACCTGGTGGATAAGACAGTTTTGCAACATTCCACGCTATAATTTCAGTGTAGTCCTATGCTCCAAAATTTAAAGTAGGAGGAATTAAATTTCTAATAATTTAGCCCTTGGCTTCAGTCTGTCTGGCTTTTAACGCTCTCCTTAGCCCTAGCTCTCTAATGTGTTTCCTCTCTCCCAACTACTTAAAATTTTGAAGTGCAGGACTAAACTAAAATGATAGACTGGAATGTTGCAAAACTATCTTCTCCACCACTTCTTCGAAGAGTTTCAAATGAAGATATAAGTTATTGCATTACATCGGTTGACATGCCAGACTGGAATGTACAAAACTATCCCTGTAGAGTTGGTCACGGAACCATCGTCTAATGTCTAATGTATGTGGGCTCCAATCAAGAAATGGATTCATCAGGGCAATACATAAATCAAGGTCCATGATGCCAGATTTTACCACCAAATCACAATACAAAGTAGGCGTTTAAAAGCTGGACACAACCAGATCAAACAGAAATGTACATATATGTAAATATTGCAAAAAACACACACTCATTCACTATCATTGATTGGTTGGAGAGAAGGGTGTGGGTGGAGCTAGAAGTGCAACCACCTCCTCATTGTGAGTTCTGGGTTGTTTAAATATGGTGATACAATATCTAAACAAGCGAAGAGCTTCCTTCACAATGTAACAGAAAAATGAGAAAATTAAATGTTTTTTAATTCATCAAAATCATCAAAAATTTCATTTTTTTATAGATTTTGATTAACCTCGCGGGATCGGAAGATATTCGTTAAAAGCGTAGAACTATTTTTTTTATTGCTCAGCCATGCAAACTGTAAATCAATTTTACTATAGCGATAAATAAAACGTACATGGGGAGGGTGATATAAAATTTTTTGAAAGAAAGGTAAAATTTAATTTTTTTTATAATCTTCAGGACCGTTGCGGGATCGGAAGGGACCGCACTATAGCGACTCGGAATTATCAACTTGACTTTTTTCGCACCACCCTAATGTATAATAACTGTAATTAACTATCGAAGCCGATTGTTAAGGCTTCGTATAGCTCAGTCTTCTTCTTCTTCTTATGCAATCCACTAATGGATGTTCGCGATCACGTTTGACCATTTTTCTCTATCCCTTGCAGTATGTATTAGGTCTCCTATGTTTCTTAGTCCTGTCCATTATTTGACATTACGGAGCCATGACATTTTCTTCCTGCCCACTTCCCTTCTTCCTTCGATCTTTCCTTCAATTAAGTTTTGCAGAAACTGGTATGTTTCATTTCTAATTAGGTGCCCCAGGTATGCCTTTTTGAAGATATTCTTCTTTAGCGGCGAATCGATTGAGGGTAAAATTTGATTGATCCGCGCGCATACGCACACCGACAGTATGGTATTAGTCGTTATACGGGCTCTGATTGGGTGTTGAAATTTTGAAATGATCTGTCAATAATTGTTCAATATGGAGGTTATCGGTAAACAAAAATATTGTATAACATTAGTTTTTATTGATGTGTGGACAGAAATAAAATCAAATTTATAATTATAGTGACTTTCTAAATAGTTTTGAAAAGCCGCAGGCACGTAATTCTAAATGTTTCAGTTGGAAATACCTAATAGTTTCAATACCTATCTATTTGGAAAATGTAAACAAAATAATGTAGTAACCTATTAGTAGGAAATGCTTTAATTTACATAATCTGATTACCAACAAACTTTATACTTTTTCTTACTTATATTTTGTTGTATTTTATTTCGACAAAAATCAAACTAATAATTTTATTAAATTCATATAAATTTATGGTGTAAACGTTTAGTTTGTGTATATTCCCACATGACGTATACGCGAATGTGGTGCAGTTTGAAATGCCGTCAACTTTCGTACGGCGCGGTAGACGTGAAGTGGATTCAATCCCCAAGCAAGTTATTATTTTTTTTATTTTTTTTTATAGATTTTATGATTGTAAGTATATTATTATATAATTTTTGAAGATATTCTTCTTTTTTGAAAGTGGTAGATAAGAAAGTTAGTTTGATTTTTAAATAAAATAAGTACAAATAACCTTTTAAGTATATTTACTTCGTTTAAATTACGTAATATATAATAGAAGAATATCTTCTTACGTGCGTACAAAGTACACACACATTCTTTTTTTCTCTGTTTAATTGTGTATGGCAGTTGTCGTTCTGTACCAATTCTTCTCAGGATTTCAGTCACTCAGATGTAAGTTAGTCTTAGCGTAGTAGAAAAAGTGTACAATGAGTTTTGGAAGGGAAAAATAAAATATAATATTAACTTATCATATTTATTTAGCATTTGAAAATAAAATGAAATGAGGTTCTATTAATACAGGCAAATCCTGCTTATGGCTGTACAATAAAAATTAACCTTATGGCACTTTTGGATTGATTGCTGGATATGGAGGATTTAGAACGTAGTTGGCTCCAGATGATGTAGATAGATCTTAGATGTTCGCCATGTAAATGTCTTGGAGTACTCCCTTAATCAACACTCTCTTGGGCCTTTCTCAGATAGTTTTTGTAGTCCTCTGGTTCCGATTCCCGCAGAAAGTTGAGTAGGTGTTCATGAGTGAAGCGAGTTTAGTTTTATACCACTCCTTTGACCATCTTCGGTTCCTATTTGTTTCTACTTGTTGTTTCTTTCGCTTGAGAGCAAACAATGTGCAGGCAAGAAAGCCCAAATGTGTATTTGAAACCATTCGACACCTATATCTCTTTTGAACAAAACAGATTCGAAAATTAAAATCTCCAAAATCTGCACTGCACTACTTTAGAAAGAAACACCACAAGAACTAATAAAGTATATACAGAGAGAGTCTGTAATTTGGAATAAATTCAATATTTAAAATACTAACTGTTTTTTTGAAAAATGCTCAGACCCGTCGATTAGTATTTCAAATTGTCCTTTTTGACATACAATAATAATGTATACAGGGTGTCCCAATTTAGAGATATGACGTCATCGTTGATTTTCTTAAATAGCAACACTGTCATTTTGATAGCTATTTTGATAGGGTGTGTGAAGTTATACACAACTGCAAAATGTCAAATTTTTATTCTCTACCATTTACAAGATAATAGAAAATAACAAAGTTATGTCTGTAATTTGGAATAAATTCAATAATTATAATACTAGTTGTTTTTTTGAAAAACGCTCAGACCCGTCGATTAGTATTTCAAATTTTCATTTTTGACATATAATAATAATGTATAAAGGGTGTCCCAATTTAGAGATATGACGTCATCGTTAATTTTTTTAAATGGCAACACTGTCATTTTGATAGCTATTTTGATAGGGTGTGTAAAGTTATACATAACTGCAAAATTTCAAATTTTTATTCCCTACCATTTACAAGATAATAAAAAATAACAAAGTTAAGAAAAACAAGTAATCAATTAATAATTGAATTTAACCCCAGCTAACGGGGGTGACGATACAGTTGGACCATAGCGTTAATTGTTAATAACTAAAAGTAACAGCTTTGTAATAAAATAATGCCAAAAATCTCTTCAAGACATTGAAAAAGATATTTGAATCTTGATTTTGTCACTTTTTGAATTTCATAATAATAATTTTTAATCGAGTTATGAAGCCTTGAAAATGGCCATTTTCGCATTTTTCAAATTTTTAAATGCGTATAACTCGACAACAGTCAAGTTTAGAGAAAAATGACCAAAGACCTTTTTTACTCACAATGATCCAAATTATCTAAAAAAAATTGTGGGAAATGAAAAAAAATATTTTTGTGAATTTGTTTAAAAAAATTGTTTAAAAAATTTTTCGACCACGGCACCGCTCGGCACCCTGTGGATATGTTATAAAGACCTCTTTTTGAGTAAGGCTGTGCAAAAAAATCGAATCGAAATAGTTCCGCTAACGGGGGCGACGATACAGTTGGACTATACCGCTAATTGTTAATAACTAAAAATAACAGCTTTGTAATAAAATAGTGACAAAAATCTCTTCAGAACGTTGAAGAAGGTATTTGAATCTTGATTTTGTCACTTTTTAAATTTCATAATAATCATTTTTAATCGAGTTATGAAGCCTTGAAAATGGCCATTTTCGCATTTTTCAAATTTTTAATCGCTTATAACTCGACAACAGTCAATTTTAGAGAAAAATGACAAGAGACCTTTTTTGGTCAGAATAACCTAAATTTAGAATAACCACAGAATAAATTATCTAGAAAAAATTGGTGGAAATAAAAAATTATTTTTGTGAATTTGTTTAAAAAAATTTTTAAAAAATGTTTCGACCACGGCACCGTTCGGCACCCTGTGGATATGTTATAAGGACCTCTTTTTGAGTAAGTTTGTGCAAAAAAATCGAATCGGAATAATTGCGCTAGCGGAGGCGACGATACTATCCGGTCTAAGAGCTTTTTTCAAACAAAATGATGATATACGGAAATTTTTATGAAGTAATGAGCGCGCGTATAACCGACAAAATAACGCAAAAGATAAAAAACATATTAAGTTGTGAAAATAAAAAGTGAAATTGAAACTAGTAGAAGTGGGAAATTTAGCGATAGAAACCTATAAATTTACATTTATTGATTATTGTTTCCCACTTTTAGACCTATCAGACGAGTTTGGCAACTACCACTATGAAAGTGATAGCTTTAGTTGACGTACTCCTCTCATACGTCTAAAGGTAGGAAACAATCAAAATAATGTAAATTAATAGGTTTATATCGCTAAGTTTCCCACCTCTACTAGTTTCATATAGTTTTATTCTAGTTTTTACCTTACAACTTATTATGTTTTCCATCTTTTGCCATATTTTGCCGGTTATTAGCGCGCTCATCACGTATTTTGTATCTGTATTTTTTTATCTCCTATATTATATTCTATGTCGTGTATTGTGTTTCCATCCAAATATTTGTATTTACTAAATACAAAAAAGGTATACGTATTCAATATCAAACTTTATAGAATTTACCAATATAACCAATAATTGTTTTCGGTTATAGTAAAATGATTTGGGTGTTATTTATTTAAACTTAAAGAATCAATATCACAATTAAATTTGTAGATTTACTGAACCAAAAACATCATTTGTATAATATATGATAGTTAATCCTAGCATGGTTCAGCAAAAAATTAGTCCAATGTCACTGCAAAAAACAGCTCAGACAGCGACGTCCGCACGTCTTTTTAGAGGAAAAAAGTTCAATTTTAAAAGCAGAATACGAAACATATCACTAGATGCAGTGGCGTAGCCAGGAATTGGCTTTGGGGGGCCCACCGGGGGTCTGGGGGTATGGAATACCCCCAGGCAAAAGGTGGGTCAAAATTTTTGAAAATTGGACCTTGAAATAGGCGTTTGGGACTCATTTAAGCATCAAAATCTTAGGTTACAAATAACTTTATTATACTTTTCAATTCCTCTCGAAAAGGAAAAATCAACGACATTTTATTTTGTTGATTAAAACTTTAGGAAAGATGTAAAGTTGTATGTTAATGATCCTTGAGTCATAATTTTATTGATGCTCTGTCATACTGTATACTCTACCACTTTCTTATTGAAAAATACTCATATTTTAACAGATCAAAACCCATAAATATTACAAGTAATGTTCATAGAAAGGTTTCAAAACTCAATACAATTTGTTATCCGTTCATAACATTTATTATGTGCACAAAATTAGCAAGTTTAGTTTCAATACAATCCTGAATTGGTAATACATATGAAGATGTGCCCTACTAATGGAACTGCAACCTTCTTGGAGTTCTTGTGTATTGACAGATGATTTCTTCTGTCTTCACTTGCAAATCTCGATGTATGGATAAGAGTGCAAGGGAAGTGAGCCTTTCTTCACCTATTGAATTTCTTAAATAGGTCTTCAGTCTTTTCAGTGTTGAAAATGATCTGGAAAATTAAAAAAAGCTGGAATCTTTTGAACTTTAAAGTGAGGTAATGAGTAATATTACTGACAAGCTGTCTAGTATTATTAAAAATTTTTACCACTTCAATAAATTACAATGAAGAAAACATATTACTAGAACAACTAAAAAGAACGATATTAACTATTTATAGTTCAAAGTAAACTCATCAAAGTTTATAGGAAATATTGTATAATAATTTACCTTTCAACTGATGCTGTTGTGACAGGGAGGACTGCCAATATACCAAGCAGAATCTTCATGTTAGGAAAAGCATCATCTTCGTCCTTCAAAGCCTTTAGCACTGAAGTAGCAGTTTTAGGCGTAACCTGGTCAATCTTCCAGTGGCTTTTCCATAACTCCCACTCCGCATTCAAGATGTCCCGGTTTGTGTGGACCAAATCGGATTGGTAAAAATCCAAGGAGGCAGGCTCCAGATCAGTGAACTGCCTTTGTTGGATATTGCAAGGAAGTACACTGTCTAGGCCAATTAACACATCTTTGTGGCTGGTGAATCTTTCGGTCAGTGAAGATGATATTTCGTCAATATACGGGTAAAATATAGATCTCCTGTAATACTCCTCTGGGTTGTTGGCTTCTACGTTCGATCTAAATCTTTGTGTGACTACGACTCTCGGGGTTTTTTCGGTTTGTTACCAAGTTTCTCTCCCATATCTTCAGCTCCTCTATACAGTTGTAAGAACTGTTTGTCGCCTTCTTTTCTCATTTCGGAAAATCTTTGTTGTACCAACTCAATCTTGAGTATAGCTGAACTCAAGTCGATCAACTCTTTTTGCAAATACTTGGATACTATATATGTCAAAGACATCATTTGGTTCATAATGGTCAAAAGTTATTATGAAGTCAAATTTGCACAAGCATGCATGGAAACTGGATGCTTTTGATCCGTGCTCATCGCCCCATTCAATGACTTTTTCTAAAGCACCAACAATGCACTCAAACGATTCTTGGAATACGCTGACAGCATCATGCCTCTCTACCCATCGTGTCTCTGAGGCGCTGTGGAGTGTGCTGTTGTTTTTGCCTGCAGCGGACAGGGCATCTCTCAGGACTTTAGTGCGCTTTGCAGACGCACGAAAAAAGCTACACACTTCGGAAATTGTTGACAAACAGTTCCTAACACACGGGATTTTGCTGGCGTCACTGAGGCATAAGTTCATGCAATGTGACGAGCAGTGGGTGTACACAGCTTTGGGGTATATACAACTAAACCGTAAGTCAATACCCGTAAAACTTAGTTTTTTATGATTTCTACAATGTTTAAAATTTTACAAATTTCGGGGGGGGGCGGCCCCATTGGGCCCCTTCCCTGGCTACGCCACTGACTAGATGACACATATCTATTATGCTCACTACACATTATTGAGAAGAACTTTTTCTGTGTTTTATAACTACTACTAAAATGCAAAATACGTCGCAGTAAAACTTAAAAAAATAAGACTTAAATACTTGGAAATCTTCACATCTTTTGAATTTTAAAAAATTAAAGAAAACAGTGATATATGTTGTTGGTATTATTTGTAATTTGATAAAGTTGGACCCTCTAAATATCTTAAAAAGATTTATTTAAAGCTAAGCTACATTTCGTATGTTAGCAAATAAATCCGATATAAAAAATAGTAAACTAAGAGGTAAAATTCATCAAAAAGTTATAATAACTAAGGTCACATAGAGGGACTTTAAGTATAAAAAAAAACGAAGATTCAATTTTGATGATATGCGAAATGGTTGACCTAATAAATTAGGAAAGAAGCTTTAGAAAAGATGATCTAATAAGCATCATGTGCTTTTTCTTATAGTGTCGTGTACATTGGTGGGTTATCCAAAGGTCAAACGTCTATCCTTTAAAGGATCAAATCTAGTTTTGACATTTGTACCAAACTCAAAAACTTTAAAACTTAAAGATTTAATACCCTTGCAAAAACACTCTTGACATAACTATTGAACAACACAGGAGGCAAAATAAAATTGTATCCATATTATATTAAAACTTAAAAATCTGCGTTGGTTGATTTGGTCAGCCTCACTCGTGCTGTTTGGTTCCAATGGAGATTCTGGAAAACGTTTATACATTTTTTTCCAATGTTTGCGTAATCGTAGAATGTAATGAATGAATATATCTTTTCGTTAGTCCATGCACTTTTGTACAAGCATATTCAAGCAGAAAATGTACCCATTTCGTTCTTGAAACCAAATTTCGCCGGTCCGGAATACGAATGACGTAACTGCAAATTTAGTCAATTCCTGTTTATTGCGTAATTAGCTTCTAAAATGCTGTGTACAGATGATACAAAAGCTACAGAACTTTAACTATTTGCTGAGCCACTCCAGGGTAGTTGCGTCGTTATTTAAATTCGTACTATTTTAGACCTTGTTTCAGATGAATAATGACGCAACAGTAAATACGGTTGAAAATGGGGGGACTTAATTAAAATAATGAAATTCGGACCAATAGGGATGAAAATAAAAGCCATCGATGTAAGAACAAACGGAGTACTAAATATTTAAAAATAGTTTTTTTTGTACAGAAAAATTTTAAGATCAAGAATGACGCAACTGTAGATAGGGTTGAAAATGGGGCGACTAAATTAAGATAATGAAATTCGAACCAATAGGGATGAAACTAAACGCAATAATTCTAGAATAAACGCCATACCGATGCTCCCGTCGGTTACTGTGTACCTATTTAATCACTATTTTAAATATTTAAATATTTTTAGATGAAGAATGACGTAACTGTAAAAATAGTTGAAAATAAGGGGATGAAATTAAGATAATGAAATTGGGACTAATGGGGATAAAAATAAGTCATAGTTGTGAGAATAAACGCCATACCGATGCTCCTGGACGGTTACTCCTCATTTAATCCCTATTTTACATACTTAAAAATCGTTTTTTGCCCTCCTGCGAAATTTGGATATTTGCAGTTATGTCATTCTTATTCCGGACCGGCCATTTAGTCTCATCCGTTAGCTCTTTCAGCTATTTGAATACTCTTATGTGGAGTATGCGAAGGAAGGAACATGATTCACTAAGCTGATAAGTCGATAGTTCTTGCATTTTCTCTCTCGTTGCGATTATGGGTGATTCTTCTTCTCCTTTTTTGCCTTCTTCTATCGTCCATTTATGTACATAGACCTCTCCCAAATTCTTCCATCGATCTCTATCCTGAGCAACACATTTCCGATTTGTTCCAGCTATTATTTTTAAGTCATCTACGCATCTCATCCGTGGTCTTCCTCTTGGTCGTCTACCTTCGTTAGGTCTCCAATATTGTATTGTGGCATTCCAACGTTGGTCATTTTGTCTAGCAGTGTGGCCTGCAAAGTTCCATTTGAGTTTGGCAATTGTTATGATATCCTCGACTTTTGTTTTTTATCTTGTCGTATACCCAGCATTGCACTTTCCATAGTATTTTCTATTCATCATCATTCTCATCATTCTCTTTGCATTATCACTATGCGGGATCGGCTTCCCTAATTGCACTTCTCTACACAATTCTATCTTGTGTCATATCAATGTCAATCCCCTTTACCTACATGTCCTGCCTTATCGTCTCCCCCCAGGTCTTATTTGGTATTTCTCTCCTACTCCTTCCAGGAATCTGCACTTCAGCTATTCTTCGTATTGCCATATTAACCTATGCTCTCTCATTTTGTCATCAATTGGTGCCACACCTAGACTTCCCCTAATATACTCATTTCTAATTTTATCTTTCTTTGTCACTCCACTCATCCATCTAAGCATTCTCATTTGAGCCACATACATTCGTTGTTCCTCTTTCTTTTTCACTGACCAACATTCAGTTCCGTACATCATAGCCGGTCTTATGACGATTTTATAGAATTTTCCCTTCAGCTTCATTGGAATTTTTCTGTGACACAACACACCACTCGCTTCTTTCCACTTCATCCATATAGCCCTAATTCTACTACATGCATTCCCATCTATCTCTCCATTACGCTGTAATACCGATCCTAAGTACTTAAAACTATTGCTTTTCACAATCATTTCACCATCCAAAGGTACTATTTTATTTGTATTAACTCCATCTTTAAATGAATATTCCAAATACTCTGTTTTTGTCCTACTAAGTTTTAAACCTTTTTCCTCCAGAGCTTGTCTCCACTGTTCCAGTTTTTGTTCTAAGTCTCGTTCACTATTTCCTATTAACACTTCATAATCAGCATACATTAGGCACCATGGAATGCTACCCTGTAGTTTCGCTGTTATCTGGTCCAAAACTAATGAGAATAAATAAGGACTAAGCACCGAGCCTTGGTGCAATCCTACTTTCACCTGAAATTTATCAGTCTCTCCCACACCTGTCCTAACACTAGTCGTTACTCCCTCATACATATCTCTCACAATCTTTACATATTCGCCAGGGACTCCTTTCTTATTGAGTACCCACCACAGAATCTCTCGAGCAACCCTATCATATGCTTTCTCTAGATCAATGAATAGCATATTAGCGTTGGTCTCTTTATTCCTGTGTTTTTCCATCAGTTGCTTTACAATGAAAATTGCATCTGTTGTTGATCTTCCCTGCATAAAGCCAAATTGATTATCGGATATTTCGGTTTCTACTTACGGGTTATCGGAGGCCGACTTATCGGGATTCCACTGTACACTTTAATATGGCGTAGAAAAAATAATTCCCTAAATATTCATTCCTTAGTTACAACCCCTAACTTTAATTTTTTTAATAACACCCTGTACATTTTTTTATAATTTTGGATGTGGTCTTCTATCGTCTATTGAACAGATTAAAATAAGATTGGTTCGTAAGTAATCAAGAACATATCAGTTTATTTTTGTTAATTATGTGTCCCAGACTAACTTATCCTGGCTACATTTCTTAAACGAATAGAGATTTTCGAATGGGACAAAAACTGATCTATTCTATTTGTAATACATTTTAATACGGCATAGAAAAAAATCATTTCCTAAATATTCATCCGTTAGTTACAACCCCTAACTTTAATTTATTTAATAGAACCCTGTACCTAAGGGATGAATATATAGGGGATAATTTTTTTCTACGCCATATTAAAGTGTATTACAAATGAAATAGATCAGTTTTTGTCCCATTCGAAAATCTCTATTCGTTTAAGAGATATAGTCTGGATAAATTAGTCTGGGACACCCTGTACATCAAATCAAATAAAATATGTAGGTAAATAAAAATCTAAAAAAAATGAACAAAACCCATTGTAGAATTGTTATTATGTGTTACCGGCCAAACTAGTTAATCCTGATATAAAGACGCACACTTCAGGACAAACTAGTTTATCCTGAAGTGTATGTTTTTATATCAGGATAAACTAGTTTAGCCTAGTCTAAACCAATTTAATCTAGTCGAAAGTATAGGCTATTGATTATATTCAAAATAAGGTAGCTAAAAGGAACTACAACGTTAACGGGGTTTTATTATTTCATATGGTCAATGGATATCTATATATGAAAAAACCGCGGAGTGCTACCATTTAAAGTGGTGCGTTTTTGAGAAATGGGTGAATTAGTCCCTGGGCACAGGTTACATAAGGGTGAGTTCTATGCACTTTTGGTACAAACATAAAAGTTATTTCTGGCTAAATTTCCTATCTAAATATCACATTTTAAAGTCAATGATACTTTTTCTTACAAAAATATATTCAAGAGAAAAAGCACAAAGAAACCCAAAAGAAAGAAATTTTGTTATTTGTCCCGTAACTCTTGTCCACGAGGATACAGGTATAGACATTGCTTTACAGAAAAAAACCTACATATTTCTTCGTTAAAATGTTGTTTAGTAGAGCTAATTAGGATTTATAGTTTTCGAAATATGATTTTTCAAAGTTCGCCACTCACAGCAATTTTGGGCAGTTTTCCTTGTTATTTCGCAAATATTGTTCTGTAACTTTTTTCTACGTAACTTTAGGCATATGTTATGGTACATGTAAGAGGAATAGAAATCAATTACCTTTAAAATGTTTTACTGTATAATGTTGTACGACTTCTTTTAAAGAGGTTATCTTTTTCAAGATTTATACTTTTAACGATTTTTTATAATATAATATAAAAATAAAATACTATTATTATATAATATATTACATAATATTATATTATATATAGTATATTATATAATCTAATATTATATTATATATTACATTTTTACATTTTTTACGATGATTTTTTAAATTTCTCATTATAACTTATTTTTTCTTGTACATAAATATACTATATTATATTGCTCAATAAAGAGGGCTTGCTTTCTGTTCTTTAAGATGGTGTATCATCTATATTTAAATAATGAAAACCAAGTGATTCTTTGATATTTTTTTATCTGTATTATTTAAAATTATTTATTTTACAAAAATTACATAAACATTAGTCTTAGAAAACATCACTTTAGTTAAAATTATTTAAATGTTGACATTTAAAAAATTTTCAAAATCAAAAGTCCATCTCTTCGTTAGCATTAGCTTCAATATCTTCCTCTGATACCTCAGTTATCTTAGAGTTCCCACAATTAGTACCCATGCCCATGCACCCTTGCAGAATATTGAACAACTAATTCCTATCTTCCTACAACCGCAGTTTTTTGTACATCTTTTGGTACATTTATATGCTATTTTTTCAAGCAAAACTTGTGGTGCAGGAGTTTTGACAGTAAATATTGGAATTATTCCCTATTTTGAAGTTTGCCCGGCCGAGTCAAGTGGATCCAAAGTATTACCTATAAAAAATAAGATTCAATCATAACACACAATCACATAAAAAAGTTATAATGAGAAATTGAAAAAATAATCCTCAAATCAAAAATCGTTGCAAGTACTTATTACATTTTGAAAAAGCATATCTTATTCAAAAATAATCCTAGAATTTTTTTTAATACACCATTTTAAAGTAAACAGAATAAACTTTCTTTTTTATTATATAAAATATACCTAAATGTAGAAAAAAAAAGTTATAATGGAAAATTTAAAAAATAATTGTAAAAAATATAAAAACTCGTTAAAAGTATAAAATCTTGAAAAAGATAACCTCTTTAAAAGAAGTCATACAACATTATACAGTAGAACATTTTAAAGGTAATTGATTTCTATTCCTCTTACTTGTGCCATTGCATATGCCTAAAGTTACGTAGAAAAAAGTTACAGAACAATATTTGCGAAATAACAAGGAAAATTGCCCAAAATTGCTGTGAGTGGCGAACTTTGAAAAATCATATTTCGAAAACTGTAAATCCTAAGGACCTCTACCAAACATAATTTTGAAGAGAAAATATGTAAGTTTTTTTTCTGTGAAGCAATGTCGATACCTATATCCCCGTAGACAAAAGTTATGGGACAAAAAACAGAATGTCTTTCTTTTGGGTTTCGTTGTGCTTTTCTTTTGAATATATTTTTGTAACAAAAAGTATCTGTGACTTTAAAAAGTTATATTTAGATAGGAAATTTAACCAGGAACAATTTTTATGTAGACTTGTTTCTACCAAAAGTGCATAGAACTCACCCTAATGTAACCTGTGCCCAGGGACTAATTCACCCATTTCTCAAAAACGCACCCCTTTAAATGGTAGCACTCCGCTGTTTTTTTCATATATAAGTTCATTGACCATATGAAATAATAAAACCCCGTTAACGTTGTAGTTCCTTTCTATAGTACATAATCAATAGCCTAGTAATTGATTACAGAATGGTTAAACGTAAGTTTGAAGACACTATTAAGAGTTGTAAGACTTTTAACTATTTAGGGTAAATGATAAACCGAGATGGCACTTATGAAAGATATAGAAATGAAAGTAGTACGGGGAAAGCAAACCACGAAAGCACACCATGGAGTAATATGGAAGAACGCTCTAACTAAAGAAAACAAAAAAGGATTTTTCAGGGCATAGTGCTGAATATTACCCTACAATAGCGGAAGAATGGCCAGTGACAAAAATAATACGAAATAAAATACGAAGAGTTGAATTGGAGTTTATGAGAAGGTGTCTACAAATTACAAGGTAGGATAGAATAAGAACAGAGGAAATATGAAACAGAATAGAAGTAGAATGCTCAATTACAAGAAAGTTGTGGTAGTAAAAGTAGAGCCCTGAAATGGTACGGGCATGTACAAAGATAGCCGGAGCACCGGTGGCCGAAAAGATTACTGGACTGGGACACGCGGGGAGGAAGACGGAGATGAAGACCTGCTGTGTGATGGAAAACTCACGTAGGAAATACTATGATGTATAGAGACCTTAGAGATGGCGACTGGGAGAATAGAGTGCTATGGAAGACGAAAACGGCAAACTCATAATTAGTCCAGAAAGCCACTGCGCATCCGCTAGGAAAAATATTCTAATTCGGATTCTTTGCACAATCTTACTCAAAAAGGACTCCTTTTAACAAATTTGCATGTTGCCAGGACCAAAAAGTGGTCAAAAATTTTTTAAACGTTTTTTTTTTGTTTTTTTCCTAAAATTATTTTTTTTGCACGGAAAAAAGTTTTTTTTAGGTTTTTTGGATCATTTCAAAGAGAAAAGGTCTTTAGTGACTTTTCTCTAAAAATGATAGTTTTTGACATATAAGCGATTAAAAATTGAAAAATTGCGAAATCGGCCATTTTTAACCCTCCAAAACTATGTGAAAAGCTGAAAATTTGAATGTTGCCAAGGTAGGTAGATATTCTTTAAACATCGAATGATGAAATCCCGAAGAGTTTTTTGCAATATAATATTTAAAACTCATTTGTTTTTTAATTGCTAATCAAGCGTGCACGACACTATTTTCCACCGACAGTATGGTGCAAATGAAAGGAATAAATTCGTTATTTCGTAAACCGGCGACTTTAAGGAAAAATCCCGAAACAACTCGATGTTTATTTTTAAGTTATGATATTGTGGCATATATGGTATACTAGTGACGTCATCCATTTGGACGTGATGACGTAATCGATGATTTTTTTAAATGAGAATAGGGGTCGTATGCTAGCTCATTTGAAAGGTTCTTTAATTCTCTATTCAGTAATATAAACATTTACATAATTATTTATACAGGGTGTCCAAAAAAATTTTATTAAATTAAATTATTTGACAAAAAAGAAGTAGAAGGACACCCTGTATAAAAAATTATGTAAATGTTTACATTACTTGATGGAGAATTGAAGAACCTTTCAAACGAGCTACCACACGACCCCTATTCTCATTTAAAAAAATCATCGATTACGTCATCACGCCCAGACGGATGACGTCACTAGTATACCATATATGCCACAATATCATAACTTAAAAATAAAAATCGACCTGTTTCGGGATTTTTCCTCAAAAGTCGCCGATTTTCGAAATAACGAATTTATTCCTTTCATTTGCACCATACTGTCGGTGGAAAATAGTGTCGCGCACGCTTGATTCGCAATTAAAAAACAAAGGAGTTTTGAATATTGTATTGCAAAAAACTCTTCGGGATTTCATCAATCGATGTTTAAAGAATATCTACCTACCTTGGCAACATTCAAATTTTCAGTTTTTCACATAGTCTTTGAGGGTTAAAAATGGCCGATTTCGCAATTTTTCAATTTTTAATCGCTTATATGTCAAAAACTATCATTTTTAGAAAAAAGTTACTAAAGACCTTTTCTGTTTGGAATGATCCAAAAAATCTAAAAAAACTTTTTTCCAATCAATAAAAATAATTTTAGGAAAAAAACAAAAAAAAAACGTTTAAAAAATTTTTGACCACCTTTTGGGCCTGGCAACATGGAAATTTGTTAAAAGGAGTCCTTTTTGAGTAAGATTGTGCAAAAAATCGGAATTAGAATATTTTTCCTAGCGGATGCGCAGTGGCTTTCTGGACCAAATGGGAAAAAGCCAAGAAGAAGAAAGTAATTCAGCAAACTGGTACGGCTTAATATAAATAATAAATTGAATAAAATACTTTGTTCTTGGAAACATAATCATTTTATTAAAATTACAATCCCTGGCCATATTATTATGACCACCTATGAATTTTTATAAAAATCAACTATTCCACTAGGTAGGTTTTGTTTAAAATATGATTTTTAAATTTAGTTTTGTTATGTAATGTTAATTTTATACATTAACTATATTATTTTTAATAATAAACACCAATAAAACATTTGAAAATATTACATGTTTATATACTTTTTAATAATTTGTTGAACTTCTGACCTTAATCAGATGGAAAATATTTGGGAGCTTTTAAAACGAGAAATTTCCAATGAAAAGGTCACTAACTAAATTGTTTGGATTAAAGGACTAACATATCATTGAAACCACAATGACAAATTGAAGCAAAAAAAATTTAACTGCATTCAAAATACGCCAATGAGGATACAAGCGGTAATCAAAGTTAAAGGTGGCTCAACAAAATATTGAAAAAATAAAAATATGTGATATTTTGAAATGTTTTATGGGTGTTTATTATTAAATATAATAAATTTAATAATAAACAGCAATAAACCATTTGAAAATATCACATATTTGTATTTTTTTAATATTTTGTTGAGCCCCCTCTATCTTTGATTACAGCTAGTACCCGTCTTCGCATACTTTGAATCCACTTAATTTTTTTGCTTAAATTTGTCATTGTGGTTTCAACGATGTATTAGTTCATTAATCAAAACAATTTCGTCAGTGACCTTTTCATTGAAAATTTCTCGTTTTAAAAGCTTCCAAATATTTTCCATCTGATTAAGGTCAGAAGTTCAACAAAAGAATAAAAAATATATAAATATGTAATATTTTCAAATATTTTATTGCTGTTTATTATTAAATATATTTTAGTTAATGCGTAAAATTAACATTTCATAACAAAATTAAATTTAAAAATCATCTTTTAAACAAAACGTACCAAGTGGGATAGTTGATTTTTGTAAAAATTCATAGGTGGTCATAATAATATGGCCAGGGACTGTATAATTATTCGTAACAAACAAACAATAATATTGAGTTATAATCGCGGTTGGACGGACAGACAGCCTAGGTCAAATTTCTCACCTTTAGCACCATCCTTGGATTATAAGCTTTCATTTGACACCTCATTTGTCATTCTACCTGGTATAATGACGGAGTAGTTGAGTTCACGGACAGACAGACAGACGAACGGACGGACAGACGGACGTGGACAATTCAACGTTTTCACATTTTTTCAAACTTGGTGAAAACAATATTAATTCGTGCTCGATTTGATTCGTAAGTGTACCTTTTCTTTTCATTTTTGGAGAAAACCTCATCTTTTTATTTATTATTTTTTATATTATTTAATTATACAAGAATATATTGGTTTATAGCATGTATTAATATCTTCATTCGATGTATCATATGATACAATATATCGATGTACTTATAATTTTTTTTGCCATCCCTATTGGGACGTGATTTGGGAATTCCCCGCATGTAAAAGTCCTTACATGTTCGCTAAATTACTTTCGACTTAGTTAAATTGGTTTAGACTAGGCCGTACTAGTTTATCCTGAAGTGTGAGTCTTTATTATAATATCAGGATAAACTAGTTTGGCCTAAGACAAACTAGTTTGTCCTACGCGCGATAGGACAAAATAGTTTGGCATACTAGTTGATCCTAACGCGCTTAGGACAAACTAGCTTGGCCTAGGCCAAACTAGTTTGTCCTGAAATCGGGTTTGGCCGGTAACATATGCACTAAATTCAGCAATTATTACCGCCCTAATACCTCATTAGCAAAATGTTACAGTGAATATGTATGAATATGTATGGCTTTTAGTTATTAATTTATTGAAATTTATTATTAATATATACCACAATATTATTTGTCAAAATATGGTTTTCTTCCCACTTGCACGTCTGTGTTTGATTCGAACGTGACAGCAATATTGGATGAAACCAATCTGAAACTAAATGAGAAATTATGGAATTTAGTCGACCATTTAATTGGAAAACAATTGCAGCTTATATTATTAAAATCGAAAAATGCCCCTGTTCGGTATGCAAGGCAGACGATGCCAGACAAAGTCACAAAAAAGATTGAAATTTGTGGATGGATTTCGTATTAAATCCATAACGGTTTTGTATCAGTCAGAGGACTTCGGCTAGAAATGAAGTTTTAATTTTTTGCTTTTTGATCACAAGAGTCACAGTATGAAAGCTGTGATGAAAGTTTAGCGTAGTAATAACAGTTGAAGGATTAACATTTGAGTATAATTTGGATCTATTTTTTTATTATAATTTAAGGTGCAGTTTCGTTAGGTATACTGTAGTTTCAATGCTAGGTAGTATTTTCATCCCTTGTTGTAAAGTACGAAAATAAAAGTACGAATATAAATATACAAGGTATCCCAAAAGTAGTGGAACGGTCGAATATTTCGCGAACTAAACATCGGATCGAAAAACTGAAAAATATGTGTTCGGTACATTCCATATCAAATCACTCAGGCAAAAAATTTTGGATCTCCGATTTGTCTGAAAATTGGTAGGTATATAGTTTCTGCAGGACGTAAAAATAAGATATTTAAAGTCAAAAAATCTTCTTCTTCTTTTTTTCTCAAAATGTTATTTTATGCGATTTTACAGTGATTTGGTGTTTATTTAAACAAAGAACTCAAAAATGTCATTGTATGACATTATAATAAGTTATTTTGAATCAAAACAAGTTTTTGATCAAATTTTATAGTGTAAAAAACGTTAAAATACCGTTTTTTACATTTTCCTCCATTCCCAAAATACGTTATCATCGATTTAGCTGAAAATTTGCCCACAGATAGCCAAAAGATAGGACTTTAAGTGGTTAGAAGGATTTAAATTATATTTCAATACCAAAAAAGTTACATGCAGTAATATCAGACTCAAAAGTATATATTAGTCCAGTCGGGATAGCATTTGACCTTGAATGCCGAGCTGCCCAAAATTTTATTTTTCTGATCTTTAGGGGAGTCAGTAGTAGCCTAAATTTAAAATCATGAATGAATTCCTCCGTTACCTTAGCCGCCATCTTGATTTTAAAGGAGAACCTTTTTTGCTCAATATCTCCGCCATTTTTAACTTTTCGACAAAATGGTAGGAACTGAAATTGTTCCAAATAAATCGTATTTACAATTATTACAATTTCTTTTTAGCAATTTTTGTCGTGAGGTCGATATTTTCGAGTTAATTGTACTTACAGTAGAAGCCTATATTTTTGACTATAATATTGCATGTAACTTTTTTGGTTTTGTAATATAATTCAAATCCTTCTCACCACTTGTCTATCTGTCTATGTGTCACCACAAGTCCTATGTTTTGTCTATCTGTCTGCAAATTTTCAGCCAAATCGATTATGATGTATTTTGGGAATGGAGAAAAATGTAAAAAACGGTATTTTAACGTTTTCTATACTATAAAATTTAATCAAAAGCTTGTTTTGAATCAAAGTAACTTGTTATAATGCCATATAATGACATTTTTCAGCCCCTTCTATTAAAATATTATGTTTTCCATTGATACTTTACGATAGAAAATGCAAATTTGTATAAATAAACACCAAATCACTGTAAAATCGAATAAAATAACATTTTGAGAAAAATAGAAGAAGAAGATTGTTTGACCTTAAATATCTTATTTTTACGTCCCGCAAAAGCTATATACCAATTTTCAGACAAATCGGAGGTCCAAAATTTATTTTGCTCCAAAATTGAGTGATTTGAAATGGAATGACCCGTTCAATCATGTTCAAAAATCTATCCAATGACACCAAACACCAACCTCCACTACACCCCCTGGAAGTGGGGTGGGGGGTAACTTTGAAATCTCAAATGGAAACCCCTAGATTTTCTTGCAGATGTGGATTCGTTACGTAAAAGTAAGCAACTTTTATTCAAGACATTTTTTCGAACTGTGGATAGATGGCGCTATAATTGGGAAAAACGATTTATCCTGACACCATGGGTAAATTATAGAAACGGTCTTATATCTCGAGAAATACACTTCCAAATGAGAAACCAAAAAAAGGTTTTTAATTATTTTCGAAAACCTATCGAATAACACTAAACGTGATCCTCCAACCCACCCCCTGGAGGTGGGGTGGGGGTAACTTTAAAATATTAAATAGCAACCCCCACTTTTCATTACTGATTCGGATTCGTCATGAAAAACTAAGCAACATTTATTCGAAACATTTTTTAGAATTGTTGATAGATGGCGCTTTAATTGGAAAAATACCATTTATTGGCGCCATCTATCAGCATTTTTAAAAAATGTTTCGATTAAATGTTGCTTAATTTTTCATGACGAATTCGAATCTGCAATGAAAAGTGGGGGATGCTATTTAAGATTTTAAAGTTACCCCCCACCCTACCTCCAGGGGGTGGGTTGAAGGGTCATGTTTGGTGTTTATCGATAGGTTTTCGAAAAGTGTTAAAAACCTGATTTTTGGTTTCTCATTTGGAAGTTTATTTCTCGAGATATTAGACCGTTTCTATAATTTACCTATGGTATCAGGATAAATTGTTTTTCCCAATTATAGCGCCATCTATCGACAGTTCGAAAAAATGTCTTGAATAAAAGTTGCTTACTTTGATGTAACGAATCCAAATCTGCAAGAAAAACTAGGGGTTTCCATTTAAGATTTTAAAGTTACCCCCCACCCCATCTCCAGGGGGTGTAGTGGGGGTTGGTGTTTGGTGTCATTGGATAGATTTTTGAAAATGATTGAACAGGTATTTTTCAGTTTTTCGATCCGATGTTTAGTTCGCGAAATATTCGACCGTTCCCCTACTTTTGGGACACCCTATATAATAACTAACACGTACATAGGGAGTCAAATCTGTTGTTTCTTAAAAGCTAGTAACTCCACCGTAGATAAATTGCATTGCCTTCTGTAAGAGATTTTCTAAGACATCCTTTAAGATCTCGAAAAAGACATATCTTCCAGAGCAGATGGATTCAATACATCGTCCCTACCATTTCCGACTATCGAATGTGAAATATAGAGTTTTTCAAATTCGATACCTTGCCTCGCATTATACCTGATACATCTTGTGGCAAATTCTCGTTATTGTAGCTTGATTAGGAGCGCGGGAAATATGCCGTTTAAACCATCGAATATGAACATTTTTTCATTTGGTTGACTGCAAACTGACGAAAATGGTTATATTCGATACTTTTGTTTTGTATTATTTGTATAAATATAACTAAAGGTATATTTGTACAACGCTAAATGTCGAATGTGTCACATTCGTTAGTTTGTGTTGTAATTTATAACAGTTATTCAATAAATATAATCTGTAACCTGTCGAAAATGCTAAACTGCTGAGAAGAATAAAATGCACGTGTTTACAATTTGTGCGAATTTTGTTTCAGTATCGCTTCCAAGAAATTCTTGTGAGGCAGTTTATGATTTCATTTTAACGGATTTTCATTATTTGATTATACAGTTATTCGCTATTATACATTCGCTACTTTGAATCATCGGACTGAAACAAATCTTTGATTAATACAAAAAGCAAAGTAACGAATGTGATTTTTTGGAAAGAAAATAATGATAAGCAGTTCAAATTTGTTATCAATCTAAGAAGGATTAAACATTACATACAAAAAATATAAAAAATTTCCCATTTGACAATGGCTGATTTAGGAGTCTCTGAGTAAAAAACTTTGGAAAACTGTTGAAATTAAATTGATATCCTTGCCTTTTACATAAACGACCAAGTCATCTGCATATAAGCGTGCTTTTAAAGGTTTCATGAGGTTTCCGATTATATCATTATTGGCGATTAAGCAGAGTGTAGGGCTGATAATTGAGCCTTGGGGAATCCCATTTTCTTCCTCTTGTTTTTCGGAATAGTGCCTGTTAATTCTTACACGAATCGACCTATTCTCTAGCTAGAAAGTTCTTAATATAGTGAAGAAAATTTCCACGAATATTCCACGACTGTAACTTTCTTAAGATGTTGTATCTCCAGCATGTATTAAACGCTCTTCTTAAGTTAAAAAAATACGGCAATACAATGTTGTTCCGTTTCCAGGGATTCGTGAATATCACTTTCCAGATCTAATATGTTGTCTATCCCAGATCGGTTTCGTCAAAAGCCATTTTGTTCATTTATAAGTAAGTTTGAACTTTCTAGCTGCCATATCAGCCTTGAATTGATAATTTTTTCTAATAGCTTGCCCATTGCACAAGTTAGGCTTATTGGTCTATAAGAATCAGGATGCAAACGAGATTTTTGGCTTTTGAGAAATGGAAGAATAATAGATTTTGACCAAACAGATGGGTATTGGTGCCGTTGCCAGATAAAGTTAAATAATCGGAGCAAGTAATTTTTAGCAGAAGTGGGTAGGTGTTTTAGGAAAACTGTTGGAATATCGTCTGGCCCAGGACTTGTGTTTTTTAGTTTATTAAGTGAGTTGTTGAGTTCTTGTAACGTAAAAGGAGCGTTTAATGGGATGTTAGAATTTTCTAGAGAAAGGGTAGACTTTTCGGCTTCTAGTTTGTTTTCCAGAAATACGGGGCCGAGATTTTCATTGGAACATACCTGTCTGTAGTTTTTAGCTAATTCGTTAACAATTTTCAGCGGGGATGTGATAATTTGACTTCCAATTTTAAGACTAGATATTGGGGTGACCCCTTTATGCCGGAAATTTTACGAATTTTCTTCCATACTTTTCTTACTGGAGTGGAACTGTTAATACTAGAGACATATTGTGCCCAACTGGATTTTTTTGTTTGGTTTATTAAACGTTGATCTCTAGCATTCATTTTTTGGAGGTTATTTAATTTTCAAGCGTTTTATGCTTTTTAAATATATTAAAAGCTGTTTTGCTGGCTCGTACGGCTGCGCTACACTCCGAGTTCCACCAAGGCACAGGGACGTGATTTTTGACGGGCTTAGTTTTGCCGACGAAGAGCTTCGCACTTTGCAAGATGCACCATGAAAAGCACTCAAAGATTCATTTATATTATCGCTCATTACAAGATTTCCCAAAGCTTTATATATATAGTTCTCAAATTCGTTCCACTTAGCAGAATTTATATTCCATTTGGGCAAGAAAGATATTGGACAAGGCTGACCTGAGAGATTTTCAATTAAAATAGGATGGTGGTCACTACCATAGGTATACTGGAGAACATTCCAAGAGAAACGTGGGGCGATACCTGGATCGCACAAACTTAAATCTATCACGAAGAATTCCCCAGTGCAGATGTTAAATCTTGTAGGTGACCCGTAATTTAGGAAATTTAATTGAAGATCTTGCAGTACCTTTTCTAGAAGTTTTCCTCTGCGATCAGTACTCTTCGAACCCCAAATAAAATTATGACCATTAAAGTCGCCTACAATGATTCGGGGAGACGGTATCTGTTCAATAAGATTTTTTAAATCTTCATACGTAACTGAGGAACTACATGGAGTATAAACATTGCATATATACATTGGAACAGGAGCTGTAATCTCTATAACTATAGCTTCGATATTACTATTAACGGGAAAATTATTCGCAACCAAAGAATTTTTAAAAAGTGTCATAACTCCACCCAAAGAATAATTATTGTCATGTAATCTGTCTTTTCTAAAAACGTTAAAATTTTTAGAATTATAGTTTTTTTGTGAGAAGTTTGTTTTTTGGAGACATATTATTTCGATAGAGAATTCAGAAATAAGTTTTTGTAAGGTAGGTAGTCGATGGAAAAATCCATCTATATTCCATTGAAATAGCTTAGTGAATTCTATTATATGGAAATATAAATTTACTGATTACTCTAAGATGACTCGCCCTCGGATTCAGGGACCTCGTTTCCTAAGTGTCGTAGGATTTTCTTTCTGAGAGTGGTGATAAAACGTTTGGATAATCTATTTTGCAATTGTGGATAAACTTCAGTTTGGCAGGTCCAAGATCATGTTTTTTGACTGATTTCATTGCTGCATGCTCCTCGTCGCTTTTAATCTTCTTGGCTTTAGGTTAAGATGTAGGTACAGTAAAGGGTTTTTCTGTATGACTTGTTTCTGGAGAAGTGAGAACCTCATTGATATTACGTTTCGACTGAAGGTCGACATTAATGGCTATGGAGGTGTCCATGGTGCTAACTTCTTGACTTTCTTCTATATTAGGCTTGTTTAGATTATTTGCTGAGCTTTCTTCGATAGGAATTTGTTCGTGAGATAGAATGGTAGCTGTAGGTTGAGGCATAGTTTCGGGTGAGGAAGAAGGGATCAGTTGACTGTTATTTGAATTTGCTATTGATTCCATTTTATCGGGACAGTTTGTGGCGATGTGTCCAGACTTTTTGTAGGTATAACAGGCCGTAGTTTCTAAGAAAATTCGACATGTTGTATTATCGAAGTCTAAAAGGAATGAGGCGGGTAAGGAGATATTGCGAGGACTAACGTATATTTGTCTTCTGAAGCTCAAGATATGATTGTATTCAGGAAGATTAGAACTGATTTTTAGGAAGGTGACTGGGGAGAGAAGATTAAGTCCTATTTTTTTTGTAAATAATCAGTTAACAAACTGTGTGGTATACTGGGACATACGTTTGACAAAACAATACGTTCGGCTGGAGAAATCAGTCTTCTAGCTTGTACAATATTATTCTCGACTTTTACTTGTCGGTGCTTTTGCATAAATTCGTCCACCAGTTGTTTGTTTGAAAGGTAAATACATATCCGATTGTTCGACAATCGAGACGAAAATATAATATTTTTTGGTTGAATTAGATTGCCCAACGGAATTAAGTAATCTTGCAGCTTCGTATTTTCTAAGGCGCTGAAGACAATCGCTTGCAGTTTCGACGGAAAAGAAGACGAAGTTGCTAATGAATAGGTTTTATTGGTATTTGTCTGCGGTTGTTGTACATGTTGCGAGTCAGAGAGACTCGGAATGTTAGGTTCCATTTTTAAATTTAACACGAGACATGTGTTCAAAACTAATACGGACCTGACCAGTAATTAAGCAAGTAATTAAACCAGTAACAAAACTGGAATAAATTGTAGCTTATATCGTACTTTATTGATGTTATTAAATAAGAATTAGCCAAAACTGGTTTACCACGTTATACTAAGCAAAAATAATACGATGGGTGCACTTACTGGTATCTAATAAACTTGTCACTGAACTATTTATAAATAAACTATTACTCTTTCTGCACAAAATTTGCAATTTTGTTAAAACCATGAAGAAACACACCTTTCGGTAGGTCATTCAGGGCCGTCCATATTTAATATTGTAAATTCAAATTTTTCATTGTTTCTTTTTGTTAAAAAAAACATTAATAAGCTGAGCAAATCATAAATAAATAGATTGAACAAATAAATTAAATAAAGCAGGAGGCAAGGTTTAGATATGTGGGAATAGATATAACCAGTTTCGCAGTTACGGAGATATTGAACATGAAGTACGACAACCAAGCTTAAAAAAAGGAAAGCGGCGAGATCTCTTAATGACACACTCTGGAAGAACAAACACCTAAGACAAGACACAAAAGCAAGAATCTATAAAGCAGCAACTAGACCTATATTGACATACACGGCGGAGACAATACCTGACACATCTAAAACGAGACGACTACTAGGGCGAATATCAGCGAAAAGTCTGTTGCATAGGAAGAAAAGCAAAAACATAAGAAGATCGTGCAATGTAGAAGACATAAATGGATGGGTGGCAAAACGGAAAGGGGAGTGGAACGAACATATTAGTAAAATGGCAGAGGATAGGATAGTACGAGTAGCACGAGATAAGTCACCAAATCGACGAAGAAGTATTGGCAGCCCAAGAAAAAGATAGTGCGATAATTTAAACAATTTAGGAGGCTAATATTGAAGAAGAAACAGGATTTAAAGCCTACATACAAGAATGAAGAAGAAGAAGAAGATTGAACAAAATATTGTTGTTTTATTTATCTAACTATAAGGAAAAATATTAACCAATTATTAGGCATTTTAGTAAGAACACCCAAACAAGAAAAGAGCCCAAGCGAAAGCAGTTTTCCCTGAGTTTTATGCCTAAGTGAGAAGGATCTTGTAACCGGCGTCCAAATTCAAATAGGTTAGGATATTTCAGATAATTTTCAATAAGGACATCTTTGTAAGTATCCTTGTAAGTATTTCTTTGGTGTCAGTAGTTAGCACTCCCGTTCCATAACCCCCTAAATGTCCCACGACCTTAGCTCTCCAAACAATAACATAAGTAGCCGTACTCAAAATATCGTTGGATGTTTTGCGTTTGCATCACAATTTGTAACAAAGTCTATATTCATATTATAAAACGTATAGTTTTGTCGTATTCATAAGCTCTTTTTTCTTGTGTCGTTTTTAGTATGAATATATTGTCTGTAATTGTTCTATTTGGTATGAATCAATTTTGATCATCACCAATAATATTTTCATTTGTTTGTAGTATTTTATTTTTCTGACGTCTAAATTATAAGATTTGTTAAAAAATTAAAGGTTTTCCAAGTACATAACTACTGTTAACTAAAATTAATTGCAATTTTTCAGTAATATTAAAAAGTAAAAAATAAACTAATCATCGATGTAACATCGGCATTTTCCCTATTAACGACCGGCTCCTGCACGTTATCTCATTTAGCCCACCTACCCCCACCCCCAGCACGTGTTCAAATTGACAAAATGAAATGGTCATTATTCGACGTGCCATTTGGGGAGTACAAATAATTTGTTAGTAAAGTGTGCACTCCCTGTGAAATTGTACGCATTTTCACGAGACCACAGCAAATTAGTATTGATTTTATCGCCATCTGACGGTGGAATTTTATCATTATCAAATCGCGGACGGGAGACAATTCAATTAAAAACTGACGAAATTTCTCGGATGTTAACAATTACTTGGACCATTTTAACCACTATTTCATTGAACGCATTGTTTAATGGATTTAATGTATAGGTACATCATTTCTACGGTGATTTCATCTTTTAATACACATTGTCGCAAAAACTCATGATTAAATAAAGATATAAAACTATGAAATTTGTTTAGTAGGTACTGTAGCCAGTAGACAAAAAGAGAACTTCAAGAACTTCATGAAGAGTGGCTTAGCTCAGAAGGAAAAGTCAAAAGGGCAGAGAGACACTAAATCTCAAGTGAGTATTCGGGCTAGCTTCAATACACTGAATATTGGCTTTAGAGATATAAAATGATAAATGGGATAATGAAATGACAGTAAAACGGAAGAAAATGAGGCCCGTCAATACAAAAATGGAAGGAAAGTAGATAAGAATGCTAGATATAAAATGATATGGAGGTGCAACAAGGAAAGAAGAAGAAAAAATGGCGCCAACTCGAACGAACAGCGCGGCTCTCGGAACCAATAGTAGGGGAGCAAAAAATGCTAAATGTGCAGTCACTCGAGCGCTATGGGGACCTATTCGGTTGTGAAGAGTGGGTTCTAAAACCAAAAAAATTTAAGTAAAATTTTCCACTTTAGTGGGCGCTTGCTATTTTTTAATTTAATTTTCCATTTCCAACAATCGTTTTTTCCGATTATAACGCCATCTATCCATAATTCGAAATAATGTTTCGAATAACAGTTACTTATTTTTAGGTAAGGACTCAAAATCTACAATAAAAAATGAGGGCTTCTATTTAAGATTTTAAAGTAACCCCCCACCCCACCTCCGTGGGGGGTCGGCTTTGATGCCATTCGATAGATTTTTCAAAAATATTAAATAAGTGTATTTTACAGTTTTTCGATCTGATGTTCATTTCGCGAAATATCGCGGGATTCGTATTTAAAATGTTAAATTTAACCCCCTACCCTCTCCGTGGGAAGTCGTGTTTGGTATCATTCGATAGATTTTTAAAAAATATTGAGCACATACTTTTTAGTTTTTCGATCTGTCATTCATTTCGCGAAATATTCGCTTTTCTCTTGTGAAATTTTGGGACTCACCCATTTCCTTACGCCCGGCTCAAATCGTCAGATTTTTGAAATATACACTCCTTTTCATGTACTTAAGTTACCTTATCTTAATCTGACAATTTCGAGTTTTTTTAAGGATAGAGTTTTTTTCGAGCCCCCCTTAACGAACTCCCCTGTGTTAAGAGCCAATATATGGTAGAGGTACATCTGCAGGGTACCAGGTTTCTCCCCATATGATAATCTGACGCGCTCGAGTAACTGCAAAAATCCCCGCTTGGGCTCCCCTACCACAAGGAGTTGGAAACTTTCGAGATTTTTTGAAATAACCAATGACAGGAAATAAAGGACACTGGATACAATCACCTGAAATACAAAATATTAAATACTAACTTTGTCTTGCTATATTATATACTGGTGATACAGACTGAAATAAAACATCAACCTTATTATTAACAAATGTATTAATAATAAATATAATATAGATATTACAATGTAACATATAACTAAAAAAACACAATAACAGTGGTAGTGGGTGGTTATAAAGGTCGAACAGGACCAAACAGTAGCTAATAAGCAAATAACCACTACACACTGCGCTAAGCAAAGGTATCAATAGAAAAAATCCAAAAACAAAGTCCGTTGGAATAGCACAAAGACCTTACAACTAAAAGTTAGTAATATTCCCTAAATGAACTCGACTAGAGTGAGATACACGACAAGAACGCTACGGTTACCAAAAAATTAAGTATCTCATCTAGCAAAAATACTTATTTAATGAGTTATATAAACGAGTTATATAAATGAGTTGGTCAGTGACTCTTTATATCATACTTCAAAAAACCCTACTAGACATATTCCCTATTTAAAACCTAGACAAAACTTTTAACAACCCGATTCCTTATCAAATTTTAAGATGCAATTATTTATAGTGATTATTAAACAAGACCTGATTTTATTTATTTGAAACAAAGAACTAGTACTTATATTGAACCAAAAACAACGACCTAAAAACCCTATCTATCACGAAAATATGTACTTTACTTGATCGTATGCATACAATAAGTTTACAGTCTCAGCAAATATATTTTAACCAGAAGTAAATAATAAATAATAAAATAAACAAACTTATCTCTCACAGTCCCTATTAAAAAGTTGAAGTCTATAGGAATGAATTTCCTCTTGGCACGATTAAGCGGTTGGATGCTGTGGTGAGTAAGTTCTACTGAAAAATCCTCGATGTTGTGAAATCAGGTACTGGTTTTTTCTCACAAAACAGCGCACTCTATGAGTGAACCATGGCAGAGTTGCTAAAAATCTAAGTGGTACATAATTAACGTAACAGAGTGACGTTACGTGACTAAATAACTAAGTGACGGAATTGGAAAAATTAGCAGCACACCGGCAGTATTATAGTCCTATGTGGAAAAGTCCCAAATATATCTACTTTTTATTTATTTGTTTGCAATGGTATTGGCTGGTGTATTGATTTCCTTTTAATTATCTTTGTTTTATTCCCATCCCACATTTTTCCAAATCCGCCACTTAACAATGAGAATTTAATCTCAGTGTCGGATCGGCGTGCCTGCTTCTAGAGCTGTTTTCTGACCAACTGCCGTTCAATCGAAAAATCGATTTTGTTCCACTGGGCGCGCCTGTGTAGCGAAAGGTCGTTGGAAGATCGGTCGCGAACGTCTCACACGGGATTTCTTGAGGGGTATTTGAATGGAATTTTAATTGAATTTATTTAATTAGTAGCTTAACCGCTACAAATTATAAGCTGTATAATATCAGAAGCAGATAAATTTGGTATAAAGATAAACAAAGCATAGGTAGAATATATGGTTATGCTTTGGACAGCTCAGAACGATTACCAGTATAAGTAATTCACCACTTGTTGGTCAACAGCTACGGGCGGAAGAACTGACAACAGATAGGGCACTTTAATGCCCACTGCTCTGCAGCTAGGTGCAGAGGTATTAGACAAGGATGCGTGTTGCCACCTGACTTATTTAACATTTATAGTGAACATGTCATGAGGGTGGTTTTAGAAGGATGGGCCGGTGGAGTAACAGTATCTTGTAGGACAATCTCCAATTTAAGATTTACTGATGACACTACACGTATAGCAGCAAATGAGCAAGCTTAATTGTTTCCGGAAACGTTCCGGGGAGAAGATCAAGAGGACGATCACCAACTAGATGGTCTGACCAAATAAAGCATTCAGCTGGAAACTCATTCTGCGAAGCTCTTAGAGCAGCTGAAGATAGGGACCAATGGAGAAAAATTGTTAGGAATATTGGTAGAAATCGCGATCCTCAGTAATAGGGAAAAGGGCAGATGTCAAAATGTATTTTTTCCAAAATTTTACTAATCAAATTCAAATCTTGCGTGGATTTTGGGGCATCCATTATAAGTTATTAAATTCATAGTTTAATGCGCGATAAATCCGAAAGATCCAGTACCTGCTGTGATAAAAAACCAAACTACGGAAAGTAAAAGCTTTAGAATTAGATGTTGATCCTACTTAGATACTGAGAGTGAATAATCTTTTTAACTGTAAACTCTTGTTTTTGTTATCCAGTTAACAGGTTTTGTTTAAATCACTATTTCTATTGTATTTAATCGAAATAAGTTCTTTATATAGCTCTGGAGTATATAATAACTGCCATTGCAATTTCTAGATACACTTTAGTTATACAAAATGAAAAGTATTTTCCATTATCACAATTTCGAGTTAAATAGGCACTCGCATCTCTGTAATAACGCCAAATGACCGTCCTCGAAGTAATCATATTTGTAAGTAAATACTTATTACCGACACTCTGCACTGTTGCATCAATAGTCGAGTGAAGAAAGGAATTTTTCAGTTTTCATTTTATTCCTTCACTAAACTATTCTCTCTATAGACCAAGAGGCAGCGCTGAAAAATCTGTTTGAATTTACTAAAGCTAGATTTTTCACAGTTGATTACTGTGAGTGTGTAGAGAAACATACTGCGGTCGGTCAAGCTAAACGTAGAACAGGGGTTACTGAGAGGGTATCAAAGTTGCTTTCCTACGACTAAATGAAGCATTTTCGATCTCAATATTTTCGTCCAGCATGGATTTACTTGAAATTTTCACAGAAGGTAGGGAATAGTCCAAGGATCATTTCCTATAAATATCATGTCGCTATCATACGCTAAAACCTTGGGGGTGGTTGCCACCCCATCTCGAGGGTGGGAATTTTTTATTACATTGTAACTATGTATTTCGATGAAAATAGTGATTCTAAGAAAAAAATGTTTTTTACATTTTCTTCGTAAAACTAATATTTTTAGAGTTATTCGCGCTTGAAAATAACAGTTTTTCGACGAAAAAATCGACTTTTTTTGGGAGTTTTTTGAGAATACCTCGAAAAATATTATATATATTTTTGGCGATAGATGGTTTCTTCAAAAATAATGTAGGATTTTTAAAGAGCTATAAGACTGTGTAAATTAAATTCCGTAAGATCCCTTAGTTGTTAATTGGGGCGGGTTTAAAGGGCTCGAATAAGGGGGTGTTTGCTGGTAAATAAAGGTTTTAAACAGATATGTCTAACTAACTATTCACTGTAATGAAAATCTATGTACAGAGTAATTTTAGTCATTAAAAAAATACAATTTAGTAGCTTATAATTTTTTTCGTATCTTCAGTATTTTCGGAGATATTTTGAAGTATAAGGTGACAAATAACAAATTGCAAGAAATCAATTTTTTTAAACTCCAATTTTTTCAAAATTAGGCATTTTAAATAGGTCAAACTACTTGAGTGTATTGATAAGAAAAATTTAAAAAGAACTACAGAAAGGTGAAGACCAATTTTGAATAAGAAAGGTAGTTAGCGGGTTGTTTTCAATTTTTTCGTAGAGAAAAGCAGGTACCGACATTTTTTGATTATAAGTCGCTAAATTTTTATGCTAGAAACTTTTTAATATTATTTTTAAAGGTCTAATTGTATACTTGAATCAAGATTATTAAAGTTTTTCTCGAAAAATGCAAATTTTTTCCATTACTTGGCTTTGAATATTTCAAATTATGCATTTGACGAAAAAAGCTAACTTTTATCATGCCGTATCTCGGTTTGTATTGGTATTAAATACATTATTGGAAAATAATTAGGTTTGTGTTACTAAAAGATACAATTTTGATATCTAGAGTTTTTTTTTAGTAATTGCATATTTTTCGAGGTATTCTCAAAAAACCCTCTCAAAAGGTCGATTTTTTCGTCGAAAAACGGTTATTTTCAAGAGCGAATAACTCGAAAAATATTAGTTTTACGAAGAAAATGTAAAAAACATTTTTTTTCTTAGAATCACTTTTTTCATCGAATTACATGGTTAAAATGTAATAAGAAATTCCCACCCCCGAGATGGGGTGGCAACCACCCCCAAGGTTTTAGCGTGTGATAGGGCATGATATATAAAATAATTCTTGGACTATTTCCTACCTTCTGTGAAAATTGCAAGTAAATCCATGCTGGACGAAAAAATTTCGGGCCAAAATGCTTCATATCCTCAATCGAGTATTGGGGCCGACCGACCGGCTCTGTCCCGTCATACAGCTGACCGACTATAATAACTTTTATTTATATTTAATTTAGAATGTGTGTACTGATTTTCAGTCTTAGTAAATGGATTTAATTACCTTCGTAGGAAAGCAACTTTGGATACCCTCTCAGTAACCCCTGTTCTACGTTTCGCTTGACCGACCGCAGTATGTTTCTCTACACACTCACAGTAACAAACTGTGGAAAATCTAGCTTTAGTAAATTCAAAGAGATTTTTCAGCGCTGCCTCTCCGTCTACTAGTTCTTATGTTTTTCCAGTGCCTTTCCTACAGAGTCTTCGTTTCATTGCTTCGTCCACTTCAGTCTCTGAAACATTTTCGGGTCTGCCTCTTTCTTCTTCCTATCGGGCTCCACTCTGTTATTCTGTTTATCCAACGTTTTTAGTCTGCTCTTCTAACATGTCTTACCAGTTAATCTGTTGTGTTCTCTGTAGCCTATTACATCTGAGGTCATTTCCATTCTTTTCTTAATCGCTATGCTATTTATTTTATCTCTTCTTGTTACTCTGCAGCTTCTACAAATTATATCTCTGTTGCTGTTATTTTCTTTTTGTTTTTCTTATTTATTATCCAATTTTTACACCCATAAGCGAGGATGCTTTTTGTCGTGATGTCATATTATTCTGTTTTTTTTTTTATTTTTATACTGATTTTCTTATCCCACAGTACCGGGTTCATATTTTGTATTTAGTCTCTTGTTTGTTCTAGTACCTATATTTATTATATCTTCTTCAGTTGTTCTTCTGTATGCCATAAAACGACAATAAATATCGTCCCCATACCACCAGATTGACCATCGGTGAAATACTTTCTTTGGTTACACCTACTGAGATTTTCAAAATTTATAAATCATACAGGATGCCGAGGAAATTAAGATGAGAGAATTTTAAATAATTCGCAACTCATCTGCTCAGCGTGGTAAAAGTTCCAACAAGAAAGATTCCTTAGTACTCATACAAAAGAGTAAATGAATTAAAAATGTATAAACATTTTCAATTTCTTTGCAACCCTTCGATTGATAACTTATTTTGTTTTTCGGCATGTGGCTCTAGTTCATCCGTGACGTTTCTTCCTTTGTAATTTGGAAGGGCCCAAAGTATGATAGGTGGAGAAATCGGAGAGAAGAGGATATGGACTCTTCCTGCATTCTACGATTTAACCAGAGTATTATGCAGCTGCTGCATTTTCGTGTTGCAAAGAAATTGAAAATGTTTATACATTTTTAATTCACTTAACTCTTCTACTGAGGATACAAAGCCAAACTAGAACATTCAGGTGAAGTAACAGAAGAAATACCCATAGAAAGTGGAGTCAAACAGGGTTGTGTACTATCCCCTACCATATTTCATATTATGATAGATTGAGTGATGAGGAAAGTAATCGACGATCAAACAGGCATCAGGTGGAACCTTTTCAAACAGTTAGAAGATCTCGAATTTGCAGATGACATCTGCCTGATAACTGAACACCGAAATCATATGCAAGCAAAAATTGACAAATTGGCACAGTACTCCGACACGATCGGACTTCGAATAAACACAAAAAAAAACTAAACTTCTAAAAAATAATAACCATCCAAATAATAAAATAATGATAAACGGTAAAGAACTAGAAGAGGTAGGCAAGTTCACATATCTGGGATCTGTCATGGAAAGGGGCGGGGGTGTAAAAAGGATATACAGACGAGAATAACAAAGGCGCAACACGCATTCCACGCTTTAAATAGAATTTGGTAAACAAACGAAATATCGGAAACAACAAAACATCTTTAACAGTTGCATTAAAAGTATACTGCTCTATGGAGCAGAAACATGGAAACAAGACGAAAATACAACTAAAAAACTACAAACATTTGTAAACAAATCTCTAAGAAAAATCCTGAAAATATACTGGCCAGGAAAAATAACTAATACAGATCTATGGGAAAGGACAAAGCAAACTAACGTATCTACTACAGTCAAGGAAAAAAAATGGAAATCGATCGGCCACACTTTAAGGAAAGACCAAAGCAGCATAGCAAGACAAGCACTTGAATACCAACCAGAAGGGAAAAGAAAGAGGGGCAGACCAGACAACAGCTGGAAAAGAACAACAACGATAGAACACGAAAAAATTGGACTAAGATGGGGCGAAGTCAAAAAGATAGCAAAAGATAGAAGAGAGTGGAGGGAATTAGTTCACAATTTATCCAGAGAATAAAAACAAAAGAAGATGCGCTGTCCCGGCCAGACAGCAATCTTACACTTTTGGCCAAGAAACGCATAAGCGCCCAATACTCCACAAGGAGGATGGAACGAGAGAGAGAGATACATTTTTAATTCATTTACTCTTTTGTAGGAGTATTAAGGAATCTTCCTTGTTGGAACTTTTACCACGCTGGGCAGATGAGTTGTGAACTATTTAAAATTCTCTCATATTAATTTCCTCGGCATCCTGTACGATTTATAATTTTTGAAAATCTCAGGAGGTTGTAACCAAAGAAAGTATTCCACCTGTTGTCAATCTGGTGGTATGGGAACGTTATTTATTGTCATTTTCTGTGCTACTTCGATTGATAACTTACTTTATTTTGACTATATTTACTAGACTATATAATAATATGTTATGACAGAGTTAACAAGTTTTCGATTTTTTAAAGTAACTTATTTTTTACTACAGCTTCATACACATCTTGAGATTTGATTTTTCATCTTTATAAAGTGCAGTTTTTTACAGAAAAGTGGTTATGAGTTGATTAAGTTAATTATGTCTAAAGATATTGAATTTTACTTCTACTAGTTGACTGGTTTTTAGCCGGTATTACTAGTACAATAATTATTATAATCTGTAGAGTCTGTAATTTGGAATAAATTCAATAATTCAAATACTAATTGTTTTTTTGGAAAATGCTCAGACCTGTCGATTAGTATTTCAAATCTAAATGTTTTACTTATAATAATAGTGTATATAGTCCTGTCGCCAGGGGGGGTACAACGGCCTCCTTAATTCAGATGGACTTACCCAAGTTTTTTTTATATATTTTGACCCGCAGAATACGAATTTTTTGGGTAACAGTTGATCCGGATGTCGATAAGATTGTTATAGACAAAGAACTTGAGGATTTATATAACAGTGATTTCTCGCAAAACAAAATATCTTTTTGTATTTTTTGGGTCATTCTAGTCAAAAAATGCTCTGACAAGTTTTTTCGTAGGATGCATAGTTTTCGAGATAACCGCGGTTGAACTTTCAAAAAATCGAAAAATTGCAAGTTTTGAACCCGAATAACTTTTGATTAAAAAATAAAGTAGCAATTCTGCTTACCGCATTTGAGAGTTAAAGTCAAATTATATCGGTTTTGATTATTTGCATTGCTACAAATTTATTATCTTATTGTTAAACAAAGCTATAAAAACCTAGTGCGCGAGTGATGTTTTCAATGATTTCTCATTTAAAATCGAACGAGTAGGTAGAGTAGCTACAAGTGCAAGCGAGGCAATTTCTACATAGCATGCGTTAAAACGCATGTATTAGGCACGGGAAACACTATGTGTTTATAGCTTTGTTTCCCAATAAAAAAATTAATTTTTAGCAATGCAAATAATCAAAACCGATATAATTTGACTTAAACTTTCAAATGCGGTAAGCAGAATTGCTACTTTATTTTTTAATCAAAAGTTATTCGGGTTCAAAAATTGCAGTTTTTAGATTTTTTGGAAGTTCAACCGCTGTTATCTCGAAAACTATGCATTCTACGAAAAAACTTGTAGGAATATTTTTTGCTTAAAATGACCCAAGAAATACAAAAAGATGTTTTGTTTTGTGAGAAATCGCTGTTATGTAATTCCTCAAGTTCTTTGTCTATAACAATCTTATCGACATCCGGATCAACTGTTACCCAAAAAATTCGTATTCTACGGGTCAAAATATATAAAAAAAACTTGGGTAAGTCCATCTGAATTAAGGAGGCCGTTGTACCCCCCCTGGCGACAGGACTAATACAAGTGATCCCAATTTAGAGATATGACGTCTTCGTTAATTTTCTTAAATGGCAACACTGTTATTTTGATGGCTATTTAGATAGGGTGTGTAAAGTTATGCATAATTGCAAAATATCAAATTTTTTTTCCTAACATTTACAAGATAATAAAAAATAAATGTATGTCTGTAATGTGGAATAAACTTAATAAACTTACGTGCATAGAAATCGGCCCACTTAAATATTTGATCATTTTCGATGTCTCATATTTGCTAAACCTGTTGGCCGATTTAAGTGATTTTTTGATCATGTTATAGCGTGAGTCTTTAGCAATATCAATGTAATAATATTGTTGTTAAACAGGTAAATTTTAATTGTATACCGGGTGTACCAATCAAACTGTGTTTTTTTCTTAAAGTTTGAACCACCATGTGGAATGTTCTAGAATTTATAAAATACTGAAACTAGAACCCAAATATAGCTTCAGGTTTTCTTAACATTTTGTTTTTTGAATTATTCGTTTATGTTGGATGATACAATAGTTAGGTACTTTAACAACTAGACATGTTCTTCATCAATACACGGTGTTTCTAAATAAGTACGACAAGGGATAATTCTGCATGAAAATATAATGACAGTTGGCTTTATGAACGTATATCCGCAAATGTTTCGTTTCCGAGGTACGGGATGTTGAATTGTTTCTTACAAACTGACGATTTATTTTTTTGCTTCAAAACCGGTTGAGATATGCCAATTAAATTTGGTGGGTTTTAAGTCGTAGTTATTGCGCATTTTCTGACATACAATTAAGACTTTAATATTTACCATTAGCGCGCATACGTGTAATATGACCGATCATATTACCCGTATGCACGCTAATGGTGAATATAAAACTCTTAATTTTATGTCAAAAAACCCCTGATAACAAGGTCTTAAAACCTGCCAAATTTCATTTGCATATCTCAACTGGTTTTAAAGCAATAAATAAATCGTCACCGTTTATTGATGAAGAACATGTCTAGTTGTTAAAGTACCTAACCTTTTTATTATCCAACATAAACTAATAATCCAAAAAATAGAATGTTAAGAAAACCTGAGGCTATAGTTGGGTTCTAGCTTCAGTATTTTATAGATGCTAGAATATTCCACAGAGTGGTGCGAACTTTAAGAAAAAAACACAGTTTGATTTGTACACCCGGTATACAATGAAAATTTACCTGTTATACAATATTATTGCAATGCATTGCTAAAGAATTGGGCTATAACATGTTCAAAAAATCACTTAAATCGGCCAGCAGGTTTAGGAAATGAGACATCAAAAATGACAAAAATTTTAAGTGAGCCGATTTCTATGCACGTAAGTTTAGTTCAAATACTAAGAGTTTTTTTTTTGAAAAATGCTCAGACCTGTCGGTTAGTATCTTAAATCGAAATTTTTTACATACAATAATCATGTATACAGGTTGTATCAATTAAGAGATTTATTGTAATTTTTTTATTATCTTGTAAATAGTAGGGAATAAAAATTTGATATTTTGCAGTTATGTATAACTACACACCTTATCAAAATAGCTATCAAAATCAAAATGATAGTGTTGCCATTTAATAAAATCAACGATGACGTCTTATCTCTAAATTGGGACACCCTGTATACATTATTATTATATGAAAAAATTCCATTTGAAATACTAATCGAAAAGTCCAAACATTTTTCGAAAAACAATTAGTATTTGAACTCTTGTATTTATTCCAAATTACAGACATAATTTTGTTATTTTTTATTATCTTGTAAATGGTAGGGAATAAAAATTTGATAGTTTGCAGTTATGTATAACTTTACACACCGTATCAAAATAGCTATCAAAATCAAAATGATAGTGTTGCCATTTAAGAAAATCAACGATGACGTCTTATCTCTAAATTGGGACACCCTGTATATATTATTATTATATAAAAAAAATTCCATTTGAAATACTAATCGAAAAGTCTAAACATGTTTCAAAAAACACTTAGTATTTGAACTATTGTATTTATTCCAAATTATTTACAGACGTAACTTTGTTATTTTTTATTATCTTGTAAATGGTAAGGAATAAATATTTGATATCTTGCAGTTATGTATAACTTTACACACTCTATCAAAATAGCTGTCAAAATGACAGTGTTGCCATTTAAAAAATCAACGATGACGTCGTATCTCTGGGATGTACATTATTTTTGTATGAAAAAAATTTCCATTTGAAATACTAATCGACAGATCTAAGCATTTTTCAAAAAAACAATTAGTATTTGAGCTATTGAATTAATTCCAAATTAAAGACTCTGTTTGTAGTTCTTCTTTAACGAGTTTGTATAAAATAAGTTTTATGGGTATTTTAAGCACATGGCCTTGGAACTGCGAACGGGATATCCATCAAAGAAATATGGTTTTAAAGATACATTGTTGTCGAAAACTTAAAAAAATTGTATCAGTGGTTTCGTGGTTCCATCAATGTAGAAAGTTAATTAATTATTATTTTAATTAAAAATTACAAATACGGTAAAACAATATAAATCTTGTTTTACTGCGAAGTCGATTTTTTTACAGGAAGCTAATATTGACCCATAGTTTATTAAAGACACCAATTACAAGTTTTAATCAACAGAGCATTACGAAAAATTCTTCGTGTATTTGGGAATACATAATCGAATTTCGAATAGAAAATTATGGAACCAAGCTTATCAAGAACACATCACAAAGCA
Source organism: Diabrotica virgifera virgifera (assembly GCF_917563875.1). Lineage (NCBI taxonomy): Eukaryota > Metazoa > Arthropoda > Insecta > Coleoptera > Chrysomelidae > Diabrotica > Diabrotica virgifera. The sequence continues at coordinate 170,313,940 of NC_065451.1, forward strand.
AATCAGGCGAAAAAAATGGAGATGGCTGGGCTCCTAGATGACATTGTAAGGATACCGCTGGATTGGAATCTTCAAGGCCAACGGAAAGTAGTCAGACGTAAAATACTTGGAAAAGCACAGTACTGGATGAAGGGAAAGAAATGAAAAAATCTTGTCTTGAAATTAAAGCACTTGCGAGAAACATAGTTTACTGGAAACATTGTATATCAACCACTTGTTGAGAGATATATCCACCTCTACACATGATACTATGACAAGAAGATAAATCAACGCGCAGGATGGTCTTGCATCCCTATCGCTCACTGTGACGTAAACCAGAGACAACTTTACAGAGAATTCTTTATTTGTGTTCATGTTCATTCGTGTTAATACAATAGTTATCTCTCACGTGTTGCTTCAAAACGTATTGAATGAGATATTTGTTTATTCGTTTATGTAGTAAAAACTTTTATATTATATAGTTACATAAATTTTGTGGTGAAAACGTTCAGTTTACTGTTTTAATATCACCTAATTTGTTTATCGAACGCAAGTGGCTCTCGGCTATCTATACCTACTTTATAAAGAAGACTAATTTTTGTTTACCATGTATTGTGCAGTGGTGGGTTGTTTAAACAATAACAATAAAAAAAGTAAAAAACTTTTTCGAAGTGTCGTTTTTTCGTGTTTCCTAGAGACAGACACATACGTAAAGTGTGGGTCTCCAAGTGTTTTCAGTGAGCCAAATTTAATGTCGATACCGCGAGAATAATAAGCTCAAAACGTTTTACAGAAGCTGACTATTGTTTAAAAGAAAAACTATTGGGATTACCTGACAACAAGTGGAAGTTAAGAAATGATGCAATACTTTCTCTTCATTTAATAAAGACCCCAAGTGCTAAAACATCGATTGAAAGTACACGCAAAAGAAGAATAGAGATAAGAAATGTATTAAAAAACATGTAAGTATTTTGATTTTATACACAATTTAACGACAGACAAAATGTTTCTATAGATATTAATGGCCATTTTAATAGAACTCTGAATTCAAAGTAACACTCTATTTTTGATAGCTCTATAAATAACCCATTTTGGATGTATTTTTTACTACGAATATGGTAATGGAATGTCTTCTTTGTATACTTAACTTTTATTACAGAGAAAACACAAAAGAACTACAACCTGAAATGTCAAATGTGTTAGATCAGATTGCACAACAAGCAGTAGAAGAAACTTGCGACACAAAATTTAAGGATATCGCTACTCAAACTGTAATGTAAGGGAAAAACCTATTTTTAAAATCTACAAATTTACATAATACATATTTTTTATGATCTACATACTAAAAAATTATTTAATTTCAGTGAAAAAGACATAGACAAAAAAGATATTAAACAAACTGAAAATAAAAAATTGAAGGAACTTCTTAGTAGAGAGAAGGAGGAAAAAAGTACAGTTGAAAGGATTTTTACTAAAGGGCAGTTAAAACAATTAAAAACTAAAAAAAATTGAGTGGTCAATTGAAGATATTGCTTCAGCCATTTCTTTGCACGCTGCAGGGGCAAGATCCTATCGTGTTTATTAAGAAAAAGAGGCTACCCCCTTCCAGCTGTAAGAACGTTAAGACTATTGGATGCCGGATGCTAACGATAAATCGTTTACCTTGTAAACCACGTTTCTTAGGGTTGTTTACTAAAACCAACCCTGGAATTTGTAACATATTTTTCGTACTTATAATCGCAGTACATAAAAAAATTAGTAAACATTATCTGAAAAACTTATTAGAAGCCGCAAAACAAGTAAATCTCAGTGACGACGTAAAAATTCCTTTGTTTAGATGTAAAATGTATTTTATGTAAAATAAGGATGCTAAATAAACATATTAAAGATAATTATAATATCCGCAACAGAAAAATCCTAAAAATTGTCAAATAATATCATAAATAAATAAATAATAATAAATAATATTCATAAAGTCTGAAGTATGACACGTTTTTCGTTTATTTTTCAAATTATTTACGTTTTACCGGCTTTGTATGATATTTAATTTATGTCTTATAGCTTTATTTATATTGTTTGTAATGTACTCAATCAAATCGTAGATTCATATATTTCTATAATTAATTTTACAAATTAATTATGCATTTTCAAACCACGTATTCACATAAAGTAACTAGTTATGAATTCTTAGTGCAACATATGGCATCAAGGGCCACTCACCGTTCACAGTTCAAGTTTCAAGTATTCATTTATAGTAATGAAACAGCGTTGCCATATGATTCATCGTCAAAATAAGATACACACGAGTTCCCTGGTTTAGTCTCGCAGTGACGTCATGCGCCAGTCGATTGAATTTAGAATTGCAAGTGTGCATATCTTCCTGTCATAGTATCATGACCACTACATATAAACCATTTGAATCTCATGGATTCTTTAAAACTGCCAATGCAGGTAGACTGTTTTGAGTATATCATTTCGACATTTCCTAGACTGTCATATGAAAAGATAAATGTCAGTATTTTTGATGGTCCGCAGATTCGACAGCTTTTTAAAGGTGTACATTTGACCCCCCTGTAAACTGCTTTATTTACAGAATTAGAAAAAAATGTAAAATACAAGAGTTACACGATTTTTTATGTAAGTAAGTAAGTAAGTAAGTAAGTAAGTAAGTAAGTAAGTAAGTAAGTAAGTAAGTAAGTAAGTAAATAAGTAAGTAAGGTATGTTTTATTGTCATAAAATTTTACCAATTTGTGGACAAAGCTTATACAAAATAAAAAAATACAATAAAAAACAAAAAATAATAAAAAACTACAGACAAAACAAAAACAGAAATAGACACCAAGTAAATGGCGTGAGTTATACTACTTAATATAATTTTACAGTTATTAAGTACACATTAAAAAATTATTTTAAAAAATTAATTAATTTAAAAAAAAATTTAAAAAATTTTTTCGTAGTTTTATGTAGTTTTCGAAAATTATAATAGAAAAACAAAGAGGGTGCAAACAAAATGGCCGCAGATATTAACTTTGTTAATTTAAATGGAACATAAAATATGGTATTTAAATTATGTGGTAACATATTTGAATATAACGTTCTGTAAGGAAAATTTCCATATTTATTTTGATGGGCCTATCTGTGAAAATAAGCGAGATACTAGATATTTTGAATAATAGTTACTAATATTAATAATACTACTTGTATTATTATTAGTTAACTTATAAATTGCCGTTGTTATTTTAATATTTATAAGTTAGTGCTCCATTTCCTACAGTAATTTATTTATTACCTAAAATATTTTAAAATTTTTAGTTTCCCTGTAACCCATTCCAATTCGATATTATAAATTGTCAAAAAATAACATTGTTGTCATGATATTCCTATCATTGTCATAGCCTACCATCACGACAGATTTATTCAAATTATCTAATATCTTGCTTATTTTCCAGATAGGCCCATCACATTCAATATGGAAATGTTCGTTACACAACGTTCTATTTAAAGGTGTAACCATATACAGAGTGTTCCATTTAAATTAACAAAGTTAACATATGCGGCCATTTTGTTTGCATCCTCTTATGTTTTCCTATTACAATTTTCGAAAACTACATGAAAAATCTTTTTGTATTTTATATTTTTTCTAATTCTGTAAATAACGCAGTTAAGAGGGTGGTCAAATAGTGAAAAATCATAATATACATTTCACCGAACCGATGTCAGAAATTGAACAAATGCTTGATTGGCTTTCGAAAACAATAAAATTATATTGATTATTTCATTCATAGGAGATTCTGACCAATAGAAAGCTACAGACATGCTAATTAAGGTGATAATTTTTGATAATCTCCCGTCGTTAAGCATATTACGTCAGATGCCCTTCGTTGCTACGAAAAAATACATTCAGTGACATTAATGACAAATGTTTTAAAAATTATAAAAGTGATGACTTTCAACCGTCAAATACATATTTATAACAACTGTGTGTTTAATTTCACTAATTGGTACTTACATATATAAATTACAATAAAATTTTGGTTTTGAACAGTTTTATTCATGAAATAATCGCAACAAATTGCACTCGAACTCTAAAATTAATATAGAACTTTTGCCCTCGTGACACTTTGACATAATTTCACTCGCCTTCGGCTCGTGAAATTAAAACTGCCAAAGTGACACACGGGAAAAATTCAATAATTTTAGAGCTCTTGTGCAATTACTACTGAAAATACACGAATAAGAATTACTCTAAAATTTTCTATCAACTCTTCCAGTATTCTTTATATAACCCACCTTGCTGATTTCACGGAAAATCTTAACGAACTCATTGATGAACAGGATGAGCGAATTCACTAAAATTTGAAAATCATAGAAGCATGGGAACAAGGCAGATGAGACGTAAGTGGGATGACTGACTATTTTTTAAGCATCTAGAGGAAATGTCCTCAGATTCAACATTCCAATGAAAGATATGAGCGAAGATTCTTGTTTTAGAAATGTTAGTGTATAGAAAGTCTAATGCTCACAATCTTATTGAAGGTTTTTATTAAAACAGTTTTCGGGCGAACCGGTTTCGGCATTTACAGTTTATACGCCATCATCAGGCCCTTTAAGAAACTGAATAAGCTAAAATAAATAAGCTGTTAAAAATACAGTTGCCCTAGGTTAAGTTTTAGGTTTAAGTATTACCTACAATAGGTAACAAGTTAATAGAAAGTTTCACAATGGTGTTCCAACAAACCAGTACTACTCTGATGTTAACTGTTTTAGTCAGTATATGATATATAAAGTATTAACAATGATATTATTGGTACTTACATATCAGTACAAGAAAATTGCAGTGTATAATCTGATGTTTGATTGTAACATTGGGACCCAAGTGTCTTCCTTAAGTAAGACCCATAACCCGACCCATTTTTATATAAAAGAAATCCTAAAACATTTTTTATTGATATGTTATATCCCTTAGGAATAGAAATCACAATCGAAGCACCACCAGGTTAAGTTTATTTCTGTATAAACTGTAAGTATAGGCAGAAGTGCACATTTACTAAACTATATTTAATTTCTATAATCAATTATGAAAGCGCTGATATGAATTGCCTTTATTTCCGCTTAGATATGAGCAAAATGCAAATTGCTAACTATGAGCTACATCCTGCTAAAAACAAAACCATACTATAAATAATAATTTATTTATCCACCTCACAAAAATGGGCCGCCTGAAGCCAAATTATACGCTTTGGAATCACCACAGAACTTTATCAGTACACACATAATGCTCAGTACACATATCCAGACATACATATAACTTGTTTAAACCAACAAACTGAAATATACCCCTCGGCTATTAATTACAGATTGTGGGAGTGTTTTACTGTAATGTTAGCAAATTGAATAGAACGGACAACATGGCGATTGTAAAAGGAGGAAACAATACGGGAGAATGTAAATCTCCTAATAACACATGACCCATTTCCAAAAATCAACAAATACGGACAATCTGTTGTTTAAGCCGTACAATATTGATACGAGCGTAGATATTATTAGCATTACTTATACCACAAAATTATTTTTTATGAAATTTATTTTAATATATTTTATTTATAATTATTTATTTACAAAACTCTTTCCATTTCGGGTTTAATTGAATAACACTTGAATTTTAGGATTTTTTTTAATAATCAGCAACTATTTTTCTAATTTTTTCATTTTTGATCTAGTCAATCCTGGAATCAAAACACAACATGCAAGTGGATTATTCAGATGCTTCAGGAGAGAATAACATCCACTGATACGTCTGAACAGTGGCGTACTGAGCATGGTTCCGCGGGTTTCGTGGGTTCCGTGGAACCAGAGCCTGGTCCCCGCAGGGGCCCGCTCTAGCGCCCTTTTTTCTTCTTTTTTTCTAACTTGATATAGACATTTTGAACCACACAAGTACCTACACAGTACACGTTAGGAAATCTAACTGCTTAATAAATTTTAGTTTTTGTGTAGGTACTTATAAATAAAAACGAAGAATACCGACCAATATCAAGATCAAAAAATTTAAAATCGATATTTATTAAGAAACACAGGGACTGGATAAGTGAATTGGATGAACTAATTAATTCTAAGCAACTTTTTTTCTATACCGTTTTTTCACTAAGTCAGTACTTTCACTAAGTCAGAGTTATTTGCGAGTGAAAATGTTTATTTTTCAACAAAAAACCACGTTGCAAAAAGTAACTATTTTATCAAAAAAATATTATTAGCAAAAATATAGCTTATAAAAAAGTGAAAAAAAATGGTGTATGTATAAGGTATGTAGACCCAGTAGCAGCACAGTTATAGCTAATGAAAAATGAGATCTTACTAGTCAAATTCCAAATCGAATATTTCAACGTGAAATAACCAAAATATCAAGCACTGTTCGGGGAAAACTCAAATTTTTTAAAGTATTTAAAAAAAGCTTTATTTTTGTTTTTTAAAAAAGTTTTTAACATCAAAAGTAAGTAAGTTACGATCAAAAGAATGTTGGTTCATTTTTTTGTTGGTAAAAAAAATCGTGAAAATCACTCCCAATTAGCATCCAAAATTAAATTAATTACTTTTTAGTTTTTAATAAACATTAAATTTTAATGTTTATTAAAAATTTTGATACACAATGTGTGTTTTTATTAGGCGAGCGGGCCCGCATCTCAACTGGAACCAGGGCCCGCTGATCTATCAGTACGCCGCTGCGTCTGAAGATGCCATAAATCTGAGGGCAACTATAGAGTGCCCTCAAGGGGCACTCCTTATTGGAGTATTGTCACCAACATTATGGAACATAATTCTCGATGGCCTGATTCATGGGATAAGCTCCCAAGGAATTTGGATCCAAGATTTTGCAGACGATATTGAGATAGTGACTAAGGGAAAGCTTCATTGCATAGAGAACTGGTGTCTGAAATAGACCCTGTCCGTGAATAGTCTAGTAAAATAAAATTACACTACATGTAAATCAAAATGTAAATTCGTACAGGTTGAAACAAATTTTATATCAAAGTTTAGGTGGGTACAAAAGATATTTTCAAGAAAGTATCCAAATCATACAAGGGGATCATTGTTTAAATAATTAAAAAGTGGTCATTTTTGCAAAAAAACTTACTTTTTTAACTGCTGAGGTCATTCAATAACTAATAAAGGTCTATAGGATTATTTTCTGCAAAGTTGAAGGTTAAATTTTTCACATAAGACTTACAAAATTAAATTTGACCCCCTATTTATTTAAATAATTATACATAAACCTTTAAAAACAAATTTGCAAAAAATTATTTTTAGCGTTTTAAATAAGCACTATAAAATACCTTATTTTACAGGAGAAGTTGCGCTATGTTATCAGTATTAACAAAAAAGATTGCTCCAAAAATATTTAATATTTTCTGAGATATTGAATTTGTTTATTAAATGTTACTCTATTTTCAATTGCAAAAACGCGGTTATCTCCAAAGAAGTATTCACCTGTATTAAATCTTATTATTTTTATTTTTTTGTATATTTTCGATAAATGTATCGATAAATTCAAATTTCAATTAAACTTCCCCCTAAAATGGCATTTGAAAATTATTCAAATTTGTTTATAATTTGTTTTTTTAATAACGTCGCGGGAATTAAGCATTTTGAAATACCGTTTGGATAATTGGATTCCTGGGAATTTTTCACTAATTAAAAAATTTTTTAGTCTTTTTTTCCTCTTCTTTTTTTTTTCTTGGAGTTATATTACTACGGGCCCTTTTAGGGTTAAGTTGTAGATTCTAGACCTAAAATTATTAAGATTGGTCTAAAATCACTTAAATAAAATGTGGCTACTTACTGAGTTACAGGGTGTTTTATTTAAAAATTTAAAAATTATTTTTACCAAGTATTTTCAAACTATTTGACGTATCCTTATCATACTTGGCAGAAAGTGTGAGTACTATACAGTCTACTAAACTGTGATAAACAAAAGTTTCTAGCTACTACCAGAGGCGTACGACAGGGGATAGTTAATGGTTGACCCTTCCCAAATTCTACGCCACTGAGGGAATTACTATTTTAGCGAAATTTTTCGATTCTCTAATACTTTCTATGTAAATAATATACTCTTTACTGGTAACGATTAAGTCTTTAGTTTTCGAGACATTGGACGTTAAAAATCAAACGGCATAGTTATTTTGATTCATTCATTCATTCATTTTAAACTTCCAATATCTCTCAAACTGATGACTTTATCGATACCAATAAAGTTATTTACATACACAGTATTGAAGAATCGAAAAATTTCGCTAAAATAGTAATTCACTCAGTGGCGTAGAATTTGGGAAGGGTCAATCATCCCCTATCCCCTGTCGTACGCCTCTGGCACTAGCTAGAAACGTTTATTAATCACAACTTAGTAGGGTGTATAATAGCTACACTTTCTGCCAAGTATGATAAGGATACGTCAAGTAGTTTTAAAGTACTTGGTAAAAATAATTTTTAAATTTTTAAATAAAACACCCTGTAACTCAGTAAGTAGCCACATTTTATTTAAGAGATTTTAGTTAAATCTTAATATTTTTAGGTCTAGAATCTACAATTCGACATTCTTAATAAAATTTAACTCTAAAAGGGCCCATAGTAATATAACTCCAAGAAAAAAAAGAAGAAGAAAAACGACAAAAAAATTTTGTAATTAGTAAAAAATTCTTAGGAACCCAATTATCGAAACGGCATTTCACAATACTTAATCCCCGCGACGTTATTAAAAAAACAAATTATAAACAAATTTGAATAATTTTCAAATGCCATTTTAGGGGGGAGTTTAAATGAAATTTGAATTTATCAGTACATTTATCGGAAATATACATGAAAATAAAAATAATGAGATCTTAAGCAGTTGAATATTTTTTTGGCAACAACCGCGTTTTTGCAATTTAAAATATAGTAACATTTAATAAACAAATTCAATATCTCAAAGAATATTAAATATTTTTGGACCAATTTTTTTTTGCTTAATACTGGTAACATAGCGCAACTTAATATATAAAAATAGATATTTTATAGTGCTTATTTAAAACGCTAAAAATATTTTTTTGCAAATTTGTTTTTAAAATTTTATATACAATTATTTAAATAAATAGGGGGTCAAATTTAATTTAGCAAGTCTTATGTAAAAGATTTTCTCTTCAACTGTGCAGAAAAAAATCCCATAGACCATCATCGATAAGTGGATTACCTCAGCAGTTAAAAAAGTATTTTTTTTGCAAAAATGACCCCTTTTTAATTATTTAAACAATGATCCCCTTGTATGATTTGGATACTTTCTTGAAAATATCTTTTGTACCCACCTAAACTTTGATATAAAATTTGTTTTAACCTGTACGAATTTACATTTTGACTTTTTTTTATTTTATTAGGCTAGAAGCCTTCCAAAACTAAATTGGTAGCCTTTACAAATAATAGGAGGTTAAGCTTGCTGGAATGAGTAAGCTAAAATTATTTGGAGAGGTACTGAAAATTACCAATGAGGTCAAGTATTGAGGGGTACCCCGGATTCCCAACTAAATTGCAACACTCATATTAACCTTATAACCAATAGGCCTAAGCTAGCTTTTTAAACTGCATACAAGCTGTAGGTAAAACCTGGGGAAGGGAACCAAAGATAATATGTGGGTTATACACATCAGCGATACGACCGACAGTAACTTATGGCTCAGTACTTTCGTGGAGAAAGACGGCGTTGCAATATCGTGTGACCTCTTTCACCACCCTATAAATACAAGCGCTTTTAAATATGACAGAAGCCTTGAATAGTGCAGGAAAGGCTTCATAACGCTATCAACGGTCTCCCTCGTATTATATATTTCGGCGGTAGCTTTTATGACCATCCTGAGACTTAAAGCAAATAATATTTGGAGGCCAAAGTATGTATTGAATAACCCAACAAATCCTACTGGGACTATAGTTGAGGAATTCAACTTTATGATGAACTCAGAGATGATGACACCAGAAGTAATCTTCGCTGAAAACGTTAAAACAATGATACAATCTAGAAACGGAAAGTTCCAAATAATAATGGAGACTTAATATGGTTCACTAATGGATCTAAACTGCCCATGGTACTGGATCAGGCGTCTTTGGGCAAACAAGCAACTATAATAAATCTCACGGCCTAGGTCAGTATAATACAACTCTGTTCCAGGCTAAAGTTTTTGCTTTGGTGGTCTGTATTTATGAAACCATAAGAGATCCTAAATCCTAAAGATTCAACATTTACACAGATAGCCAGGCGGCTATTCTAGCAGTAAAGAGCCCTCTCAAGAAAAACGACCTGGCAAAAGACAATAAACTGTCTTTAATATGGGTGCCGGTGCATGGAAATTAACGAGCAGATATGTTGGCAAAACAGGGCTTGAGGAAAACTTTTAAAAGCCCAGAACCTTTCTGAGGTATCACTAAAGATGCTACGAAAAACAAGGTTTACAAACGGCTTATAAGGACTCATGAAAAGAAAGGGAGAGCTACTTACGGGTAAATCCAAACTAAAAAGAATACTCAAGAATATTGATTAAAATCTCTCGAACAATTTGATGAACCTCAATAAACGAGAGATGAAAATGGTCACTGAAATGCTGATTAGATATGGCCTTGTTTAAGAAACCACCTATATACACTAGATAAGGTAAATAAACCAAATGCAGATAGTGCGAAATGGAAGAAGAGACAGCCATACACATACAATGCCATTGCAATGTCCTTTGTAATGTAAGGCAGTCATTCACTGGTCAACAGAGGTTTGTACCAGAAGAGATCCTAAAAGTACCAATGAGAAAACTGTTGGCCTTCGTTGCGGCCATAGAATCTATTAGAGTTTAAGGAAAAAACAAAGTATGGTACAAAGGCGTTACAACCAACTGCTAGAGACTAATGAGTCTCGTTATTCTCGCCTGATTTAAGAAGAAGAAGAAGAAGAAGAAGAAGAAAAAAATCCTTTCGGCTATTAATTACAAGTTGTGGAAGTGTTTTACTGTAATGTTAGCAAATTGAATAGAACGGATAACATGGCGATTGTAAAAGGAAGAAACAATACGGGAAAATGTAAATCGCCTAATAACACATGACACATTTCCAAAAATCAACAAATACGGACAATCTGTTGTTTAAGCCGTACAATATTAATACGGGCATAGAAATTAATAGCATTACTTATACCACAGGACTAAAGAGAAAAAAAATAAAGAAGTAAAATGAATAGAGTCAAATGAAAAAAATAAAGATGAGGAAAACATGCACAGAGATAGAAGAGCACATATGAGGAACGAGAACTTCAAGATCATGGCGTATCTTAAACTCGTGTTCCAAAGAAATGAAACCGAGAGAATCAAAGATAGGAAGAATAAAAGAAAACGAATAGCTCGAATACTATAAACAAACTGAAAACCGCCCTTAATTTAAATAAACGGAAATAGACGAAATAGAAAGCTATACACATGATGAAGTCGAATTAAGCCTAGATGAGGTGAAGAGAATGATCAAAACCCTAAAGAACCAAAAAGCAGAAGGCCCCGGCAAAATTCCAAATAAATTGATACAAAACAGATTGGAAAAGATATTCCATTCCGCACGATACACAAAATGTTTGAGATAGCACTGAATGGAGAAGACCGGCAGAATGGATTCAAGAAAATATGACTTCAATGTATCACCAAGGAAATAGAAAAAACTGCGAAAACTATCGAAGAATCAACATGATATCGTATATGGAAGACTGTATGGAAAGATCATAAAGGAAAAATTAGAAATAGATATAAACGAGAAAATCGGATAAGACCAGGCAGGATTCAGAGTAGAAAAAGCATATTTAGATCACATCTGCATGGTCGAATAACTAATAGAAAAAATAATGGCCAAAAATAGACCCGTTCATATAGTTTTTGTAGATCTTAACAAGGCTTATGACTCGATACCTATAACCAAGTTATGGGAAGCAATGGAACATATCGAAGTTCCCCGAATACTAATAAAAGGAGTAAAAGTACACAAGATTAACAAAGTAACTATTAAACGTGCAATAGAATATGCAGTTTATTTAAGACAACAAAGGGACTACTACAGGGCTGCTCCACTTCGCCTACTCTCAGAAATGAAGAAATAAGCGAAAGACTCAAAATCAAACCGATACTCGACTCAATCAAGGAGAAAAAATTGGCATGGTTCGGACATCTAATAACCCGGATGGACAATAATAGATGTTTGGACGCCGAACCAATAGGGAAGAACAGAAGAGGAAGACCCATTAAAGAATGGAACAGTGACATCTCGCAAATACTGCAGAGTAAGGGTAAGACTTGGCAGGAAGCAACACAGATAGCATCCAATAGGAAGGAATGGAGAGAGTTCGTTAAAAACTAGGACACCTCAGCATAATGTAATTAATGAATTGTATTATAAACGGCCCAACACCGAAAGGTAAAAATGGGTCTACTGATTAAGTAGGTAAGTAATAAAACTGTAAGGGGATACCAGAATTACAATCCATGCAAAAAAATAAGGTGGAATACTCACAGACAAAAAAGAATCAGTAAATGGTACATGGGAGGGACATTTTAGTGAACTACTGAAGCAAAATACAGACGAGAATCAAAATTTCCTTATAGATGAAGACGGCATAATAATTGAACTGCCTAGTGGAGGAGAGGTTAAACGTATAATCAATGGGCTCAGAAACGGTAATAAGGCCCACATTGACGTATGGTAGCGAAGTATGGACAGTGAGAAAAGCAAACACGGAGAAATTGAAGAGACGGGAGATAAAAATGTCTAGAGCTATATCTGCGAGATATCACTGTTCCAGACTTTAATAGGTCTTCCTCTTCTGTTCTTCCCTATTGGTTTGGCGTCCCACATTCTTTTTGCTTGCCTATTATTGTCCATCCAGGTTAGATGTCGGAACCATGCCAATATTTTCTCCTTGATTGAGTCGAGTATCGGTTTGATTTTGAGTATTTCCCTTATTTCTTCATTTCTGATTCTATTAGTTCTTTTTAGTCCGATTGTTCTTCTGAGGTATTTCATCTCTGCTGCCTGAATTCTGCTCTGCTGTCTTTTGTTTAATATCCAATATTCTGCTCCATATGTCATCGTAGGTCTATATATTGTTTTGTATATTTTCACTTGGTCTTTGTTGATATTTCTTTGTTATTAAGGAATCCTCTATTTAGTGCTTGGAATAGTTTTCCTGTGTTTTCCATTCTGTTGTTAAGATCGTCCTCGATGTCTACTTTGTTGTTGATTACTGTTCCTAAGTATTTGTATGAATTTGTCTATATTATTTTTTGTTGGTCTATCATTACTTCTATTTGATTTTCCGTCCCTTGTTTCCTTGATATTTTCATTATCTGAGTCTTCTCTTTGTTTACGTTTAACTTGTATTTGCTTGCTTCTGGGTTCCATTTCTCTAAGTTGTATTTCAGTTTTTCTGCTGTTTCCGCAATTAATACTATGTTGTCTGCAAATATACACATCTAAGCGTTTATCATTTGCATTCTGTTCCAACCGATGCAGTATTTCTTGAAAGTTTTCTTACATTCATTCACTATCTCATCTATTACATTTATGAATAGCACTGGGCTGAAACTTCCCCCTTGTCTAACTCCTTGAGTTGTTTCAAATGGTTCTGACTGTATATTTAACATTCTTACTGTATTTGTTGTTTTCATGTATATACTTTTTTTTGCTTCTATCAGTTCTTCACTTACTTGTTTCTTCGTTGGGCTTTCCCATATATCTTTTCTTTTTACTGAGTCGAATGATTTTTCCATGTCTATAAAGCTCAGATATATTTCTCTATTTTTCTTTAAGCTTTTTCTATTACTTGTTGCATGGTGAATATATTATATGGTCTTGTGTGTTGTGTCCTTTCCTGAATCCACATTGTACGTCCTCTAATTTGTGTTCTATTTCTTTTCTGATTTTCCTTTCTATTACGGTTTCGTATACTGTTGCTGCTACACACAGTAGTGATATACCTCTATAGTTCTTACAGTATCTTGTGTTTCTTTTCTTGTATATAGGTATAATTACTGCATTTGTCCATTCTCTGGTATTACTTTTCTCTTCCATATTAGGTTATATATGTATAACAATTTTTCTTTTGCTTTTACTCCTATATATTTCTTCATTTCTGGTGTTACTTCATCGCTTCCTGGTGCTTTTCCAATCTTTATCGTTCTTATTGCTTCTTCCGGTAGTTCTTCTTTTTCTATAGTTTCTGGATTTTTCGTGTTTCTGATTGATACTCTCTTGATGTGGCTTTCTTTCTCCATTGTATTCGCTTGATTTCCATTCAGCAACAGCTGGACATATTCCCTCCATCTTTCCATTATTGTCTCATCGTCGTCTATTATTGTTTCTTCCTTGTTCATTATTTGTTTCAGTTTCGTTTCTTTGTTGCTTCTTAGGTTTTTCAGTGTTCTATAAAATAATTTTACGGTTTCTGTGCTGTTTTCTTCCATTTTTTCTCCGAATTTTTCCCAACTTTTCTTTGTCTCTTTCTTAACTATCTCTTTAACTTTTGTTCTTTGTCTCTTATAATTTTCATATTTTTGTTGTGTTTTGTCTTGTATGTATTCTTTCCATAATTTATTCTTTTCTTTTATTTCTCTTTTCACTTCATCGTTCCACCAAGATGTTCTTTTCCCTGTGTTGTTATTTCTTGTAGTTCTACATATTGATTTAGCTGTGTTTATCATCGCATTTTTAAATTTTCCCCATTCTTCTTCTATTGTTTCTGTTATTTCATATTCATTGTCAATCTCTTTCTCTAGCACTTCTGTGTATCTTATTTTTGTTGATTCTTCCCTTAGTTTATAAATTTTTATTATTTCTTTGTGTTTTCTGTTTATGTTCTTTTTTCTTTTTAGTTCTGTTCTTTTGCTTTTGAATGTGGTTTCTAGTAGATGGTGATCACTACCAATTTCATAAATCCTTTTCGACCTTACGTCTCTTATCCAGTTCTTGTCTGTTTTTTGCACTATAGTATAGTTTGTAATTGATTGTTTGTCTCTTTATTTGACTTCTCTTGTGATCTTGTGTATCCTTTTATGTTGGAAGTGTGTGTTCATAATCACCAGGTTATTGTCTAGACAAAATTCGAGTAGTAATTTTCCATTTTTGTTTATTTATTCCTCCCCATAAGGTCCGATGACATTGTTCCATTTTTCTGCTCCTTTCCCCACTCTACTGTTCATGTCTCCTGTGATCACAATTTTCTCTGTACAATAATTTATCACTTCTTGTAATTTGTTCCAGAACTCATTGTTTTCGTTTTTTGTTGCGTCGTCATCTGGTCCATAGCATATGATTAGGTTTGTATTGGTTTCCTCTGTATCCATATCTATGTGTACTCTTAGTATACGTTTGTTGTAATATATTCAATTTTTTACTTTGTTGATGCTGTCCTTCTTTATCATGCACGCTACTCCTGCCTGAGCTCTCTTCGTTTCTTCCACTCCACTGTATATTAGTAACATTCCGTTTTCTAATATTATTAATTCTCTTCCTTTTTTCTTTGGCTCTGTTATAGCTACTATTTCAATGTTCTTATCTCTAATTCCTTCCCATTTATACCTCTTATATTCCATGATGCCATTTTCAGAATTGTTTTGTTTTTTTCTGTGTTTAAGTTGTAGTTCAATTTGTTTTTCCTTCCGTTTGTGTTATTATCTTTAAATCTGCTCATGTCCCTGTTCTGTGCCTCTTTTGTTTCTCTGTTCCTCATTGTGTTTTCTTCAGCTAGTTTTTTGTACAAGTTGGTTCTGTACTGTATGTTACTTTTTCTATCCGGCTTGTTTTTTGATTCAATTTCCACTTAATGCCTTCAATAACTATGAAACCATATCCAATTTTTGTTCTTTTCCCATCAGTCTTTACATATGCTGCTATCTTCCTAAGGTTTCTTTGTATTTCTATCTCTTTTAATGTTAGGTCACATTCAATAATATGTTGCTTATAGTTCATTAGTTTACCCTTGGCTTTCAGTATTATTAACTTCTTGATAAAATGATAAAACGATACGTGTTGCTTATATTAACTGACGCTGTATCATCTAGATATTATCCATAAAAACCAAAACGCTAAAAATATTCTATAGCGCCTTATAATTGACGATATTCACTAGATAAAGCATGTAGTTGTTTCGCTCCATTATTATTTTTTACTTCGTTAATTCTTACCGGTTAAGAACTCATCAACCATGCACCTGTTTTCGATTCACAAACCACTTAAAACCTTCTCATCAACGCCTTTTTAAGTTTTACTTTTTGGTTGATTTTGTGCTTTGCAGAAGGCAATCAGTAACGTAGACAGTCGCAATTTGTTACGATTTTTTAAAACTTTTATTAACTATTATACGAAATTCAGTACTACTTTAATACACTGCTCTAAGTAATTAACGCTCCACTTTAAAACTTTGGACTTGGTGATATTGTCGACAGCCATCTTCAATATTTGTAAACTTAAAACAATCTTAAACCAATAAACAACAAAATCACTAATTGTAAAAATGGAATTTTTTTGCTTAATAAGACGTATTTCCATCCCTGCTACGAATGACAGCTTTGCATCGACGATTCATGTTCCAAATAAACTGTCTTAAAGTATTCTCATCCAGGTAATTCTAAATTTGAACAAGACGTTTTTCCAGTTCCTGCAGAGTGTTTGGTGGATTAGGAGAATTCCGCAGGCATCTATAAAGCAAATCCCAAATTATTCCCAAATATTCTCTATAGGATTGAGATCAGCGCTATTCGTTGGCCATCCCATAACGTCGATTCCAGCTTCCTCTAGATAATTTGGAACTGTATTCGCAACGTCGGGCATTATCGTGCATTTAAACAAAATTTTCGCCAATATAAGGGACAAATGGCACAACCACAGAATAGAAAACGATTATTTCTGTTCTATGGCACAACATAGTTTTGAATAACGTGAAAGATATATCGGTGAGCATTGATGGTACCGTTATTTAACACCATCAAGTCTGTACGACTCATTAAAGAAACGCCACCCCAAACCATAAGCGACCATCCACCGAATAAAGTCGTCCCTCGCATGTTACACTATGCGAGGTTGAAGCCCGGTGCAAATTGAACCTAAGCCAGACACAACCTGCGCCGGCGGGACGGGTGACACGTGCATTAATTTTTCTAGCGTGCCGCATATTGAACACAAGCCAACCCAAGAGTTGGCTATCAACGTAGCGAATAGAGACGGGCAAAATCAGTGCGGACATGTAACGGTTACTTTTGATACCGGTTCTCAGTGGTACTGAGTACAAACACTGATTACAAAATACTGATGTATCTGATCCTTCTACTGAATTGAGTAGTCAACTTAAAATCGGTATTTCTGTACTTGTAACTAGTAATGTTTTAAAAATATCTTGCATATCCCTAGTAGTCGTAGCGGTGTGACTTTCGAAAACATCGAATTTGATCATAAGCGGGTGCATAAAACGATATCTTACACTGAGTATTTTATTTCTGCACATAAAACCTACATACTAATATGCAAGTACAGGACACAAGAGCATACAGAGGAATAACATGTGGTTCAGATCATTACGTCGTAAAATCAAAAGTAGCCTGTCCATTTAGATATAAAATAACACATAATCAAACAAATTGTCAACCCCAACAAGAAGAAACTTTGGAAAAAAGAAGTTATAATTTGGATAGTTTGACCCAAGAGAGTACAAGAATACTATATCAACAAAGACTGGATGGCAAATTAATGAATATAACTGAAACATCAACAGTAGAGGAGGTATATAGAAACGTAGTCGTTAGCGTTAAAAAAGCTGCAGAAGAAGCACTCGGCTTTAACACTCAAAGACAAAGTGAAAAACTATGGTGGAACAAAGAAATAGAAGCACTCGTAGAAGAGAAAATGCAAGCGTATATCAGATGGCTGAGCAGTAAACAACAAAAAGATAGAGATGAATACCTGGAACTCAAAAGAATAACAAGAAGAACAACAGTAAAAGCAAAAAGAGAAATGTGGGATAAGAAGTGCCAGGAAATTAATACCTACCTGGGAGGCCAAAAATGTACAGAAGCATGGAAGTTCCTCAATAAAATAAGAACTAACGAAAGGAAGAGCACAAACATTCAATTAATATCCACACAAAAATGGGAAAAGTACTATGGGGAACTACTGACAGAAAATAGGGACGAATACTTAACTCAATCACCAACAGAGGTTAACATTGAAGGAGAAGATATAACAATACAAGTGACAGAAATTAGAAAAGCTATAAAAGAACTGAAAAACGGTAGGTCTCCAGGACCAGGGGATATCCCAGCCGAACTAATAAAATGTGGATCACAAAAATTGTTTGAAACCGTCACTTGGTTCATAAGTCAATTTATAAATGGTTCTCCCGTACCCGACGAGTGGAAAATTGCTTATATTTCGTCGATCCATAAGAAAGGAGATAAGCTTAAATGTGAAAACTATAGAGGGATATCAGTGACTAGTACATTCAGCCGTTTGTATGGACGAATAATTAGAGACCGCATTGAGAAGGAGTACAAAGACCAAGAGGAAGAAGAACAATCCGGTTTTCGAACAGGAAGAAGCTGTACTGATAATATCTTCTGCCTCAAACAACTAATAGAAAAAAAATTAAGCACATATCAAGAAACCCACCTCATGTTTATTGACTTGCAGAAGGCGTATGATACAGTTCCTGTAAACAAACTCTGGAACGTGTTACGACAGACGAATATTAGTGTCACCTTAATAAAAGCCTTAAGAAATTTGTATGAAGGGTCAACATCACAAATAAAAACTGGAAACAGATTATCGCAAAGCTTCCTGGTTAATAAAGGTCTACGTCAGGGGTGTTGTGTATCACCGACCTTATTTAAAATATATGTTGCAAAAGCATTGAAAGAGTGGAAACGAAAATGCAGAGGCATGGGCGTAGACCTTGGAGAGATTTGCTTATATACATTGCAGTTTGCTGATGACCAGGTTGTTATAACAAACGATAAAGATGATTTAGAGTACATGGCAAGGAAATTGCAAGAAGAATATAGAAAGTGGGGACTAGAAATTAATACAGAAAAAACAAAATACCTGCCAATAGGTACCGAACTATCGAACATCACATTAGAAAATAATGAAATCATCATGCCCTGCGACCATGACACATATCTAGGAATCGTTTTTGACACAACGGGGAAAGATGATGAAGAAATAAAGAGAAGAATAACACAATCCAGAAAAACAATAGGTTGTCTAAACAGCGTACTGTGGAATCATGAAATAGGAAAAAGAAGAAAACACAATATCTACGAATCTCTTATTAAAAGCAGTCTATTGTACGGAGCAGAAACTTGGCGGATAACCGAAAACAACAGAAGAAAACTGGAGGCAGTAGAAATGGACGCTTTTAGAAGATCAGTAGGAGTGTCACGCAGAGAGAGAATACGTAATGATGAGATAATACAGCGAATGGGGGTTGACGGCTCTCTAACAACAGACATAGAAAGAAAACAGCTGATATGGTACGGACACGTCCAGAGGATGGATAACTTAAGACTCCCTAAAATAATTATGCAATGGGTACCACCAAACCGCAGAAAGAGAGGAAGACCCAAGAAATCTTGGAGAGAGGGAGTAACGAAGGCGATGAGCGCAAGAGATCTTAGAGAGGGCCAATGGGATGATAGAGTGTCATGGAAATTAGGCATCGGACAACGTCGCAAGACGTTTTAAAACCGATTGATATATATAAACCTACATATTTAAAATAATCTCTCCCCTACTGCTCGGTCATAAGGCTTTGGCCACACGAGCGATTTTTTACGGCGCCGTAAGAGCCGTAAAAATAAGCGCGAAAGTGGGTCCCACGCTAATAATAGTAGATGGCCAGACTGAGCTGTAAAATATCACGCAGTAACATCGAACCGGCTCATCTTTGGCGTCGTGTCACAAACGAAGGGACAAATTAATTTCATTGGCGACACGCCGTAATTTACATCCGCGTGTGGCGATGCTTTTTACAGCACTTACTGCCGCGTAATTTTACGGCGCCGTAAAAAATCGCCCGTGTGGCCAAAGCCTAACTCATAATCCTCAAATTACTGCTCGAATCACAATCATTTACAATTACTGCAGGATCGCAATCATTTACAATTACTACAGGTCATAATTCATAATCCCTCTGTTACTGATCGGTTATAAAAAATAACACTATCTGTAATAAACAAAAATTTAATATGCCGGGAAGTTGAATTTGAGGTTTAATACGATATTTTTATCGATCACGGTTTTAAGTAACATGAATATTTTCTAATAATATGTTTTTGTAAAGGCATAACTTTGATTATTAATTTCGAATAGCCGCTTATTTAGTCTTCCAAAATTTATCAGAATTTAATGACAAAGACAACGCAGTTTTCACTCAGGGTGTTGACTATGCTAATATTTTTATTTATTATAATAAATTGTACTTAGGTACCATCCGTATTCATTTCAGATACGTCCACCTCGCAAATAAAAACAAGTAAAAATAAACATCTGGCGGTGAGTCACGCGTCCCACGGCCCAAGAAAACTGTACGCCGATGTCAAACGTTCCCAAGTTAGACCTGCGAACGAATAAACTGATAGTAGGATGCGCAGAACTGTCTAAGCAGTTCGCCGGCGCAAGGTTGTGTCTGGCTTAGGTTCAATTTGCGCCGGGCCTAACGCTCACTAAGACGTCCGCACACAAAAGTCGAACAACACAGAGGCCAATGGACCGGTTCATGTTGGGATTAATCCTAAAGGAGCCTATCCATACAAGGGTGAACCCCGCTCCGTGTAGCAGCCTAGCAGCTCCACATAGTGGATACGTTGGTAAACCCCGCTCGACGCTCACCCTCTTCGATTCAACTAATTTGCCTTTATGTGTAGGGGAGCGCATGCCGTATCCATTTGAGCTGCTACACGGAGCGGGTTCACCCTTGTATGGATACGTACACTTCGCGTCATATAAAACTGGTACACTTTTTTTTCCCAATGTAAACCTGTATTCAGACTGGACACAATGGTTCGTGAATCACTTCGTTGTTGCCATCACAGATAACGAAACTGCGCTAAATCTAAATACAAAAAAAATAACGTTTAAAAATGTGTATATTTCGAATTGTAATACATATATATTTAAAACCCACACTTGTTCACTGTAAAAGTTATTCATTTTGTATTAATTATTTAATTTTTAATTTTTCCAGTTTGTTTTATTTATTCTCCCCAACTTAATAGAGCAACACAATAAAAGTAAAAGTAGATGAAGAACTAACTGACCCAATTGAAGCTGGTAATGGGATAAGACAGGGAGATTCCCTAAGTCCTCTGTTGTTCAACCTGATCATGGACGAAATAATAAAAAAAGTAAGAACAAAAAAAGGATACCAAATGGGTGAAAAACAACTTAAAATAATCTGCTATGCAGACGACGCAACACTAATCTCTCAAAGTGAAGATGATTTACAACGTATGCTGCACGAATTTAATATAACCGCTAGAAAATTTAACATGTTAATTTCCCCAAAAAAGGCTAAATGCATGGTTATAACAGCAGATATAATAAGGTGTAAATTAGAGCTGGAGGGTTAAATAATAGAACAAGTCATGGAGTTTAAATATCTAGGCATCATACTATGCAGTTACGGAAAGCTCGAAACAGAAGTGGAAGATCAGGTGAATAAAGCAAACAGAGCCGCAGGTTGCCTGAATGAAACAATATGGAGAAATAAAAACATCGGAAAAGAAGTGAAAGGCAGAATTTACAAAACAGTCATCAGACCAATAATGACATACGCGGCAGAAACACGACCTGATATAGAAAGGACAAAAAGAGTGCTAGAAACAGCAGAGATGAAAAAATTGCGAAAAATCGATGGTAAGACGCTGTGGGATAGAGCTTAAAGTGCAGATATACGAAGAAGATGCAAGGTGGAGAACATTAATAACTGGGTGAAAAGCAGAAGAGTAGAATGGAACGACAACATAAGCCGAATGACAACAAATAGAGTAGTAAGGACGGCGAGAGACGGTTCCCCAATAGGAAGACGATCAGTGGGAAGACCACGACAACGATGAAATGACAACTTACTGGAGGCACATTGAAAAAGAGACAGAGTAATTTCTATATAAAAAGAAGAAAAAGAACTTAATACAGTTGTGTGCTACAATTTACGAGAAACCAATCACATCTCTCGATTTGACATAAACATAATAATTGAAAGTTATGTTAAGATTTATTATTTCTCAATCATTAGGTATTTTTGAATTAAAATATTTTAA
This sequence comes from Diabrotica virgifera virgifera, assembly GCF_917563875.1. NCBI lineage: Eukaryota > Metazoa > Arthropoda > Insecta > Coleoptera > Chrysomelidae > Diabrotica > Diabrotica virgifera. Next base: position 170,336,263 of record NC_065451.1, read on the forward strand.
TAAAGTATAATAAAACACGAATCAATGTATGGATACTTAATTGAGATATCGAAAAATTACAAAATTAATAGAATTATTTCATTCATAGGAGATTCTGACCAATAGAAAGCTACAGAAATGCAAATACAGAAAGGTGATAATTTTTGATAATATCATGTCGTTAAGTATATTACGTCAGATGCCCTTCGTTGCTATGAAAAAATACATTCAGTGACATTAATGACAATTTTAATGTTTTAAAAATTATAAGTGATGACTTTCAATCGTCAAATATTTATAAAAACTGTGTGTTTAATGGTACTAATTTGTACTTACATAAATAATTTACAATAAAATTTTCGTTTTGAACAGTTTTATTCATGAAATAATCGCAACAAATTGCACTCGAGCTCTGAAATTAATATAGAATTTTTGCTCTCGTGACACTTTAACATAATTTCACTCGCCTTCGGCTCTTGAAATTAAAACTGTCAAAGTGTCACTCGGGAAAAATTCAATAATTTCAGAGCTCTTGTGCAATTACTACTGAGAATTTTATAGGATGTATATAAATGTGACTGACTGATCGAGAATACTCGATATTGTTTTAGTTTTTGGTATACTAAAACATGCGGTCTGTGGCACAGCCCTGCTTTTACCTGGTTTTATATAATATTTTCGTTGAAGTGGCAACGTTGTCTAGAAATCAGAATGACACTTGTGACAAGATCTACTTACACAACTTGAAAAACGCGATTTTCGGTTATAACTCGACGGTGTAACCAACGGTATAACGGTTTAACCGACTCAATCAAAAGAATATCGACCTTAAAATGGAACTGGACAGGGCACGTCGCGAGAACGAAGGACGGCAGTTGGACAAAACGTATTCTCGAGTGGAGACCCAAACAGAGGACGGCCACCACCAAGTTTGACAGATGACCTGAAGCGGATATGCTAAAATTCGATACAAGCGTCTCAGGACAAGGTGTACAGAATTAGCAGCATCCAAAATAAGAGCAACACATATTCATTTAATTTTTAAATGTCTTAGAAAGCAAACATCGCGTTTGTTGTTAAATAATGAGGTGACACCGATTGCTCAACACAAGTGCACCTAGTTTTCAATAACGCTTTGTCAGCTAATCAATATTATTCCTAATTCATGGCCAGCCCGTGTCAGCATTAAAAATATCAACACTTTTCTAGTTTATTTACAGTTACAGCATAGCATCGCGGATCATTCTATTTCATTCTTTAGTCAATCATCAGTCGTGATTCAGATACATGATTAGATAGTTATATCTCAAGCACGCCAACTCGTTACAGATATTTAAAAAAAATTCAATAAATATAGTATGAGTAAATAGTGTTTTACCAAATCAACACTCTCCTCAGGGTAACTGCCTTGTAACATATGGTGTTCTATTATAAAGGGTTTGTGGTGTGAACTGAGGGAGGCCTACGTACAGCAGTGAACAAGCATAGGCTGAATGATGATGATAAGCGCCATTGTTGCTTATTAGATTAGATTATTGTTGAACTACTAACTTTCACTATTTTTTATAAAAACCAGGCGTATAGTTGTTTAAGTACGCTACTGTATTGTTTTTATAATTTTCGATGTGTTTTTAAGGTATCGAAGTTCAGACAAAGTAAAGACAATCCCGAAAAAAGTAGGGAGTAATGTTATCGATTTTTAGATAAAGCCTGGTTCCAATGGAACGATCTGCTTTAAGGTATATTTTAATAAAAGATTAAATTGAATGTAAGTATTGCTTTTATTTCTTTTCGTTTGTTTCAAGCCATCTTTTAAGTACTTTTATACGATAATAATATATTTACACTATGATTAGTAGGTAGACATGGAAAAAGTTTTATGTCAATACTTCGCTTTGTAATCAAATAAACGAAAAACCATTGTTAATTTTAAATCAGCTTATTCAACTCTTTATTCTACCTTTCTTCTTATTTGAACTTTAAAATTTAGATTTGATCTTTCTATGGAAATATTACAATGGGGAACATTTCTAAAAAAATTCTATTGAGTTTGATTTTTGAGCTATTTTATAGGTATTCAAGTTTTTTCTCTACTCCACAATCTAGCAAGGATAATAGGAAACACTCTTACTCTCCTATTGGCTGACACTAATATTCTGTAGCGCTTGAGTTTAGCTTTCAAATGGTGCCTAAGTGGCCAAGATCCAGTGTTGGAAAAATCGGCGGATAATTATCCGATTTGCGTACCTTTTTGAGAGTTGTCGTATCTTCTTAGTATCTTTAAATAAATCGGATATTTGCGGATATTTTTCAATGTATCTACCATCGACTAAAACTTTCTCATCCATATATTTCCAACACCAAGAACACATTAATGTTGTTTGGTTCCACCCAAATTTTTATAAATAGCCTATACTGGATGTTTGTTAGTGACATCCGATACTTTTCATCTTTTGACAAAAGGGACATGTGTCGATTCTTTTGTTTAGAATTTAAATGCACACTTAAGGCATCCAGGCAAATGCATCCACTTAAGGCATACTAATCTAAATTCAAATTTCAAAAACCGTCTACCGTCCGATGTTATTTATGAGTTTTTAGTTTTTAGTCTTTAAACTTATGAAAGCTAATTCACGCACGATTTAGTTTTATTTTCATTTTATGTAGTGCAGTGCTTAAGTAGCTCAGGACTCGAAAAAAATAATGCATTTTAAAAGCATTGACCAGAAATTTTGCGGCTATGCTATTAATGTAGCTGTAGTTTATTTTGTATTGATTTATTTATTATTTATTTTTCCAGAACCTAGTTTTAGGTAATTATTACGTTTTAATAAAATAATATTTAAAAGTGTCCTTTACTTAAATAATTATAATAAATTAATATAACGATCCAAATAATGAAATATATAGATTTATTTATTTATTTAGAATTTAACACTTACGATAATACAAAATACGAATAATATAATAATAGTAAATAAATAGTATTTACATACATGAATTAGGTAATAATCAGCTAGGATACGAGATTTTCATCTATAAACGAAAATTTTTAAACTGTGAAATAGAGAATCCAGTAGATTAAAGGATCGGTTGTTCGAACGCTAATCAGAAATGGAATCAACTGATCATTATCAAATATTTAATTACTGTCAATGTCAACTTTGATTGGGTTGCTGAAAACATAATTGATTACAATTATGAGATTAATTGATTAATTAATCAATTATGTTAATAATTGTTACGTTAATTGATAATTAATAATTAATTAATCAATCAATTATGTTAACTATCATAATGATAATTGATTTCAATCAACTGATTGGCGTAAGTACAACGGATTTTGTTATTTGATGGTTGTTAAGGGGACTAAAAGAACAACATTGCAACATTGATTTTAATAACAGAATAATTTTTGACCTAGCGTACCTTTTCGTGACAAATCGGATATTTTTCGAGCGATCATCGGATAATCTAGAGAAATGCGATTGGCAACACTGCCAAGATCGGACATACACACGGCTCAGTATAGTCGAAAAACTGAAAAATTGAACTTTAAAAATTTTGGTTTTTCGACAATTACTCAAAATTTTCGCCTACGAATTGCGCCAATAACTGCGCGTTTATAGCAGGATTCGAGACGCCTCTAATGATGTAGACCTAAATGCGTAGGTCCGCTGCTCTCTGCCCGAAGTGACAAAATTTCGAAAGCTTCTCTCCGCATTGCAACTGACGTGTATGGAGTAGGTGACTGATGATAACTCCAAATAGAGTCGAAAATCGTCGATTTAGGCGGTCGTCCATTGGAAGCGTAGTCGCGCGACTCGAAGGTAGAGCGTATACGCCCGTATAGAAGCGACTAATCCTAACAAATAAAATGTAACTAAACAACGTCCACTGCAAACGACTTTGAGCGACCGGGCTCGGCCGACCACAAGCGACTGGCGACCGATCCCCCTAGAATGGGATTAGTCGCTGGTAATCTCATGTTGATGCTACAATGGTTTGCAATAAATATCTGTGCAGGTATTTTTGATATTGTATTAATTTTCGATAATTGTGTTATTTTCGATATGGAAATTGATAACGAAAAACTGATTAGTGCCGTTTATGAAAAGTCTCCGTTGTAGGACAAAACGTAAAAGACACAAGATACCATTCACGTGATGTTCAAAGGAAATTGTGGTCGAAAGTTGCAGAAGAAGTAGGTGCTAGTGATAAGAGTTTTTAATATTATTATTTTATAATACAGTGCGGTGGAATAAGTGTTGCCCCCCTGTTAACTTGTTTATTTTAAGAATATAAACAAAACGCTCGGACAGTTCGATTTTTAAACTAACCATAGTATATTATAGCATCAACGTTTCGAACTTTACGCGATACCTCTTCAGGTGACAGGCATAACTATGATTTTTCTAAATGGTAAAGTACATCATGTGACACCTCATTTAACAGCTTTTAAAATACTGATTTCAAAAATGTATAATCCTTTTCGAGATCGCAGGCCCAAAATTTCGGTCGAACTCTTTTTAAACGCATTTATTTTTTTAGAATTCTGAGAAAACTAATAAGTATTTTTGAAAAATTTAAACGCAGAATGAAAGATTAGATTATTACCGAGGGCTGATAGTCCCTTAGAATAAACAGAAAGTTTCTTTTGAATGATATATTTGAAATTAAAAATCACACTAAATTTTCTCTTTTTTCTACACTGTGACTTATTAAAATAAACTCTATAGGAGTTCTCAGGGACTTTGGACCATCGAGAATACTGTAATATTTCATTCTGCGTTTAAATTTTTCACAAATATTTATTGATTTTTTCAGGATTCGAAAAAAATGATTGCATTTAGAAAGAATTCGACCGAAATTTTTCGCCTACGCTCTCAAACAGGATTAAAGTATTATACATTTTTGAACTCAGTATTTTAAGAGCTTTTAAATGAGGTGTCACATGATGTACTTTCCCATTTAAAAAAAACAAAGTTATGGCTGTCACCTGAAGAGGGATTGCGAAAAGTTCGAAACGTTGATGCTATAATATACTATGGTTAGTTTAAAAATCGACCTGTCCGAGCGTTTTGCTTATATTCTTAAAATAAACAAGTTAACAGGGGGGGCAACACTTATTCCACCGCACTGTATATAATTACAATGGTGAATACTTCTTATAGTTTTAGGATTTACAAACTTTCGAAAGAATTTTTATTTGAAATTTTTACAATCATAAACGTCTTACATCTAAACCAAGTAAATATAAAGTTATATAAATCTTTAAATTATTTTTATTAACAAATTACTTAATGTTTTTTTTTTCAATTTGGTGAAAAATGTAATTAAATACTTACTCTGGGCTAATTAGCAAAATACAAGGAAAAGTTATTTACCAGCAATTTTATTGCTGGAATCGAATCTTATTATTGTATGTATTAATAATATAGATATGCAAAGTCCGCAGATAGTGTGCTACTTTTTTTATAAACAAAATGGCGCCCGAAAATCGTGTTTTTTTTTTCAATTTTTGCTCTATAACTCCAAAGATTTTAACTTTAGACCAAAAACACTCAAATAAAAATTCACCGCAATTAAATTCTGCATAGAGACGTGTTTTTTCGATTTACTTCGACGAAAACTTTCCCCGGAAAAAGCGGATTTTTCCAACAAAATCTTTAATTTTCAACTAAACTTTTAGATAAGTAGTTGTTAATCAATAATTAAATAACTTGGTAAAGTAAAAGCTCTTTCCGTATATATTATAATTCCAGAAGTCTACGGAAATTGAATGAACAGTTTAGCAACAATTAAAATGTTAATTAAAAATTTACGGTCGCTATAATAACGACAATAATTAAGATGCATAAGAATAACTATGATTTTTTCATAAAAAGACACTATACCTATCTAATGTACTGTACAGAATTAAAATTGGACTATTCAAGCGGCCTCAGGAATATTTTAAAATTATAAACAATTTTTTGGTTTATAAACAAATACAATATCTCGGGAAATATTAAACCAAATTAAATTTTGAAAACGGTATTCGAAAGACAGCGGCATTCTCTTTTAAAAGAAAAAACGTTTAATTATGACTAGTGGTTCCTGAGATACAACCGGTCAAATTTGACCGGAATTTACGGCAAAGATACAAACAATAGGATCATAATTTTCAAACCATCACCTTTTTATTTTTGTCCTCTTTCTCCACACCAATTTTCATATCTTTAAAATCCTCATAACATATATTATTATAATAAATTAGGTTGGAGAAAATGTAACCCTCAAATTTCAAAATCGGTATACGTTAACAAAATGCATTTTCTCGGCTTCCCATGGAGCAATTTCCTTCATTCTTTTTTTGTTCCCTAGTAACTCGAGTAGAGCCATCGAACTAACGCATTATTAATTATCAAACTTGCTTTTGTTTTGTTATAATAGATTAATTTATTTATAAGAACAGAAAATTACATATTTTTTCCAGTTGTAGGCGTTTTTTTAGATAAACTTACTACAAGTGTACCTTTTAAAGTTAAAAACATAAATATTCTCATTTGAAAGCTGTATAATTATTTAAACAATTTTTATTTAAACAAATTAAAAAAAAAGTGTTATAATAAATAAATTAATTTATTATAACAAAACAAAAGCAAGTTTGACATTTATTAATGCGTTAGTTCAATGGCTCTACTCGAGTTACTTGGGAACAAAAAAAGAATGAAGGAAATTGCTACATGGGAAGCCGAGAAAATGCATTTTTTTTAACGTATACCGATTTTGAACTTTGAGGGTTACATTTTCTCCAACCTAATTTTTGATTGGAATTTTGCTATTTTTGGCAATTTTCACACGTATTATCGATAGTTTTTATTATAATAATATATGTTACGAGGATTTTAAAGATATGAAAATTGGTGTGGAGAAAGAGGATAAAAATAAAAAGGTGCTGGTTTGAAAATTATGATCCTATTGTTTATATCTTTGCCGTAAATTTCGGTCAATTTTAACCGATTGTATCTCAGGAATCACTCATCATAATTAAACGTTTTTTCTTTTAGAAGAAGCATCCTGCGACTGTCTTTCGAATACAGTTTTCATAATTTAATTTAGTTTAATATTTCCCGAGATATTCTATTTGTTTATAAGCCAAAAAAATTGTTTATAATTTTAAAATATTCGTGAGGCGGCTTAAATAGTCCAATTTCAATTCTGTAAAGTACATTAGATAGGTACAGTGTCTTTTTATGAAAAAATCATAGTTATTCTTATGCATCATAATTATTGTCGTTATTATAGCGACCGTAAATTTTTAATTAACATATCAATTGTTGCTAAACTATTCATTCAATTTCCATTGGCGTCTGGAATTATAATATATACGGAAAGGGCTTTTGCGTTACCACGTTATTTAATTATTGATTAACAACTACTTATCTAAAAGTTTAGTTGAAAATTAAAGATTTTGTTGGAAAAACCCGCTTTTTCCGGGGAAAGTGTTCGTCGAAGTAAATCGGAAAAAACACGTCTCTATGCAGAATTTAATTGCGGTGAATTTTTATTTGGGTGTTTTTGGTCTAAAGTTAAAATCTTTGGAGTTATAGAGCAAAAATTGAAAAAAACACGATTTTCGGGCGCCATTTTGTTTATAAAAAAGTAGCACACTATCTGCGGACTTTGCGTATCTATATTATTAATATATACAATCATAAGATTCGATTCCAGCAATAAAATTGCTGGTAAATAACTTTTCCCAAAAATGCCCTATTCTCCGTTAATCAGCCCAGACTAACTGATAAAGTATAGTAAATATTTCGTGTAAATTTGAATCGCCAACAATATATGGAAGAGTCAATTCCCGTTAAAGCGGAGGCCATTGTAGAAAGGTACAAACCTTTTTAAAGTTGTTAATAAATAACATACATATTTGTGTAATAAATTATTCCTTTCAAACTATGCTTTCTATCTATATTTTACGATATTCACAAAAATACGCTTTCTTTTGATGATGACAGTCAGTTTGACAGTCGCGAAGTAGTATACAGTCGTCTGCAGTGGATGATACCAGTCGCTCAGTCGCATGATCGCACATACACGGACGTATACAGTATACGCACTACCTACGAGTCGCGCGACTACGCTTCCAATGGACGACCGGCCTTAGAATGCTGGCTGGTCTGCGCTCCCTGTTCTAAGTGAAAAATAAGACGGTTTTTGCCTTCGCATTGCAACTGAATAAATATGGAATATTTATTTTATATTTATATTGGTCTTTACTCCTTTGAGTAACTAGGTCCATTTTTCGTTGGAATTTACCAGCTAAACAGATGGGGTCGTGAATTGTAAGTTTTTGAATTCCCTCTTGTCTTCTTCGCTTCAGCATCCATCATCATCATTATCTTTGCCTTATCCCTATGCGGGGTCGGCTTCCCTAATTGCATTTCTCCACACAATTCTATCTTGGGTCATATCAATGTTAATCCCCTTTACCAACATATCCTGCCTTATCGCCTCCCCCAGGTCTTCTTTGGTCTTCCTCTCCTACTCCTTCCAGGAATCTGCACTTCAGCTATTCTTCGTATTGGGTGATTAACGTCTCGACGTTGAACATGACCAAACCATCTTAACCTATGCTCTCTCATTTTGGCATCAATTGGTGCCACACCTAGACTTCCCCTAATATACTCATTTCTAATTTTATCCTTCTTTGTCACTCCACTCATCCATCTAAGCATTCTCATTTCCGCCACATGTATTCGTTGTTCCTCTTTCTTTTTCACTGCCCAACATTCAGTTCCGTACATCATAGCCGGTCTTATGGCAGTTTTATAGAATTTTCCCTTAAACTTCATTGGATTTTTTCTGTCACACAACACACCACTCGCTTCTTTCCACTTCATCCATCCAGCCTTAATTCTACTGCATGCATCTCCATCTATTTCTCCATTACTCTGTAATACCGATCCTAGGTACTTAAAACTATTGCTTTTCACAATCATTTCAGCATCCAAAGATACCATTTTATTTGTAGTAGCTCCATCTTTAAATGAACATTCCAAATACTCTGTTTTTGTCCTACTAAGTTTTAAACCTTTTTCCTCCAGAGCTTGTCTCCACTGTTCCAGTTTTTGTTCTAAGACTCTTTCACTATTTCCTACTAACACGACATCATCAGCATACATTAAGCACCATGGAATGTTACTCTGTAGTTTCGCTGTTATCTGGTCCAAAACTAATGAGAATAAATACGGACTAAGCACAGAGCCTTGGTGCAATCCTACTTTCACATGAAATTTATCAGTCTCTCCCACACCTGTCCTAACACTAGTCGTTACTCCCTCATACATATCCCTCACAATCTTTACATATTCACCAGGGACTCCTTTCTTATTGAGTGCCCACCACAGAATCTCTCGAGGAACTCTATCATATGCTTTCTCAAGATCAATGAATACCATATGAGCGTTTGTTTCTTTACTCCTGTATTTTTCGCGCTTGAGCCACTTCCTCGTTGGTTATTTTGGTGACCATTGCTGCTACTGTCTCCGTTGACTCTACAGGCTGTCTGTCAAATTCTTCATTTAATAAGCTGTCAAAGTACTTTCTCCATCTCTTTTTGACATCCCTTTCGTGGACTAGTATTTTATTATTTTCATCTCGGATACATCTAATCTGATTAAAATCTTTTGCTTTCTTTGCTCTCTGTTTGGCTATTTTATATATCTTCGTTTCGCCTTCCCTGGTATTAAGTTGATCGTATAGGTTTGAATACGCTTCTGCTTTGGCTTTTGCTACTGCTACTTTCGCTTCCTTTTTCGCCACCATATAGTTTTGAAGATCTGTATCGGATCTGGTTTCTTGCCACTTTTTATATAATTTTCTCTTCTCTTTTATTTTTCCCTGTACTTCGTTTGACCACCACCAAGTCTCTCTCTCTGAGAGAGTGGTTTGGATGCAGCTCGAAACAACTATTTAGAGCTACTGCCTCAAAAATTAAAATAGCTATGATGATTGCCAACCTCCGTAGCGGAGATGGCACCTGAAGAAGAAGAAGTCTCTTTATCCTCAAACTTTTTTCCTGACGTTTTCCCAAGTATTTCAATAGCAGTCTCTCTAATACTACTGGCCATTTTTCTCCAAATTGTATTAGGGCTTCCTTTCATGTTCCAACATATTTTTTCTACTATTCTTCTCCTGAATAGACCTTCTTTCTCATCTTTCAGCAGCCACCACTTGATTTTTTGTAGTCCTCTCCGATATTTTTGTTTAGTTTCGCTTTTTACTTCGATGTCCAGAACAAGCAGCTTATGTTGTTGGCTTACTGTCTCACTAACTATTACCTTGCAGTCCTTGCATTCACGTATGTCCTCTTTCCTTATCATGAAGTAGTCTATTTGGGATTGATGTTGTCCACTTTTGTAGGTAATAAGTTGAGTTTCTCTCTTTTTAAAGAATGTGTTAACAATCGCCATCTCCAACGCTGTTGCTAATTCAAGCATGTCATCTCCAGCTTCATTTCTAGTTCCAAAGCCTAATCCCCCATGTATTGTTTCATATCCTGTCTTGGTTTGGCCCACATGTGAGTAATTGTACTGCAACAGTTCGGCGTATTTTCCCGTGTTAAATCCCATAAGAAATCGCTAAGGTCCATTCTGGTCATTTTTGTCTCGTTTTACGGTAGAGGCGCCAAGACTCGTCTGATCGTGACGTGTGAGGTATCATAGGAAGGGGAGGGGGTAAGGAATAAGTTAACACAAAAAAGAGGACGGCAGAACGGCACTACAGCATATCTCCGTTATTGATCGTAACGTGTGAGGTATCGTAGGAAAGGAGAGGGGGTAAGGAATAAGTTACATAAAAAAAGATGACGGCCAAAACGGTATTACAGCATATCACCGTTATTGATCGTGACGTGTGAGGTATCATAGGAAAGTGGAGGGGTAAGGAATAAGCTAACACAAAAAGAGGACGGCCATAACGGCACTACAGCAAATCTCCGTTATTGATCAGATCGTGATGTGCATCGAGGGATAGCGAATATGGTGAGAAAACAATCATCGGGGCATTACCAAAAGGAGTATTGTATCATGGAATTACAATAGCTGCATTGTCAGAGGAACATTGGGAATGTAGACTTATCATATAAGACAAAATAGAATCATTAGGATATTATATCCAAACCACCGAACATACATGGCATGCTCTCACTCTCATCTTCCGTTCTTTGTCCAATCCATCTAGCATCTATAAGACATCATAAAAAGACTCTCTCTCTCTCTCTCTCTCTCTCTCTCTCTCTCTCTCTCTCTCTCTCTCTCGAAACAATTCATAAAAGATACAGGTGTTTATGAAATCAAAATAGCAGCGTGTGAGGTAATACTAGAAATAGAATACGACGAACGTATTATAATCTTCTATACATGAATCTCCTTCCAATCATACACCTGTTTCTTACAAGGAACATTCTTAAGACCAAACCAACAAACATCCACCGTCTTCTCTGATTCCCTAGATCTCCTTCCAATCATACACCTGTTCCTAGAGACATGACATATAACATTCTTAAGATCAAACCAACAAACATATAAAATATAATATTCTCTGATTTCCTGGATCTCCCTCCATTCATACACTTGCTATTTACAAAGATTGTAAGTTGCATACTTTATTTTATCTACGACAAGTCGGGTAATATTATGTAGGTAGGTATCTCAGGTAAAAAAATGGGATTATATGTTTATTAGAAAAACCGTTCAACAATATAACATAGCACAAACAATTGTTTATAGATATGATACATATGTTGACATAGAAAAAGTATTTAATATAGTGAAAATAAGTTGTATTATTGAAATGGAAAAATACATGTACTGTATTTTACCTATAACCATAAACAAATTTAGACTACATAGACTGAAAAAAGGTTAGCAAGGACAGTCAAGCAGTAAGTAATGGTTGATATGTAAACGTTAATAAAATAATGTTAGTATATAAGCTATGGAATGTGTGTAAAGCGATGAAGAAAAATAATGTAAGCATGAAATAAATGAAAGGTAGTCATTTCGGTCGAACATAAATTTGTTGAAAAACAAAAATATGTTCTTAACAGCAGCCACCAACGGGAAGGTACGACTACATAGACCGCCAGGTTAGTAGGGATGATGGTTAGTAGGAATGATTTTTTATATTATATGATAATATATTTAATAATAGCAATATACTTAATTTACTACGATCAACTCTTTACTTGGTTTAGTAGACATCTTTTTATTGATCTGTTGGACATCTTTTATGTATTAATGTTAAAACACCGATACTTCGGTATTAATTCATTCGTTACTATGTTCTATAGTATTCAAAATTAATCATTGGGGGGAAAATAACTCTAGGTTATCTAATCTTAAAACTAGGGATTTTTCCGACTCCTGTATTATGATAGGATATCGAAGACTTAAAACTAAATCGGGGAAAGGAGACCATTAAGTTATCGATTGTTTTAACTTGGAGGCTACACGAGCAACGGCTCTGGAGTTAACCAGAACGGCTCATTAATTTGCCAGTGGTCCATAATAGATATCTTTTTGGTGGTCATAACTAAACATCTTTTTTAGGGACATACTTAATAATTATACTAAATTTAGAGATAATATATACAAAAGTATGAGTTACTAGAATCATCATATGATATAAAAACGAGGAGTGCGGGAAAGGTTGAGGAATGTAGTAAAAAGGGTCTGTTGCAGATATCATCATGTTAGTTGTAATAAATAAAGTTATAAAAAATTACAATATTCAATCATCTAAATAATCTTAGTCACGTAAAAACGATTAGTGATAGGGTGATAAGAGGAATATAATAAAAAAATTGTACATTTGTAATAAATAAAGTTTTAAGACCAACTTCAATCAGCATCCATCTTAAAGTCAATAAAATCATCAATGATAAATGATGAAATAAGTTTATTCAAATCTTTGTGTTAAATCTAATCAACATCCATCTCAAGAGTATCAATTAAATAGTGCCCAAAGGGAAGCGTATCATAAGAACCCCGAATGTGATGTCTTTTATCATCATTGGGGCTTAGCGCAATCTTGCTTTGAGTTATAGAATAAACTTGATGTTTATCAGAGCGTATAAGATTTTGTGAGGTGACCTTTGCTGTAAAGGTATCTAAACACTCGACGTAGTCCTCAAAAGTAATTTTAGTATTTACTACAGATTTCTTTACCCCCTTTGCCTTCTTTGTCACACCACAATTTCGTATAATATTATCAACTTCATCATACTCATACTCTTGTTCTTTCAACTTCCCCCTCAGCTTTTTAATGTCAGCATCTGTGGTAGCTGCTTTTGTCGTGTATAATTTCGATCGGAGTCCTATGTAGTCGGTCATAATGCAGCCATTATTCTCATCTTTCATTATGCCCAATACCTTCTTATTAACCAGAGGGATGCCGTAAATGTTATCTTTAGGATAGTCTGAGGTATCAAAATATTTATAACAATCATGTATCATTGCTTCATACGGGTCTTTTTCCCGTATCTCCACGATCACACTATCAGTATCGGTATAGCAGGTCGAAAAGTTTTCTCCGAACCTGCTAGCTAAGTAGCCATATTGGAAATCATATATAGTCGTTTTCGCCAAGTCTAAAATACTCATTCCAACATAAATCGGTTTAACTAACCATATTTCCGCTCTATGCATCTCAACAGCAATCAAATTTTCATTAAAGATAGTAGCGTTTTTAAACAGGGGGCTACTTATTCTAGCTTCAGCTCCATAACGACCCTCCCACTCTGTCAACAATTTAATATCAACGCGCCTGCGCACACCCTCTAAAGTCTTACCAAACACTGCATTGTTCATAAGCTTAAACAGATTCTTTTCAAACTCATTTTTTGCTGCCTTCCGGAGATTTGTATTCAAGTCGATGTATGACTTTAACCAAGGAGACTGCTTAAATTTCAAGACTCGATGAATCTTTTTTAGTATTAATCCATGAGCTAGCGCTTGCTTCAAGGCTCTGTAATGAATTACATATCTTTCTTTATCATGAAGGGTAGCCCTTAATTTTGTCAGCTCTCGCGGACGTTTAGGAGGTTTCATAGTTTTCGGGTTCAAGGATTGGGGACAGAATGGGATGTCTTTATGATGATCATGGAGATGTTGAGGGTACTCCAGATCGACCTCGAGAATGCACCCTTCAGAAGAATCGTCCGGAATACTAAGAACGTCGATGTTAGTATCAGACCACTCGAAACCTCCATATGGAAGATATTGGGACATTGCCCACCCATATTGATTATTGACATCGAAATACATTAGATAGGAGTCGGGCTTCGAAGGGTCGTAAGATGCCATGTACTTGTTATTAGCATGAACACGACGTTTCGAGCAAACTTGACTCAAACCACCACGAATGCCTCGCTCCACAAACAAATGCATATCTGGATCAGTTAAAAGTTCAAGTTCCTGTTTTGTATACTTAAGCATCGCATCCCACGTGAATCCAGGCAGAGTAAAGTAATGAGCGGGATCAAGATTATATGTTTCGAGACAACTGGAGCCGAACCGTTCGAAAACGTCGGCAAGAAGAAGAATATCGGTTTTCATGTAGAGATCGACGTAATCTCCGAGAGAAGAACAAGAGAATGAGGACCAGACTTGGAGGGCGCGATGATAATGGCGGCGAGGACAAGGTTTATCCTCAAGTTTATTATAAAAAAACTCGATAGGCGGCAGACATGTTTCAATAAAACGATCGAAAGAATCAATATAATCATAAGGCATGATACCTTTCACAGTAAGAAGATTGAACTGCTCCTCGGGAAGGAAAACATATTGAGAGCGGAGATTAGGATATTCGGTTAAATAAGAAGAGAGCTTATCGAGAGAAGACGCCATAAATCGAAAACTATCGATGAAACGAAATTTAATTCGAGCATCATTAATGTGTTTAGTGAAAGAAATATATTTTTCCTTAGTAATAGGAAGAAGATCTACAGGACCTTTTATGTGAGTAGCAATATCATTAATAATGAAATGCGCGTCATATCCACTGAGGTTATGAAATATCACAGGGATAGTGTGAGCATCTTTGTAATTAATATTACAGCCTTCATGAGCTGCAAATCGATAATTATTTTCAGGGATCAGGTGATTATTGTCTCGCATTTTCTTATCACTGGGGGAGAAGCGCTGCTCGCAAATATGACAATGAGTGGCTGCTTGAAAATCACTCTCTTGCTGAAATGTCATATTAATATCAAACGGACACATAAACACCGTAGAAACATCCTCAGCAAGCTGATTTAGTTCATCTGCGAACCATTTCATGCAATCTTTTCCACGATATGATTTGTAAAATGACAGAGAATCATCATAGGAACATTTAAAGTAATACCCAACGGCAGCAGGTATATGTTTTTGATAGGTAGTCTTTTCAGCACTATGTTCCAGAACGCTTTCAAGATCTGCGTATACCGCGAAGGGGGCTTTTAGTTTATTCCTGAAATTCTTAAATTTTAACATTTTTTGGCTTTCTTCAGGCATTTTAATGGCTGTTTCATTTATTCTTTCACAATCGTTGATGTGAGCTTCTAGCTGTGTAGACGATAAAAATGGTTGTAAACACCTATCACAGAGAACATCTGATCGCCCTTTGCAGCATGTCTTATGAACATTCAACTTTTCTTGCGATCGAAAGTAATGGAGGCAGCCATCACAGAAATATTTTGTTCCATCTTCATTGCTAAGCTGCTTGGAAAGGAGGCGAGATAGATTTTTTATCCAAACGTAATGATATTTAAGGGGACCTTGCTCGTCATATTTATTTTGTATCAAAAGCAGATTCACATGTTTATCCTTCTTGTTTTTTGTTAGGAAGGTCGGGAGAGTCGTATAGTTCTTCTTCTCCTTTTTCAAAATGTATACATTGATCGATATATTATTCTGCTTTTCAAAATTAGGAATCTGTTTGGCGGTCATTGGCCACTGAATACCTTTAAGTTTCAGCACTTGGGAGTAGTGTGGGTAAGATGACATTAAAGCGGAGTTATTCCGACAAGGATATAATGCCGATATGACAGCCCATGCAGAGCATGCCTCATCATCATTCTTAACATTAATGCATGCCTGTTGTCTTTTTATCTGAGCGGGAAGATCAATGTATGAGGAACCAAGCTGTGGTGTAAATTTGTTTATATTAACCCCCAGGTTAACAACCGCTTTTAGTGCCCAGCCACTATCTCTCTCTTGGAATTCTTCCAAGTCTCTGTTGATGGGTTCCACTACTTTTTTCTCGAACCATTCATCAAGATTGGTGTCTCTATAAATGGCTGAGTTTGAAGTAGTGAAGTACTTTGTTTCATTTATCATCTTTTCACCTTTAGCAATCTCGAACTCTCCTCCAAATGCTATGTTAACTTTCACTGCAGCGTTATTTTTTAAGACATTCTGGATTCGTCGCTTGAACAGAGCTTTGCAATCAACCAGGAAACTACCTGGGTCCTTGTGTTTAAGGTTCGAAATGACTCCAGTCTGAATTCTTGAATTAAATGTAGATACAGAGTCTTCCCAATGTACCCTACGCTTTGCAGTCTCCGGTCGAGTTTTTAGTCCCGCCCCCTTCTTTTGTTCAACCTTCAGTTGCTTACTCAACGTTTTCACCTGCCTCATTTGGGCTTCGAGGTGCTGCTTTTCGCCAATCGTCTTTGCAAACCTCATTCTATTATGAATCATTTTAATCGCTTTCCTACACTCTACCAACCCTTTTCTTAACTTTTCATCATTATAATTGTTTTGAATTAAACCTAAGATGGATGCTATAAATTTAATCATTGCAATAATTACCATTTTAAAAATGTCAAAATTCAAAAGAAATTAATATGAACCAAGTTAGATTAAAATAAAGATAAATTTCAAAAATCTTTCGAATTTAAAACTCGATAATATTTATAATATTAAAATTTGAATAAGAAATTAAAAAATTTATATTAAAAATTTTCAAATTATACCTCTCACCAGAGCACGTCTGAACGATTTAAAATTCACCAGAGCACACGTCTAAATGATTTACCAAAGCACTGAATGAAGATCTGAAACAGAATGAGAAAATACAAGTTGCGTCAAGTATTTAGTAAACATTGGTCGGACGGAAAACTGAATGGTGATATGTTATACTCAAAAGGCCCCTGAAATGAGTAGATTTGTGCTTGTTTTCTCATAAGAATCAATGTAAAAGTGCTGTATTTAACATATTTATTGAACTTGGTTACATTTTTCCCTTCAAATAGAATATGTATAAATTAAAAATTTCAGATGTAAACATTTTAAAATCCACATTACCCCCACCACTTTGACCACTAACACAATCAATAATTCAAAATAATACCATCAAATTTGCATTCATGGAATAAAAATTGTTTTAACAATTTAGCATAACACAAAAACTGTTTGATGTGCTGATATGATGTATATGTTAACATAGAAAAGGCATTTAACGTAGTATAATATGTAGTATAGATGAAATAAAGAAATGCCTTACAATATTTTATCTACAACCATAAATTAATTTAGAAAAACATATCACATAAAAACTTATCACATAACAACGTATCACGCTAAAATGGAACTGGGCAGACATAGAAACAATGGAAGACAACTTTTGGACGAAGCGAGTTCTTTAATGGCGTCCAAGGCCAAATAAAAAAGAAGCAAAGGCAGACCTCAAACAAGATGGACTAATGATATCACGCGAATGGACATAAAAAGACAGCAAACAGATAATATGAATAAACACACCCAAGGTAGGCTTTTATCCAACGATTGATGGAATAGCTGATGGATCACATAACATATCTCCGCATAGATAGTAAAGTGTAATGAATATATAAGCTTATATTATATAACATAATATATAAAGTATGTGAGAGAAAACAGTAAAAGGAATACAAAACACTAGTTCGGATAGTAGTCTCCAGGGGAAAGACACTTTTCCTCTCTCCGTTTATCACTTCTTGTAATATATTGGCTGTAATCAAAAAAATTGACATAGCGTTGCATCAAAAGACACTATGATGTTCTTCCTCTTTCCTTCTGGCACTTCAATCGTTTTCTGAATCATATCGTCTGACACAAGTCAATGCTTCTTCTTTTCACCTCTAATGTTTTCTGTCTCACGTCATTTTCTTTCATTTTTTAATGACAGATGACCTTCTTGGTTTACGTCCAGCCAGGGATATGTCATATGATGGTTTGCAGGCAATAAAATATGATTAAGAAAAATCCATAATTTGAGTAATATATTATATTATATGACATTTTATATAGAACGAAACAGTTCTTAATGCACATTCGTCACAAAACTTATATGTATAAACAAAAATCATTGAAGTGGCATTGAAGTTGACACGGTCGTTTACACCAGCTATCATTATATCTGATAAATCATCTCGAAAACTAGAGAAAATATCATATAATTCATGTGAATGGGTGGAATTTTTGAATATTATTCAAAACAAAATTATTAATATATGTTTCCAAGAACCTCTGAATCCGAGGAAATACTAAGAAAATGATCCGATAGAATACCTGTGTGAAGAGTTTTCAACAATTATTTATCTATTCGAACGTAAAAATACAAAGTTTATTTCCATTATAAAACATGGTGTATACATTGAGTTGATTCGAGATCAAAGAAATTTTGTTTATTCACAAAAGTATTATCCAGCAAAGAGTGAGACTTTTATGTTGACTTAATTTTAGGGTGTATTATTATAACATTGCAAATATAATAAAAGCAACATCCTGTTCCTCTTCTATAGATTTGTTGGAGCTAGTGCAAATTAAAATTTCATACAATTTTAGTATTTTAAGTATTGCTTTAGCAGAGATTATATATTACTATAGAGATAAAATATTGTTAGATTTACATCAATAAATGTTTTTTATATAATAAAAGTTTTATATACGAAATAACTTTAGACCACATGTTTAAACATGTTACCTAAAATAGTACAATATTCAATAAATTTTCTCTAAGGCAACGTGACGTGAGCTAACTTATTGCCTTCCATATCTACACTAAAAGATATTATAGACAAGTATGCTTCTACGTGAGAAAGGTTGAAATTTGAATAATTTAAAAATACCTCTATTAGTATGAAACATTATTCATCTAATTAATGTAAATTACTATACACCCTTTTAGGTTAGTATTAATAAAAAAAAATTACTTAAAATGATGTCTCATACCACTTTTGTCCCTACCCCATCGTGTTTCGTCTATAGAATTAACCGTATTTATAAGGAAAACATAGACAAGTTTCAGTTTATAATATTGCACAAGTCCAACAGCTCAATAAAATTAAAAATGAGCCAAAATGAACCATATTTTCAAAAATATTAGCAACATGTAATAGATATTGATAAGCATATGACCCTAACTATAACTCGAGAACTTCAGTAGTAGAATATGAGATAATATAAAATATCTTTTAAAGATGAAAAAATTTATCTAGAAACAACAGAATTTAAGACTGCTCCCGGATTACTTAATTTAATATTTTCTAAACAACCATCTAACTTCACTCAAGAAGATTTTTAAATTTATAGCAAATTCTAGAAATAACAGGTCTTCACCTGATTTAACAGGGATATTACACCACCGAACCACCCCCCATAAAAATTTCAAAAATATCACTAAATCTCTATTTATCAAAAAAATAAACGATTTTGTTCTCATATACAGAACGCCGATAATGCAAGTGCTAACATTTGTTATACATAAAAACTTTAATTATGAAACCGATCCAAACATTCTAGTAACTATATGTCTAGTAATTTGAAAATATTAAACAGATTATATACTTAGATAAAATGAGTAGTGTGTATTTGTATGACCAAAGATGTGGAATATTAATTAGGTGAACATCCGTTGTCTAGGGTGAATATTAATTAGTTTCTGGCAGTCTCGACTAGCAAAATACGGAAGATCATCTGGTGGTGTGTTGATAGTGTAGAAGAGGGGGTATACAAATACACACTACTCATTTTATCTAAGTATATAATCTGTTTAATATTTTCAAATTACTAGACATATAGTTACTAGAATGTTTGGATCGGTTTCATAATTAAAGTTTTTATGTATAACAAATGTTAGCACTTGCATTATCGGCGTTCTGTATATGAGAACAAAATCGTTTATTTTTTTGATAAATAGAGATTTAGTGATATTTTTGAAATTTTTATGGGGGGTGGTTCGGTGGTGTAATATCCCTGTTAAATCAGGTGAAGACCTGTTATTTCTAGAATTTGCTATAAATTTAAAAATCTTCTTGAGTGAAGTTAGATGGTTGTTTAGAAAATATTAAATTAAGTAATCCGGGAGCAGTCTTAAATTCTGTTGTTTCTAGATAAATTTTTTCATCTTTAAAAGATATTTTATATTATCTCATATTCTACTACTGAAGTTCTCGAGTTATAGTTAGGGTCATATGCTTATCAATATCTATTACATGTTGCTAATATTTTTGAAAATATGGTTCATTTTGGCTCATTTTTAATTTTATTGAGCTGTTGGACTTGTGCAATATTATAAACTGAAACTTGTCTATGTTTTCCTTATAAATACGGTTAATTCTATAGACGAAACACGATGGGGTAGGGACAAAAGTGGTATGAGACATCATTTTAAGTAATTTTTTTTTATTAATACTAACCTAAAAGGGTGTATAGTAATTTACATTAATTAGATGAATAATGTTTCATACTAATAGAGGTATTTTTAAATTATTCAAATTTCAACCTTTCTCACGTAGAAGCATACTTGTCTATAATATCTTTTAGTGTAGATATGGAAGGCAATAAGTTAGCTCACGTCACGTTGCCTTAGAGAAAATTTATTGAATATTGTACTATTTTAGGTAACATGTTTAAACATGTGGTCTAAAGTTATTTCGTATATAAAACTTTTATTATATAAAAAACATTTATTGATGTAAATCTAACAATATTTTATCTCTATAGTAATATATAATCTCTGCTAAAGCAATACTTAAAATACTAAAATTGTATGAAATTTTAATTTGCACTAGCTCCAACAAATCTATAGAAGAGGAACAGGATGTTGCTTTTATTATATTTGCAATGTTATAATAATACACCCTAAAATTAAGTCAACATAAAAGTCTCACTCTTTGCTGGATAATACTTTTGTGAATAAACAAAATTTCTTTGATCTCGAATCAACTCAATGTATACACCATGTTTTATAATGGAAATAAACTTTGTATTTTTACGTTCGAATAGATAAATAATTGTTGAAAACTCTTCACACAGGTATTCTATCGGATCATTTTCTTAGTATTTCCTCGGATTCAGAGGTTCTTGGAAACATATATTAATAATTTTGTTTTGAATAATATTCAAAAATTCCACCCATTCACATGAATTATATGATATTTTCTCTAGTTTTCGAGATGATTTATCAGATATAATGATAGCTGGTGTAAACGACCGTGTCAACTTCAATGCCACTTCAATGATTTTTGTTTATACATATAAGTTTTGTGACGAATGTGCATTAAGAACTGTTTCGTTCTATATAAAATGTCATATAATATAATATATTACTCAAATTATGGATTTTTCTTAATCATATTTTATTGCCTGCAAACCATCATATGACATATCCCTGGCTGGACGTAAACCAAGAAGGTCATCTGTCATTAAAAAATGAAAGAAAATGACGTGAGACAGAAAACATTAGAGGTGAAAAGAAGAAGCATTGACTTGTGTCAGACGATATGATTCAGAAAACGATTGAAGTGCCAGAAGGAAAGAGGAAGAACATCATAGTGTCTTTTGATGCAACGCTATGTCAATTTTTTTGATTACAGCCAATATATTACAAGAAGTGATAAACGGAGAGAGGAAAAGTGTCTTTCCCCTGGAGACTACTATCCGAACTAGTGTTTTGTATTCCTTTTACTGTTTTCTCTCACATACTTTATATATTATGTTATATAATATAAGCTTATATATTCATTACACTTTACTATCTATGCGGAGATATGTTATGTGATCCATCAGCTATTCCATCAATCGTTGGATAAAAGCCTACCTTGGGTGTGTTTATTCATATTATCTGTTTGCTGTCTTTTTATGTCCATTCGCGTGATATCATTAGTCCATCTTGTTTGAGGTCTGCCTTTGCTTCTTTTTTATTTGGCCTTGGACGCCATTAAAGAACTCGCTTCGTCCAAAAGTTGTCTTCCATTGTTTCTATGTCTGCCCAGTTCCATTTTAGCGTGATACGTTGTTATGTGATAAGTTTTTATGTGATATGTTTTTCTAAATTAATTTATGGTTGTAGATAAAATATTGTAAGGCATTTCTTTATTTCATCTATACTACATATTATACTACGTTAAATGCCTTTTCTATGTTAACATATACATCATATCAGCACATCAAACAGTTTTTGTGTTATGCTAAATTGTTAAAACAATTTTTATTCCATGAATGCAAATTTGATGGTATTATTTTGAATTATTGATTGTGTTAGTGGTCAAAGTGGTGGGGGTAATGTGGATTTTAAAATGTTTACATCTGAAATTTTTAATTTATACATATTCTATTTGAAGGGAAAAATGTAACCAAGTTCAATAAATATGTTAAATACAGCACTTTTACATTGATTCTTATGAGAAAACAAGCACAAATCTACTCATTTCAGGGGCCTTTTGAGTATAACATATCACCATTCAGTTTTCCGTCCGACCAATGTTTACTAAATACTTGACGCAACTTGTATTTTCTCATTCTGTTTCAGATCTTCATTCAGTGCTTTGGTAAATCATTTAGACGTGTGCTCTGGTGAATTTTAAATCGTTCAGACGTGCTCTGGTGAGAGGTATAATTTGAAAATTTTTAATATAAATTTTTTAATTTCTTATTCAAATTTTAATATTATAAATATTATCGAGTTTTAAATTCGAAAGATTTTTGAAATTTATCTTTATTTTAATCTAACTTGGTTCATATTAATTTCTTTTGAATTTTGACATTTTTAAAATGGTAATTATTGCAATGATTAAATTTATAGCATCCATCTTAGGTTTAATTCAAAACAATTATAATGATGAAAAGTTAAGAAAAGGGTTGGTAGAGTGTAGGAAAGCGATTAAAATGATTCATAATAGAATGAGGTTTGCAAAGACGATTGGCGAAAAGCAGCACCTCGAAGCCCAAATGAGGCAGGTGAAAACGTTGAGTAAGCAACTGAAGGTTGAACAAAAGAAGGGGGCGGGACTAAAAACTCGACCGGAGACTGCAAAGCGTAGGGTACATTGGGAAGACTCTGTATCTACATTTAATTCAAGAATTCAGACTGGAGTCATTTCGAACCTTAAACACAAGGACCCAGGTAGTTTCCTGGTTGATTGCAAAGCTCTGTTCAAGCGACGAATCCAGAATGTCTTAAAAAATAACGCTGCAGTGAAAGTTAACATAGCATTTGGAGGAGAGTTCGAGATTGCTAAAGGTGAAAAGATGATAAATGAAACAAAGTACTTCACTACTTCAAACTCAGCCATTTATAGAGACACCAATCTTGATGAATGGTTCGAGAAAAAAGTAGTGGAACCCATCAACAGAGACTTGGAAGAATTCCAAGAGAGAGATAGTGGCTGGGCACTAAAAGCGGTTGTTAACCTGGGGGTTAATATAAACAAATTTACACCACAGCTTGGTTCCTCATACATTGATCTTCCCGCTCAGATAAAAAGACAACAGGCATGCATTAATGTTAAGAATGATGATGAGGCGTGCTTTGCATGGGCTGTCATATCGGCATTATATCCTTGTCGGAATAACTCCGCTTTAATGTCATCTTACCCACACTACTCCCAAGTGCTGAAACTTAAAGGTATTCAGTGGCCAATGACCGCCAAACAGATTCCTAATTTTGAAAAGCAGAATAATATATCGATCAATGTATACATTTTGAAAAAGGAGAAGAAGAACTATACGACTCTCCCGACCTTCCTAACAAAAAACAAGAAGGATAAACATGTGAATCTGCTTTTGATACAAAATAAATATGACGAGCAAGGTCCCCTTAAATATCATTAAGTTTGGATAAAAAATCTATCTCGCCTCCTTTCCAAGCAGCTTAGCAATGAAGATGGAACAAAATATTTCTGTGATGGCTGCCTCCATTACTTTCGATCGCAAGAAAAGTTGAATGTTCATAAGACATGCTGCAAAGGGCGATCAGATGTTCTCTGTGATAGGTGTTTACAACCATTTTTATCGTCTACACAGCTAGAAGCTCACATCAACGATTGTGAAAGAATAAATGAAACAGCCATTAAAATGCCTGAAGAAAGCCAAAAAATGTTAAATTTAAGAATTTCAGGAATAAACTAAAAGCCCCCTTCGCGGTATACGCAGATCTTGAAAGCGTTCTGGAACATAGTGCTGAAAAGACTACCTATCAAAAACATATACCTGCTGCCGTTGGGTATTACTTTAAATGTTCCTATGATGATTCTCTGTCATTTTACAAATCATATCGTGGAAAAGATTGCATGAAATGGTTCGCAGATGAACTAAATCAGCTTGCTGAGGATGTTTCTACGGTGTTTATGTGTCCGTTTGATATTAATATGACATTTCAGCAAGAGAGTGATTTTCAAGCAGCCACTCATTGTCATATTTGCGAGCAGCGCTTCTCCCCCAGTGATAAGAAAATGCGAGACCATAATCACCTGATCCCTGAAAATAATTATCGATTTGCAGCTCATGAAGGCTGTAATATTAATTACAAAGATGCTCACACTATCCCTGTGATATTTCATAACCTCAGTGGATATGACGCGCATTTCATTATTAATGATATTGCTACTCACATCAAAGGTCCTGTAGATCTTCTTCCTATTACTAAGGAAAAATATATTTCTTTCACTAAACACATTAATGATGCTCGAATTAAATTTCGTTTCATCGATAGTTTTCGATTTATGGCGTCTTCTCTCGATAAGCTCTCTTCTTATTTAACCGAATATCCTAATCTCCGCTCTCAATATGTTTTCCTTCCCGAGGAGCAGTTCAATCTTCTTACTGTGAAAGGTATCATGCCTTATGATTATATTGATTCTTTCGATCGTTTTATTGAAACATGTCTGCCGCCTATCGAGTTTTTTTATAATAAACTTGAGGATAAACCTTGTCCTCGCCGCCATTATCATCGCGCCCTCCAAGTCTGGTCCTCATTCTCTTGTTCTTCTCTCGGAGATTACGTCGATCTCTACATGAAAACCGATATTCTTCTTCTTGCCGACGTTTTCGAACGGTTCCGCTCCAGTTGTCTCGAAACATATAATCTTGATCCCGCTCATTACTTTACTCTGCCTGGATTCACGTGGGATGCGATGCTTAAGTATACAAAACAGGAACTTGAACTTTTAACTGATCCAGATATGCATTTGTTTGTGGAGCGAGGCATTCGTGGTGGTTTGAGTCAAGTTTGCTCGAAACGTCGTGTTCATGCTAATAACAAGTACATGGCATCTTACGACCCTTCGAAGCCCGACTCCTATCTAATGTATTTCGATGTCAATAATCAATATGGGTGGGCAATGTCCCAATATCTTCCATATGGAGGTTTCGAGTGGTCTGATACTAACATCGACGTTCTTAGTATTCCGGACGATTCTTCTGAAGGGTGCATTCTCGAGGTCGATCTGGAGTACCCTCAACATCTCCATGATCATCATAAAGACATCCCATTCTGTCCCCAATCCTTGAACCCGAAAACTATGAAACCTCCTAAACGTCCGCGAGAGCTGACAAAATTAATGGCTACCCTTCATGATAAAGAAAGATATGTAATTCATTACAGAGCCTTGAAGCAAGCGCTAGCTCATGGATTAATACTAAAAAAGATTCATCGAGTCTTGAAATTTAAGCAGTCTCCTTGGTTAAAGTCATACATCGACTTGAATACAAATCTCCGGAAGGCAGCAAAAAATGAGTTTGAAAAGAATCTGTTTAAGCTTATGAACAATGCAGTGTTTGGTAAGACTTTAGAGGGTGTGCGCAGGCGCGTTGATATTAAATTGTTGACAGAGTGGGAGGGTCGTTATGGAGCTGAAGCTAGAATAAGTAGCCCCCTGTTTAAAAACGCTACTATCTTTAATGAAAATTTGATTGCTGTTGAGATGCATAGAGCGGAAATATGGTTAGTTAAACCGATTTATGTTGGAATGAGTATTTTAGACTTGGCGAAAACGACTATATATGATTTCCAATATGGCTACTTAGCTAGCAGGTTCGGAGAAAACTTTTCGACCTGCTATACCGATACTGATAGTGTGATCGTGGAGATACGGGAAAAAGACCCGTATGAAGCAATGATACATGATTGTTATAAATATTTTGATACCTCAGACTATCCTAAAGATAACATTTACGGCATCCCTCTGGTTAATAAGAAGGTATTGGGCATAATGAAAGATGAGAATAATGGCTGCATTATGACCGACTACATAGGACTCCGATCGAAATTATACACGACAAAAGCAGCTACCACAGATGCTGACATTAAAAAGCTGAGGGGGAAGTTGAAAGAACAAGAGTATGAGTATGATGAAGTTGATAATATTATACGAAATTGTGGTGTGACAAAGAAGGCAAAGGGGGTAAAGAAATCTGTAGTAAATACTAAAATTACTTTTGAGGACTACGTCGAGTGTTTAGATACCTTTACAGCAAAGGTCACCTCACAAAATCTTATACGCTCTGATAAACATCAAGTTTATTCTATAACTCAAAGCAAGATTGCGCTAAGCCCCAATGATGATAAAAGACATCACATTCGGGGTTCTTATGATACGCTTCCCTTTGGGCACTATTTAATTGATACTCTTGAGATGGATGTTGATTAGATTTAACACAAAGATTTGAATAAACTTATTTCATCATTTATCATTGATGATTTTATTGACTTTAAGATGGATGCTGATTGAAGTTGGTCTTAAAACTTTATTTATTACAAATGTACAATTTTTTTATTATATTCCTCTTATCACCCTATCACTAATCGTTTTTACGTGACTAAGATTATTTAGATGATTGAATATTGTAATTTTTTATAACTTTATTTATTACAACTAACATGATGATATCTGCAACAGACCCTTTTTACTACATTCCTCAACCTTTCCCGCACTCCTCGTTTTTATATCATATGATGATTCTAGTAACTCATACTTTTGTATATATTATCTCTAAATTTAGTATAATTATTAAGTATGTCCCTAAAAAAGATGTTTAGTTATGACCACCAAAAAGATATCTGTTATGGACCACTGGCAAATTAATGAGCCGTTCTGGTTAACTCCAGAGCCGTTGCTCGTGTAGCCTCCAAGTTAAAACAATCGATAACTTAATGGTCTCCTTTCCCCGATTTAGTTTTAAGTCTTCGATATCCTATCATAATACAGGAGTCGGAAAAATCCCTAGTTTTAAGATTAGATAACCTAGAGTTATTTTCCCCCCAATGATTAATTTTGAATACTATAGAACATAGTAACGAATGAATTAATACCGAAGTATCGGTGTTTTAACATTAATACATAAAAGATGTCCAACAGATCAATAAAAAGATGTCTACTAAACCAAGTAAAGAGTTGATCGTAGTAAATTAAGTATATTGCTATTATTAAATATATTATCATATAATATAAAAAATCATTCCTACTAACCATCATCCCTACTAACCTGGCGGTCTATGTAGTCGTACCTTCCCGTTGGTGGCTGCTGTTAAGAACATATTTTTGTTTTTCAACAAATTTATGTTCGACCGAAATGACTACCTTTCATTTATTTCATGCTTACATTATTTTTCTTCATCGCTTTACACACATTCCATAGCTTATATACTAACATTATTTTATTAACGTTTACATATCAACCATTACTTACTGCTTGACTGTCCTTGCTAACCTTTTTTCAGTCTATGTAGTCTAAATTTGTTTATGGTTATAGGTAAAATACAGTACATGTATTTTTCTATTTCAATAATACAACTTATTTTCACTATATTAAATACTTTTTCTATGTCAACATATGTATCATATCTATAAACAATTGTTTGTGCTATGTTATATTGTTGAACGGTTTTTCTAATAAACATATAATCCCATTTTTTTACCTGAGATACCTACCTACATAATATTACCCGACTTGTCGTAGATAAAATAAAGTATGCAACTTACAATCTTTGTAAATAGCAAGTGTATGAATGGAGGGAGATCCAGGAAATCAGAGAATATTATATTTTATATGTTTGTTGGTTTGATCTTAAGAATGTTATATGTCATGTCTCTAGGAACAGGTGTATGATTGGAAGGAGATCTAGGGAATCAGAGAAGACGGTGGATGTTTGTTGGTTTGGTCTTAAGAATGTTCCTTGTAAGAAACAGGTGTATGATTGGAAGGAGATTCATGTATAGAAGATTATAATACGTTCGTCGTATTCTATTTCTAGTATTACCTCACACGCTGCTATTTTGATTTCATAAACACCTGTATCTTTTATGAATTGTTTCGAGAGAGAGAGAGAGAGAGAGAGAGAGAGAGTCTTTTTATGATGTCTTATAGATGCTAGATGGATTGGACAAAGAACGGAAGATGAGAGTGAGAGCATGCCATGTATGTTCGGTGGTTTGGATATAATATCCTAATGATTCTATTTTGTCTTATATGATAAGTCTACATTCCCAATGTTCCTCTGACAATGCAGCTATTGTAATTCCATGATACAATACTCCTTTTGGTAATGTCCCGATGATTGTTTTCTCACCATATTCGCTATCCCTCGATGCACATCACGATCTGATCAATAACGGAGATTTGCTGTAGTGCCGTTATGGCCGTCCTCTTTTTGTGTTAGCTTATTCCTTACCCCTCCACTTTCCTATGATACCTCACACGTCACGATCAATAACGGTGATATGCTGTAATACCGTTTTGGCCGTCATCTTTTTTTATGTAACTTATTCCTTACCCCCTCTCCTTTCCTACGATACCTCACACGTTACGATCAATAACGGAGATATGCTGTAGTGCCGTTCTGCCGTCCTCTTTTTTGTGTTAACTTATTCCTTACCCCCTCCCCTTCCTATGATACCTCACACGTCACGATCAGACGAGTCTTGGCGCCTCTACCGTAAAACGAGACAAAAATGACCAGAATGGACCTTAGCGATTTCTTATGGGATTTAACACGGGAAAATACGCCGAACTGTTGCAGTACAATTACTCATGTGCAATTAAATCACCTCCTATTATAACTTTCTCCTCTGCTGGAATATCACTCAGTACGTCTCCTAATTGATCATAGAAAGCTCTTCTTTCATTCTCACCCAGACCTGTTTGGGGAGCATACACACACACAACATTCAATACCTCTTTATCAATTACAAATTTCACTGACATCATTCTATCACTCGTTCTTACAACTTCTACTACGTTATCTTTCATTTCACTATCAGCAATTATACCAACTCCATTTCTAGTGTTACTACTCCCTACATACCACAATTTGTATCCTTCACCTAGTTCTTTCGCCCTTTATCCTTTCCACCTAGTTTCTTGAATACAAGCAATTTGAACTCTTCTTCGTTTGAGCGCATCCACTAACTCCAGACTCTTACCTGTAAGACTACCAAGAATCCACGACCCTATCCTGATTAATCATCTTCCTGATTAATCATCATCCTTCAGCATCCATCTGGCTTGCAATTTTTAGAAGCCGTGGAGGTGTTACCAGGGAAATGGACCAATAAGTTTTTAATTAAAAATCTTTTAGTAATATTTTTAATATTTTTCAATATTATTAATATTTCTATTAGGTTGAAAACTTACTTTTCCTTTGAGGTATTTTGTGTTCTACAAGTAACAACTCAGCGTTGCCACATTCAGCAAAAAATGCTGTGTTTACCCGTTTCTAATGTAAAATTCGAAAGAATTTTTTCCGTTTTTAACCGTATCTGTTAAAACTGATGATCTCAATAAACTTTTGAATAAAAATGTATTTTCATGATTATTTGCCAAGGAAGGTATAAATGAGGTTGGGAAATGTACCAAATTTGATCCAAACATGAAGATGTTAAAATCAATGGATGGCAAAATATTTTATAAAAATATTAAATATGAAACTGATTAATTACAAGTACCTAAGTCATTTTGTTTCCCAGTTAAAAAGTTTGGTTTTTTTACAAACATTCACATTATATTAATTTCTAGTTAAGTTAGCTGTTGTTTTTATTCTATAAAAACCTAAATTATATACAAAAGTTAATAAAGTTTTAGTCTATTTTTGTTTTTGATTTAGTAGATTTTAGCTTAACATGCAATAGATTTCGTACATAAAAGTGGCAACGCCGCCGTGACAGCTGTTTTTACTGTGTTAAACATCAAAAATGGCGAATAGGAGCATGCAGAATTTATTATTTTGGCGAATTTCAGCAATACGTCATTTTAATCCAGTATTCTAATAAAAAATTTTGAATTATACCATACTAATATGATATAAAAAAAGGTTAGTACACAAAAATACTTCTATTTTATAAAAACATGTCTCAAATGAAAATGGAATTTAAATCGTACAGCATCCATCTTCATCATATTTGTAAATATATGATAATAAATTCTAAAATATACAATAACACACTGACAGTGATAGTAGTTTAAATACGAATATGAAGAAAAAAGACTATGTCACCATATTTCCATAAATGTTTTTCGTTTGACTAGTATATTGCCGAAACTTCCCGAATCGGTGTTTATACGTGCATAGAATGCCAACAAAAGCTAATATCGCCTTCGAGAATAGATAGCTACAATAGACAGCTACAATAGACAGCTACATGTAGAAATCTACACTGCACGGAATCTAGGCCCAATTTCCATCTACGATTGGGCTGATCATTCCGTTAAACTTGGAAGGATCATTTTTATGCCTAGTATCGACAGTTTTGTTTATTTATAGTGCCTTTTAGAATAATGGATGATATATCTGAGAAAATTATATTGCTCGCTCGCATACATCACCGTGGATCTGGTTGCTGACCTGTAGACTCACAGTTTAGTTGTTCTTTGCACATTTTTTGCGTTCAGTATTGTATTAAGTGACCCTATCTCTTTGCTTCCCTTCACTAATCTTTTGTCTATCTCTTTTCCTTCTTTTTCCGTGTTTGTTATGGTTACTTCTACAATTCGTTATAGTTACTCCAAAATTCTGATACTTTTTAAAAACTATATACAGTCTTTGCCTCATTCATTTTGATATATTTTCTATTATTTGTTATGTCTCCCCTAATTTTCATATGATGATCATATGTGTATCTCTCATTGCGTTTTTGTTTGGTTTATGGTTTTATTTTTATATTTATTTATATTTATGGAGATGTATAAATAAACTATGTGGAAAAACAGTTTCAAAAACAAACATAAAACTGATAAAAACACAAAATAATGAAATACTAACTAACAAAACAGACATATCAAATGAATTTGTTGACTACTATACCGATTTAGGAAAACGATATGCAGAAATGATCCCTGAACCAACTGAATTTCGAGAAAACATACTGGAAATAAAAAATAGTATGTACCTGTCTCAAACAACTGAAAATGAAATTGAAGAAATTATAAAATCTTTAAAAAATAAAAAGTCACCAGGGCACGACAATATTAGATCTGAAACTTTAAAAGAAATATCAAAACAGATTTCAAATCCCTTAACATACATAATAAATTCATGTCTTAATTTAGGCATTTTTCCAGATATATTAAAAATTGGAACTATTAAACCACTATTCAAATCTGGCGAAGAAATATATTGTCAAAATTATAGGCCTATAACACTGATCTCAAATATAGGCAAAATATTAGAAAAAATAATTAAAATAAGACTTACAAATTTTTTAAAAAAATTTAATATACTATCTGAATGTCAATATGGGTTTCAAGAGGGAAAATCAACGGAAGATGCAATCTGTACTCTAACAGCTAACATCTACAAAGCTCTTGATAATGCAAAACCATCTCTTTGTATATTTGTCGATTTAGCAAAGGCATTTGATACGGTTTCACATAAAATACTGCTGAATAAACTTCAAAAATATGGTATAAGAGGACTTGCATATAACATCCTAGAAAGTTATCTGCTAAATAGACAACAACATGTTTCTATAGATAGAGAAATCGGTAAAGGAAGAATTATATCTTACGGAGTACCACAGGGAACAGTCTTGGGGCCAATTATCTTCAATATTTATATTAATGATCTATTTAGACTGAATATCACAGGTAAGATAATAAGTTTTGCAGATGACACAGCTATTTTCTATGATGCAAATACATGGAATAACTTAAAACAAAAAGCTGAAACAGATTTTGCTACAATTCAAAAGTGGTTTCAATTTAATAAACTTACCTTAAATGTAGAAAAAACAAAATATATGCCATTTACATCATATGTTAATAACCTTCCAAATCTTGGCCCGTTAAAAATTGATGTAAAAAATGAAATTCCACATACATACGAAATTAAATATTTTTTTTTTTTTTTATTTACAATTTGCTTCAACCACAAGGGTTATTAGCAATGAACTGTATTTACATCAAATTACAAAATTTAGGTATATTAAATTTGGTTAATGAGTCCTATAGTACGTAAAAAATTAAGAGTCTTACATGAATTACTTTCACTTAAACAATCTTTAATTGTAGTTGGTAACTGTTGATGTTGCCGTTCTATAACGTAGAGGGGACAGTCTATTATTATATGTTGCACTGTTAGTTCACTATCACACACATAACACATCGGAGGGGCTTCCTTCTTTAATAAAAAGTCGTGGGTGATCTTCGTATGACCAAGTCGCAATCTGGACATGAGCACTTGGTCTCTTCTCTTTGTAGGATGTTTCGACGGTGATATACTTTGTTTGATTGTTCTTAATGTAGAGTTTGATTCGTTCCAATTTGTTTGCCATTTTGTCATGATCTTGTTTTTAAAATATTGCTTTAGATCAGTATGAACGCAAGTAGTTATGATGTCTGTTAAGGGATTCTCACTCGCATTTTTTGCTAATGTGTCAGCTTTATCATTTCCACTTATCTCGCAATGTGATGGTACCCAGAGGAACTGAACTAATCTTTGATTTTGTTGGCATATCAAGAGTTCCGCCTTAATTAAGAGGAGGATAGGATGTTTGGGGTATACCCGCCTCAAGGCCGTTAATGCACTTAGGGAATCGCTAATGATTATTGAGAATTTGATGTCATGTGTGTTAACAAACTTTAATGACTGGAGGATAGCAAAGAGTTCAGCTGAGAATATGGAGGTTTGGGGAGGGAGCTGGTAGGAACTGTTATAGTTATCTGTTGTGAAAGCCGCTCCTACTCCATTTGCAGATCTGGATGCATCGGTATAAATATGGATGTGATCATTAAAACCATTTAATATCTCTAATAATCTCTGATTGAAGATTTTTGCTGGTGTGTCACCTTTCTTGAATGCAGATAGGTTTGTATTACAAGCAGGGAGAGCAATTGTCCATGGTAATATGTATTGGCTGACTTTAAAAGTATTGTAAGTGTGTGGAATTATTGTGTCTAAGCTCTGTAACGTTGCTCTCACTCGATGATAAAACGGAGGATCCAATCTTTTCCCACAATTAAATGTCGATGGAAATCTATCTGTAAATGTGTTTTTATAAACAGGTACATGTGGGTTAGTTGATACTCTTAAGGCATACATGAGGCTAAGGTATTCTCTCCTGAGTTGAAGGGATGGTTCGCCTGATTCAACATACATACACTCAACTGAGCTTGTGTAGTGTGCTCCCAGTGCAATTCTAATTGCTGAATTATGAACTGTGTCTAGCACTTTCAATAGTGAACCTTTGGCTGAGTTGTAGGCAACAGCAGCATAATCTAGTTTTGAACGAATTAGGGTTTTGTATACAGTCATAAGAGTTTGGAAATCGGCACCCCATTGTTTATGAGAGATACTTTTCATTAAGTTAAGGCCGTTTTGAACTGACAGACGGAGAGAGTGGATGTGGTCTTGCCAAGATAGTCGGCTATCCAGTTTTACTCCCAAGAAGTTGATCGATTCTGAATACTTTATTGGTAAATTTTTTAGGAAGAGTTTCGGTGGATTTACTTGTTTCTTTGGAGTTTTACTGAAGATCATTGCTTTCGTTTTAGTGGGTGAAAATTCTAGGCCAGTAGTATTCGACCAATTCTCTAGTTTGTAAATGGCTTGCTGTATATGGGTCGTCATTGTTGATATATTTTTACCACGACAGAATATAACAAGATCATCAGCAAATAGACGGGCTTTGACTAATGGGCTAAGTGACTTAGCGATGTCATTGATGGCA
The DNA here is from genome assembly GCF_917563875.1 of Diabrotica virgifera virgifera. Lineage (NCBI taxonomy): Eukaryota > Metazoa > Arthropoda > Insecta > Coleoptera > Chrysomelidae > Diabrotica > Diabrotica virgifera. The sequence goes on from NC_065451.1 coordinate 170,370,701, forward strand.
ATAAGGAAAAGTGCAACACTAAGAGTAGACCCTTGAGGAATACCGTTTAATTGGATTTTAGAGTCTGAAAGAAAGTTGTCTATTCGAACTTTGAAGTTTCGCCTATATAAAAAATTATTAATAAACTTGATAATATTTCCTTTAATCGACCAACTTGACAGGATTCTTATGATATCTGATCTCCAGATTGTATCATATGCACGTGTTATATCAAAAAACACAGCCAGACATTCTTGACCACATCCAAATGACTCATGAATTACAGATTCAATATCCACTATGTTGTCTAATGTAGATCTGGACTTTCTAAATCCACTTTGTATAGGGCTAAGTAGCTGTCGATCTTCTAGGTACCACATTAGTCGGTTGCTTGCCATTTTTTCAAGTACTTTGCACATATTAGATGTTAGGGAGATTGGTCGGTAAGACTCTGGGTCCGATTTATTCTTGCCCTGTTTAAGAACTGGTACAATAATGGAATCGTACCAATCAATGGGGAAAACATTATTTGTCCAAATGAAATTATAAAGATCCAAAAGATATTGTTTTCCTTCCGTTGGCATAGCTTTTAAAAATGTCGTAGGGATGTTGTCAGGCCCTGGGCTAGTGTCTTTAACTTTGTTTAAAGTTTCTAACAGTTCATCCATCGTAAATATGGCATTTAGAGGTAAATTATTGTGGTCATCAAGATTTATACATGCATTATTAAATTTATTTTTATGGGCTAGGAAACTTGTAGATAGATTTTCGTCACTGCTATGTTGTTGGTATACGTTTGCTAGTACGGAGGCTATTTCTTGCTTAGTTGAATAAATATGGTTATGATGTTCTAGGTAATGAATGGTGTTAAATGATTTTTTCCCGTACATTCTGCTTATCATTTGCCAAACCTCAGAAGTCGGGGTAGATGAATTTAAAGATGATACATAATTTTTCCAGGCTTCTCTCTTACTCTTCTTTAAGGTGTATCTACAATACGCCCTTAATCTTTTGAATTCTAGCTGGTTATTTAAAGTTGGGTGCCTTCTTAATTTATAAAACGCCTTTTTTGACTCTTTAATTGCTGCTTCGCAGTGGGAATTCCACCACGGGACTGGAGCACGTTTTTTTGGAAATTTTGAATAACCTATGGACTCGTGAGCTATTGACGTTAAAAACTGTACGAGATGGAGTACTTTGGAGTTAATATCAATGTCTGTATCAAAGGGCTGAACCAACTGAGAAATTTTTTGTGAAATTAAAGAGGAATATAGAGACCAATCTGCATTTTTCAGACACCATTTATTGGATGGAATTGATGAGGAGATATGGTTATTGTTCGTAATTAGGATAGGAAAATGATCGCTTCCATGCAAATGGGATGTCACATCCCACGACAGAGTTGGTTGTAAGACAGGGTCACAGAGGGATAAATCTATTGGGGATCCATTGCCGGTGGAAATATTGAACCTTGTGATTCTTCCATCGTTAAGGATATTCATATTAGAATCTGTAACAATTTGTTCGATTTTACGTCCCAAGGAATCTGTTTTTTTACCTCCCCAAAGTATATTGTGGGCATTAAAATCGCCTAATATAATACGCGGTTCTGGAATTTGATTGAAGAGTTCAGTTATTTCTTTTATGGACGGGTCTAAGTTCGGAGGAAAATAAATATTACATATATTGACTTTGTGGGGGCCTTTTATAGATACTGCTGTTGCCTCCAACTCAGTTCTTAAACGTATTACTTCGGTATTAAATGAGTTATGGACATATATTACTACTCCCCCACTAGCATGGCTAGCAGTTATTCTGTTCTTATAATACGGAGTATAGTTTCTTAAATTATGACAGTTATCTTCTTTGAAGTGGGTTTCTTGTAGGCATATTACAGATGGTTTAAACTTAGCTATAATTAATTTAAGTTCTTCTAAATGGGTGTAATACCCATTTAGGTTCCATTGCAGTATACAGTTGAATGTTGTATTAAATTTCAGCAGAGGCGTCGCTGCTGTATTCACTGTGATCAGTAGAGAAAGCGGATAATAATAGCTGTTTATTAATCTTAGTTTTTAATCTTGTACAGCGACTTTTCAGATACTTGGGAGTTAATGCTGGATGGATTTTAGTTAAAAAATTGAGTAGTCCTTCGATATCTTCTGTATACGTTTTTGCAATGCTGAGAGGATCTGCAGAGCCGTATGCATTTTCAAAGAAATCAATTAGTTCTTCCTGGGTTAAATATCCGTTGTCAGAATTATCTTGGAAAAAAGAACTAGTGCATTTAATAAGATCTTCTGCTAAAGTCTTATTATCTTCAGGAATAGTTTTTGCTTTCTTAGATTTACGCAGAGGTTCTTTAAATGGGTTCTGGTCTACTGATGTTGAAGGAGACGTTATTTCTGACACCGCTCGTTTAGACGATTGAGTGTCAGAGGGTGTAGGAGGTTGATTTTGGCTGTGATTATTCATTTCAACATTATCTGGCTGGATAGGTGTTTGAATGGGATTTGAATCAAATAGAGAAGTATTGGTTGTTTCTTTTGATTGTGGACTGGTGGATTGTTGCGAAGATTGTGAAGGATGGATAGTTGGCTGAGCATCTGTTATGATAGGGTGGCAATTTTGGATATAATTTGGTTGAGCAGTAGGTGATGAATTTTCGATAGATGTTTGAGTGTTTGTATTTTTTTTGCACTGAGAGGCTAGATGACCTTGTTCTTTACAAATGTAACAAGACTGTTTTTCAAGTGAAAAATAAATTCGATAATTGATTTGTTCATAGTTAATTAATATAGACTCAGGAATATTTTCCAGATTTTTAGGAGAAATGTAAGTATAGCGTCGGAAACTCAAGATATGCTTAAATAAAGAGTTAGTTGTACCTATTCTTAGAAAATCCAATGGAGTTATTTGATGAATTGCAAAATTTTGTAGTTGAGTCTCTATAATACTGTGAGGTATTGATGGGGGGACATTAGAAATTATCAGTTTTTCGCTTGGTGTGACTAACTTCCTGGCTTGGATACGTTCCTGATTGATTACTATTGTTCCATTATCTGTTCTTAAAAATTCGGTGACTGTTTCTTCAGTAGTAAAATATACGCAAATACGATCATTTACAATCCTGGAAATGGCGAGAATTTTATTGGGATCGACTTTAGTTGCTATGGCATTTAAATAATCTTCAATTTTTGTATTTGGAAGTGAATTGAATAAAATGGCTTGGTTTTTGCTTGCGAATTTTTTGTTAGGTTGAGTCAGAGCGGTTGAATATAATTTTGATTGATTGGATGGATTAATGACATCTTGAGAATTTTGAAGTTCAGAAGATCTCTCCTCTGAAATTTCCTGCATATTGGGCCTATGTTGCCTGATTACGGCCCTTGTGCTTGGACAGGTTCATTAGTAATTAAGCTACTTAATTACCTCGTTACTGGTATTTATAACCGTTGTTTACTGTTTGTTGATTAAAAAATAGTAATAAAGATGATCTAACTTACAGTTTGATCCCAAAATCGGATTAAGCACTATATAATACACTATTATACCAACTTTGATAATTTTCTAACAAGTAAAACCACCTTAATTTTGATAAAAACTAAGAGCTAATCGGAAACACTGTTTACTAGTTAAGAAACCAGTTTCGGACCACGAAATTAAATATCTAGGTATAATAATTGATAAGCATTTACGATGGAACACCCAAGCAAATAATATAGTAAATAAATTAAGAGGACTCTTATCAAGATTTAAATTTTTAAAACAATTTTTAGGAATAACTCATTTACGAATTATTTATTATGCACTTATACAATCTCAACTCACATATGGTCTTTTAGGATGGGGTGGAATACGCAATAATTACTTACATTCTATAAATATTATTCAGAAATGGATAATTAGAATTATATACGGGAAAAATTTAAGATATTCTAGTGAGCTGTTATATAATGAAAGTAAATTTTTAACTGTACGTAAATTATTCTGCTATAAAGCCCTTATACATATACATGAAAAAAAGATAATATTAAATTTTAACAGTCATGCCCATCAAAGTAGATATATAAAACATAATGCAATTCTACCAAAATGTAATAAATCCATCCTCCAAAGATATGTTGGTTACATAGGGCCCAAATTGTACAATTTACTACCGGATAATTTAAAACAATTTAAAAATTATAAAAAACATAGGTATAAATATGAAATTAAACAATGGATTGGGAGCAAATCAACAAAATTTTGCGAAGAACTTATTAATGGACAATTCTAATAAATAAACTTAAGTATGAAATAAATATCGAAAATAAAGTTTACATCTATAGAGATTTTTATTATCAACTGCAACATTACTTGAATTGATGGACACATTTATATCACAAATTACATATAGTAAAATTAGTATATTTTTATTTTTTTCTTATTTAATGTTAGAGTTTTTAGTATTTTTATAAATTCCCATATAACTGTATACATTTATACAATTGTTAAATATTTTTTGTTTTTGTTTATATTGTAAGTTAATATATCATATTTTTAAGTCTCACGCACAAGGGGTGCTACTTTTGTATGTATATTAATAATATATATACAAGGTAGCTCAACTTCAGTGAGTTATTTATGTTTATTTAGGTAGTACTCATTATGCTTTTTATTTTTTGTAAATCTTTATTGTTGTTCCTAAATAAATATTATTATTATTATTATTATGGTTAGTACGTATCTTTTCACTTCTTCAAATTTCTGGAAAACTTTTTCTAGATATTTTTTGTTCTGCACTATTCCTTTGCTATTGAAAATACTGGGTTGAATAAATTGATAGCGGATCTTATTGTTACATTAAATTAAACCTCTGTTGACTGTGAATTGTCTTCGTCCATTTTTACTCTATTTTTCGTGTTCCTAATCTCACTATCCGTTTTGAGTATTTCTATTGTTCTCATAGCCTTACACACAGCATCATTTGATTTATAGAGTCTTGCGCATTTTATAAAATTGAGAAATATCATAGTAAGTATTTATTTGGTATATTCTTCCTTTTCTAAACCATTCCTGGTATTCTCCGATCACTTTGTTATCAATGTTATCATATTTCATTATTCTTTTTCTAATAATTTTTGCAAATATTTTATAGACTACCTGTAATACCTCTATAGTTTTCGCACTCTATTTTTTCTACTTTTTTATAGATAGGACAAATAGAGCACTATTCCATTGTCCCGGCATTTCTTCCTTTTGCAAAGCTGCTAATCTTAAGCGGAAGGTTTCTTCTTTCAGTCTCTCTCCACCTTCGTTAAAAATCTTAGCTGTGATACTACTATCTCTTGCCCTTTTGTAATTTTTTTAAGTCTCATATTATTTCTTTTACATCGTTCAAAACTAGTTCCTCGCACCTCCCTTCCATCTTCATGCCAATTCTCATTTTTCTCTAGTTCCTCTTGATAGCCTGTATTTAACAGATATTTTCATGTGTTAAATCTGATCATCTGATCATAACATATCAGGACATCTGTTTAATTTGTTCTCCCAGAAGTAAATCTTGATTGTTTCTGCAATATTTTGTAGTATTATTTTTGGTTTCTTTAGATTTCTTAACTTCCTGTTAGAAATTGTTTACATCTTTTTTATGTTGGTCTGTTCTATGTTTTTTAATTGCTTTTCTATTTGTTCTCTTTTCTTCTTTCTGCAAATTAGTTGTTTTCTTTCTGCAAATTACCTTTCTTCTAGCAACAATGTTTTCGATCACAATTTGGGTATTTTTCCTGTGTCTTTATAGTTTTGCCCTCCTTTTTGCCAAAGCATACCTGTATTCTTCATCGAACCAGTCTTGGAATATTAAATTTTAATCATATTATATTTTATTTTAATCTCCTTGATTTACCGCTTTCTTATATAAGAAATCAATAGCTATATAGCAAAGCAACAATGACAGTACAATTGGATGAAACCACAAAACCCACACCTTAACTTAAAACTTAACAGAGGAGTGCGACAGGGAGATGTTAGTTCTCCTAAACTATTTACGTTAGCACTGGAAGATGTTTTCAAAACAATGAAATGGACAAGCATAGGAACAAACATAAATGGAAAGAAGCTAAACCACCTAAGATATGCAGACGATGTAGTAGTACTAGCATCAAGTTTTGAAGAACTTCAAACCATGCTAACCGAACTAGCAAATGAATCCGAACAAATAGGTCTAAAAATGAATTTTGCCAAAACAAAACCAATGACAAACACACAAGATAATAGAAACGTAATACTAAATGACACCACAATAGAAGCGGTTAATGATTATATATATATATTTGGGAGAGATAATAAAAATAAGTAAGGAAAATCAAACAGCGGAGGTAAAAAGAAGGCTCAGATTAACCTGGGCAGGATTTGGCAAATTAAAATGGGTCTTAAAGAATAAAAAAATACAACAATACTTAAAAACAATAGTGTTTGACCAGTGCATACTCCCAATTTTCACATACGCATAACAAACATGGACCTTGACCAAGGCAAATATGGATAAAATAATTAAGACACAAATAGCCATGGAGAGAGCAATGTTAGGAGTAAAATTAACAGACAGAAAGCAAACAACGCTAGACAAACGGACAATACGTGGAATACCACGATACAACAATGGAGACCATGGACAGGAAAAAGAGCAAGAGGACGACCCCAGATGAGATGGGGAGATGACATTAAAAAAATAGGAGGAACGCACTGGAAACAGAAAGCACTAAACAGAAGCGAATGGAGAAAACTGAGGGAATCTTATGTTCAAATTGGACGAATTAAAGGGCAAAAGAAGAAGAAGAAGAAGAAGAAGAAGAAGAAGAGATTTAGCGTTACAGCCAAGTTAAATAAATATTTTATCAATCTTCCTAATACAGTGCGTAAATCTTTCAGCTGGACATAGGCATATTATAGGCAATATACATTGAGGCAAGTGCGGCAGCTGCGCTCTCTCGATGAAACTGCCATCGATAGACGGCCGCAGACGTTTTTAAGTATTTGAGGCTAAAGCGGTACACAAATTTCGCTAGCGCTAACACAGACGGAGCGGCGTACGTCGACTGAACCCCCGCGGAGAGGTCGAAAGCGACGCATCATTTACTTTACTTTTATGCAGTGACACACACCAGGCGCTCTTAAATTTTTATTCAATCGACGTTCCCGCGACCCATGCTAGAACCCATGTGTCGCCAATCGGTTTTACAACATCGTACGACATATCATAAATGCGTGTATAGTGGTACAACACAGACGTTTGGTCTGTTTTTTAGCTAATTTTGTTGTGAGTTTTGCAAAATCTTGTTTAACACCCTCAGCTCAGTGACGGTTTAAGGCATCATGGGGCCCTAGGCGGCTACAAGAAGTAGGTCCCTTTATAGCTACCATTTACTTAAAACAATTTTACAGTTATTTGTGTTGTTTTGTTAAGTAGTTACTATAAAAATAAATTACGACAATGTAAAAAGATCATTTTTCTTTTTTTTTACTTCTGTTACTTTGCTAAAGATGTAAGTAAAATGACTGCATCTGATAAACTTAAACTTGGATTTTTTAATGTTTACTAGCAGCACTAAAACTTTCTAAAATTTTGGACCACATAATTGTTAAAAGAGCTATTTGATACTTAGTCACTTTCCTATATAGGTAACTTTTAAACTGCTTTAGCAGCATCAAATCTAACTGACCATCTAGAAAATTCTAGTATACTAACTGACATTTCACAACAACTTGTCAATAGTCAACATAAATTTGGCATTACCATAGCTAACATGCTAAAGGAAAAAAGTGATATTGTGCCGATGTGTGATTTTGCTCTAGGGATGAGTACCACCTCTTCGGAGGTGAAAAAATATACGTTCAAAATAAGTGCGGAAATGGATAAACTTATTAAATTCTAAGTAACTTACGTTCTACAGTTTTTATCACTAGTCAATACTTTTCAAGTTATTTGCGAGTGAATATGTTAATTTTTCAACAAAAAAAACACGTTTTTAGACCGATTTTCGTAAATAACTCAAAAATTAAGAATGTTATCGAAAAATATTAGGAAAAATATAGCATATACAAAAGTAAAAAATATGGTGTATGTGTGAAGTATGTAGACACAGTATAAGGAGAGTTGGAGCTAATGAAAAGTAAATTTTTATTCGACAAATTCCAAATCGAATATATCAACGTAAATAACCAAAGATTTAAGCACTTTTAACAACTTTTTAAAGTGTCAAAAAGCTTTGTTTTTGGTTTTTTTGTTTCTAGTATAAAAATTAGTAAGTTAAACTCAAACCAATGTTGGTTCCTTTTTTTGGCAAAAAAATCTAGAAAATCACCCCCTAGTTTGTACTTATGTATTAAATATTTATATGATCTGTACGTTTCACCGATTTCCAGTGCTTATATTTCAAAACAAAGTAAAACAAGTTGTTTTTTGAAATCTTGATAAAAAAAATGTTTTTTTTTCAAAATAACTGAAAAATTATTAGTGATACCAAAATTATGAAACAATAAAAAATGTAGATTTTGCTTTGCTGAATATTTTAGAGTTTTGTTTTTTTTTTGGAAAATAAAAACTGTTTAAGATGCGGCTGTTCAAAATTTGCATACACTCGTGATTAGTGACTTGTTCAAGCCCTTTCTACTACAGCCCTTTCATAAATAAGCGCTTTAGAGTGATAAAACTTACAGAACATATAAACAATACATAAGTAAAATAGCTTGTGAAGCGGTAACGATTAATTTCATTTGGGATGCCAATTAGGAGGTGATTTTTACTAGTTTTTTTACCCAAAAAAGGGATCAACTTTATTTTGAGCATATCTTGCTTACTTTTTATGCTAGAAACTTTTAAAAAAACAAAAATAAAGCTATTTTAAACACTTTAAAAAAGTTATGATGAGTTTTCCCTGAAAAGTTTTTGGATATTTCACGTTGAATTATTTGATTTGAAATTTGACGAATAAGAACATACCTTTTCTTAGCTACAAGTCTGCTTCTACTGTGTCTACAGACTTCACACGTACACCATTTCTTCACTTTTTTATACGCTATATTTTTACTAAAAATATTTTTTTGATAAAATACTTACTTTTTGAGTTATTTGCGTAATGCCGTTTAAAAACGTGTTTTTTTTGTTGAAAAATGAATATATTCACTCACAAATAATTCGAAAAGTACCTATTAACGTAGTCAAAAAACTCTACTGAACAAAAGTTGCTTAGAATTAGTCAGTTTATTTACTTCCGGACTTATTTTGACCGTATATTTTTCATCCCCGAGAAGGAGTGGACTCAACCTCAGAACAAAAGCACACATCTGCACAATATTACTTTTTTCTTTGACATGTAAGCTATGTGTATGCCAAATTTCATGTCAATTCAAGCTCTTCTTTAAAATCCATAGGTTCTTTAAAATCCGGAGGTTTTGCAATATTTTACCGTAAGTGAATGGATTATAAGGCCCATAGGTGGGTAGATTTTGAAAACAAAACATATTTCTCGAACCATACCAAAATAATTAACAGCTTCTAAGCAAAATTTGCTTGCAATGTTGATTACCAAATTGAGGGAATAACTATTGGAACATGGAATATAAAATTCGGTTGGAGATAACTGCTTAATTTTGCCTTGAAGTCGGTTGTTTTTCCTAATATATTTGCAGTGGCGGCTTGTGATTTTTACAATAGGGGAGGCTATACCTAACTCTAAAATATCTAGACAAATTTGCACTAACAAAAAAATACGCCAAAAAATGTAACGTAAGGCCCCATTTGTTGACCATTTTTATTTACATTTCATAATATTATCATAATTCATAATTTCATAATATCATATCATTTTAAAAATAATTAGTCTAATTGTAAAAGTTTAATACCAAAGTTTGTGTCGTTTATTTGTTAACAATTCCATCTTTGTAAGTAGATATGCATATTAAAATAAATACAGATTTGAAGTTTTGCAGTCCATACAGGTTAAAGGTTCACATTTTTTAAGATACTCAACTGAATTTTTTTAATTCTAAACGCGGCCTACTGCGAATCCAAAAACATGATAAATTGCCGATTTTTTGCTTTGCGTTACAAATATTGGAAAAAGTTATTTGAACAAATTGTTCCAAATATTATTCTAACCCCAAATACCAAATTTCATAACAAACTTCACACTTTTAGTTTTTTCATTATTTTTAGTCAGGACCCTAAAATTCATTGTCCCGAGATGCACGCAACGACAACGGAGCCGAGAAGCTAGTTAGCCTCCGTTGGTAAATCTCCGGGCAGCGTGTGATGGCACCGTAGATGCCACTGTTAGGAGACCGGGTCTCCTTAAACGCCTGCTACGCTGCGCAGAGCATTAGCAACGGAGGCTAGCCGGCTTCTCGGCTCCGTTCATGCATCTCGGGATAACCCATGGTCCTGCCTACAATAATAATAAAAAATCTGAGACGCAATCATGCGTTCTAATGCTAATGCTCCGTGCGTATGGATATTTAGTGATAATATGGAATTTATACGTTGTATAATAGTGAGAGTGCTTGTTGTTTTTCGCGATTCAAGATAAACAAAACAGTGTAGCGTGTGTAAAAAATTTATGGGGAGGCTAAGCCTCCCTTGCCTCGTCTGATGAGCAGCCACTGCATATTTGACAGAAGACAAAACAAAAAAACCTAGTTTGATTGGAAATGATAAATTAACCATTCTCCTTTTTCTTTGTCTCCGTTGGCCCTATTTGATTTATTTAACATTTTACATTTTATTTTTAAATCACTGCTTAAATATTTCAATATTAATTAATACATTTGAGCGGGACGCGGGCTCTAGGCGGCCGCCTAGTCCGCCTAATGTTTAATCCGGCGCTGCCTCAGCTGATGTAAATTACAGACTTGAACTATATAAATGTTTTACTCCCATATCAAGTTATTTTTATTTGGGACTCATTGTATTTTTATTTTTTTATCTTATAGCTTAATGGGCAACTTAGGTACATCTCTATCTGAAAAAAAGTAATGTACTTAATAAATTATTTTTCAAACTCTTTGAAACAAATTTGACAGTCAAACAGAATTTTCAAATCTGTAACCATTGACCAGTTTGAGTTAACTTGAATTATTTGTCAGAAGGATGGGCTATAATAAAAATAAAATTATTGACTCAATAAAACTAAGGATAATAAAAAGTTATCTTACCTTATTTAAAAATCCACTAGGAAGAATTTCCTGTAGCTGGCTGTATACCATTAATTACAAGTAAAATTTAATAAAAAATTTTGGTCTTGGTAAAAGATATATTATTTTAAAAAGCCCTATAGGGCTACAAACATCGAACAGAACGTTTTCGCTCTAAAAAGAGCATCATCAGTGTTGCCTAAAATAAGTATAACCATATTAATTATCAAAATGTTGAACTTAAAGTGATGACCAAGGTAGAATCAAAGTTTGGTTATACTTACAAGAACATGGTGAGCCAACCAAAAAATACGAAGGTCAAAGCCTTTCAAAAATGGACTAAAAGTCACATCAAAATGCTAACATAGCAAATTCCAAAGGATGGATATAATCCCTAAGGATATGGCCCTAGGATAACATATGACTCCCACACGTTGTAAGTGGGTCAAAGGTAACAAATTAGGTCATTATGTTACAAGAGCTGACAGGCAACTAAGATGTGAGATATCAAAAGCGAATCTGTCTGATGTCAAGACAACAATTGTCAATGGAACTTGAAGTATCATGAAAAATTGGTTACACAGCTACTAAATTTATAGTTGTTTATAGTACAAGCAATGATAACAGCTAACATCAGTGTGTTGGAATTATGAAAATAAAGAGTTAGTGAGAATAGATTATCTAGATGTAAAATAGAAGGGGGGAATTTGAGTACCCACAATCATCAATGAAGTGTACGTAAATTGATGAAGAAAGGTAGGCAAAACAACATACAGATAATGTAACGTATGGTTTATGTTTTGAAATTAGATAATTTATATTTGTGAACCAACACAAATGATGGCTGAGAGACTGGCTGAAAAACTAGAGACAAAATAGGGGTCGTGATATCAAATGCTGAAAAAGTTGTAAATGCAAAATCTTATTTATAAATTAATAAAATATAGATGGGTTCATCAACACAAATTTACAAGACTGAAAAGGTTGTATTACAAGCTTAGTCCAAATTTCTTTATTATGTCCTTTTATGTTAAATAACATCTAGGGCAAAGAAAAATTAATAACTTGGATAAAAGTGTCTAAGCTACAACTAAAGTGGGGTCAGATGAAGATAAGTGTTGAGTAAGATTATTGAGTATATGAGAAAATTAAAAATTGTGTTTATTTGAGATAGATGAGTTTGTGGTATATAAAGTAAATTTGACATCACTATTGAGACTAATTAACATTATTGAGAGACTGGGGACTCCAGAGACCAGGCAACCAAACAAACCAAATGATGAATGAAAGGTTGGCTGAATGGAATAACTACTAGATGTGTGAAACTTGAAAGATATATTGTACAGTATTATTGGTTGATTTAGTTTAGAATGAAATAGTTATGATTGGACACTAAACGAAAAACGGTTTGAAAAGATGATGTGGAGAGAATGGGATATATATTGAATAGATATAGTTGTGTACAAGTTGTGACAAATGGATGTTGCGGATATAGTTGAAATTGCTTTGTTTGGGAGAAGAAAAATTTTTTGAAGAAAGGATTAGATGATTATCGAAAATTGAGTGAACATGTGGATGTGTGTGAATAAGAAGAGAAAAGAAAGAAATAGAACAATATTGGTAGATGCGAATAATTAGGAGAAATAAAGTAATATAAGAAACAGATTTATAATGTAATTTATGAGAAAAGTTGACGATGTAACGGTTGAAAGTCACGATTGAAAGACACATGGCGATTAACACAATTTGGACTTCTCTGTTTCTCTTTGACTATTTCAAGATCCTCGTATAGGTCCAATCTCAGAAAGTTTTATCGGGAATGTTATGTATTAGGGATACGTTATCAGGGATATTGAGAGTATGGTTGTTTTGTTTAAGATGTTGAGAGAAGGTTGATGTATTCTCTCTTTTAGTATGTTCAAGTGAACGGGAGGCAAGTGACCTACAAGTTCTCCCTATATATGTGGCATCACAATCAGAGCATTGCAATTTATAGACACCGCTACGATTCATGTAGTTAATAGGGTCTTTGGAGTTGGAAAGGCACTGTCCTAAATTACTTGATACCTTAAATGAAATTTGAATGTTATCAACTGATCTTTTAATAATATCTCTAATATCTCCAGACAAACGTTCATGATGATATGGTAAGGAAGTGTAAATGGGTTTGGTGGTCGAATCTCTGGGGAACGCAGCCTCTCTCAAGACTCTCAGTTGTCTCTTATGGATAAACTTGTCTATGATGTTAGGTTCGTAACCATTATTGAAGGCTATTTGTTTGAGAATGTTCAATTCTTTGGTGTAATTGGATTGTGATAGAGGGGTAGTTTCTAAACGGTGTATGAAACTGTGAAATGCTGAATATTTGTGTGAAATGGGGTGATTAGATGATAGGGGTATGACATGGTCCGTCTGTGTTGGTTTCCTATAGATACTGAAATCGAAATGGTCATTTAATCTGGTGATAGTGAGGTCAAGAAAGTTAATGGATTGGGATGATTCTAGTTCCATGGTGAACTTAATATTAGGATGGATTTGGTTGATTTTAGAAAGAAGTGAATCAGCTAAATTAGAATTCCCGGCTATGAATAACAAACAGTCATCCACATAACGAAACCAGTGTAGAATCTCCGGATTTTTCATGATCTGTGTGGATTCTAGATGATCGATGAAAATATCAGCTAAGAGAGGGGATAGGCAACTACCCATGGCTAAGCCATCAGGTTGTCTGTAAAATTTGTTATTGAAAACAAAAAAGTCTTGAGCTAGACAAAATTGTAATAATTGGATGATGGAATCTGTAGTAGACATGGTGATTGAACTGGCTCTAAGAAGAGAGTGTACCAGATTAATAGTTTCTTGTTTAGTGACAGAAGTGAAAAGATTGCTAACATCAAATGAAAGCATAGTAATGTTAGGACGAAGATTTATTTGTTGGAGTTTATTGACTAGATGACTAGTGTTTTTGACTGAAAAACGAGGGGTGAAGTTCGTCAAAGTATTAATGAGGTTCAATATAAATTTAGAAAGAATAGAAACAGGAGTGTTAATGAAGCTCACAACTGGACGAATAGGAATGCCCTCTTTATGTATCTTAGGTAAACCATACAGTCTAGGTGTCAACGGGTTACTTGGTATTTTATAATACCTTATTTATTATTTTATTTTTTATGCTCTACAGGCCGTGTATTCAGGAACGCGCCAAAGTAATTTCGGCGCCGTCGTGCAAAATATTGATAAGAGCCTTTATCAAAATTACCAGGATAGAGATATGTATTATAATCAATCACTCCTTCACATTTAAACGTGAAAAACTATGAAATTTTTCTACATCTACCTACATTTTTTTGAAGGAAACAATAAGTACACAGTACACTTATAAAAAGTAATATGTTCCTCTTCTTACTTCTTGTATGTAGGCTTTAAAGCCTGTTTCTTCTTCAATATTAGCCTCTTAAATTGTTTAAATTATCGCATCATATTTTTCTTGGTCTGGTAATACTTCTTCCTCTATTTGGTGACTTCTCTCGTGCTATGCTAACAACCATTTATCAGTGGTTGGTTAGCATGGTTGTAACCATTAACCTAAAATATTTTAAAACGTCTGCAGCCTTGGCGACGGCAGAGTCATCGACAGAGCCCGTTTGCCACCGTTGTCTCAATGTGTGTTGCCTCGGTATTGCCTCTAATAAAAGATTTACGTACTGTATATAAATATATATTATCCATTCCATTCAGCGTAAGCCATAAGAATTCATTATGCGACCCAATTATTCACAAATATTTACCTACGAAATAAAAATAAAAACGAGATCATAATAATATAAGGGTCAGCCTCCGGCATATTTCTCGTTCTAATGAAAAACCGTACGCCCTGCAGTTCTCCTCTGAAGGGCGGTTCGCAGGGAAAACGGAAAGGGATTAATTTCGTCTACCTCGAGGCACATAAGCGGCATTTTAGTGAGACGAAGTGCCACATTGCAAACACCAAAATCACTAAACATTTATCACTGACGAACTTCTGCTGTTTATGGCTGCGATTTTTGCGGAATGCCAGCAGCGGGTAGGCAAGGCAGAAATAAATGCGAATCCATTAGTACCGAAACGAATGGGATACAAGTATGTTTCGATGGAGTTGGTGATGGCGATGAATGGCGTCAAAGTCAGTTTAAAATGTGTGTCAACGACGCTACTAGGCCATCACCATATATTAACGTTAATAGGATTACCTTTATACTGGGTGTTTAAAAATATTTTTGGGTGATTAAAAACGCAGGAATTACAAAAATGTAAATAGACATTATGGGAAATAATGTTTTTAATCTTTACATGTATGCTCAAGCATATTTTCTAACTAAATATTGGTAATTGGATTTAAAAGTAATATAATTGCTGATACCTTTTTTCTCCTGGAAGCCGTCTGTGATAAAACGGTCGTACAGCAACCAATTGTCTTATTGCTTATTCCAGCGGTTCCAGGGCTAATTCTGGCACAGAAATAGTAACAATCTTATTAGCCCAATAAATGACCGTTTTGGAGTGTAATTTCCAGGGGCAACTCCGAGTTGCATGAAAATTTGGATTTAGGTTCTACTTAGCCTCCACTTCAAAGTTGAATTTGTGCCGTTGGTTGCTTTTACTTGGGGGGTGATATTTACCCCTTATCGGGGGGTGAAACACGCGTGTTTAAAAAAAGGTCGGAAATGGATAAACTGACTTATTTTAAGCACCTTTTGTTCTATAAAATGTTTTACGTAAGTCAATACTTTTCGAGTTCTTCGCGATTTAAAATGTTGGTTTTTCAAAAAAAAAACTACGTTTTTAGACCGTTTTTCCCAAATAACTAAAAAATTAAATATTTTATCGAAAAAAATATTTTTAGCAAAAGTGTAGCCTATAAAAAACGAAAAAAAAAAATGATGTACCAGTAAAGTCTACAAATTGAGTAGAAGTAAAGTTGTAGCTCATGAAAAATACGTTCTTATTCGTCTAATCCCAAATCGAATAATTCAACGCGAAATCACCGAAGAAAGAAGCGTTTTTCGGGAAAACCTTATTAACATTTTTAAAGTATCGAAAAAAAGCTTACTATTTGTTTTTTACAAAAGTTTACAGCATCAAAAATAAACGAGTTACACTGAAAAAAAGTTGGCCCCTATTTTTTGGTAAAAAAAATCGTGAAAACCTCCCTCTATTTAGCACCCTAAATGAAATTAATCGTTTGACTTTACCATCTATTTTAACTGTATGTGTATTGTTTATATGATCTGTAAGTTTGATTGTTTTGAAGTGCTTATTTTTGAAAACATTTGGATTTATAATAAAAAAAAATTTTCAAAAAATTTTTGAAAAATTTCATTTTTTCAAAATAACTTAAAAAGTATTAGTGATAAGAAAAACCTTAAAGTGTAAAAAAATGTAGGTTTTGCTATTAAAAATATGCTAGTTTATTTTGTTTCTCCGTAAGACAAAAATTGGTTAATATATGGCTGTTCAAAATTTGCATACACTCATGATTAGTGACCCATTCAAGCTTTCTCAATTATAACCATTTCAAAAATAAACACTTTAAACGGGTGAAACTGAGAGATCATATAAAAAATAGATAGGTAAGTAAACTGTTTGTAAAGCGGTAGCGATTAATTTCATTTGGGGAGCTAAACACGGCGAGATATTCATGATTTTTTACAACAAAAAAAAAAGAGGACCAACTTTATTTTGAGCGTAACTCGCTTATTTTTAGTGCTAAAATTTTTGTTAGCAATTAAAACAAAGCTTTTTATAAACACTTTAAAAAAGTTTAAATGGGTTTTTCCTGAAAAGTGCTTAATTTTTTGTTGATTTCACCTTAAAATATTCGACTTGAAATTAGACGAATAAGAACGTATTATTCATGAGCTACAACTTTGTTTTTATTTGATTAATAGATTTTACTGATACATCATTTTGTTGGGTTTTTTATAAGCTACACTTTTGCTAAGGGTATTTTTTTTCGATAAAATATTTTTTTGAGTTATTTGCGAAAAACCGTCTGAAAACGTAGTTTTTTGTCGAAAAATCAACATTTTCAATGGCAAATAACTCGAAAAGTATTGACTTACGTAAAAAACTCTATAGAGCAAAAGTTGCTTAAAATCAGTCAATTTATGCATTTTCGGTCTTATCTTGAACGTATGGTTTTTCACCCCCGAGAAGGGGTGACTGTCACCCCCCAAGTAAAAGCAACCAACGGCACAATTTCAACTTTGAAGTGGAGGGTAAGTAGAACCTAAATCCAAATTTTTATGCAATTAGGAGTTGCCCCTGAAAATTACACGGTATCGCCGAATTTCCCGTTCATTTACTAGGCTATATTCTCTAACGTGTTGCTTGTTTCGAAACGTTTTAGAAATAAAGCATGAAGCCTTCTATGCTGATACGTCACCAATATACAAAGCACTCTGATGTGGTTGCTAAGCAGATTTTTTTTACGAAACAGCAGATTGGTTGGTAAGCAGATTTTTTTACTTTTTTTACGAAAGAAAATAAATGCATGTCTAGCTTTGTAAATATGATACTAATTTAATAGAGGCATCCTACCTTGCTAGATGTACAATTGCAATGGATGGAAAGCCTCCCACAATAGGTGAGACCCTTTTACTACCGGCCGCTGTGGAAATGCCCCAAACCGTGTTAGGAGAAAAAGCAATCAAAGAAATTAAAACAAAACATTGTCAAACAATACAGTGAAAAGGCTAACTACTGATATGTCTTCCAATATTGAAGAACAGCTTTGTTTAAAACTTCAAGAATGCACATATTTTGCACTTCAAGTGGGTCAAAGATACTTCACAGATACTCGTATTTTTACGATTTGATTTTTATGAAAAAGTTATAGAAGAATTGTTGTTCTGCAAATCAATTGAATCAAACACTACATAGGAACGCATATGTTAGGTAAATTGACAGGGTTAGCAGCAAAAATAAAGAAAATTGCTCCTGAGTGCCTAAGTAGATATTCTGTCATACATCGAGAGACAATTAGAAATAAATAGTAGATATATTTCTAAAAAATTAGGATCGTAGTGGGGGGCTTCCTTTCCGTTTCATGACGACCCCCTCCCCCCCCCCATGTTTGGTGGTAAAAATCGCCAAAATCTTCAAAACATTTCAGGTGGTACGCAGTTGCTATAAGGTTTGGAACCCCTGGCTTATTCCATCAAAATATATATTCCAGGATTCTTGAACTCTGTACAACCATATACAGGTCTAGCGGATGGCTATCATATATTTATATAGTCCTTTCGTTGCATCCAAAAAGCGTTTGCCCTCTGGGATCCAATTCCTTGCACTCATGCAAGACCGATTGTCTGCCTCTTTTAATTATGTTATTACTTATTATTGTGAGCTGATTTTTGCTTGTTTTCCGCAGCACTAGAGTCCTATTAGCACGTGTCTGTATAACATACATATTTTCATGTGTTCTACAGAGTATATTTTCACAGTGTGAGTTGTGTTGGCTTCAGATACACACTTTTTTCAGAAGATACTTTTTCTCACTCCGAGGCAGGCACTACCAGGGCCAGCTCTGGGAGAAATATTTTGTAGCTGGTGTTCTTCTGGCAAGTGTATCAGCTTTTTCACTGACATATATTCCTCGATGAGCTGAGAACAATGTAACAGTGTTATGTTCCGCCTAGGGATGGCGGTTTTTGACAAAACACCGGTTTTCGGTTATACCGGTTTTTTTTGCTTACGGTTTAACATGACGGTTATATCCGGCCAAGAAAACCGGTATTTTCCAAAAACCGGTTTTCGGTTTTTTTAATCCAATAGGTTGCAATGTTACAGTTACAATGCACTTTAGTTTGCGATACTTCACTCGACTCGATACTCGATATCAATATGATCAAAATTAGTACTATCGAAAGAACATCAATATCAATATAAATAAAACACTCTGCATGGCGTACAGCACGAGAAGAAGAAGAAGATATACAATTATATTTTTCATAGATTATTATAGAGAATAGTGGTTGTATGTTAGCCTTGTGTGACTGGTATGAGGTATAGTACCTTTAAAAATATTTTAGAAAACTTTAATCTTATTACAAAGTCATTTGTATTTGAATAATATGGTTAAGTTTTCATTCCAGGTAGAAATTATAAATTTTAATCTATTGTATATAATCATTATACCTGCTATTCAGTATGTTCACTAGGGTGGTGCGAAAAAAGTCAAGTTGATAATCCCGTGTCGCTTTACTGCGGAAAAGTTGCGATTGGTAATTACAAGAAAAACAAACAAATAATTATTCAAATCGGACTTTACCTTCCGATCCGGCAACAGACCTAGAGATTATGAAAAAAATGAAATTTTACCTTTTTTCAAACATTTTTTATTTATCCTTCGGGTACGTTTTATTTATCGCTATTGATTCAATAAAATTGTGTTTTGACTAGGAAAGTTTTGGGGTAGTTCTGATTTCTTTCATTATATATGGATTTTGGGGTGCTGAATCCGAATATGAAGTTTGCAGACAAAATATCGTGACGGAACAGTGAAAAAATCGCGAAAAAAGCGAAAAATTTCTGCTTTTTCTCGCTTTTTTTCTTAAATCTCGAAAACTATTAACTTTTAGTAAATCATCTGTTAACATAAATTAAAGTACTTCAAATTCTCTACAAATATCACTATTTACTTTTTTTTTCAGACGAACCGTTCGGTCGAAAGTGCAAGTTGAAAATTGCAAATTTTGAATGGTCTCTGCAAAACCCACTTTATTTTTTATTAGAATGCTGTCATTAGTGTCATTTGATAAATTTCTCCTAGATTCTTAAAAATACATAATACATTTCTACTACTTATTAAATAAATAAGAATTATTTCCAATCTTTCTTCTTTTTTTCATGACAGAGTAAGATTAATTAAGCTGTTAATAGCGTGAGGTCGTAAAAATTACAATGATGTAAAAATGATTAACGCTTACTTGAAGAAAGATGAGGAGGAGAGGGAACTTAAAGACGTTCTACTGCACCACCTTTTAATTTTAAAACTCAATGTTTTATGTGTCGTCTCGTCGTAACACTTGAGTTTATAGAACAGCAAAGTTAAAAGACAACCAACCGCAATATGGTGTATCAGGTTCGAGTTTTAAAATTTAAAGAAACTGTTATAAAACGAGCAAAAGAACGTGATGATCAGTATGGCAAAGCCATAATCAAACGCCTTTTTCCTGTCTCAGACCTAGTAGCCTCTGATTGCCGGTATCATAGTTTATGCATGAGAAAACTGTACAATCGCCCAATCACTCAAAGAAAGATTAAAAAATCGGGTCCATTTGCCGATGATGTTGAAAGAGCAATGTAAGATGTTTACAATTATTTAGAGAATAGGGATGGGGAGTGCCAATTTTTGCTCGATGAGTTGATCGACCAAATCAAGTGTAAATATCGTCCTGACAAAAAGACAGCCAAAACTCATCTACTCAAAAAATACGGAAGCGATATAATTATTACCATGTTCCGAAACAAGAAGTCGGTCGTTTGTTTCAAAGGCACAGGTTACAAAATCTTGAACGACGCTTGGTACCAACAAGCGTTAAAAAATGGAAAAGAGGAAAGACTACGGATTTTTCAGACGGCTGCTGCCATTATTGTTGAGGATGTCCGGAGCCAGGTTTATGAGACACAGGAATACCCCCCCACCGGATAAGTTTTTAGAAGGAAATGAAGAACTACATCCTGAAACACTACGTACAATTATGGAAAAAGTTGTACTTCATAAAAACGTGGGGAGTATGATAACTGGAAGAAGAAAAGCAACGCGCTTGCTCATAGTCTTATAGCAGCGGTAAGGCCCAGATCATTCGTCTCACCAGTCCTTGTAGGATTGGCCGTGTTGCTCTACAAAAAGTACGGATCAAGAAAATTGGTTGATGTAGTTTCCTCTTTGGGGTTTTGTTCATCCTATAAAGAAGCTATTTGTCTGAAAAAATCAGCAATCGCAGGCGATCCGCAGAAAATTGACCAGCCATGCTTTACACAGCAGGTGTACGATAACGCTGATTTTAAAGTACACAAAATCGACGAATACAACAATTTTCACGTCATGGGTGGCATTTCTTGTATTGCACCAAAACATGCAGTAGCACCTAACCAATCCATTTCTCGGTTAAAAACGAAACTCACGTCTGAGATTTATGCAAGTCAGGGAGCTGTTCAACTAATTCATTTTGAAAGGACAAGACCTCAAAGTTTATCAGAAATCAAGATAATAGATCCGAAGGGAATGTTCACACCAACTGAAACTGTGACTCCATCTGTGCCTGATCTTCTGTGGCTCTATGGGAAAAGTAGAAATATTCCCGGCCTCTTAGGATGGAATGGATTCGTGGAAGCTGTCACAAGAAACATGCCATATGAACTAACATTTATTGTTTACCAGCTATTTATCAACGCTCCTCCAAGTGATTATGATACAATATTTACAGAATTGTTGAACAGAGTAGAGAAAACTAAATTCTTGAAGCAAGTTACATGTCTGGTGGCATTTGACCAACCCCTCTACCTCAAGGCAAGAGACATCCGTGCTAGTCGTCCCGATGATCCTGATCTGTCAAATGTTGTTATAAGGCTCGGTGGATTTCACTATTGATGTCCTTCATGGAGGCAATTGGTTGCATTATGCAAGGTGGTGGATTGGCTGAACTTTTCAATACCATATATGCGGCAAAATAAACCGAAAAAATTATCTCTGGTCACGCTTACACAAGGTCAGTACGAGCTCATATGTTGGCTCACAGAACTCTGGCCAAAATAATGATTAAGTCAATGGCCCTATTATCAACAATGGTGGATCAATTAGAGGAGATTTTGTTCAACTTAGACAGAACAGTGATTCTTTCTAACGATGTAAAAATATTGTAAAATATGTGCCAGAAAATTTTAAATCCAAGCTTCAACTGTTGGCAGAACGTGGCCCCCTGTCTGGCCTGTTGTGATACTGAATTTGTACAATTTCGACTTTTTTCTTTCTTTTTAATTATTTGTGCAGAAAACTAGCAGAAATGGATCAAATGACAGCATTCTAATAAAAAATAAAGTTTTGAAATGTAAAAAGTGGGTTTTACAGAGACCGTTGAAAATTAGCCATTTTCAACTTGCACTTTAGACCGAACGGTTCATTTGAAAAAAAAGTAGATACTGATATTTGTAGAGAATTTTATGTACTTTAATTTTTGTTAACACTCCATTTACTAAAAATTAACAGTTTTCGAGATTTAAGCAAAAAAGCGGCAAAAAGCAGGAATTTTTCGTTTTTTCGTGATTTTTTCAATGTTCCGTCACGAAATTTTGTCCGCAAACCTCAGATTCAGATTCAGCATCCCAAAATCCATATATAATGAAAGAAATCAGAACTACCCCAAAACTTTCCCACTAGGGGGCTCGTAGAGTACAAATTCACTGAATCATATAGTAAAATGTATTTACAGTTTGCATGGTAGAGTAATAAAAACAATAGATTTACGCATTTAACGAATATCTCCCGATCCCCCAAGGTCAATCAAAATCTATAACAGTTTGAAATTTTTGATGATTTTGATAAATTTAAAAACATTTAGTTATCTCATTCTTGTGTTACATTGTGAAGCTCTTCGCTTGTATAGATATTGTATGACAATATCTAAAAAAAACCCAGAACTCAAAACGAGGGGGTGGTTGCAGTAGCTCCACACGCACCCCTCCCTCCAAACAAAGAATGAGTGTATGTTTTTTACATTATTTACATAATATATGTACATTTCTTTTTCATCTGTTTGTGTCCAGCTCTTAAACATCAACTTTGTATTGTGATTTCTTGGTAAAATCTGGTAGCATGGACCTTGATTTAAATGTTTTCCTGATGAACCCATCTGTTGATTGGGGCCCACATACATTAGCATTAGACGATGCTTCCGTGGGCAACTTTAGACACCGCTCGTCAGCTTGCATGTGGCAGTGATAGTTTTGTACATTCCAGTCTGGCATGTCTCCTGATGTAATGCAAGAAGTGATATATTCATTTGAAACTCTTCGAAGAACTGGTGGAGAAGATAGTGTTGTAACATTCCAGTCTATTATTTCAGTGTAGTCCTATGCTTGAAAATTTAAAGTAGGATGGATGAAATTTCTAATACTTTTGCCATTGGCTTTAGTCTGTCCGGCTTTTAAGACGTTCCTTGGCCCTAGCTCTCTAATGTGTTTCCTTTCTCCCTACTACTTGAAATTTTAAAGCACAGGACTAAACTATTAAATAATAGACTGAAATGTTGCAAAACTATGTTCTCCACCACTTCCTCGAAGAGTTTCAAATGAAGATATAACTCCTTGTATTACATCGGGCGACATGTCACACTGGAATGTACAAAACTATCCCTGCCACAAGCCAGCTGTTGAGCGATGTCTACAGTTGGCCACGGAAGCATCGTCTAATGCTAATGTATGCGGGCCTCAATCAAGAGATGGATGAATCAGGACAACACTTAAACGTACATGCTGCCAGATTTTACCAAGAAATCACAATGCAAAGTTGGTGTTTGAGAGCTGGACACAGACAGATCAAAAAGAAATGTACATATGTAAATAATGTAAAAAACACACACTCATTGGGTGGTTGGAGAGAAGGGTGCGTGTGGAGCTAGAAGTGCAACCACCCCCTCGTTTTGAGATCTGGGTTGTTTAAATATTGTCATACGATATCTAAACAAGCGAAGAGCTTCACAATGTAACAAAAAAATGAGATAACTAAATGTTTCTAATTTTTAAAAATCATCAAATATTTAAAATTTGGATTTGAATATAGATTTTGATTGACCTTGCGTGATCGGAAAATATCCGTTAAATGCGTAAAACAATTTTTTTTAGTACTCAACCATGCAAAGTGTAAATAAATTTTAATATAGCGATAAATTAAACGTACTCAATGATAAATAAAAATTTTTGAAAAAAAGGTAAAATTTTATTTCTTTTTCATAATCTTTAGGTCCGTTGCGGGATCGGAAGATAAAGTCCGATTTGAATAATTATTTTTTTGTTTTTCTTGTAATTACCAATCGCAACTATTCCGCAGTATAGTGATACGGAATTATCAACTTGACTTTTTTCGCACCACCCTAATATTCACTACTCAAAATTTAACGACACTACTCAAATACAAATGACTTGGTAATAGGATTAAGATACGATTTTCTAAAATATGTACCTTGAAAGGTACTATACAGTTACTCGTTACGCATAAAACTATCACTATCTTTTATCTCACTTTTCAGCTTCATTGTCGGTTCCTTAAAGAGATATTTTTGTCTACCAGCACCGCTAATTAACATTTGAGATTTCGGTTCATTTTTTAGAGAAATCACTAGGAATTATTTAAAACATTTCTCTCAAACATTTCGACTACCTACCACAAACCTCTCACCATAAATCATTCGAGCTTACTGAATAATTAATTTGTACTCTTGATTTTATTCCTCGAAACCATTTAACAAACATAATAAGCCAGTTCGAGACAAGTCAATTAATCCCTTGTTCTCTCAGTGGTGTGGAGGAGATTGAGAAGCTGGGAACGGACTTTATAATACATATTTTAAAAGCAATAATTTATTGTTGAAACAATAATTTAAGAAAACCCTTTTGGTGATACACAAAAGCAAACTAAGTAGAAAATCCACAAGGAAAAAGTTTTCCTGTAGTGGGCTGTATTGTATACCATATAATACAAAAAACAATAAAATCCTTTATAAAAGGTATATAAAATCCCTAAAAAGGGCTACATCACAGAACTAGTTTTTGATTGGTTGACCAATCATCATTAGTGCTTACAATTAATAAAGTTGAGCTTGCTATAAGGGTTACAGTCCTTTTTCAAAATTTTCAGTTGGAAAATCTGTAACCATTATATCAAGAGATCTGTAACCATTATAGCAAGCTAAACTTTATTAATTGTAAGCACTGATGATGATTGGTCAACCAATCGAAAACTAGTTCTGTGATGTAGCCCTTTTTAGGGATTTTAAATATATACATTTTATAAAGGATTTTATTGTTTTTTGTATTATATGGTATAAAGCGAACTACAGGAAAACATTTTCCTTGTGGATTTTAAATTTGACGGTATGGTCAACTTGGCTAATCAATACATGCGTCTAGCCACCAAAAGATGTACTCTCAAGCGGGATACATGGTTCATCTCCCAATGTATCAATAACAATGTTTTCCCTAAATTTTGCATTGTCAAAACACCAAGAAATGTTCCAGTCAACTTAAAGAACACCTTCCAACTGAAAATTTTGAAAAAGGAGATGTGTAACAATTATAGCAAGCTCAACTTTATTAATTGTAAGCACTGATGATGATTGGTCAACCAATCGAAAACTAGTTCTGTGATGTAGTCCTTTTTAGGGATTTTAAACATATACCTTTTATAAAGGATTTTATTGTTTTTTTAAGTAGAAAATGATAAGTTTGGAACTCTTATAGGAGAAGATAGTAATTATAATCAAACAGATACAGAAGGAGGATACAGAAGAAATATATTCCAGCAACGTAATGTCACAGAAAGAGGTTAAAAAAGAGGAGGAGAGCCCTCATAATAATATATTAAAAGCAGAAGTAGCTAGAGCCATCCAAAGAATAAAAGATATATAAAGTTCCTGGTTCTCATAAAATAGATGGAGAAATCCTCAAACTTCTAAAAGATATGCAACACCTTTTCAGCATCATGTCTCTCTCCTATTTCGCTGCAGCCCAAGTTGGGTCTTGGCCTCCCCCACCATCCTCCTCCAAGTATCTCTGGCACTGGCTGCTCTCCTCCAGTTGTCCACCCTCAATATCTCTTTAGCATCGGTTCTCAGTTCCTCTATCCACCTTTTCATTGGTCTTTCTATCCACTGACGTCCCACCATAGTTCCATATCCAAAACCATTTATCAAATAGGAAAGTATTTCGATGATTATCTGCTTTCTTTATTCACACCGCTAGTAAAGAAGAGGTCTCCCAAAAAATACAAAAGCTACAGAACCATAAGTTTGATCAACCTTTCTATACATTTACACGATAGTATATATTCAATCCTCCAAGAGCAACTAGTCGAATATCAATTTGCATTTAGAAATGGACTTGTAATAAGTCCAATAACATAATAACTAGGAACATAAATAGTAATACGTATACACATATCTGAAAAGTCTAGGGATATATTTATAACATAATTAAAATTAATAAAAATAAATTCACGTGTTCATTTAATTTCAATTTAGTTTGTACAGTTGCTGATCTTATAGATTTTTTGTGAGTAAAACAGATCGGCAAAAGTGATAACGAATATTTGACAGAGAAAGGAAAAAACTATAGGTTTTATACTGCAGTAAATATTCTTCTAGTTTTGATTTTGTTAATCCTATAATACTTCTCTAAAATTCTAAAGGGCCGGTTGTTCAAACGCTAATCAACAAGTTGATTATAATTAAGTCCCCTTAACAACCATCAAATAACAACACCCCTCATTCGTACGTCAATCAGTTGATTGTAATCAATTATGTTAATTATCATTATGATAATTAACATAATTAATTAACATAAATAATTAACATAAATTATCATTATGTTAATTATCATTATGATAATTAACATAATTGATTGATTAATTAATTATTAATTATTAATTAATATAACAATTATTAACATAATTGATTAATAAATCTCATAATTGTAATCAATTATGTTTTCAACAACCCAAACCAAGTTGACATTGACAGTTGGTGACAGTAATTAAATATTTGATAATGATCAGTTGATTCCATTTTTGATTAGCGTTCGAACAACCGGCCCTTAGTGCATTGAAATAATTATTTTAGTAATTTAGTATTTAGTAATTATTTTAAGTAAAAGTGACGTCATGGTATGTCATTGATGAAATAACTTATTGACGCCCTATACAATATTCTATTATCTATTATGTAAGTATCTATACATTTTAACGTTTATTTATAAAACACCCTGTATTTTTCAGAATGGTAAAAAACAATAAAGTGTTATTTTGATTTAACAATGTTTACATTAATAATTTGACTTATTTTTGACAATTGACAGTTATAATTATAATATACCTACTTGTTAATTTTAGTTCTCTAATAAATTTTGTTAGTTAGTTACATAAATAAATTATTTAAAAATGGAAAAATGACTTGTTATTTGAGGAAGGTGGAAAAACCATATGTATAACATGGAAGTAAAGTGCCTTTTCCTCCCTTGAATGATTACAGCCCTCGGAGGAAAAGTAGCACTTTCTTCCCTTGTTATTCAAATGGCTATAAAGCCATATTAAAAGTTATTCTACTTTCCCGCACCAGTGCATGAAAATTTGCTTTCCCGCACTGGTGTGGGAAAGTGGAACTTTCAGAAAAGAACTGCGTGCGGGAAAGTGGCTGTTTTAGCAGCGCGGTAGAAAAATATTGTTTTTTATTATGAAATAGCGTCACTTAACTTTACATGAAATAAATAGGGCTGTAAGCCTTCTTCAATGTGGTATGCGGCAAACTAATGTAGCTGGACGCATGGGAGTCTCCCAAAGAGTTACAAATCAATTGTGGCGGCGTTTTTTGGCACTGGAAATGGAGCCTAACGTCAACTAGGACGTGAATGCGCTACAGCTGCAGCTCAAGACTGATTTTTTAGTGTTTACCACAAGAAAAAACTCAGCCTGGAAGGAAAACCTCACAAGAATGAGAAGCAAAATTAGATATGCGCGAAAGCGATATCAATGATGTGGTATCTATCTTGAGAGGCAAATCCTTCTAGGTGAGTATAGAAGACTAAAACAAGAACATAAACAAGAAATAAAAATAACAAAAGCTAAAAGTTGGGAAACCTTCGTATCAAGACACTTATAATTAGATATGTGGGGAATACCATATAAAATAGATTCTAAAAAAATTAGATGTCCGACAATGCTTTATACTTTAAAAAAAGAAGAGGAACATTTACAGAAAATTGGGAAGAATCGGCCGAAACATTACTAAATGTATTATTACCTCCAGATAAATTAGAAGGAGAAACATTAGAACAAAGAAATATAAGAGAAGAAATGATACAAGAATACCAAATAGAAGAAGAAAGAGAAATAGAGGAATTCACAGAAGAAGAAGTATATGAAAGTATGAGAGAAATGAAAAGAAAGAAGGCACCTGGACCGGATAATATTCATGTTGAAATACTTCAAGCATTGTCGGAACAAATAATTCCAGTACTAACATCATTATATAATGAATGTCTTAGACAAAGAAGGTTTCCCAATAATTTTAAACAAGCAGAAGTTATAATAATACATACAGGGGAAGATAAAGTTCCTGCCTTACCGAAATCATATAGACCGGTATGTTTATTAAATACAATGGGAAAGTTACAAGAAAAATTACTATGTAAAAAATTAAATCAAATAAGAACAGAAATTGGATTACATCCTGGTCAGTATGGTTTTAGGAAAGGTAGATCAACAGAAGATGCAATAAATAAAGTATTTGAAATAGTAAATGAAAGCGTAAAAAAGTATGTTTTAATGATCTTTATAGACGTGTCTGGGGCTTTTGACAATCTTTGGTGGCCGTCCTTCTTTGAAAGACTTCGAAAAATGAGATGTCCAAAGAATCTGTACGGCAGTCACAGAAACTACTGTCAAGACCGATATGCAAGCCTAAGCTGTCCAACAGGAAAAAAGACAAAACATATCACAAAAGGATGTCCACAAGGATCAGTATGTGGACCTATGTTCTGGGATGTAATGCTAGAGGAACTGTTGGAACAATTGACTATAGATCCTGAAGTGCTTGGAAGCATAGCATATGCAGATGATTTGTTGTTGATCATAGATGCAAACTCAAGAAGAGAATTAGAAAATAAATCAAATGAAGTATTAATAAGAGTAAATGATTGGATGAATAAAGTAAAATTAACAATGTCAGATTCAAAAACAACATATAGTTTAATAAAAGAAAATTTAGAAAGAGATCCAATTATAAAAATTAGAGGGAAAACAACAAAAAGAAAAATGGAAACAAGATATTTAGGTATTATAATAGACGAACAAAAATTATTTACAAAACACATGAGTTGTGTCTGTGAAAAGGCAACAAAGATCATGCATAGCATTGCTAGTCTAGCACAGAAGGAATATAGAATTTCGTTCCGACAGATGAGAATATACCTAAGTACAATACTTGCATCAATTGTAGGGTACGGTTCAAGTGTACGGGCACATAGATTAATAAATAAAAAAAATGCAGAAAAATTAAATAGAGCTCAGAGAGGATTTCTTGTAAGAATGACGGGAGCATTTGGAACAACTGCAACACAGGCACTCACAGTTTTAACTGGAGTAATGCCAGTGCATTTAGAAACACAAAAAAGAGCATGTAATTATTGGCTAAAAAAAAGAAAAATATTAAAAAATAATACAAATGATAGGATTAGATACAAGAAATAAAA
The DNA here is from genome assembly GCF_917563875.1 of Diabrotica virgifera virgifera. Taxonomy (NCBI): domain Eukaryota; kingdom Metazoa; phylum Arthropoda; class Insecta; order Coleoptera; family Chrysomelidae; genus Diabrotica; species Diabrotica virgifera. The sequence continues at coordinate 170,400,353 of NC_065451.1, forward strand.
GAGAATTAAAAGAAATAATAAATAGAAAAAGACAAAATGAATGGGAAAATTCAACAAAATCTAGACGTTTATACAATTTTATACCAATATTAGAAAACATTCCAAATTATTTTAATCCAAAACAAGGATTAGTACACTTTTTAACAGGACATGGACCGTACCCAACATATCTGGAAAGATTTAACTTAAAAGATGATGCATATTGTGAATGTGGAGAACTAGGTACACCAGAACATATAGTGTTACATTGTGAAAATACTATAGAAAATGAATAACATAGAGAAATGAGAAGAAGATTAGAAAGAATTGAAATAAAAGATATATTAAAAAATAAAGAATATTTTGGAATATTAAACAATCTAACAGGAATAATATCTAAAAAACAACAAGAAATCTATAATAATAGAAGAAGACAACAAATAATCCAACCCTGATGAAGTTGAGGAAGATAAAGTTAAAATAGATAAAATAAAATATAAATTCAAAAATAGATATTTACAATTATAATAATAATAATTCAATATAAAATAAATAAATAAAAATAATAATTCAATAAATAATTCAATAAATTAAAAAAAAAGACTACCAACTCTCTTCTGAAAATAAAGGGACTGTCTTTATAACTTAGAAGGGAGTTGATAGTACCAAAGATATTTTAACAAATGTATATTGTTTATTTAAATTTGTTAAATGTATTTGTTAAATGTAATTAATAGATTATGGCAAATTAATAAATAAATTGTAAAAATAGATTAAGTAGTTTAGTAAAAAATGTAAAAATATAAAAAATATCTGTAATCCCATCAGGAAAAATGACTTGGATTAGTCACTAGAGGCTAGGTCATATGTATAAACAATAAATAAATAAATAAATGTTTACCACAAGAATATAACAAACCCAACAATTACAGCACATGAATTGGTTAGTGACTTGTGGCGGGCCCATCAGGTAACCACAGGCCGTGATACTGTAAGAAATCGTCTCCATTAAGCCAATCTCCACAATCGAAGGACGTTGAGATCACCTATCTTCTGAGGCAATCGAGCTGCAAGATTATAGTGGTGTCGAGAATATCAAAATTGGGATGCAATTGATTGGGATACAGTGTTATTTTCCGATGAATCTAAATTTAGATTTCATCCAGTTTCTGTCAAGTTAGAGTGTGTAGACGATCTAAAAATGTAGAATGCTTAAAACAAGTCCAGGGCCTAGATTCCGTGCACTGTAGATATCTACATGTCGCTTTCTATCGATATTTGAATATCAAAATATTTGAATTTTTAGCTTTAATTGAATTATTTTCTAGTTTTGCTAGGTTATACTCTAATTGATAAACTAGAGCAAAACTAGAAAATAATTCAATTAAAGCTAAAAATTCATATATTTTGATATTCAAATATCGATAGAAAGCAACATGTAGATATCTACAGTGCACGGAATCTAGGCCCTGAACGTTTACACTTACACATATAGAGGTGGAACCGTCATCAGTAATAGTATGGAGTGGAATAATAGTCGGTAGGAGAACGGGGCTCGTTTTTTCAAACGACTTCCTTACAGCTCAGCAGTGCCTCGACATCATTCTACAAGTTATCGTTCGTCCGTTTGCTGATGCGGTTGGTCAAAACTTTCACCTCATGCTTGATAAGTCTCGTCCAAACATGGCACGCCCAATGATAGACTGGCTTACCAACGAAGGTATTAATGTGTTGATTTGGTCAGCACAATCCCACGCTTCAACGAATAATTAATCCACGTACGGGTAACATATACATTCCCTTTTGTTTCCAAGAACGTCTGATAGAAGAATGTGCAAACGTATCTCAACAGGATATCGACAATATTATTTTGTCTATGAAAGAAAAGTGTTACATTAGTTAATACCCGATATACACTACAACAATAATTGATCGTAGCAATGTGGCTGCGTAGTTCGTTTGTGCAGTTTATCGAACGTCCATTGAGTGTTCACACGTCTACAAAATTTGCATCGATCATCAGTTCTCTACAGAAGTTCTTCTTTTTCTTCTTCTTCTTCTTCTTATACCGTCTTCTAAGGAAGGTTGGTGATCACTTCTTTAAACGCTTCTCTATCTTTTGCAACGTGAAATATCTGTTCAACAATGAGGTTAGTCCAATCTCTGATATTCCTCAGTTAAGATTTCTTTTTTCTTCCCAAGCCTTTTTCCCTTCTACTTTTCCTTGCCTGATGACGTGTAGCAGACCTATGAGGCGGGTGAGGCAGTGCCTTACCGGTATATCAATCGATTATTTACTTTATTTCGTTGTTTTATAATCAGTTATTTAAATAAAAGTTAGCTTTTTGAAATTTCCTAAATACCTTTATTTTTATGAAAAAAATTAAAATCGTACGGCCCTGACTCTTTATCTTTTTAGATACCCATCTTCCACGTGCCATTCCAACTTTCTCAAATCATTACCGTAGAGGCATGCCTCAGACCATCTGCAAGAGTATGGGACAACGCCAACAGTAAAACCGGCAAAATTTGAAAAATGTGCCACCGATTCTAGGAACAAAATTCATCCTACCTTGAGGCATGCCGCGGGCTCCGCGCAACGGAATAGGAATAGCCGAACGGCCTCAGGCTCCGCGGAACGGAATGGGAATAGCCGAACTGAAATGACTAAATAGTTCAAGCACAAGTCTATTGCAGATCATAGCTTTCTATGTACACGCGGTATATACGAATGGATTATTATATTTTAGAAGTTTATGGATATGCAATTAAAACAGTGTTCATTTTAAATCATTATTCATCATCACCTAAAATATTGTTCTGGAAGCTATTTATTTGTGGCATTTATGTAATTTATTATTCTAAATGAGAAATAAGATTATACAATTTAACTTAAAAAATTATTTTATTAACGTTTCCACTTCCACATCGAACGTTTACATACAAAAGTAGTTTTTCTATGGGTGCTATACAATGTGCAACTTCTCTCACTACTTACATACATTCAAAACAAACAATTTCTCAGACTGTGAGATAAGTCGGCCATTGCAGTGAGGAATATTTTTCTCACGGGTTTCATACGTAGACTCGCGGTTTCCATGGTAACATGCACAATACAAACACAAATATGTTTGTCAAATAAAATGTGTCAAATCAAAACTTACCAGGAATTACCTTTCAAAATTGTTCAAATATAACTGGTAACTATAATTTTAAATCAATAAAAGTATATAAATATTAAGAATATTAAATACTTACATATGTGTATAATATGTATTTTATTTCAATTTTGGCATATAATCTACATCAAAGCACCTAAATTATTTAATTTTGAAGTTTTAACTCTTGACAAAAACGCATCCATAGAAAAAGTACAGTGTACAACACGTGAGAAAACGACATATTTCTCCCTCACTTGATTTGCGGCACTTGCCTCGTACCTCGGCTCGTGGCAACAAACTTCTGCGCTCGTGAGAAATATGTCTTTCTTCTCTCTTGTTGTACAATATACTATTTTAAGTGTTTCAAAAATGTTGTATTTTGTGTTTGTGTTTTTTTTTGTAAAATATATAACTACATAATAAATTATTTTTCTTTATTTATTTGTTACATTTACATAAAAAAAGTGGTTTTTAAGTGTTTCAAAAATATTGTATGATGTGGTTGTGTTTTTTTTTGTAAAATTTTTTTGAACATACTTATTCAAATCAGAGTGAGCAAAAGATTTAAGCGAATAATATTGCAACACGATTCCCACAGCCTTAGCTCGTTTCCCATATCTTCCACGATTTTTGAAAAAACCCACACTCTTGTTATGTAGAATTTGGAGTTTTCAATATGAAATTGGAATTCAAAATAACTCTCTGCACTGAGGCTGAAAGCATCTGAGTCGATCGCATTCACTGGAAAAGTTTTAGAGAACTAATCGACAGCAAATGTTTCTTGAGGATTTTTTGTACGGAATTCTTTGTGGGGATATTTTGATTAAAAATTTTTTGTAGATTCTTTGTCCGGGATTTTTTGTGTTGATTTTTTGTCCGGGGATTATTTGTCCGGGGATTTTTGTGGGGATTTTTTGTCCGGGGATTATTTGTCTGGGTATTTCTTATCCAGGGATAATTTTTGAGGATTTTTTGTCCGGGATTATTGGTCCTAGCGTTATGACGTCACAAAATCTACCTTCTGGCCATTAAAGAGAAGCTAACCATATTAGTAAAATCCCTCAGGTGGAGTGTGCCTCACCAACTTATACTATCACGAGCCGCCCCTGGTAGCAGAGAGTATTTATCGTTACGAAGTATCAGAAAGTTCAGACAATAAAAAATTGTTTTCTCAAATAAAGTCATACTCTCACCTAAATTTATTAATTGGGCTGAAATTTTCTCCCAAAATATTGACATAATTATTTGAGAATGAATGAAGAGACTTACCTACACCTCCTGTCTTTAGGTATATCACTGTTACAAAAGCAATACCGTGTCGAGAGAAGCAATCCTCATGAAATATTATCTGCAACATTGCCATTTAGCTACAGGGTGCCATATGAATGCATAAAGTTTTCTACTGAATCATCGGCCAAACTTCCATCTACACACTACCAACACTACGAAAAATCTGTGGAACCACGATCGACAACGTTTTATCGAATTAATTTTGTTCTTGCCTCCCAATCGTTTGCACCAAACGAACTGCGCGGTCATATCGCTACGATAAATCGTTGTCATGTACTATATACCGAGTCGACTTGTATTTTTGAACATTTATTTGCTACGGAATTGACATATTCCCTTTATTTTCTTGCCTCCCCGCTACTGTCAATTTAGTAGTGAAAACAACTTAATGTATTCCCTTAGATGTAAATGAGATACTCTCCATATTTCAACAAGAGAACCTAATGATTAAGCACCAATTAAATATAAAGAATATATCTTTGAAATTTTATCAGTTTACACACAGAATCTCTGTAGGCTATTTTAGCCTTTCGGATAAGCAATAAAGGTAAAGACCGCTTTTTACAATGAAATTCAAGAAAGTCTAGACTATAGAGAGATTCTGTTAAAGCACCTAATAAAATTTGAAATAAAAGGTATTTAAAAGGAGTTTTAAGGAGACAAAATTTTTTATTTACAGTTTTGTTTTTACTTTTTATGGTATCTTCCTTTTATTGTTTAATATAAATTAAGTATAATCGCGATTTTGACAATATTGCATAAGGGGAAAGGAACAAAATACAAAATTTTGACGCCTGTCAAAATTTTCAATGTATTTTAAATGAATTCATTTTTTTCGAATCCTGAGAAAACTAATAAGTATTTTTGAAAAATTTAAATGCAGAATGAAAGATAACTGTATTACCGAGGACAGAAAGTCCCTTAGAATGAACAAAAAGTTTTTTTTGAATGAGATATTTGAAATTAAAAATCGCACTACATTTTCTCTTAGATTTTCACCCCTGTAACTTATTAAAATGAACATTATAGAAGTTCTCAGGGACTTTTGGCCCTCGCTAATAACGTAATATTTCATTCTGCGTTTAAATTTTTCAAAAATACTTATTAGTTTTCTCAGGATTCGAAAAAATGAATCTCCATTTAAATAGCATTGAAGCCGAAAGTTCGTACCCACCCCCTTAACCCATTTAGCCCAGTAAATGAACGTGAAATACGGCAATATCGTGTAATTTTCAGTTTCAACTTCGAATTTCATGAAAAATAGTTATTTATGATATAAGTGTTAAAAGTACAATTTTAAGGCACGCATGTGAAAGTAATTATAAGGCACAATTCACATCATGAGTGCCTTAAAAATGTACTTTTTAAGACGTATCTCATACAATATTTTTTCTACAAACATCTTATATATCAACAATTATAATTTATTCATTCTCAATTACAGGACAATACCTACAAAAACTTTTACTTGAACTTGACTGACATTACATTTTTATATTTTTCTTAATATTACATCAAAACTGCCAATACGTAAATCATAACAACTATACTATAGAATAACATCTACTTTTATTGTTGTATATTCTAACAAATTTTAATAATTTTTTTCTACAAACGTGTTAAAAATGCAATAATACAGTTTAAATTAAATTTTAAAAAACCTTTTAAACCACCTTTTTCAAATTGCGCAAGTTGTACTATTAATATTAATATTAATAAATGAAATATAAATCTTTTGACGTTTCACAATTTGACAATTCACTTTTATCTGCAGTGCCTTAAAATTTTTAAAGCGCTAGTGCTTTAAAGTAGCATTTTTAACGCTCCTATGGAGTGCTAAAAATTGCATTTTTAACACGGTTGTAGATAAAAATGTTTAATAAGCATTTTCAAGGTAATATCAAAATAGTTATGAGATGACTGACAAGCATAATACGACAGAATTAGAGATTGTATAATATTTCTTGACACTGATCTGAAAAAAATGGTTTTGAAGAGAAAATAATAGGTAGTAAGCATTTTAATGAGTTACTGTTTATAACATCGTATCTATTTTTAATAAAATATTTAGCCTATATCTATCGTTATTTGATAGTAAAATGAATATACAATATGTATTTATATTTTGCCCAATCTCTGGGTGAAAATATGTGCATTAATTAGTGAATTTCTTTGCGACTCTGCATTGGCGTAATGAAATCAAATCCAAATTGAACCATTAGGAGTAGAGCTGAGAAAACAATTATGAGTAGAAAACATGATAATCAAGTGTAAAGGCAAATATTCACCACTTATAAAATTTTCACCCTGAATATTCGAGAATATCCTGGACGAATAGAAACTCATCTCCAGACAGTAGACTCATAAGTGGGCTCCACACTCTCAGCGAAGTTACTTCGCCAAAGTTGACCGAAGTCCGAAGTACCCTCTCTACACACTCGTTCTACTTCGCGAGGAAGTGCGATACCGACAAAGAGCGGTGCGGTACCGACAAAGATCCCTTTGACTCGGACGCGCCAGACCGACAGAGAACGGAAGTAGAACGAAGCGAGGCAAAGTTGCACAAGGTGGCCGTCTACTCTCTCATACTTGATGAACCTCGATAGACTTCGGCGAGAGTGTGGAGCTACATTACAACAATAATTAAAGTCAGCATATATATTTTGTTGTTGAATATTCGGGTGATTACACCTGAATATTCTGAATTAATATACCCTAATAAAGGAATACCTAATCACTCAAAGGAGTAGTGATTCAAAGGATTAGGGTTTCAAAGGAGTAGTGATGCGCAATATAAGATGCTGTTTCCAGTTAGCATCTCTAGCCTCTCCTACTCAATTCCTATCCTCACCTCCACGAAGTGTAGTCTTGACTACACGGGTGGACCCTGGAAACCTGAGCAACCTTGTTGAAGATTGGGTAACCAACCACAATGGAAGGCATGGTCAGGGCGAACGAGGAAGGGAAAACATGATCCTCTGAAAAGGGGGTTTTGCTACGGACCAGCGATCCATACATAAAAAAAAATATTGCTACGAAACGAATATTATTGCCTCGGAATAGGACAGATTATAAAAACAAACGACGAAAGCTTCAGACAAAGGATATGCTATTAGGAACATATGGAATGTACTAAGTTGGTACCGACCTGGAATTGCCACGACAACGATAAAACAACTAGAAGACTTGAGATATGATGTAGTAGCCATTCAGGAGATAAGATGGACAGGGTCTGGAAAAATACACATGGAGAAGTCATTAGTACTGTGGTCTGGACATGGAACTCGACATGAAAGAGGATGTGGCTTTGTAATACATGAAAGACTACAATCAGAGTTATTAGACTTTAAACCAATAAACGAAAGAAACTGCATCATAAGACTAAGAGGCAAATGGTCCAATTTAACTATATTCTCAGTGTATGCACCAACCAAAGACGCATCAGAGGACGATAAAAATAAATTCTACGACTCTTTAAATCAACTATACACAGAATCTCCTAACCATGATATTTAAATAATACTAGGTGATCGAAACGCAAAGGTAGGCACAGAAGATTACGTAATACCGGTGGCAGGAAGATATAGTCTACATGAAGTTACAAACGATAATGGATCACGTTTGGTCGATTTTGTGACAGGCTGCAACTTAGGCATCAAAAACACCCAGTTCGCTAGGAAAAAGATCCATAAGGCAACATGGAGATCAAAGGATGGAAGAACAAATAATCAAATAGATCACGTATTGCTTGATGGGAGACATTCTAGCAGCATATTAAGCGTAAGAACTATGAGAGGGCCAGATAGCGACACAGGCCATTTTCTCGTAAAGACCAAAATCAGAACAAGAATTTCAACCCAAACAATAGATAAACACACAAAGTTCGAAATATGTAATGTGGCGAAGTTGAAAGAAGAAAATAACCAAAGACAGTACCAAGTAGAATTAAGAAATAGGTTTCAGGTTTTGGAAATAAGTAAAAATGAAACTGAAGATGTAGATCAGCGATGGAACTCCATAAAAATAACTCTTACAGAAGCAGCAGAGAAATCTATCGGAAGCACAAAAAAAGCAAAAAAGAAAAAATTGTTCGACGAGGAATGTGGAAGAACACTAAAAGAAACAAACAATAGAAGAATTGATTATCTGTCGAACCCATCAGAACAAAAACGTACACGATTCCACAGAGAGAGCCGCAGCTAGAAGAACACTTTGGCAAAAAAAAGATACAATATCTACAACAACAAATTAAAAAAGTAGAAGGAGAACACAGACGCAATCAAAGTAAACATTTCTACAAAGAGGTAAGACATCATAAGAGAGGCTCATATATAAGGACAACCAACTTCGTGAGAGATAAAAATGGAGAAATACTGGCTGCCGAAAACAAAATAATAGAAAGATGGGCTGAATATTTTTAAGAGCTCCTGAATATCCAAAATTTCACTGATGAAAACAATGAAAATGGTGGAATCAACGGAGAACATTAGTATCAAACGGCCGAATTAGAAATACCCCCACCAAGCCTGGAAGAAATTACGCATAAATCCCCTGGTCTGGACACTATTGATGCCGAGCTAATTAAAACAGGCGGTCATGAACTAATAAGTAGAATCCATCAATTAATAGAAAAGGCCTGGCAACAAGAAATAATGCCGAAAGAATGGTATGGTATTATTATTGTACCAATACACAAGAAAGGAAAAAAGGAATCATGCATGAATTACAGAGAAATCTTACTAATCAACACTACGTATAAAATATTGGCTTCGATATTATTAAAAAGATTAGTACTATACGCCGAAGAAATAGTTGGAGACTACCAGTGTGGTTTCAGGCCTGGCAGATCGACTATTGATCAAATATTTACAATAAGACAAATGCTTAAAAAGTATTGGGAATATTATAATCAGGACGTTCATCATATCTTTATAGACTTCAAACAGGCTTATGATTCAATTAATCGTGCAACATTATGGAAGGCAATGATCGAGCTCGGCGTACCCAAGAAACTAGCTGCGGTAACACAAAGGTGTGTAAGTAACTCCTTTGCACAAGTTAGAACAGGGGGAAAAATATCAAATGCTTTCTGCGTAAATTCTGGACTGAGACAGGGAAATCCGTTGTTCCCATTGCTGTTTAACCTGGCCTTAGAATATGCCATGCGAAATATTTATCCAAAAATCAAACCAGACATAACTGCTCGGGGAGCCAAAACCATACTGGCCTTTGCCGATGACGTAGACGCAGTAGCACAATCAATATTAGAAAATAAGGATATTTCTCGAGCTTTGACGAAGCTGCATTAAACATCGGTCTAAATATAAATGAAGACAAAACAAAATACATGGTCGTCTCAAAACAAGAACGTCGGCGAATAAGGCAAAATATTACTATAAACGATCATAACTTCGAAGTGGTTAAAGAATTTAAATATCTAAGAGCAACAATCACAAATGACAACAAATTAGAGCGAGAAGTTGAAACGCGAATAATGGCAGGAAACAGAGCTTTCTTTGCAATGAAACATCTAATGAAGGCAAAACTTCTTTCACGAAGTGCAAAAATCCAGATATATAAGACCATAATACGACCAGCAGTCGCGTATAGAAGCGAAACATGGACGCTAACAAAAAGAGAAGTAAATAAATTGCTGGTGTGGGAACGTAAAATCCTTCGAATGATTTATGTCCCTTGCAGAGACAGCGTGACAAACGAATGGAGGCGCAGATACAATAACGATCTAGAGTCTCTGCTCGGAAAAGAAAATCTAGTCAGATATATATAAGGGCTAATAGACTCAGATGGGCAGGGCATGTGATACGCAGTAACGACAATCGCCTTATAAACAATGTGTTCTGGGAAAGGCCAGACGGAAGAAGGTCTGTAGGGCGGCCTAGAAAAAGGTGGAAAGATGCAGTCAAAGAAGATCTAAAGAAAATGGGAGTACGACAATGGGAATTAGTGGCACAGGACCAACAAACATGGAAGGCAATAGTCAACTCGGCAAAGACTCACGAAGAGTTGTAGCGCCATTGATGATGATAATCACTCAGGTATTTAACAAAAATACTAAAAATAGTATAAATGGAATAAAGAAAAAGAAAATGGAATAAAGAAACAAACGCTCATATGGTATTCATTAATCTTGAACAAGCATATATAGCTCCTCGAGGGATTCTGTGGTGGGCAATAAATAATTATTTATTTGGAGTTACTTCAGATGAACTGATATCTTTGGATGGTGAAATAATTGTGAATAGCAATAGTTTTAAGTACCTAGGATCGGTATTACAGAGTAATGGAGAAATAGATGGAGATGTCTGCAATAGAATTAGGACTGAAGCGGAAGGAAGCGGGTGGTGTGTTTTGTGACAGAAATATTCCAATGAAGCTGAGGGGAAAATTCTATAAAACAGGCATAAAACCGGCTATGATGTACGGAACTGAATGTTGGGCAGGTAAAAAGAAAAAAAAACAACGAATGCATGTGGCGGAAATGAGAATGCTTATAGGGATGAGAGGAGTGACAAAAACGGATAAAATTAAAAATGAGTATATCAGGAGAACTGTAAGGTGTGGCATCAATTGATAACAAAATGAGAGAGCATATGTTAAGATGGTTTGGTTTAAACTTAGGCAAATATGCAAATAAAAACATATGAAATATGCGCATAAATATGCAGCACTTTACACAAAAATATGCATGATTATCTAGAAAATATGCATAAAAAATAAAAAAAAAATGAAGTACCTACAGTAAAACCTGTGTTACCGGCCACCTGTACTAACGGCCAGTTTAACAATTCCACAAACCAATTATATGTAGACTACAAAAACTGGCAATACCGGATACCTTTCTATATCGGCCAATTATTCTTTCATTTTTAGTGGCCGTTACTGGCCGGTTTTACTGTATATATAAATAACTCAGAAAGTAGTATCCGTTTTATTTACAAAAATATTTAAATTATCTTAATTATATCATAATTTACAGTAATTAACATTTATTTATTTTACAATCTAAGCTTAGGTATTTAATTATTTATGTATTTTAACAAATAAATGATATTACTTTGAATTGTGCTAACACTAAATGATTAACGGATGTAAAAAATTTTCTAACAAAAACTTATGGTTTCTGAGTAGGTACAATATACTTGTACATGAAAAAATTTCTTTCCACATCAACTGATGTAACTGGGGCATTTTTCAAATACCTATACGGTAATCTTTCCTTTCAAATTAAATGGTTCCTAAAAATGCCCCACCTAGTACTTGAACTAGTACTTCAGAAAGGACCTGGTAACTATTTTCATATCAACTAAAATCAGGAATCTTGAAAATATCAAGATAATATGACTATGAAAGCAGGAAGATCCCCCAAATATTTACAGGAGATTCTTGGTTTTTTTTTCTCTTTATCTAAGAAAAAATACTATGAGCCTAAATTAGAAGCACGCAACTAAAGGCTATTGTACGAGAAAACACAGCGTTTATTTTCGGCGCTTTCAAATTGCAATTCACAATAATATTACAAGGACAGGTGTTACCGGTATCAATTTTATAACATAATAATTGATTTCTAAAACTGACCATCCCAATAAAAATTTTTACCTAGAGGTATAAACTAGCAGATTTTGGAACCCTTATTCAAGGACAAAATTACAATAAATATCTATAGTCGAGGAAATGAAGCTGAAAAAATGGCAAAACCTCGCAATATTTTCGTCCAGCATCGATTTGTACAACAATTTGGGATTAGGCTCATTACACCCTCTAGTTCATTTTCTATATTAAGCCGTTTTAAGCTTTTGGTTTTTTAAGGGTGAAAACTACCCCTAATTGTAAAAAATTATAAAATAACATTTTAAACTGTAATATTGTCAACATTTGGTTACTATTAGTTACATAATGATTGTTTTATGCTTTAAGATATACTATCATAATATTTCAACCCTTAAATCCACCCTTGTAGGAGCTATATATAAAAAATTTACTTATCCTAAAATAATAATTTCGGTTTGCATCGATTTACATAAAAATTTGGGATTAGGATCATCTCACCCTGTACTTTGTATTCTATATCATGCTTAAGGGCGTTGATTATTTTTAGGGGTGTAAACTACCCCTTATTGTCAAAAATTATATAAAAACATTGTAAACTTTAATATGGGTAAAATTTGGTTTTAATTGGTTAAAATAATGATTGTTTTATACTTTAGGATATATTATCATAATATTTTAACCCTTAAAAACCACCCTTAATAACATTACAGTTTTTATAAGTAGATATTTAATAGATGTATACAGAAAAAAAAGTAGAATTAAATAATTAAAAAAACATTTATTTACACAAAAATACGAATTTACAAATATGTACAAATACAAATACAAATACAAATCGTTTTTTAGTCATCTTCCAGTATACGAGCCGGTTCTGTAGTATTATACATACATTGAAAATGATCCATAAGCGGACTATCCGAATTTTTCGAAAAAAAAAATTCGTTTTATAAACATAGCTCCTTCATTTTTGGCGATAAAATTTTTTTCAAAAATGACTTTGTAGAATTTTTAAAGATTTATAAGACTGTGTAAACTAAATTCCTTAAGATCCCTTAGTTTTTAATTAAATAAGGGCTTAAAGGGCTCGAATAAGGGGGTGTTTGCTCGTAAATAGAGGTTTTAAACAGCTATATCTCGCTAACTCTTCACTGTAATGAAAATCTATGCACAAGGGAATTTTAGTTATTAAAAAACCTACAATTTAGTAGTCCATCATTTTTTTCGTATCTCCAGTATTTTCGGAGATATTTTGAAGTAAAAAGTAAAAAATGGGAAATTCCAAAAAATTGATTTTCCTTTAAACTCCAATTTTTCTAAAATTAGGCCTTTTGAATAGGTCAAGCTTCTTGGGTGTATTGATAATATAAATATAAAAGGAATTACAGAAAGGTGAAGACCAATTTTTAATTAGGAGGGTAGTTAGGGGGTTGTTTTCACTGATTTTTTCATAGAGAAAAGCAGGTACCGACATTTTTTGGATCATTAGTCGCTTAATTTTCGGGCTAGAAACTTTTTATTATTATTTTTTGAGAAGACTAACTGTATACATGAAAAAAGATTATTTAAGTTTTCATCGAAAAATGCAAAGTTTTTCCGTTATTTTACTTTAAATATTTCAAATTATACATTTGACGAAAAAAGCTAACTTTTAACATGCAGTATCTCGGTTTGAATTGGTCTTAAAGATATTACAGAAAAAGAATTTGGTTTGTGTCACTAAAAGATACTATTTTGATAACTACAATTTTTTTGATTAAATGCATATTTTTCGAGGTATCCTCAGAAAACCCTCTAAAAAAGTCGATTTTTTCATCGAAAAACTGTTACTTTCAAGCGCGAATAACTCGAAAAATATTAGTTTTACGAAGAAAATGTAAAAAACATTTTTTTCTTAGAATTACTTTTTACATCGATTTACATGATTAAAATGTAATAAAAAATTCCCGCCCCCGAGATGGGGTGGCAACCACCCCCAAGGTTTTAGCGTACAGCAGCATGATATAGAAAATGATCCTTGGACTATTCCCTACTATACCTTCTGTGAAAATTTTAAGTAAATCCATGCTGGACGAAAAAATTGCGAGCCAAAATGCTTCATTTCCTCGACTACTAGAAATATTGAAACAAAATATATTCGAATTTCCAAGCTCTTCGTTGATTTTATTTCATGAATATATTTATACACCTGATGAAATTTCAAGTTATATGCCCTTTTTTGCATACTTTTATAGAAATATGCAAAATTTGACATTTTTGCATATTTTGTGCATAATATGCAAAATATGCAATTTGCATATTTGCCTAAGTCAAGTTATGTTCAACATCAAGACGTTAATCGCCCAATACGTAGAATTGCTAAACTGAAGATTCCTGGAAGGAGTATGCGAGGAAGACCAAAGAAAACCTGAGGAGACACTTAGGCAGGACATGTTGGTAAATGGGATTAATATTGATACGGCCCAAGATAGAAACTTATGGAGAAATGCAATTATTAGGGAAGCCGAACTTTCATAGGGATAAGGGAAAGAGAAAGATGATGGTAACCAAATATACGCTGCTTATTCACCACTGCTATATACTGCACAGATGCATAAAATGATTCGTATGGCACAGGTGCTAGTGATGTTTAAAAAGTAACTATTGGTTACAAAGTACTCGTTACTTACGAATACCGAAAGTAACGATTACTATACAGATAGGCAAATTGTTACTTTGATTACTCTGATTACTTCGTTATTTCGTACCAATCGTATCAGAGCGAGTAACGACTATTGTATCTACTTTGATTACTTTGATTACTCTGATTACTTCGTTACTTCGTACCAGTATTATTAGAGCGAGTAACGACCATTGTATCTACTTTGATTACTCTGATTACTTCGTCACTTCGTACCAATCGTATCAGAGCGAGTAACGACTATTGTATCTACTTTGATTACTCTGATTACTTCGTTACAAAATACAAAAGTAACAAAAGTAATCATAGTAATCAGATCATTTTTATCCCTTAAAGAGATCGGTGAAGGTGGTTGTTAGGTATATCGGAACACCTATACAAAATACCTACCTACTGAGAAATACGATTCCGGCTATGATTACCGGTACTCAAATACAAAAGTAACAAAAGTAATCATAGTCATCAATGTAACGAATACTGTAAATGATTACTTTATACAAAATACCTACCTACTGAGAAATACAATTCTCGATATATGATTACCGGTACTCAAATACAAAAGTAACAAAAGTAATCATAGTAATCAAAGTAACGAATACTGTAAATGATTACTTTATACAATAATAACGATTTGTAACGAATACTCGAAAGTAACTCTAATCAACATCACTAACAGGTGCAGCTTTTATTGTGCCACTTCAAGTACAACGCACATTGAAATTTAGAGGAGGCGCCTTCCGTTTAGAATTATTAAGGTTGGCGCTTTTTTATTTATTATTAAGATTGCCAATCCCTCTATTTAGTGTGATATTTAGTTTAGGCAAAGATCGTTCTCTATAAAACGTCGCATCCATAATTTATTCTTCAATTTTACATCCGTAGTTTATTCTCAACTGTTGAGTTCGGAAAGTTATTTTACGCGCAAATGTAAAATAACCTTATAAATTCATCAAGTTTACATTTCAAATTAGGGAATTCTCTACGGAAACGAGTACATACAATTACATACAATTAAATAGTCGATAAGAGTCAGGCATTGTAGTTATAATGAAAATTTTGTGTTTTACTTTCTCTCTCTCTCTCTCTCTCTCTCTCTCTCTCTCTCTCTCTCTCTCTCTCTTTCTGTCTTTGCCTTAAATACAATCCTTAGCCTTTAATACAGTCCTTAGCCTTTAATAGAATCTTTAGCCTTTAATAGAATCCTTAGCCTTTAATAGAATCCTTAGCCTTTAATACAATCCTTAGCCTTTAATACAATCCTTAGCCTTTACTACAATCAGACCGCTTGTCTTAAGTTGAATCAAGAAGTCTCAGCTAAAGTTTCTATTAAGCGTGGTGTCAGACAGGGATCTATTATGTCACCGATATTGTTCAATGCCTACACCGAATCAATTTTTCCGAAAGCATTAAAAAATCGTCGCGAAGGTTTTAAAATTATTAATAACATCAGTTACGCAGATGACACCGTCATAATGGCAGAGAGTCTAGAAGACCTTCAAGTCTGTTGAACGCTGTAAACAATGAATGTGCTGCAAAGGGCTTCGCAATAAACGCAAAGAAAACAAAGTGAATAGTGGTCGGGAAAATTAATATGGAAGACTCAGTACTACAATTAGATAACAAAATCCTGGAAAGGGTGGAACACTTTAGATATCTGCGTAGCTGGATTAACCTCAGGGTTGAAAGTGATAGGAAAATTTCGACCAGAATAGAACTTGTACGAATAAACTTTATTATCTGGCGTTCTATAGTGTGCAGGAGAAGTATATCATTGCCCGCACGTCTAAAAGTATTGAATTGCTACGTCTGATCCGTTTTGTTCTATGGATGTGAAACCTGGACAAAAGAATAAAAAATCTTAACAAATTAGAAGCGTTTAAGTTGTGGTGTTACCGTCGCATGCTCAGAATCTTGTGGACAGCACACATATCTGACGAACGTGTGCTAGAGACCGCATGCACAAAGAGCAAGAATAAAATTGAGAAAGGTTCAATATTTCGGTCATATAATGAGAGTACAGTGGAACCTCGATAACTCGGATTAATCGGGACCGCGGCCGATCCGGGTTATCGAAAATCCGGGTTAGCCGGAGAATATGGTAAAAATTAATAAAATACGGTATACTTACAGATAAACTCCGTTATAATTGAAATAACATGAAATATATATGCACAGTACACATCTAAATTACCTATAGTTGTATAGAGTATTGTTCATTTCTTCAGTGGTAAACCACGTTCGCGTTCCGCACAAAACGACACATACAATAAAGCGTCGTCGAGAGTCTCATTTTTAGCTTTATTAGCTTTGCAACGGCACCGATTGTCCAAACTGTCTTTTGTTATCATTTTGAAACAAAATTCTTCGATTTTAGTTCTATTTTTCTTCCAATCCGATACTGTAGATATACCGACACCATATGATGCTGATTAACTCTTGCTTGGGCAGCCTACGGAGCTCTGAGAGACATATTTAGGAGCAGTATACCGATCGGTTTAAAAAGACAAGTGTTTGAACAATGTGTGCTGCCGGTAATGACATATGGAGCAGAGACACTGACTCTAACCAAGGCAACAGCGTCGAAAATGCGGGTTGCTCAAAGGCGTATGGAAAGATCCATGCTGGGCGTAACCCTACGGGATAAAATAAGCAATGAAGATCTCAGACAAAGAACCGGTATTGCAGATGTTATAGAACGTATCACCAGGCTCAAATGGAACTGAGCAGGACACGTCGCCAGGCTGAAAAATTCAAGATGGACACGAAAGCTGATAGAATGGAGACCAAGAGAAGATAAACGCAGTAGAGGAAGGCAGCCTACACGATGGACAGATGTTATCAGGCGGATTAGTAAAAACTGGCAACAATCAGCACAAAACCGTGAAGTGTGGAAACAATTGGGGGAGACCTATGTCCAGCAGTGGACGTGAATTGGTTGGATGATGATATGATGCTGCAATTGTTTTTAAAGATTCGCCTTTATCAATCCTGCCTAAGGCCTCTAGTTTCTTTTCCATTGTCACTACAACATTTTTACGTTTTGTTGCCATTACGTAGACAAAAAACACGCAATCACAAACTTATCTGAAGCACGATTACATAACGGAAGCGAACAATACGACTGTGTACTACACACAATGTGGTCACAATCGCATGTTATTTAAGAACAGACTAAGACATTTGTTTAAAAAAGAATTTTTTAAATATGTAGTCTGTAGTGTTAGTATTTTTTAAACAATGCTAATACAGTTTGAAATAAATAGGTGTACAAAAAAGGAATAACAGGTGTCTGTTGTTTCCGATAATCGGCTCTGCCGCCGTGTGCCATGAGTCATTTTTACTATCGTTTAGTTCAAATTACACAAATCCCCATTATCTCTCAAATATTATATTACATACATTTCTATGTTGAAATGTTTGTCTGATAAAAATCGGTCCGGGTTAGCCGGACTTCCGGGTTATCGGGGGCCGACTTATCGGGGTTCCACTGTACCTAAATATCGCTTACTCCGGTTGACTATTCAGGGCAAAATTAAAGAAACACGCTGGGTTAGAAGAAAACAACTGTCCTGGCTGCGTAACATTGGACAATGGAGAGGTTAAACAGAAAGGTGGACAAACAAAGGTCGAAGAATTGTTTCATATAGCTGCCGACCGAAAATCATTTTTTATTAATACGACGATAGCCAAAGTTTTAAAGCAAGTTTGGCACATAAAGAAGAAGATCCTTATGGAGTATTGAGTATTGAGTACTCTTGCATTTATTAGCCAAAAGTGAAAGAACGCTGATTAGTTGGATCAGTACATCCTCCTCTGTTTTATTTCTTCGAAATTTTCTGTTTTCCATTCGTCTCTATTTCTCGCTCTTTGTTGGATCTCTCTCCATCTCAGGACAAATCTTTTACAATATATTGTCCCAGTTCTTCTCCAGCTATTATCCGGTCTTACTTTTCTTCTTCTTCCACGTGCTTGGTATACGAGTGACTGTCTGGTTGGGTTTATCCTAAAATTCCTACAGAAATAATCCCGACAGCCACAATCCCGACGGCCAAAATCCCGACACGCCAGAATCCCGACAGGTTTGATAAGTTTCTTTTTAACATATAATTACATTTATTTCTTGTTTTTTGTTTATGGTCATCTGTTTTTTATTTTTTGTAACTAAACAAAAGTATTTTGTATTAAAAGTATTAAACCAAAGTCGGAATTTTTACTTATGCGAGGATTGTTGCATGTCGGGATTTTGGTTTGTCGGGATTCTGGCGTGTCGGTGTTTTGGCCGTCGGGATTGTGGCTGTCGGGATTTTGGCCGTCGGGATTTTGGACGGCACCGGTCTGATTATATCATTTTGGTCTTTCCTTAGTGTATGTACGTCCAATCCAGTTCCATTTTATTTCAATCGTGACTATTATTTTCTTTTGTTTTGTTTTTCTCTAAAGTTCTGCGTTTGTTATTTTTGAGTCAAGTATATTTTTTGATAAAGACGATCTACAGTGTAAGGCAAGAAAACTAAAGGAGGAATATGGACAGTGGCTTGGAAATTAATGTGGAAAAAACTAAATACCTACCCATAGGAGCTGAGTTATCCAATATCGAACTAGAGGATAATGAAGAAGTCACATCCTGTAGTGAATGCACGTACCTGGGAGTAATCTTCGATAGAACCGGAATAGACGATGAGGAAATAAAGAAAAGGGTAACACAAGCTAGAAGAACAATTGGCTGCCTAAATGTAATACGAATTTGGAGCTCCGAAATACGAATACAGCGAAAATACAATATCTATGAAACACTTATTAAAAGCAGCCTACTTTACGGAGCAGAAACTTGGAGAATAACCCAGAACAAAAGGAAAAAATTATAAGCTGGAAAAATGGATGTGTTTAGAAGATCGTTAGGTATATCCCGTAGGGAAAGAGTTCGGAATGAGGAAGTAAGACGACGAATTGGAATAGATGGTAACTTAACAACAGACATTGAGAGGAAACAGTTGATTTGGTATGGTCATGTTCAAAGAATGGAAGGCACAAGATTGCCCAAAAAGATTATGCAGTGGGTACCACCATCCCGCAAAAAACGAGGAAGACCCAAAAAGACATGGAAAGAAGGGATCTTAGAGATGGCCAATGGGATGATAGAAGGACGTGGAAGTTAGGCTTCGGACAACGTCGAAAAACGTTCTAAAACCGATACATACATACATACATACATATTTTTTGGAGTTTTCTCAATGATTTATTTGGAAATATTTGTAATTTTTTGGTAGTTGGTTCTTCTTGTCTTCAAGATTCTGAGTCTTACAATAATATTCTCATAATATAGCAGCTAAATATTTTGATTCTAATTAATTCTGAAATATCGCGTGTGATCCAGATTGCCTTTAAGAAAAGATATGCATGTTGTACCTTTACTATTTATTTTTCTATATCTGATCTGCTACCGCCTCTTTTTTCGTGATTTATCCCAGATAAGTAAAGGTATCTACTCTTTATATAGGGTATTTCATTAAGAATGTCCAGTCTCTGAATTGTAGATTTTATACCTCAAAATATTAAGACTTAACACAAATCACTTAAATAAAATGTGACTGCTTACTGAGTTACAGGGTGTTTTATATAAAAATTTAATAACTATTGTTACCCAATACTTTAAAACTATTCGACGTATCCTTTTCATACTTGGAAGAAAGTGTAGATACTATTATACACCCTATGAAATTATGTTAAATAAACTTTTCTGGTTATTACCAGAGGCGTACGATAGGGGAAAGTGATGGGTGGACCCTTTACAAATTCTACGTCACTGGCGTAATTACCATCAATGTTTCGATTCTCTTCATTCGTAACGATAAAACCATTAGTTTTCGAAATATTTGAAGTTTAAAATTAAGCGGCACAATAAATTAATCAAAATAACTGTGCCGTTACTACAACTTAATTTTCCCATTATTAACTGATATGTTTATCTTAATATACAAATGGCCTTTTTTCAAGGTTAGTCGTCGCCACTGTACTAATTTTAAAATATCTCGACTATTAAAAATATGTAGAGATAAAAACTGATAAAATATTTAATAGTAAACAAATCATTATTAGAGGTTAAGAGCTGTTTGCCGATTGTCAGTAAGTACATACGAATTAAAAACAAAAATATGGTTAAGGCAAAAATATACCTCTTCAAGAAATATTTTGATGGTTATCCAAAAAATACTGACTTTAAATTAATTCAAAAAACAGTACCACCAGTACATAATAATGGTAAGTTTCCAATTATTATATGTTTATATTGTATTAAACTACTATAATGCATACAAGGTACAATTCTGTCAAGTCATTATCTACACATAGTTTCAAAAGTTATGCATCACCTAAAAGTATGCTCAATTTCATAGTATTTTTTCGTGAACAGATTGACTAATTACGCTTTCTTTATTATTTTAGATTTTTAGATTTTTCTTTGGTATGTACACAAATGGGCAAAGGTTTATTCAAACATATTTCTTGGACTTATACCGGGTGGACGAAAAAAATTTTTTTCTTATATTAAGTTTGGGACACCCTATAGGGAGGACCAGGTATAAGTATGGGTATAAATCGAAATCTAATTTTAGTCTTATGTTTTGTGGATATTTTGTTTTTTTTTTTTTGAATGTTCAAGATATCTTTAGAACCAAAGGAAATAGACAGTTTCATTCTTTAACATGACGTGTTTTAAATAAAAAAAACTAAATTAACAATAAAAAGCAGTTAACAAAACCTTACAAACAGAAAGACACATACCGTTAACAATTCTGGTCGACACCATAGAGTTATTTGTCGACCAAGTGAGCGGTATTTACAGCGCAACCTAAGGGAGACAAGATTGTTTAATAGAGGCCCTGTTATGGTTTTGGTGGAATTTCCTTGAAAGTAAGTACTGATTTGGTATCTATGTGGAGGGTCTTTAAATGGCGAGAGCTACATTGCAGATATTTATTTCTTTGAACAGTTTGTTCCTTTTGCACTATATATGATAGGAAATAATTACAACTTCGGGTACATAAATAAGACATGGGCTCCTCGCGTATCGCATGTCGTCAGTAAAAAGACATATTAAAAACACTAAAATAAAAAAAAGAGTGTTCAACAAATATGATGCAACAATATAATTTTGATTTGAACCCACCTTTGTATCATTTCCTCCCTACAGGTTGTCTCAAATTTTTGTTTCAGTTAAAACACATGTTACAGAATAAAACCGTATATTTTCTTTGTTTATAAAGATATGAGGGACAATGAACAACAAAATGTTTACAAAACATAATACTATAATTAAATATGATTTCGATGTATACTTACACTTGTACCTTTCCCACCCTACAGGGTGTCTCAATCTTAACAAAAAAAAACATTTCTTTTCTTTTCCACCCGGTATAAGTACATACAAGAAATTTGAGTAAACCTTTGCATAAATGTGTAAATACCAAAGAAAGATCTAAAATAATAAAAAAACTAAGTTTTTAGAATCTGTTTATCGTTAGATAAACGAATGCGTTTATCGTTCGTGAAAAAATTAACTATGAAAATGATCATAATTTTAAGTGATGCATAACTTTTGAAACTATGTTTATTTTCTGCATTTTTCCATTTTATAATCATTTTCAAAAGTGGTAGGTACTCGAAAAGTAAATTAAAAATGAAGGTAATATGGAATCCACTTTACGATTTGCAAAAGATTGTGTTAAACCAGGGCAATTAGGAATAAATCCATTTTTAAATAGGTACAGCACTTATCGACTTTTAGCAACTTTTCCATTGTGTTCTGGATGACGTCAGGAAAAAATGGGTGGAAATGGATAATTGCATTTGCAGTGCATGACATGCACCCAAAAGTGCATAATGCATACACATGTCAAAATCATTATATTAAAGGCAGATTTTGTTACTCGGGGTTTTTGGGGTCACTTCACGTGAATATAACACGAAAACTACCCCCGGATCAACTGGTGCCCAAGGTCACTGCTAAGGCACATCACTTTCTAGAGTTTCAATGAATTTTAGCACTAAATTAATGCAAAAAAATTACTCGGGTTTTTGGGATTACTGAACAGCACAGAAATATGACATCAGGACTTACCCACAGAGCACCTACTGCCCAGGGTGACTGCGATGCACGTCACTTTCTGCAATTTCGGGGCTCTCCATTACTAAATTTAGGCAAACAGAGAACTGGGTGAATAAAAAATAGCAAAAACCCCTCAGTAAACTGTTTACATCAATTTAATGGCAAAAACTCTCGAAATGCCAGAAGATGGTGTGGCTAAACAGTGATTCTGGGCACCAGATGCTCCAAAGGTCACATTATTTAAAGGGATTTTACCCTATATAATCGATCAAACTGTTGGGCACGACAACAAGTTGGGCGAATACGAAAAACAACTGGTACGCGGAGAGATTAACCCACAGTAACTGAGATACTCAATGTATTCAGAAGTAAAATATACACCAACGGTTTGTCATTAGTGCTATTTTTATAGTCAAATCCTAAGTGCCGATGCTACCAGGTTTGACTAACGGTTTTAGTCAAACCCCGAAATAAATTCCATCTTCGGCCTTTGACTGAAGCACAGTATATAGAGGTTCCACAGTAAAATCACTCCTCTGTCGGCGCTTTGATCTCAAGAAGTAATACCGGCAGTACTAGCCAGGGAGATAGTGTCAAATTTGACCGGAGCATTTTAGCATGGCTGCTTTCTTTTTATTTAGTTAGGTATTCCAAAGCTTATTAACAAATGATGTGTCAGCTGGCCTAAAACCGGGGATTTTAGACAGAAAAAGGTAAAATATGAAATTTGATGGAAAAAGGCTACAATTTATGTCAAATATTTATCTACGTGACTTACAACTCTTAATAGCCTTGCTGACTTCTCTCCTAGCTTTCACTCAGGCAATCCGGGTTCAAATCCTGGCGTTGAATTTTTTTTTTGTTTTTAAAATTGACATTTTATTTTGAAAAATAATTATTTTTATAATAAGGGCGTTATTCAGCGGAATACTGGATTTATTGTGTTTTGATTGATTTGCACACTTTCGATAGCTATTTTCTATTAGATATACATATTGCTTTTGGAAGGAATTGACTGTAACCACTGGATATATTTCATGACAAAGCTATTTAGTATTAATTTAACTCAAATTCTAAAAAACAGAATTTATTGCGTTTTGATTGATCGCTCCTCATACAGACAAACATCCATTTTTATACAGGGTGTTTCATTAATAATTGTCCATATAGTAACTGGAGAAACCTTAGCACAAAATACGAAGATTTAACCTAAAACACTTAAATAAAATGTGGTTCCTTACTGAGTTACAGGGTGTTTTATCTAGAAATTTAAAAACTATTTGTGCTCAGCATTTTAAAACTATTCTACGTATAATTTTTATACTTGGCAGGAAGTATAGATACTGCACAAACTACTAAATTATGTTAAACAAACGTTTATGGCTATTACCAGAGGCGTACGACGGGGGAAAGTGAATGGTTGACCCTTTCCCAATTCTACGCCACTGGCGAATTTGCTATTTTAGTTCAATTTTTGGATTCTCCAATACTTTCTATGAAAATAATATACTCTTCTTTTGTAACGATAAAGCCATTAGTTTTCGAGATATTTGAAGTTAAAAATGAAACGACACGGTTATTTTGACTAGAGTATTGTGTCGTTTCATTTTTAATTTCAAATATCTCGAAAACTAATTATTTTATCGTTACGAAATAAAGTATATTATTTACATAAAAAGTATTTCAAAATCAAAAAATTACACTAAAATAGCAATTTCGTCAGTGGCGTAGAATTTGGGAAGGGTCAACCAGCCACTATCCCCTGTCGTACGCCTCTGGTACTAGCTAGAAACGTTTATTTATCTTAATTTAGTAGGGTGTACACTAGTGTACAGTACCTACACGTTCTGCCAAGTATGATAAGGATACGCCAAATAGTTTTAAAGTACTGGGTACAAATAATTTTTAAATTTTAATCATATGAATCATATCATAAATTAATTAAAATAACTGTGCCGTTTCATATTTAACTTCAAATATCTCGAAAACTAATGACTTTATCGTTACCAATGAAGAGTATATTATTTATGTAGAAAGTATTGTAGAATCTAAAAATGGCACTAAAATAGTAATTCCTCCAGTGGCGTAGAATTTGAGAAGGGTCAACCATTCACCATCCCCTGTCGTACGCCTCTGGTAGTAGCTGGAAACGTTTGTTTATCACAATTTAGTAAAGTGTCTAGTAGTCGCACTTTCTGCCAAGTATAAAAAGGATACGTCGAATAGTTTTAAAATGCTGAGCAAAAATAGTTTTTAAATTTTTAGATAAAACACCCTGTAACTCAGTAAGGAACCACATTTTATTTAAGTGTTTTAGGTTAGATCTTCGTATTTTGTGCTAAGGTTTCTCCAGTTACTATATGGACAATTATTAATGAAACACCCTGTATACCTTTTATAGAGAACAGGGAAATATTTAGATTGCTATTACAAAATGGGGGTTGGTGATAGAAAAGTGAAAAATTAGGGTTGTATGTATCTTTTGGTTCTACATCATATTACATTAAGAAAAAACAGTTTGTCCAAAAAATAATAAAAAATGTCGGGAGAGGGTGGGGAGGGCAACCTCCTTTTTCACTTAGATTGGTCGTACTAACTCAGGAAGCTTCAGGGGTTCATTTACAACAACTTTGCTTATTAAGGTCAATCATAATATTTATGATCAAATGCATAGTTCTATTTCATAAGTTCTATGCATAATTCTATAAGATATACAGATTTTTTTATATTGTCTCGTATAAATAATACAAACGTGGTATTATAAAAATAATTATTTTTCAAAATAAAATGTCAATCTTAAAAACAAAAAAAAATCAACGCCAGGATTTGAACCCGGATTGCCTGAGTGAAAGCTAGGAGAGAAGTCAGCAAGGCTATTAAGAGTTGTAAGTCACGTAGATAAATATTTGACATAAGTTGTAGCGTGTTTCCATCAAGTTTCATATTTTACCTTTTCTTGTCTAAAATCCCCGGTTTTGGGCCAGCTGACACATCATTTGTTAATAAGCTTTGGAATACTTAACTAAATAAAAAGAAAGCAGCCATGCTAAAATATTCCGGTCAAATTTGACACTACCTCCATGGCTATACGCAACTGGTAATTCAGCAGTGGTGGATGCGGGTTTTCCCTGTTAAAATCCGTACGTTTCTATGCGACTAGCAATGCTAGAGTGGGGCAAAAGCGACTGCCAACATTGCGCGGCCGCCATGCGCGACTACAGATTTTACTTCCAGTTTTTCGGAGAGTGGTTCTACTGTCCCTCTTTATACTGTAACTAAAGTGTTTAAAGTCAAATCTGGAATATCTAACTCTTCAGTCAAACGTCGAAAGAAAAATAATCTGTTAAATAGGCGATCCCAGAAGCGATTGACAGACTCGGTCAAACATCGATCTGTACTGTACTGTATACTGCAAGATAGGGATGGCGGTTTTTGACAAAACACCGGTTTTCGGTTATACCAGTTTTTTTGGTTACGGTTTAACCTGGCAGTTATAACCGGCCAAAAAACTGGTTTTTCCAAAAACCGGTTTTCGGTTTTTTTAATCCAATACGATACAATGTTACAATTACAATACACTTTAGTTTGCGATACTCCACTCGACTCGATACTCGATATCAATATGATCAAAATTATTACTATCGAAAGAACATCAATATCAATACAGTTGATATCAATCAATAATAATTATGATTGGGATCCAAAATAATACCTAACCTAATCCTAATCACCGTAAAAACCTAATAACCGGTTATTACTTTAAAAAGAAAAAACCGGTTATAACCGGGACAAAAACAACCGGTAAAACCGGTTATTGCCAAGTAAAAAAACCGGTTTTAGGTTAAAACCAGTTGGTTTTTCCCATCCCTACTGCAAGAGTCGATAAAAAAAGGTTATTTTTATTATTATTCTGTCATTTCTGTTATTATTAAGATTTCTCTGATTCGT
This sequence comes from Diabrotica virgifera virgifera, assembly GCF_917563875.1. Taxonomy (NCBI): domain Eukaryota; kingdom Metazoa; phylum Arthropoda; class Insecta; order Coleoptera; family Chrysomelidae; genus Diabrotica; species Diabrotica virgifera. The sequence continues at coordinate 170,427,081 of NC_065451.1, forward strand.
ATGTACTCTTTTTAGAATTTTTAGCCGAAGCAGTATATTTTAGTATCGATCCCTATATGAGGTCCTATTCCTCAAAGTATCCATTAGGAATTCCTTTTGTGGGATCACAGGTAGCAAAGTAAGTAGAACATATTAATAGTTTCATACTTGTATATCTTCATTCTTCATTCTTCATGGTCGTAAAAAGTAATATCGAAGACTCGGTACTACAATTAGATAACAAAATCCTGCAAATGGTGAAACACTTTAGATATCTGAGAATTCAGAATTTTGGACAGCAAAAATGAAGAACCTTAACAAATTAGAAGTGTTCGAGTTGTGTGTTACCGTTGCATGCTCAGAATCCCATGGACAGCACACATATCCAACGAACGTGTACTGAAGACCATGCACAAAGAGCGAGAATTGATCAACATCATAAAAATGAGAAAGGTTCAATACTTCGGTCATATAATGAGACGACCTAAATATCGCTTACTCCGGTTGATCATTCGGGGCAAAATCGAAGAAAAACGCTGGGGTGGAAGAAAACAACTCTTCTGGCTGTCTAACATTAGACAATAGATAGGTTGAACAGTCGAGGAATTGTTTCATATAGCTACCGACAGAAAAAACATATCATCAGCTTGTTAATACAGTGAAACCTCGATAACTCGGATTAATCGGGACCGCGGCCGATCCGGGTTATCGAAAATCCGGGTTAGTCGGAGAAAATGGTAAAAATTAATAAAATACGGTATACTTACAGATAACGTCCATTATAATTACAAAAACATGAAACACATATGCACAGTACACATCTAAATTACGTATAGTTGCATAGAGTATAGAGTTTTGTTCATTTCTTGGTAAAAAAACTCAGTCATACTGTAGATGTACCGACACCATGTGATGCTGCAATAAATTGATTTTAAAGATTCGACTTTATCAATCCTACCTAATGCTTCTAGTTTCTTTTCCATTGTCACTACAACATTTTTACGTTGCCATTACGTAGACAAAAAACACGCAAACACAATCTGAAGCAGGATTACAGAACGGAAGTGAACAATACGACTGTACTACACACAATACGGTCACAAGGAACAATGTTGTTATTTAAGAACAGACTAAGACCATTGTTTTAAAAAAGAATTTTTTTAATAGTCTTTTAGTCTATTTTAAACAATGCTAAGACAGTTTGACATAAATAAAGGAAAAGGAATACAGACAGGTGCCTGTTCTTTCCGATAAGCCGAGACGGTCGCTCTGCCGCCGTGTGCCATGGCCATGAATCATTTTTACTATCGTATTATGTAGTTCAAATTACACAAATACACATTATCTCAAATATTATTTTGTCTACATACATTTTTAGGTACTTGATAAAATTGTTAAATTGTTTATTTGTTAAAATGTTCGTCTGATGAAAATCGGTCCGGGTTAGCCGGACTTCCGGGTTATCGGGGGCCGACTTATCGGGGTTCCACTGTATGACGATTACTCCAGGGTAATAAGCTAGAAATAGACCATGTTCGGGACACTCAAAAATCCAGGTAGCGGACTACTTTTTTGAAGTTATACTTCATTACGATCTAGAGTGAAATTTTATAATACCGGGCGCATGCGCACACAGACAGTATGTAGTTCGTTGCTAATCTTTTAAGATATGTATGTATCAGCGCTGTCACCACAAATAAGTCATTAAAAGGATATATTAGTGTTTTTAGTAAATGTATTATTTATTATAATTTTTGTGTCTTTGGATTTGTCTTCCTCGGGAATAAGATATTTTATAATAATAGTAAGTATAATTAAAGTATTTTTGTATACTTCACTTGGTCAAATAAATTTGTCAGTATGTATGTATGAGGAATCTTGTAACCTGTCAAAGCGAAGGGAATATAGCTCAGTGGGAGAGCGTGTGACCGGAGATCGAGAGGTCCTGGGTTCAAATCCCGGACGATTCATATTCTTTTTTTATTTAATTTTTGGTATCGTTTTAATAAAATATTTTTAAAAGTGGTAGGTAAGAAACTTAGTTTAATATTTAAATAAAATACAAATAACCTGTTAAGTACATTTATTTCTTTGAAATTATATAATAGAAGTATAACTTCTTACGTGCTTACAAAGTACACACACATTCTTTTTTAGTTATTGTAGACCTATAGGAAGAAAACCTACCTGTTTCCTGCCTAGAGTTCGCGTCCGTTTTTTACTTATTAACAATTTAGTGCAAAAATCGCGATTTTTTCGATTTTTTGCACCCCATTCAAAAGCTAAATAGTTGACATAAAATTACAAAATTTAATTTTTTTGAACATTAAACAACCTTCAAAATGCCGATTTTTGAAATTTAGAAAGTTAATTTGTTGATACGCAAACTGCAAAATAAGTGAAAATGGTTATTTGTTAAGGTGATACAGTAGCGATCAACAGGTAGCCAAAACGCGTTCCAAGATTGCGGCTGTAATTTTGAATATTTTTTCGAGATATTTGGCACACGTATTCGTAATATAATAAAGAATGGCGGTACAGAGCCCAATTTAAAAAATATATTAATATGTGGAAATTACTCTGTAATTAAATACAATATTAAAAAAACGAGCCTGTACCGCCATTAAGAAGAACAAAAAATACACTTTCTTCAAATAAACTTTTTTATCCGATGCCTAGATTTTGTGTCATTTTGGAACTACTAATGAAATAAAAAAATTTAGTAGTTCCAAAATGACACAAAATCTAGGCATCGGATAAAAAAGTTTATTTGAAGAAAGTGTATTTTTTGTTCTTCTTAATGGCGGTACAGGCTCGTTTTTTTAATATTGTATTTAATTACAGAGTAATTTCCACATATTAATATATTTTTTAAATTGGGCTCTGTACCGCCATTCTTTATTATATTACGAATACGTGTGCCAAATATCTTGAAAAAATATTTAAAATTACAGCCGCAATCTTGGAACGCGTTTTCGCTACCTGCTGATCGCTACTGTTTCCTCTTAATCACTTTTACAAAAACTACCTTAGAACTTGAGTCTTTCACCCAAAGTTGGGTATTGGGGTACTTAACAAACCCTCAAAATTTGAGACCGGTCCATTAATTAGTTTAAGAGTTATTTTAATTGTTTATCCCAGAGATCTTTATTTTGCAATAACATAAGACAGAAAATAATGAAGATAGGGCAATTCTGCGTATGCCAAATGAAAGTAGAAAACTGATGCTATCAAAATGTACTAAAAAAGATACAAAATTATCTAATATAGTCAAAAATCCTAATGCCAAATTTGTGAAATTTTGTAATTTATAAACATTTAGAGTAACTTAAAAAATATTGTCCATAGAAAAAATCATTTTACATATTAGAAAAGCTGATATTTTACACGAATTTTTAAAAATGTAGTTCAATGGGCGACTAGTCTGTAGCTGGGAGCCGATAAATGCACGAGTTCAAAAACTAAAAAAGGCAACTTAAAACTACTATCATTTTCTATATCTCGGGATCTACCGAATATATTTTGATCGTTCTTTTTTTAATCTGTATGTAATTTTTCTGTACATTTTAAAATATACAAGTTGTCTAGACATTTATTAATTAATAAACAGTCTAATTTGTTTAATCAAATTGTGAAAAAATAATTTTTTCCCAAAAATCCATGATTTTAATCATACTATCGTTATTAATCATAGAAAAAGTTAAGGTAAATAAAAATCATTTATTTATTAAAGTGTACTTTAACTTTTTCTGTGAGCATTAATGATACTGTGATTAAAAAACAGATTTTTGTAAAAAAAATATTTTTTCAAGAATTGTTTAAACAAATTAGACTGTTTCTTAATTAATAAATTTATAAACAAATTGCATATTTGTAATGTACGTAGAATTACATACAAATTAAAAAAGAAAGATCAAAATCCATTGAGTTGATCCGGAGATACAGAAAATTATATTAGTTTGAAATTGCTTTTTCGGTTTATTAACTCGGTGGATTTGTAGGTTCCCCCTAGTAATCGTTTGAACTACATTTTTGAAAAATCGTAGAGGGTGCCGTGAAGGTACAATGTTTATGCCAATTTTTTAAGAGAAAATACAAATCCCATTCTTTAAAATGACAGTAATGAGATTCATTAATTATTATAAACAACTTAGCTGTGAATTAAAAAGAAACAAATGGCTTACTTTGTCCCAAATGAACCCTGGCTAATTTTTTTTTATTTTAAAGTTCGTGTTAAAATACTGTTTTTCCGAATATATTAGAAGATTATTTCTACGGATAACATTTTTAAAGTTATTCTAAATGTTTATAAACTACAAAATTTCAAAAATTTGGCATTACGATTTTTGACTATACTAATTCTTTTTTTAATACATTTTGATACTATCACTCTTCTACTTTTTTTTGGCATAATTAGAATTGCCGTATCTTCATTATTCTCTGTCTTATCTTATTGCAAAATAAAGATCTCTGGGATAAACAATTTGAATAACTCTTAAACGAATCAATGGATCGGTCTCAAAGTTTGAAGGTTTGGTACGCCAATACCCAACTTTGGGTGAAACACTAAGGCGGCACACATAGTGGAAGCGGGTTCCTGCTTAGGGGCAAACCGCGCGGTTCTCGCGCGCGGGTATGGTAACACAGTGAAGACGGGTAAAAGCGAGAAAGATCGTTCAAATTTGGCAGTTGCGTCTACTACTTGTAGCAAAATGTCGTCTTCCGATGACGATATAATTGCTTTAGATTCTGTTTTGACTAAACTGAAAAGAGAGAGAGTTGGTGTACATCCTATTAATCGAGAAAGATTACTTTATTTAGAATATCATCATCTATTTCAAAAATTAAAAGATAACGAACGATTCTTCCAGTATATGAGAATGACTCAAGAGACTTAAATATATTTTGGAGAAAGTGGAGCATCGTTAAAACCAATATTAAACGCTCAACTTACAGTCAACCAACAGAATATCGAAAGAGTTGAGCAATATACATATCTGGGTACGAATTTAAATAGCCAATGGGACTACTCAACAGAAATTAAACAGCGAATAATAAAAGCGAAAGCAGCATACGTTAGAATGAGACCCATTTTCAAGAGTCGAGACATATCATTAAAAACAAAATAGCGTCTGTTGAAATGCTATATATTCACAGTTCTGCTCTACGGAATGGAAGCGTGGACACTAACTGTTGCATCTATGAATCGGCTCGAAGCTTTCTAAATGTGGTGTTATAGACGCATCTTATGTATATCCTGGGTTGACCGAATTACTAATGTGGAAGTCCTGCGTAGAATGGGGAAAGAGTGTGAAATTCTTATAACCATCAAAACAAAAAAATTAGAATATCTAGGACATGTAATGAGAAATCAAGAACGTTACGGCCTTCTGCAACTGATTCTCCAAGAGAAGGTAAATGGTAAAAGATGACCGAGAAGAAGACGCATTTCCTGGCTTCAAAATTTACGAAAGTGGTATAACACCACTACCACTGAACTGTTCCGCGCTGCGGTAAACAAAGTCAAGATAGCCATGATGATCGCCAACATCCGGAACGGATAGGCACTTTAAGAAGAAGAAAGAGTATCGTTTAATTAAAAACTGGTGTAATTTACATAAGCAGGCTATCCGTCCGGAATAAAGGCTTGTTATAATATTGAGGTAAGTAGTTTTGTTGTAAATTTATTTTTCAAGTACTTATTTAGTTAATAGTTAATTCTGGAATGATTTTAGAAATACCTAAGTCACACAAAATTACGGTTTCAATAAGATTGACTTTATTACTTTTCTTTATTATAATGTACAATTTATAAAATTAATCCATGGAGAACTATTAATTCTTATTATAAAAGAGGGAATAAACTAAATTCTCATTCGAGTAAACATTAAAACCGCGCGGAAAAAACTAAATTCTCATTGTAGTAAAAACGGTCAGGCGGGTTAAAGCGGTTGGCCCGCGGGACCCTGCTTTTATTATGTTCGTGTACATTTAAAGACGTGCATTCATTTTGAAAACGTTTAAAAGCGGGTCCGCGCGGTTTAACCGTAAGCGGAAACCGCCTCCACTGTGTGCGCCGACTAAAGCTCTAAGGTAGTTTTAGTAAAAGTTATTACAAATAACAGTTTTCACTTATTTTATAGTTTGCGTAGCAACAAATTAACTTTTTAACTTTCAAAAATCGGCATTTTGAAGGTTTTTCAATGTTCTAAAAAACTGAATATTGTAATTTTATGTCAACTATTTAGCTATTGAATGGAGTGCAAAAAATCGAAAAAATCTCGATTTTTGCACTAAATTGCTAATAATTAAAAAACATACGCGAACTCTAGGCAGGAAACAGGTAGGTTTTCTTCCTACAGGTCTGCAATAACCAAAAAAGTGGTCAGCTATCTGGATCTTTTAGTGTCCCGAGAAAATCCTTATTACTCTGGACTAGATAGCCAGCGCTTGAAAACAAGCACGGCACACAAAGAAGAAGATATCTTCAATGCATTCTGGTTAATGATAAGCAGATTAGTGAAAATCAGAATTATAAGGTTTAAAAAAAGATTGAAAATAATGGTAGCTATAGATGTTTTCTTAACAACTGAATTAGAAAAAATATATTTTATAAGTATGTAGACATTCGATGGTTAGCAAAACAAATCACTTTTGGTTAAAGGTTAAAAAAATAAAAAAACTAAAATTTGAAAAAGAAAAAAGAATGTGTGTGTACTTTGTACGCATGTAAGAAGTTATACTTCTATTATAGGATTTCTTAAAATAAATATACTTTAAACAGTTTGTTTTATTTTTTTTAAACACCAAACTAATTTTGTGCTTACCGATTTTAAAAAAATAAAAAAAAAATATATAGGATTGCAGTGGATTCGAACTCAAGACCTCTCGATCTCTGGCCGAATGCTATACCAAATATGCTACGAAGACTGTGTCTGTATCGGTTCGGACGTACCTAATGACATTTCACGGTAACAAACAGACAAAGTGAATAAATATACAATAAAATGTTTTAATAATACTCATCTTACTCCTGAGGAAGACAAATCCAAAGACACAAAAATTATAATAAATATATTTACTAAAAACACTAATATATTCTTTTCACACCTGCAAGCAAGCAAGCAATTTGTTTCAACCCGACATGTGGGAGATGCCCACTCTTTCGAAAAAAGTACATTCGGGTGTAACAAATTCATTGGGGCGAGGTGTTTTGACCCGAGTTTAAAAAACAGGGATCACCCCACCTCGCTCCAATGCCCCAGGCCATCCCTTCCCCCCCCCCCCCCCCCCCCATAGCACGCTGGTGCGCGATGGGGGCACAACTATCGTAGCCAAATGCTCTTCACAATGGAATCCTGGGTAATAAGATTCCAATGTGGTGCCCTAATCGAATGCAAAAACTAGGCCAGCGTGATGCGCTCTATGCCTTTATCTTCTTACTTACTTATCCGCGGAACTAAAATTGCTTGCTTGGGCCCCAAGTCATTGTATCAAGCCCCACTGAGCTCAGTCCAATGGCTTGGAACTCAAGAATAATTTTATTATTTTTTTATTTTTATGTTTTTTTTGGTGGCTTACGCCTTTTTTATGTTTTTTTATATGCTGATTTTACCTGATCGTCTGTCAGGTATCTTAGACGACTTCTTGGACTACCTTGGTCACCATGTTGGTGACTAGTCTGACCAGGTAGTCTTCGTCTGGGAGGATCGCTGTGGTGGCTTGTTGGTTTTTGGCTTGTGTGGCTTTGGCATAGGAGACTCCAGTTGCCTGTTGTCGTCTGATGGTCTGTTGCTGTGGCCTCTGTTGTGGTAGTCTGCTCCAGGTTGGACATCTTGGGCATCCTCTGTAGCTTGCGGGGTGACTTCCTTTGCAGTTAGCGCAGGTTGCCTTTGTTTCTCTGGGTCTTTTACACATCTTCTTGGGGTGATCTTCTCCGCATTTCACACATCTGGGATCTTTGTGGCACGCGTTCTGTGCATGGTGGAGGCCCTGGCAGTTGAAGCACTGCGTTGGCCCTGTCGCTTTTCGTAGGTCTTCTACCACTACCTCTATGTGGCACAGATTGGTGATCAGCTTAGCCCTGTCTACGTCCCCGCGATTCAGAGTCAGTACGAACATCGGGAGTTTCCTTTTGGGGCCGGCTATTGTGGACATATTCTTGGCTGCGTGGCAGACTATTTGGTGTTGTTTTTCCATCTCTTCTTGGATTTCCTCTTCCTTTTCACACCTTTTCTTGCACTGATATATTTATACATAACTAGAAAGATTTAGCAATTAAACGCCATATTGTCTGTGTGCGCATGCGCGCAGTATTATGAAATTTCTCTCAATCGCGCCTAAAGAAGTATAACTTCAAAAATTAAATATCAAACATGTGTATGTGTGTCTATGTTTTAATGATTTAAAACTTTTTTTTTTGTAATGATGTAGAGCTTCTTTCTTTGATATGTTAGCTATGTGTATGTCAAATTTCATTTAAATCCAAGCGGTTCTTTAAAATGTGGAGGTTTTGCAATATTTTACCTTGAGTGAATGGACTAAATATCCAATAGAATAATGAATATAACTTTGTTTTAGAATAATCGAAAGCAACAATGAAGAATTCCCCGTCGGAAGATATGTGGTTGGTAACTTTGATTGGAAAACTCACACAGTATCAAATGGAAAAGCTCCTGAAGGCCATATATTTACCCAGGATCCATATCTTTTACCAGATATAGGAACTTTACCTGTATCTACAGGACTTGGAGTATTAGGAATGCCGGGGTAAAAAAAAAGAAAATATAGTTTTTGTGTTGGCTTAATAATATTCAAATGGCTTTGGATATTAAGGGCATAGGCGCAAAATGTCTCCTGTCAAAATGTTCAATGTGTTTTAAATGTATTCATTTTTTTTAATCCTGAGAAAACTAATAAATATTTTTGAAAAATTTAAATGCACAATGAAAGACTACGTTACTGCCGAGGACCGAAGCTCCCTGAAACTTCTATAATGTTTATTTTAATAAGTTACAGGGGTGAAAAGAAAAAATTTAGTGTGACTTTTAATTTAAAATATCTTATTCAAAAGAAACTTTTTCGATATTCTACGGTACTTTGGACCCTCGGTACTAATGTAGTCTTTCATTCTGCGTCTAAATTTTTCAAAAATACTTATTAGTTTTCTTAGGATTCGAAAAAAAATTAATACATTTAAAATGCATTTAACATTTAAACAGGCGACATTTTGCGCCTATGCCTTTAATGTTAAAACATGTTGCTACGGTTAAATTATCATCACATTTTTTACTACCGTCAATATATTTATAATTTAGGTATTATTGGCAGAATCATATTGTCGTACCGGTATTATTTTCATTCCGAATACCATCATTATCGATTATCTTTCAGAATCCACAATTTCTTAAAATACTTATCATTAAATAATTACCAAAATAAATAATAAAGTTCTCTACCAAAAATATGAGATGCACTAATCTTAAAATTACCTTCCTTCTTCGTTTTAAGTGCCGTCTCCTTTAAGGAGGTTGGCTATAATTACAGCTCTTTTCACCTTTGATACCGCTGCTATAAACAGTTCAACAAAGTTACAATTCTACCATTGTCTCAAATTGTTTCTTCTTGTGCTTTTGGCATCATAACCCTGGATGGGATATAGGATAATCTCTTTGGCTATGGCCTTTCATTCAGATCTCTCTTGTGCCCTTCTCCTCCATTGTCTTTTATTTATGGCTTTCAGGTCGTCTTCCACGTCATCCAACTATCTCGTTCATCTATCAGCTTCTCTTTTTGCCCTCCTATCGGCTTCCGTTGTAATATTTTTTTTGCTGCTTTTGCATCCTCTTGTCTCTGGACAAGTCCCGGCCATGACAGTCTTTGGCTTAATCAAATTTTACAATATCATACTCTTCCACTGCCCAGTATCTATCCCTGTACAGTGATATATTTCAATGAATATCTCCAGTCGCGTAGCTGAAGATTGGAGGCCCCCCACGACAATTTTTGTGGGCCCCCGTATTATTACCATTTACTAAAATATGTGTAAATGACAACATTTGGCCGTTCTTTAATAAGTTTTCATCGGTTCGTGTTAATACGTTTTTTGGGAATAGACATGAAAACCAATTATACCTTCATGTCTCTTAATCCGACAAACCTAAACCTATTAGTAAGTTGTTGCAATATTACATCTAAAACATTGAAAACATTAACTTTAAAACTTTTTTTGCTACAAGTTATTTTTCGTCGCAACTGAGCTCATCGTAAATTTTTTATACGTTTTTCCGTTTATTTTTAAATTCCGGATTAATCTCCACTATTCTGCTATTCCTGCTGCTTCTGCTAAGATTTCGGATAACGAAATTTTCATTTGTCGAAGATTGTCACGAGTTTTTTCAAAAAGTTGAAAAACCGTAAACTCTGCCGTTTCAGATTGCAGAAGTTTTGATGTTAGTTGAATAAATTTAAGTATTTTATATTGAATAGTAATGTTAACAGCAAATTCTAAATTATTCATATGCTCTAATAATGCATTAGCTTCTAATTTTTCATATTTTTTTGATAGCAATGAAATTTTCGTTAAAGATTTTATTACTTGTCGGAAAGCTCGATGCAAAGCCATAATAGCATCATGTCTGGATGACCACCGGGTTTCACATAACATTTTTAAGGTTGGCAAACGCGATGAATCCAAAGTGATAATAGTACATACGTAGTACATTCCATCTTTTAATACTTGCACTAAAAAAACATATAATCTCTTAATTATGTCGTAAAAGACCAACTCCTGTACACCAGCAACGGCACTAGGTTCAGACTATGGGATACAAATGAAGATAGGAAACTGTGTTTTCAATGTCAGTTATGCGCCTTTTTACGCCTGAATATACATTACTCATAACGCTTGCCCCATCATACCCCTTTCTTTTGCAGTTGTGTACGAAAGGTACTTTGATTGTATAAATTTTTAAATTTTATTTACAGGACCTTCTGCACTTTTGTCTAATACGCATATAAATCCCAAAAAACTTTCAACAACTTCTGCTTTGGAAGGTAAATTATTTTCATCGCAAGTTATTTTTACATATCGGAAAATAAAACTAAGCTGATCGTGTTTTGAAATATCTTGAGCAGTATCAAGAATTATTGAATAAAAACAATTTTTTTAAATTAAACTAATAAATTTGTTTTCAGTTTCTTCAGCCAGCAAATTTTTAACTACGTTTTGTATTTGGTGGCTCAAGTAATTTGTTTAACAAAATGTCGAAACCCAAAAGACTCCATTTTCAAACAAATAAATGTTTAAAAATAATAAAATCTGTGGATTTCTTAGTTCGGAAACAGATTCTCTCTTATACCTATTCCCATCCTTCTAACAATTGCAAGGAAAAAGGGTGAAAAATGTATAGACATGGGGAGTCTACATAGTTGCACTCTACAACATATCAATTCACCGAGGTAAAGATCAACAAATCTGCTTCCTAGTAATCGATACGTGAGTAAAAACGTGGGTAGATAAAAGGCATTATATTTAATTTCGATTTAGAGATCATTACCATCTTCCTATGGACCATTTCGAACTCTTTTGTTCTCATCAGAAAAGCAACTGTAATGATGTTCTGAATCGAAAAATAAATACCTTTGCCATTCATGCCAATTACAAAATATAATTAACATTAAGACGCTATAGCGATCTCTATTAACAAAATGTCGAAACCGAAAAGACTCCATTTTCAAACAAATAAATGTTTAAAAATAATAAAATCTTTGGATTTCTTAGTTCGGAAACAGATTCTCTCTTATACCTATTCCCATCCTTCTAAAAATTGCAAGGAAAAGGGTGATGAATGTATAGACATGGGAGTCTACATAGTTGCACTCCACAACATATCAATTCACCGAGGTAAATATCAACAAATCTGCTTCCTAGTAATCGGTACGTGAGTAAAACCGTGGGTAGATAAAAGGCATTATATTTAATTTCGATTTAGAGATCACTACCATCTTCCTATGGACCATTTCGAACTCTTTTGTTCTCATCAGAAAAGCAACTGTAATGATGTTCTGAATCGAAAAATAAATACCTTTGCCATTCATGCCAATTACAAAATATAATTAACATTAAGACGCTATAGCGACCTCTATTAACAAAATGTCGAAACCCAAAAGACTCCATTTTCAAACAAATAAATGTTTAAAAATAATAAAGTCTTTGGATTTCTTAGTTTGGAAACATATTCTCTCTTATACCTATTCGCATCCTTCTAAAAATTGCAAGGAAAAGGGTGATGAATGTATAGACATGGGGAGTCTACATAGTTGCACTCCACAACATATCAATTCACCGAGGTAAAGATCAACAAATCTGCTTCCTAGTACTCGATACGTGAGTAAAACCGTGGGTACATAAAAGGCATTATATTTAATTTCGATTCAGAGATCATTACTATCTTTCTCATGTTGCCATCATTACAGTTGCTTTCCTGATGAGAACAAAAGAGTTCGAAATGGTCCATCGAAAGATGGTAATGATCTCTGAATCAAAATTAAATATAATGCCCTTTATCTACCCACGGTTTTACTCACGAATCCAGTAATAGGAAGCAGATTTGTTGATCTTTACCTCGGTGAATTGATATGTTGTGGAGTGCAACTATGTAGACTCCCCATGTCTATACATTTATCACCCTTTTCCTTGCAATTTTTAGAAGGATGGGAATAGGTATAAGAGAGAATCTGTTTCCGAACTAAGAAATCCGAAGATTTTATTATTTTTAAACATTTATTTGTTTGAAAATGGAGTCTTTTGGGTTTCGACATTTTGTTAATAGAGGTCGCTATAGCGTCTTAATGTTAATTATATTTTGTAATTGGCATGAATGGAAAGGTGTTTTTTTTTTCGATTCAGAGCATCATTGCATATGCTTTCCTGACGAGAACAAAAGAGTTCGAAATGGTCCATAGAAAGATGGTGATGATCTCTGAATCGAAATTAAATATAATGCCTTCTATCTAATTTGTTTAAGTTGTTGTTTTTATCGGTAAATTCAGCTAAAACAGGATCATATTTAGCTAGTAAAAGATCCACCGATAAAAAATTACCTTTTCGGGATTCACTTTCATCTAAACTACCAACATGCCTACGAAACGCTAAATTGCACCTTGCACTCGGAAAGAGTAAGAGTTACGTCATCATTACTTTCTTCCAAACTCCCTATTTTGATGCTTATTCGGAAAATATGTTTTAGTCCCCAATTTAAAGAAAGAAGAAATATTAAGCTTGAAGCCCCTGCGGTATTAAGTTATTAAGCCCTTGAAGTATTATGTTATGCAGTGGCATAGCTGACAGCCCCTGCGGGCCTGTCAGCTACGCCACTGCATATCTCTCACCTCTCATGACATGAGCCATATACAGCAATTTTCTTATTTTAATTCTATTTAATATCTCATTTTCCTTGTTCATTATTTTTAAAGTGTAAGACAGAATAAAGGCTCCCCCAAACCAACGCGGAAAATTCGCATTACCTGCGGAATTCCGTACCGCATACGATTCGCATTGAATTGTTTCCACTGTGGTAAGTATACAAGTTCAGACAAGTACGATTTTCGTCGTTCGGGCATGCGTTTTGTCTGCGTATTTATTCGTCCGGAATCTTAGTTCGCACTCGACAGCGTTTTTATCAGTTTCGCAGTGGTTTCGCATGTGAAAAAATTGAAAATGGAGAGAATTATTGAGTTGGTTCGAAAGTATCCTATTCTCTATGACCTTTCTCATGAAGATTAAAAAAATGTAAGGAAAAAGGACAAGATTTGGACTAGAATAGGAGAAGAAATAGGCGAAAATGGTGAGTAGTTTTACGATTTTTATTGGTTTATTTTTCTACATCTAAGACTAAAGAAAAGCAGAGGCCTAAACAATACTATATTTACTGCAAGAAGAGTCCATTATTTTCATCGTGAACAATTTATTCATAGTCCTGAATTAAAATACGTGGCAAATTTTTCTCGAACAGAAAATGCCAGTCTTGCAGCTCTCCTTGGGTCATTGTCCAAATTTTGAAATGCTCCAAGTTCAGGCTCTGGTGGATCTAAAAGTTCTATGAATCTATCATCACATTTTTTTGTCCTTAGAAAATTATGCAAAATACATGCAGTTTTCACAATGAGAATACTAGTATCAATTTTTGTTTCCATTGGTCTGTAGAATATACGCCATTTTTGTGCCAATATTCCGAAAGCGTTTTCTACTACTCTTCTCGCTTTACAGAGCCTCACATTATAATTTTCCTTGAAAATATCTGTTCTGCTTTGACTGTATGGAAAGGGCCTCAACAAGTATGGTTTTAGTGCAAAGGCTTCGTCTCCAATTAAGACATGGGGGGAAAGTTCATTCTGGCCTGAGAGATTTTTCTGCTCAGGTACACCCATCTGATTTGTTTCAAATCTTCTTCCCATGTTGGAAGCTTCGAATATTCCACCGTCGCTGTTTTTACCAAAACCGCCAATATCAACTGAAATGAATCTATAATCTGGGCCAACAATAACCATTAATACTGTAGAAAACTTATTCAAATAACACCAATAATTAGATCCTGTTTTTTCTGGACACTTGATAGTAACATGCTTGCCATCGATGCTACCAATACAATTTGGGAATCGCCAGGTATTTCTAAAACCTTCTTCAGATTTTTTCCATATTTCTGTAGTTGGTTCGGGCAAGTAAATATGTTGCAAATTTCTACATAAAGCTTCACAAACTTCTACAACTATGGCACTTACAGTCGAAAACCCGACTCTAAAACTATGGCCTATTGTATAAAATGTATCTCCGGTAGCCAGATACCTAAAAAAGAGTATTTTGTTTCAGGGGATGAGATTAAAAAAAATGGAGGAATCTGCGCGATACGTACGCTAAGTACATAAGAACTAATAAAACTAGAACTGGACAAGCGGCAAGCGATAAAAAAAATGGATATGGGTAGATCATATGGAATCGTTCAAACCGTTCCTAAATTTTGCTAAGACTGCATCCAATGTCACAGATGTTGATACACAAGAATCTGAAGCATTCCCAAATATAGAATCACCCGAAAATATGTTAACGGATGAAAATTCCGCAGTACAGAAACCAACGTGTAGTAAAAATCTACTAACAACTCAGACAGATGATTCCCAGAATAAGATTCAACCCTCCTCATCGAAACCTACTCGAAATGAAGCTCCTAGGGTTACTCTTTCAAATGAAACTCCTTCTACAGGCAGAACAAACAGAAAACGCAATTCTGAGCCATCCACATCTGTGAAAGATATGATCAGTTATTTTGAGAGCAAAAAGAGAGTAGTGCATGATGCTACCGATCAACTGTTTTTGGCTCATGCTTCTACGGTAAAATATTTCTCTCCTAGAAGGCAAATTGAAACAAAAATGAAGATTGCGCAAGTTATCATGGAGCAGGAGTTGCTTCAATTGGAGGAAAGTTCTTTGAATAGCCATCAATCTAGAGCTGAAAGTACAGACACCTATCAAAACCCCTCTTCCGTCGGAAGTATTTCGGTTGTATCCCTACCTTCACCAAATGACACTGCATTACCTAAACAATCGAATACTTCTGGGTTCTATGAAGTGAATTGTGAAAATAATTATATTACACTACACAACTTGGCGCAGAGTTGCAACCAAGCAGCTTCTTATAATCCATCAGTTTCCAACTATGTCAATTCCTTTGACTCTTACAATGCATAAAGTATATTTTAGAGTTATTTTGATCCTTATTCTCTTTTACTGTAGTAAATTAATGATATAAATAATGCCTGCAGTTTTTTTTTCATTTTCTTACCTTAATGTTATGGCCAACCGTTCTTCGGGAGAAATAGCTTCTCGGTAATTCGGGTCTGATTTTCTAATATCATTTTCTACAAGGTGCAACAGTTCATCGAAACAATCTATTGTCATTCTAAAATAAATGTAGCATCTTTTATCGTCTTTTCGTAATTGAGGCATCAGCGTGTGATATTCCCCACATTTCAGTCTTTCTAGATTGATATCATGAACCCATTTTCTTCTTTTCCTAAGATTAAATTCATAATATAGTCCATATTGTTGTTTTAGGATAACTATAGGTAATAATTTTACCTTGAATTGTCGTCCTCCATTGCTAACATTACAAGAGCTTCTTCTTCATCTGATGATGTATATATACATTTTTGTGAAGAATTGAGATCACTGAGTAGTATTCTTTGTTTTTCGTTGTCACCAACTCTTCTCAATACTAGATACATACGAGTATGACGCGAATATATTCGCTTCAATATGAAGTTCTTTACGAATTCCGTCAGGAATTCGACTGCGAACTTTCCGTCACGAATCCGCTGCGAATAATTCGCGTTGGTTTGGGGGAGCCTTAAGAGATCTCTGTAACATACAAAACATAGTACGGAGGGGATGGCGGAAGACGGGAATGGAATCAGCATGTGACCAGAATGGGCAGCGAGAGAATAGCCCGTATAGCCAGAGATTCAAAGCCAACAGGCAAGAGACCAATAGGAAGGCCCTTTAAAAGGTCGCTACGAATATAAGCTCAAAATCGGTTAAGAACAGGTAAAGAGGCCTAATATAATAAAAAGAAGAAGATTCTTTTTAGAACGTCATTATTTGTAATCTTATCGACCCAACGTCAAAATTTTTCTACAAGTCTACATTTCGCTTCTATTATTATGTTATTTATATCCTTTTTTAGTGTCCAACTCTCCTTTCCTTATAATAACACAAAAAATACATAACACCTCAGTATTCGTACCTTGAGTTGCAGACTCATATCATTACTGTAAAGTCCTTTTTTCATATTATTGAATGCTGAATTGTTTTTTGCTATACGTGATTTGATCTGCTGTGTATAATCGTTGTTTTCGGTTACGATTATTCCCAAGTATATATTGTTATGATCTGCTTTCTCTTACTTTTGTATTAATTAGTAATTATTTAATTAATTATTCAATTGTCGCAAATCATACATAAAAAAATTAAGACAAATCTCAGGGTGCCTTTTTGTCATAAAAAAGTAACTAAATTATCTTAGGTTATACTTATCTTTTCTCGTGGCTTCAGTATCTCTTAGTTGATCCTTATCGGGATAAAATAATAAAAGGAAATAAATAGAAATACCATAAATAAGCACATACAAATACCTTTATTATCAAAAGCAATGCTCTGAAAATTTATGAATTAAATCCTGTGGGCATAACTGTCCAAATGAAACTTTTACCATATAAATTAATCTAATTCAAACAAATATTTATCGCTTTGTTCTTGATACCATTAATAGAACAAACTAAACAAACAAATTTAGGTATTCGCAAAACTACTTCTACTTCCTATTAAATTTTTAAAATGTTGGAATCTTAATTCATATGCTTATACGCAAAAAGAAATTAACTTCTGATTATAAAGAAAATCTATCACATAAGTTATTGACTGACCTTTTTGATACACACAAAATGATGTCTCCTCTTGACCCAAACAGCTTCTCCTTGTTGATTATGTTAGGCTACCAATCAAAGCCCTCTCCATTTTCAGCATCAATCCAGCAGCATACCAGCAAGTATTTCTCCAAAACACGAGCCAGGCCTATTTTGACCAGTACTCGTTCAATAAACTCCAAAACTCTCCTCTCTTTCTCACAATTATAATCTCCTGAGACCCAAGTATCTTTTTAACTTGGTGTTACAAATAATTTTAATAACTATAGTTCTTGTAACTTACTCTCTTGGACTTTACAGAATCAAAGAGGTATTTCTTCTCAATTTGATTTGTCTCTTGTTCCACTTTTCAGCTATTCTTCACTATTAAACAACCACTAGTACTTGCTTCTGAACTACTCACGAAAACTTTTGACAGCTCTTATCGGATGTCGGTCACATAATAATCTCCTTTTCCAAACTGTCTGAACATTCAAACTTCTCTCTCCCCATTCCAAATTGCCAAGCCAATCAGAAACATTTCTCTCTCCACATTCCTCTTTTTTCATTCGAAAAAACCATGCATTCTTTCAACAAATACTTCTACTAATCATAATTACTTTTCGGGAATTCTACAAATATTCTTGGGCTTAAACAAAAGGACTTAAAATTCCAAATTTCTCTACCTTATTTTTCTAAAAACTAATAATTACAATTACCTGTGGATTTTGCTTTTCCCGTAACAAAACAATCTTTTTAAAATTATAATCCGAAATAAATTGTCTTTTCACTTCACTTTTTACAAATGTCTTTAATTCTTCAGGGAAAAACTCATTAAGGATAAACCCACTGCGTAAAAGCTAACTTCTAATAAATAGTTACAAATCAATATAATTAGTAATTATTTAATTAATTATTCAATTGTCGCAAATCATACATAAAAAAATTAAGACAAATCTCAGGGTGCCTTTTTGTCATAAAAAAGTAACTAAATTATCTTAGGTTATACTTATCTTTTCTCGTGGCTTCAGTATCTCTTAGTTGATCCTTATCGGAATAAAATAATAAAATGAAATAAATAGAAATACCATAAATAAGCACATACAAATACCTTTATTATCAAAAGCAATGCTCTGAAAATTTATGAATTAAATCCTGTGGGCATAACTGTCCAAATGAAACTTTTACCATATAAATTAATCTAATTCAAACAAATATTTATCGCTTTGTTCTTGATACCATTAATAGAACAAACTAAACAAACAAATTTAGGTATTCGCAAAACTACTTATACTTCCTATTAAATTTTTGAAATGTTGGAATCTTAATTCATATGCTTATACGCAAAAAGAAATTAACTTCTGATTATAAAGAAAATCTATCACATAAGTTATTGACTGACCTTTTTGATACACACAAAATGATGTCTCCTCTTGACCCAAACAGCTTCTCCTTGTTGATTATGTTAGGCTACCAATCAAAGCCCTCTCCATTCTCAGCGTCAATCCAGCAGCATACCAGCAAGTATTTCTCCAAAACACGAGCCAGGCCTCTTTTGACCAGTACTCGTTCAATAAACTCCAAAACTCTCCTCTCTTTCTCACAATTATAATCTCCTGAGACCCAAGTATCTTTTTAACTTGGTGTTACAAATAATTTTAATAACTATAGTTCTTGTAACTTACTCTCTTGGACTTTACAGAATCAAAGAGGTATTTCTTCTCAATTTGATTTGTCTCTTGTTCCACTTTTCAGCTATTCTTCACTATTAAACAACCACTAGTACTTGCTTCTGAACTACTCACGAAAACTTTTGACAGCTCTTATCGGATGTCGGTCACATAATAATCTCCTTTTCCAAACTGTCTGAACATTCAAACTTCTCTCTCCCCATTCCAAATTGCCAAGCCAATCAGAAACATTTCTCTCTCCACATTCCTCTTTTTTCATTCGAAAAAACCATGCATTCTTTCAACAAATACTTCTACTAATCATAATTACTTTTCGGGAATTCTACAAATATTCTTGGGCTTAAACAAAAGGACTTAAAATTCCAAATTTCTCTACCTTATTTTTCTAAAAACTAATAATTATAATTACCTGTGGATTTTGCCTTTCCCGTAACAAAACAATCTTTTTAAAATTATAATCCGAAATAAATTGTCTTTTCACTTCACTTTTTACAAATGTCTTTAATTCTTCAGGGAAAAACTCATTAAGGATAAACCCACTGCGTAAAAGCTAACTTCTAATAAATAGTTACAAATCAATAAACAGGGTGTATCAAATTTATGTGCCCGCGTTATATTAAAAAATTAAATTTTTATTCTATCTTTGATTGACAAAATGATACACAATAATATATCTGTCCACCTTTTGAACGAGTTCGTTCCTAATCCATAACGTCTCTTGTCGTTGTGTCTTTGCTATGGTAATGAATTTCGTCTTTTTGATATTTAAAGTAAATTAGAACCTGCCATTCTTCAACCTACTCTTCGATTACTAACGTATCATCGGCATATCTGATGTTATTTATAGGTTATTCGTTGACTTGACTTTAATTCCACTTAATGTATCTTTTAGTGCTTTCTGAACTACTTCTACTATCACAACCAATCATTAACCGCCATTCTTCTCTGTTTTACCATAGACCTGGAAGGATTTCTCTTTCCTCTAGTCCTTTTTCAATTCCCTCTCTTTAGCTTCTTCTCGGCCTTCCTCTTTTCCTTCTCCCTTGTGATGCCCACGCCAAAAACTGTTTAGGGACTCTGTTATCTGGCATTCTCTGTACATGTCCGTACCATATTAGTTGTTTTTCTTTCTAAACTAGCTTTCTGAACTATTTCTTCTAAATATAGGTTAAAGATCAGCGGAGAAGGTATGCATCCCTGCCTTACCCCTCGATGTATTTCTATTTCTTCCGATAGTTCGTGGCCAAACTTTACCGTTTAGTTTGATTAAAGGAAAGGTGTAATGTTATTCTACAGTACCTGGCCAAATTATTAGGCCAAGCATAGGAAAATTTACTATATGAAGTTATTTCTCTCATGATTATGAATATTTGAAAAAATACCGTTTTGTTCCTTTTTTGTGAATATGTATTAACTTTAAGGTGCGTATCCATTAGGTTTGCTGCTACGCGGTCCATGCAACTGCTCTAACCGATACGGCATGCGCTCCTCTACATATAAACCGCCACCGATTGGAGCACCGAGGCGGAGTCCGCACTGTTACATGGTCCAGGAGCGCCAACGTATCCACTATGTGGAGCAGTTACAGGAGCACGGAGCAGCGAACCTTAAGGATACCTTTACCTAATGGGTACGCACCTTAAGATTTAATATTCACAAAAAAGGAACAAAACAATATTTTTTCAAATATAGTCATAATCATGAGAGAAATAACTTCATATAGTAAATTTTTCCCTAATATTATGGCCAGGTACTGTAATATCTCTCACATCCAAATTTTTATCTTGAGGTAGCTGTAGGAGGCGGTTATGTAAAACTTAGTCAAATGCCTTGTTGTAATCCGACATAATCGTAAAGTAAAGCTTAGGCTACCTCAAATTCGCATCACCATTTCGACCTTTTTTTATCCATAATAGTCCCAGAAACCTAAAACAATTTGTCCGGGCCAAAAATATTGATTTTTGCAATTTGATTAAAAAATATTGTTAAAAAAAATTTGGAAAAATTTTCACATGGGCGACTTCTTGAATCTTATTTTGGAATGTCTCACGAATGTGATTATGCAAAAAAATATCATGGGAATATTTTCTCCAAAGAACCCGCCGTTGTCGCCTTGTCTATTATAAACACTACGATGTTACTAATACTCGTCTTTGTCTGGGGACCCAAAAGTCAGTATTGCAACTCTTGGTTTATTTAACTGAAATATTATATTTATTTTTTTAAAATATTAAATATTATTGATAAATAAATAAAACTTATTTGATTTTTTTTTTCTTTTATCGCCTTTTTAGAACTGCGCCCATTTAGCCAGCCAGCAACACTTCTTAAAATCAACGCCTGACAATACACCAAGACTATTAAGAATCCAATCGAACCACCAAGGGTATGGAAAGCAAGAAAAACTTTTCGCACCCAAGTAGTTCAGAGTAACTTACCACAGACTAAGTAGGGATACGGGGTATTATTAATTTAAACGACTAATTTTATAATCTAAAGTTTCAATTTGCACGACATAACATAACCTAGAATCAGCAATTCTCAATCTGTGGTACATGTACCACTGGTGGTACATATCATTATTTGCAGTGGTACACAAAACGCAAAAACATAAACACAGCCAAAATCAGTACCGTGTTAAATTTGATTTTATCCATTCCTTAAACTTTCAGCATATAAATTATAAATACCTATAAATTAATTACCTATAGGATAGGTATTTCAGTTAGGTGGTACCAAATTTAATAAAAATAATTTGGTGGTACAAGACTCAAAAAGATTGATAACCACTGATCTAGAAGAATTCTAAAGATTGACGGTTTGTTCAAAGCTAGTAAGTTCATCAGATTATATGGGGTATAAGCGTTTCCTTGCAATAGTTGCATATTCAATTGGAGATGTTAAGTCAGAATGACGACCTCTCGTGGATTTCGGCGGAACTAAAATTGAGGCCCTTTTTCTTTTTATTGCCCTGCTACAATGGGGGTTTTTAATAAATCGTTATTAAAATGGTCAGTATTTTCGAAAATGAATAAAGTGAAAAATTTAGTAGTCCCATCGATTAATCTACCAGCATCAGTAGAATCAAAAAGAACGTGTTCGTTCTAAATTTACTCCAAATATTCTGGAACACAATATACAAATAATATAAAAATAAGCTTTTTATTAAATCTTTGGTATTCAAATTTATTAATTATATTGATTTTCGAAAATATTGACAACAATTTTAACAACGATTTGACATTAAAAACCCCCATTATAGCAGGGCAGTAAAAAGAAAAAAGGCCTCAATTTTAGTTCCGTCGAAATCCACAAGCGGTCGTCATTTTGACTTTTTTTTGGCTTGGACTATTGTCATTCAGCCAGTCTCAATCAAAAGTAAATGTATTAAGGCCATCGGTACATAATTCGCAAATATTTTACGGGTATCTCTACTTTTTCTGTGTTTACACGGCAAATTACATGTAGAAAAATTCACACTGGTATGGATATGTAAATATTACTAGAATTGTCATTCTACTTGAAAATGTCATCATTAATTTAAAGAGATGGCTTTTGAATGTTCTTGGATAACTGTTACTTTTATAATTACAAATTATTAATTCAGTTAATAAATGTGATAATAATATAATTCAGTTAATAATAATTTATATGTACAACAAAAACTAATACTCAATCGAGAAAAGAGGAAAAGTGTTTAAGTGATTTTTTAATAATATATTGTTACTATGGAACGCTTACAATTTTGAACATCTTTAATAACAAAATACTTCGATCACAGAATATATTATCCTGATGTATTCTCTGCTTGGATCTTCCACAAATAATACACAATAAATAACTTTGTATTAAGTTCACGTCTTAAATCAATTATTTATCAAATACACATATGAATATTATTTAATCAACAACTCAAAATATTCCCGATGCCATGTCAAATATTTTAAATTGTCACTGATTGTCA
This sequence comes from Diabrotica virgifera virgifera, assembly GCF_917563875.1. Classification (NCBI taxonomy): domain Eukaryota; kingdom Metazoa; phylum Arthropoda; class Insecta; order Coleoptera; family Chrysomelidae; genus Diabrotica; species Diabrotica virgifera. Next base: position 170,450,172 of record NC_065451.1, read on the forward strand.
CTGTCTGACTGACAGTATGCTGACAATATTCTATTCGACTGAGTGCGTTGTATGACAAAGATAGATTTGGAAATATTACCACGGACATTGTGTTTATTTTTTTCGAATCCTGAAAAAACCGATAAACATTTTTGAAAAATTTAAACGCAGAATGAAAGACTATATTATTACCGAGGGCCGGAAGTGCCTTAGAATAAATAAAAAGTTTATTTTGAATAAGATATTTTAAATTAAATATCACACTAAATTTTCTCTTAGTTTTTCACCCCTGTAATTTATTAAAATAAACATTATAGAAGTTCTCAGGGACTTTCTGCCCTCGCCAATAACGTAATCTTTCATTCTGCTTTTAAATTTTTCAAAAATACTTATTATTTTTCTCAGGATTCGAAAAAAATGAATCCCCATTTGAATAGCATTGCAGCCGAAAATACGTACCCATCCTCTTAAAGATATTGTCAATTAGTGAAACATGGTTATTATAATATTATTACAATTTTTTACTTCTTATTTTACCTACTCATTACAGCTAATGTACATACTATGTTAATTAATATTATAAATATATTATACTTAATGTTTATCAAGAACACATAGTGTATACATTTTACAAATAATATTATTAATGTTAATATTTAAAATAAATGCATTCTTTTTTGTATTTTTTTTTTGGTTTTTTTTTTGTTTTGTTTTTTTTTTGTTTGTTTTTTTGTTTTGTTTTTTGTTTTGTTTTTTTTTGTTTTGTTTTTTTTTGTCACTACGATAAGATGTCAACCCGGTTCAACCCCTCGGAGGTTTAAATCATCTTAGTGATTTTTTTCTTTAATTTTTTTTTATATTTTTTTTTGTATTTTTCTTAGTTACTAGATTATTTAAGATAGTAGATTTTTTTTAATATAAATTTTTTTTTATTTTTTTTTTTTCGTTTTTTTTTTGTCATTGTGACTTAACATTGCCAATAGATTTCTTTGTGTCACATATTTGTCACAAAATAAACAAATTTGATTTATAAAACCAAATAAACAAATTAATCAAAAAACTGTCACTGTCATTGAAAATAATTATAAACCTCAAAATTCATAAGCTATCAAAAACATTCGACATTGTTTAACTTATTGTGATTTCTATGGAAAAGCGGCTTAATTTTGCGATACTAATTTCTGTGAGTTAAGAAGAGACCTAGTATAGAAAGTTGTTCGTGAATAATTTCGTGCATGGGAAAAGTTAGAGTGGACGTACTATATTCGTACAATTAGTTCGTTCCGTACTTAAACAATTCTCCGGGTATATCCCCTGGTCCGGGTGCTTTGTTCCTCTTCAGCTGTTTGCATACAGTTTTAATACCCTCTGTTGTTAATCTTATTGGCGTGCCGATTATTGAAATTCTATCTTGGTTTTGATTTCTACGTTCTTGAAATTAGACTCTATTCTCTACTTTTGATATTTTTAAAGCAATTTTATTTTTATTGTTTACAGGAATACGGCTTATTTTGGTGTAACCGAAATACTGAAACCCAAACAAGGAGACACTGTAGCAATATCTGGAGCAGCTGGTGCTGTGGGCAGCATTGCAGGTCAGCTGTGCAAGTTAATGGGTTGTAAAGTAGTTGGAATTACGGGATCACAAGAAAAGGGTAGATGGTTAGTTAATGATCTAGGTTTTGATGTTTATATAAACTATAAAACGCGTAACTTGGATGATGCTCTCAAAGAAGTTGCACCGGAAGGAATCGATTGCTACTTTGACAACGTAAGTAGTAATACATAACAAATTTCTTTGAGTATATCTATGCCACACCTACTTCTTCTTCATGTGCCGTGCTCGATTATCGAGCTTTGGCTATCAAATTGGCTATAGTAATTTTGGGTCTACCCCAAAATCCCGAGAGCCAAAATCCCGACAGCCACAATCCCGACGGCCAAAATCCCGACGGGCCAGAATCCCGACAGGTTTGATAAGTTTCTTTTTAACATATAATTACATTTATTTCTTGTTTTTGAAGTTATACTTCTTTAGGCGCGATTGAGATTGAGGGTGAATTTATATTGATCTGCGCGCATGCGCACACCGACAGTATGGTATTAGTCGTTATACGGGCTCTGATTGGGTGTTGAAATGATCTGTCAATAATAAATAATTGTTCAATATGAAGGTAAACAAATGTATAATATATTAGTTTTATTGTTGTGAGGAAAAAAAAAAAAAGTTTATAATTGTAGTGACATTTAAATAGTTTTTAAAAGCAACAGGTACTTAATAATTGTATTGGAAAAATTAATTTGCCGTTTTGACTTAATAATTGTACCTCGGAGGTGTAACCAGAGAAGGTTCCCATTGTTTTCATTCTGGTGGGGTGTAGAATAGCATTATGTTGTTTTATATGCCATTAGAGTGAAAACTTAGTCTCTTTTAGTCTTTTTAATAATTGTAAACGTATCATAGGTACCTACCTATTTGAACCTACCAAAATACATAGTATGTAATACTTTTATTTACATAATTTGATTACCATCAAAATTTCTATCAATGTTCACCTAATATATTGTTTTCTTACTCTATGTTTTGTTGTATTTTTTCAATTCTAAATCATTTCAATTCAAAATCAAAATAATTTAATTTAATTCAAAAATGTCAAAAGTTTAATCCGTTTAGTTAGTCGATCTTCGCACATAATGACACATTGCCTCCGTGGCGAAGCGTTTAAGGCGAATGAACTCCAATATACCAACCGCCTGATAGCTGGTTCGAATCCCAGTAAAAACTTTTATTTTTTTATTTTTTTTACATTTTATGATTGTAAGTATATTTATTATATAATTTTATTTTTAGAAAATAAGTATTTAGTTAAAACATTTTCCGACAATTAATGTTCAGAAATCATTTGTGGCATTTTTAATGTGTTTGTGTGTGTTTTATTCTTTTATTATTTTAATTTTTGGCACTGTTTTAATAAAAATGTTTGAGAAGTAGTAAGTATAAATTAGTTTAATATTTAAATAAAATATAAATAAAAAGTATATTAATTTAGTTTAAATCATATAATAGAAGTATAACTTCTTACGTGCGTACGGAGTACACACACATTCTTTTTTTGTTTATGGCCATCTGTTTTTTTTTTTTTTATTTTTTGTTACTAAACAAAAGTATTTACCATTTAATGTGAACTAATTTTCTAAATAAAATTTCTAACATGGGTATATATATTCCCATGAATTAAATTAGTTTTTTTGTCAATATATAGTCCAATAATAGTATATGTATAATCAAATCCTGAATTCAAGTTTACTTTCATATAATAGATATTATCATGTCACTTACAACCTTCCATTTCAGTAAATATAGCTTTTATATTATAAAATGAAGTGTTTAAATAATTTTTTCTTTTAAAATACATAATAATTTACATGTCGGGATTTTGGCCTGTCGGGATTCTGGCGTGTCGGGATTCTGGCGTGTCGGTGTTTTGGCCGTCGGGATTTTGGCTGTCGGGATTTTGGCTGTCGGGATTTTGGGCGGCACCGAGTAATTTTCAAGTTTGCGATTTTAACTGTTCTGACGACTTCCTTAACTTTTCCCATCCGATGCAAAACAGCTTCGTTACGCAATCTATCCACCCAACTTATTCGTAGGGTTCTCCGATAGACCTAGATTTCGAAGGCTTCCAATTTCTTGAGAAGTGAATCCTTTAAAGACCCACCTTCGACACCATACAAAATAGTAGAGAACACATAACATCTCACGAATCTAATTTTCAGAATTAAAGTACCTAATATTGTTTCCACATAACACTTTCTTTATCTTAAAAAATGCAGCTCTGGCCTTCTTTATCATATTATAATTTCTTTGCTCACGTCCCAGTTCTCATTTAGATTACATCCAAGGTAGGCGATCATGTTAGTTCCTGCTGTTATTGATTATAAGCAGTCACCACTTGCGGTTTTATAAGCGTTTTACTGACAACCGTCACTTTTGTCTTTGCGGTGTTTAGCTTAAATCCATATTCATCACAGGTTGTGGTAATCCTATTAATCAGATGTTGAAGTTCTCCGTAATTTCTTGCAATTAACATGGTGTTATCCGCTTTTCTCAAATTGTTAATATTGACGCCATTCATTTTGATACCAGATTGAACATTATCCACTGCTTTATTGAAAACGAGAATAATTGTTAAATAATAGTAGGGACAAAATGCAGCCCCGCCTTATTCCTCTTCTTATTTGAAACTCTTCAGAAGTCTCCTTGCCAATCCTGATGTTTGCACGTTGATGGGTTGATGCCAGTAAAGATTTTTAATAATGTCTTTATCATCAATACCTACCTGCTGAAAAACGGCAATCATTTCAGTATGTTTTACTCGATCAAAGGTTATCTTAAAGTCAATAAACACATATAATCCAGATGTCCGATATATCTGCACCTCTGTACAATAACCTGAATAATAAATAGTGCTTATATGGTTCCAATGTCGTTGCGGAACCCAAACTCTGTGTCACCAAGTTGTTCTTCCATTTTTTTTGGTACGTCTTAGGGTGCAAAATATCACTTCGCTTCTCTCCAATATCTTTCCGATTAATGCATCCCATATCTGTCTTTGTCTTCCTCTTTTTTGTTTTTCAATATATTTACTTCTCACATTATTCTCACTGCTATGATATCTTTCATCTGGTGTAAATAACCCCTCCAAGTCAGCTGTCTCTGTTCTATAAATTCCAATGTGGATTGTATTTTCAGTTCGTTCTTTATACAGTGCTAGTCAAAAGTCCGTACCCCCCCTCGTATCTTTTGAACGCTTATACCTATAATCGTGAAATTTGGAGGGAGGAAATAAACGGACGTAGGCTTCTTAACTAGTCATGACAGGTGACGTAATAGTGACAGATGACTTTACAGCGCCACTGTGACAGATAATTTTAAATGGGATCTTATGGCAAGTAATACCTCGTTTGAAAGACATTCAAAATACCTATTCAGCCATACTAATTTTTTCGGATATAAATTGATTTTGATTTTGGTAAATAAATGAAATAAATATAAAATTGTAGTTTCGCATTTAATTAATAAAAATTTAAATGTCCGCCTATGGTTTTTTTGTTAAAAAAGTTCACGTTTTTCAGTTCTCTAATAGTTTTTACGTCAACGTCAACCCTTTTGACAAGTAATCATAGGCGGAGGTTTGAATTTTTATTAATTAAATGCGAAACTACAATTTTATATTATTTCATTTATTCATCAAAATTAGCTTAAACTCAAACAAAATTAGTATTACTGAATAGGTATTTTCAATACCTTTCAAACGAGGTATCACTTGCCATAAGGTCCCATTTAAAATTATCTGTCATGGTGGCGCTGCAACGTCATCTGTCACTATTACGTCACCTGTCATGACTAGTTAAGACGCCTACATCCGTTTATTTCCTCCCTCTAAATTTCACTATTATAAGTATAACCGTTCAAAAGATACGAGGGGGGGTACGGACTTTTGACTAGCACTGTATATGTGTTCTCTATTCTATCCATTTTGGTAACACCTTTAAGTGTTTTCATTTCGTTGGTACTCATGATTCCCTGCCAAAAGTTCGAACAAGTCTATAAATTGCTTTGAGAACTTTTATTTTTGTATTCAGTGATATTTCTGTTCCTCATATAAATTTTCTGTTCATTTTCGGATACAGATTTAAGGTTTTTGTCTACTCTGCCATTGGTTTGTGCTTCTAGAGATCCTATTTCTTCTCTTGTTACTCCTAAGTAAAATTTTTAACTTGTTCTATTTGTGTTCCTTCAATTTCCATATAAAGTTCTTTTTCTACGCGACCTCTGATTGTATAAGTTTATTTCACAGAGGCTCTATTAAATACTGGTCCAGGCTTTAAAGTGGTCACTTTATAATCGTAAAATAGAGGAGTAAAAGTTGGTATAGTGTATATACCAATTCCTTGCAAGCTTCGAAATAGCTTGCTCTGGAAATATTGCACCTCTCTTGTAGTATTTCTTCTATTCTCTTCTTCTTCTCTATTGTTCTAATCTATTTTATATAGAGTTCAAAGTAACTAATATTAACAGTAGTATCTGATGTCTTTAATTTTTCTACTTGATAAATTATTCTCAAAATACAAATTTTATTTATTTTTTCGTATTTGTTTATTTTGACGTTTGTTTGAGAAGATTTTTGAAGTGGAAATCTAAACGTCAAAATAAACGTATTTTATACTGAAATTGTGGGTAACTCCAATCACGTATAATACTAAAAAACAACAAGAAAATAGCTTCAGATTGGATATAGTTCGTTCTTTAACGGTAAAATATTGCAAAATCTCTAAATTTTAAAGAACCGCTTAGATTGACATGAAATTTAGCAAACAAATAGCTAATAAGTCAAAGAAAAAAATTTATATTGTGCCGATATGTGCTTTTGCCTTGGGGGTGACTTTCAACGAATCTCGTGGGTGAAAAAATATATGTCCAAAATAAGTTCGGAATTCGATAAACTGACTAATTCTAAGCAACTTTTGTTCTAGAGTTTCTTCACCAAGTCAATACTAAACGAGTTATTTGCGAGTGAATATGTTAATTTTTGAACAAAATAACCACGTTTTTAGACGGTTTTTCGCAAATAACTCAAAAAGTAAGTGTTTGTCGAACAAAATATTCTTAATAAAAATATAACTTATAAAAAAGTGAAAAAAATCAGTAGAAGCAAAGTTGTAGCTAATGAAAAGTAAGTTCGTATTCGTCAAATTCCAAATCGAATATTTCATGGAGAAATATTTAAAAAACGGAACACGTTTTACGCTTAAAATATTGTTGGTCCCTTTTATTTTTTGGTAAAAATAGTCGCAAAAAGCACCCCCTAATTAGGATCTCAAATAAAATTAATCGTTACCGCTTCACAACTTACTTTGTTTATTTAATCTTTATACGATCTGTAAGTTTTATCGGTTCAAAATGCTTATTTTTGAAAAGGCTGTAGTTACAATGGCCTGAACTAGTCACTAATCCCGAGTGTATGCAAACTTTGAACAGCCATAGCATAACCAATTTTTGTTTAAAAGGAAAACAAAAAATCTAGAATATCCAGAAAAGCAAAACGTACATTTCATTACTCTTTATATTTTTGGTATTACTAATAATTTTTAAGTTATTTTGAAAAAAAGCATTTTTTTTTTCAAAATTAAAAATTTTAAAAATTTTATTATAAAACCAATTTTTTCAAAAATAAGCACGTTGAATCAATGAAACAGATCATATAAACACAATATAAATAAAGCAAATGATGAAGCGGTAACGATTAATTTTATTTAAGTTGTTAATTAGGGGGTAATTTTCCCGATTTTTTTTTGCCAAATCAAAAGGGACCAACTGTATTTTGAGTGTAACTTACTTATATTTGATGCTAGAGTCTTTTTTTATCAAAATAGAAATAAAGCTTTTTTTAAAAAGCTTTAAAAAAGTTGTAATGAGTTTTTTCCAAAAAATGCTTTATTTTTTGGTTATTTCACGTTGAAACATATTTATTTGAAATTTGGCGAATATGAACCCATTTTTTCTTTAGCTATAACTCTGTTTCTACTAGGTGTAGAGACTTCATTGTATACACCATTTTTTTCACTTTTTTACAAGCTATATTTTTGCTTATAATATTTTTTTCGATAGAATACTTACTTTTTGAGTTATTTGCGAAAAATTGTCTAAAAACGTGTTTGTTTTGTAAAAAAATGAACATATTTACTGGCAAATAACTCGAAAAATATTGACTTAGTGAAAAAACTGTATAGAATAAAAGTTGCTTAGAATTAGTCAGTTTATCGAATTCCGATTGTATTTTGGACATATATTTTTTCACTTCCGAGAAGGGGTGAAACTCACCCCCCGGAAAAAAGCACTAATCGGCACAATATCACTTTTTTCTTTGACATGTTGGCTATGCTGCCAAATTTCATGTCAATCCAAACGGTTCTTTAAAATATACAGCAAAAACCGTCAAATAATGTACTAATATTGGAAATGGGATATTGGATATTGGATATTGAATATTGAGTAATGAATAATGGATTGGATATTGAATAATGAATATTGGATTGAATATTTTGTCTAGGGCGTTTTGTTCTCTCAACATACTTTTGTGGTAGCTCTCATCATCATCATCATCATTCCTCTTGCATCCACTGTTGAATATAGGTCTCCTCCATATTTTCCATTGTTTTCTATCTTGTGCGCTCTGTATCCGATTTCCCATTGTTTTTATCAAGACATCCATCCATCTTTTTGGTGGTTTACCTCGGTGTCTTTTATCTTCTCTAAGTCCCAATTCTATCAGTCTTTTGATCCACCTTTTATCATTTAAACGTTCTACATGACCAGGCCATTTCCATTTGACTTGTGCAATTTTTTCTGATACCTATCCTTCAGGGGCGGCCCGTCGGGGTATGCAAGGTGGGCGCCGCCTACCCTCTTCAAATGTAGTACAATAATATAAATGATTAATATAAATTACTTATTTCAAAATTGTAATTTAGAAATTTTGACACAATACCTACAATAAAATAGCAAAAATTATCCAAATTATTTTTAAAAATATCCAAAAAAATTTCTCCTTAGTTATAATTATTGTACGCTCCTTGTAGTATCAGTAGTACTGTATAAGATTTTATTTTCTTCCTTGGTCAGGCACTTGAAAACGTAGCCTGAAATAGAACGACGCCAACACCGAATTGACGTGCGATCTCTCTCTGTTTACGCGAACTAAAGGCCTGCTTAGCGACCGTATTCTACGATTTTGAAAGGGCGCATAGGCACAGAGTCTTATAGCCGGACCTACAAAATTTTATCAGTTGCTTCTCTTGTGTCTTGTGAAACTGTTTTAAATAATTGGTTTTTGATTTTGGCTGTTATTAGTAGGTTAAGTATTGATTAAAACTAGGCAGAACAATTTAAATTTGTTTATGAAAACTGAATAATAAACAGGTAAATTTGAGATCGGTCTATTGAAGGGCATTTTACTTTTATATTAATTTAGTAATAATTCACTAACGACAAATAAATATGTGAATAGTTATTTGTCCGTCGTCCATTATATTTTTATTCTGTTTCAATACAATTTGGATAATTTAAAGTTAAACTGACGAATTGTGTTATTAGATTATGTAGATAATTAAAAATTTAAAGCGAGGTTAATTGTTAACTTATCAATTTATTCGAAGAGTAAATTATTATTTGGTACATAAATAAAATAAGTAATATTTGACGTTGTTGAAACGTAGGTGTGTTAGTTTTATTGGTGAAAAAACTTTAGTCGTCGAATATGAATATTTTAAACGATGTAATATGCAGTTTGATCGAGACACCTTTTTCAAGGCGCCAAAATCAAGAAAGATCAGAAATTATTTCAATGGGCCGGCCTTTACCAAATTTAACAATTTTATCCACAGATAAGACAAAAAACAATCGACCATTTTCGAGATCGTTTAAAACAATATGGTATGAAAATCATAAATGGCTAAGCGGAAGTTATTTTAAAAATTCACTTTTGTGTTGGCCTTGTCTGTTGCTCTCAAATTTGAAGTAAATGTTTGGGTGAGTCAGGGATATTCAGATTTGAAAAATTTATCAGCTAGTGTAAAAAAACATGAATCTTCGAAAGAACATTTAAACAATTGCTTAGGTTTAAAACGGTTAGAAAAAAATAAACAAACTATTGACAGTGCTTTAGCTAGACATATTTCTCTATCTAATAAGATATATAATGAAGAAGTTGAAAAAGATTGAAGAAGTTGAAGAAATTGATGTTACAATTCTGTTAGCAAAACAAGAACTTGCATTTCGCGGTCGTGATGAGAGCCATAATTCTTCAAACATGGGTAATTTAAAAAAAAAATTAATTTAGTAGTTAAACGCGATCAGGAAATCCAGGATCATATTAAAAAATAGAAGGGGTGTTCACGGGTTTGTCAAAAACAATACAAAATGATTTAATAGATTGTCTTGCCGATCACGTAAAAAATGAAATTACAACAGAAATTAATGAAAGTCAATTGTTTTTCTATACTAGCGAACGATACTACTGATATAACTGAAAAATCACAGTGTAATTTAACAATCCGTTTTGTTAACAAAGTTGGTCAGGTAACAGAAATACTTTTAGGGTTTATTGATGTTAGCGAGAATAGATCTGCAGACGCTCTATATAGTTTAATTTCAAACGTGCTTGAGCCATATGATTACAAAAATAAATTAATTGCTCAATTTTACGATGGTGCAAGTGTAATGGCTGGCTCTTTAAATGGATTACAATCAAAAATTAAAGTAGATGCTCCAAAGGCAATTTTTACACATTGTTGCGCTCATAGATTACATTTAGTATTGCAAGACGGCTCAAAATGTATTACAAACTGTAGGATATTTTTTGTCGCCTACCCGAAGTATATGTGTAGCCTACCCGCATACTGATGTCACGAGCCGCCACTGCTATCCTTTAGTCCTTTCTCTCACCATCCTATTTGGTACCTATACCATATCTCTTCTTGTTATTCCCAACTTTGCTCTTTCCATTTTTCTTTAGGTTATTCTAAATTTATTTGCAGAATTTTTAGTCAAAGTTATGGTTTTGGAACAATATATTTTTACGGGCAGTATTCATTGATTGTAAACTTTTTTCTTCAGGTAAATCGGTAGTGTTCCTTTTAGAATATATCGCATCCTGCCAAATGCAGCCCATCCCAAGCCTACACGATGCTGGATCACACAAGTTTGATTGCTTTTTCCTATTCTTATTTCATGTTCTAAATAGATATATCTAAAAACCTGATTTATTTTTTTATACTTCGTACCCACCTACTTTCATAACATCACGTGAAACTAAATTGGTCATGTATTTTGTTTTTTGAAAGTTTATGTTCATGTCTATTTGTTCTATTGCCTGTTTTAGGGCCTGTTTTAGCTTTTAAAATGATGTTATCGCATCACTAACTAAGCAATGACAATTTTGACACCATTTTTTATTAATTAGGAATATGTTACCATAAACAAGTTTGTAGGTTGGAGGTCAAATAACATTCTCAGTACTGAAGCACATGAACCGCTATGGACATACAGCTGTATGTGGAGGAATTTCGGGATATAATGAAACAGACCCCAAAGGTAATTTAAAAAAATTAAGCTCTTAGGGGCTTTCTTATTTTATTTTTAACGTCTGTTGCGATAAAGGCCATGAAATCAGAACATGTCATTATATATGTTACAGTTTAAGTTGATTCTCAGTTAGAGTTAACTATTCCTAGTTCGATTCAACTCAAACTAAAACGAGCAGTAAGAGTTGACTTGAAAAATTTAACTCAACTTTTAATAGTTAAAGTAGACTCTTTCTAACTCTTGTTAGTGAAAATAGATCGCGGGAAATAGAGAATCAGCTCTTACTAGTTTGAGTTGAGTATTCCTGGATCGATTCAGTAAATGTAGAATCTAACGTGCTTTTTTGATGAACTCAGGTCTTTTTGTGTTGACTTTTTCAACTACTTATCACGATTTTAACATAGGGAGCGTTCAAGTATTACGTAACGCAATTTATGAAGATTTTTGACCCCCCTCCCCCCAGGTAACGCACCGTAACGTTTTTATGTACCCCCTCCCCCTACTTAAACGTTACGTAACACCCAAGTCACCATTTGAACCTAAATGGAAAACTAGGTTGCGAAAAGTACCGGAATTATTATTTTAATCGCATTTGAGGTAATAATAAAAACTTACAATCATCATCCAGCCTCAAAAGTCCACTGCTGAACATAGGCCTCCTCCCCTCATTTCCAACCACGTCTATCCTGCGCCGCTCTCATCCAGCTTTTATTTAGCTTTCTTACGTCGTCTGTCCATCTTTTAGGCGGTCAACCGGCGCTTCTCTTGTCTTCTCTTGGCCTCCATTCCAATAACCTTTTTGTCCATCGGCCATGTGTCATTATCGCTATGTGTCCTGCCCATCTCCACTTCAAATTAGCTATCCTTTTGATGACGTCAGTCACCTTTGTTCTTCTCCTGATTTCTTCGTTTCTGATTTTGTCTCGCAGAGTTATTCCTAACATTGACCGCTCCATTCTTCTCTGCGTTACTCTTAGTTTGGTAGTCGAGGCTTTAGGTAAGGTAAGTGTTTCTGATGCGTACGTCAAGACTGGGAGGACGCACTGATCAAATACCTTTCCCTTTAGGCATATGAGCAACTCACTCTTAAAAGTTTCTCTCAGTTTTCCAAATGCTGCATACCCAAGAACGATTCTTCTTTTTAGTTCATGTGTCTGGTTATCCCTGCCAATCGTAATTTCATGTCCCATGACATGAAATATGTCCAAAACTTAGAATAATAATCTTTTATTACTAATTTTACATTTACATTTTCCCTGCTTGGCCCCATCCTTACATACATTTTTGGCTTCATCCTTTATTGTTCTTCTCGTGCATTCTTCTATTTGATCTTCTTTAATAAAAACTTAAAATAAAATAACATATTTATTATTTCAATATTTTATTTTGCTTAGTAAAAATTTTTGTATAACAAATAATATACGATGATGCCAGTAGTTTCGGAAAAATAGTGAAAAAAATGTGTAAAACTTTTTGTTCTTCAACGCCCTATATCGTGAAAACGCATGCCGTTACAAAAATTTTATACTAAGCAAACCCCAATTATTTTTCAGTTTTTCACCTATCTTAGAGATCGTTTTACCTTTTTCTGAAACACTCTGTATATGTAAGAAAGCACTTATGGAATAAAATTATTTCTGTCCATGTTTTAATCAATTTTAAAAAAACGCTGAGACCCGTAGATTTTAATATATAAAAATGTGTGCTTTTTAAACATAAATTTAAATGTACAGGGTGATTTATGCAAGACTACCGTAGTCCATAAGCTTTATTTTTTAACACCCTGTATATTTTTATACGTTTAAAAGCTGCTTAACAATCTGAATTTATGGTCTTTATGAATAATACAGGGTGATAATTTAAAATTATAATGTATGGAAACCACTTATGGAATAAAATTGTTTTTGTCATGTGTCATTATTTTAGAAAATTATAAAAACGCTAGGATACGTCAACTTTTAAATTCAACTATGGACTATTTAAACATAAATTTGAATATACAGGTTGATTCACTCAAGTCTAGCATAGTCCATTATCTTTAATTTTAATTAAACACCCTGTATATTTTTGTTTTTAGAAGCTGCTTAACAACCTCATCTCAAAAATGTGTATTATGTAGGGTCTATTATGAATAATGCAAGGTGGAATTTTGAAATTCACTTGAAATTTTTGAAATTTTGAAATCGCACTTTAAATAAGGGTACTATTTTTTTAAATATCTATCAATTTTCTAAACTAAGCATCAATATAGTGGGTTTTGTATTTAATGCTTTTTATTTAAAGGCGTTTTTAAATAATTTGAAAATTTGCGTATTTAAAACATTAATGAATACCTACTGCAGAAAACGATTTCAGAAAACATACAAGATTTATGAACATGTAGTTCCCTTCTGCAACCTCTTAAATAACATCTGTATCTTTTAATCTTTTGTTGTGGAGACAGGTCCATCTAATTATTGGAAACAAATGTTACTGTGCTTCATCTGTGTTACAAATTTTAAGATCTTTCACTTGAAAACGTACTATTATGTATTGTCCTCTTGTCGGAACATGAACGGAGCGTGAGAGTGCAACATAAAACAATTCAGGGGTCTATGTAAAACATAAATGAAATTCCGTAGTTTTTTTTCATTTAAGTTAAAAAAGAATCCACAAGGAAAAAGTTTTCCTGTAGTTGGCTGTATACCATGTAATACAAAAAACAGTAAATCCTTTATATTTACCTTAAAATATATACCTTTTATAAAGGATTTACTAATTTTTTAAAAAAGAATGTTACGTAACGCGCTGTTCGAACCCCCCTCCCCCCATGTAACGCGCCGTAACGTTTTACAAGACCCCCCTCCCCCCAAACTGCGTTACGTAATACTTGAACGCTCCCATATCCAATAACATTTAATTTCTAGAATCGGTCGTTTGTGTTTATATTGTGAAAGAATCAACTCTTACTAAATGGCATTGGGTAGAGTATACGTTTTCTAGTTGGAGTCTACTTTTACTAGAGGAAATGTTTATTTAAATCTTCATTTTATATTTAACATCAAATTTTACTAAAACCAGCCGTTTGAGTTGACTCGAATTAGAAATAGTCAACTCCAACTAGAAAATCAATTTAAACTGCAACATATACGTGAAATAAAAAATACTATACGCCAAAATAAATAGTACCGAATATCTTTGTCTTCTATGCCTAAAGAACGTGGTCGTGATTTTTAATTTATTAATTTTAAAATCTTAGTACAACTAGATGAAAATACAAATCACATCCCCATTAAGAGAGGATCGAAACAAGGATACGTAATATCGCCAAAGCTTTTCAACTTAACCCTAGAAGACGTCTTCAAAACTACAAATTGGTCAATCTATGGCATTAACGATTAACGTTAACGGCAAAAGTTAAATCACCTCAAATTCGCTGGCGGCAATGTGATTATAGCGAACACAGTCAAGGAACTGCAAATTATGACAGAGAGGAACTCGCAAACAGCTACCAATATGTCAGCCTAAAATGAATAAGAGAAAAACAAAAATAATAACCAGGAATATATCTACCTAGGCCAAATCCAGAAACTTGACAAAGGAACCAAAGTGCGTAAACTACTAGAAGAACAAGACTAACATGGGCAGGATTTGGAAAACTTAGTTAGATACTTAAAAACCGCAAATACCCCAATACTGGAGTAGCAAACTGTTCAACCAGTGCATCTTTCCTATCTTGACATATGGATATCAAACCTGGACCCTAACCAAAGCAAATATGAATAAACTAGCCACAGCTGAAAGAGCAATGGAAAGAGCAATGTTAGGTATACGTTTGTCAGATAAAAAAAGGAACGACTGGGTAAGATCAATAACAAAAGTCGAGGACATAACAACAAAAATTGCCCCAAACTTAAATGAACACACTGTTAGACAAAAAGATCAACGTTGGAACGCAACAATACAATATTTGAGACCTTACGAAAGTAAACGAACACAGATAAGTTTATGATATTAAAAGAATAGCCGGGACAAATTGGAAATGCACTCATCAGCAAAATTAATCGCCCACCTTGTAATTCTTTAAATTTGCAGAAATTGTCAATATTGGACCACATTTTATGAAAAATACGCTGAAATCTGCCTTTGAGGAGGAGAAAACAATAAAATTATTTTAAAAAAACTTTTATCTAGGGATGTTTAGCAAAAATCCAATGTTTCAAAAATTTCCAAGCAAATTAAAACAAACATAGTTTTGAAAATCGTAGTCTAATTAGAAAATGTATGAGTAATAATGATAGGATAGGTGTTGCCGACTCTGGTCGTTGGAACTTCTTGGAAACGGTTCGGCAATGCATTCATGATAATTATTCCGATTGGATGATATTGTGCCACTCCTCTACCGCAGCCGTCTTGAGCTCTCCGAATAATGTAGGGACTGGTACTCTTGCTCCTAACCGTTTTTTGAGATTGTCCCAAATGTGTTCATTTGGGTGGGATATGATCGGTACTGCGTATCGGCCATGGTAAAACCTGAATCCCGACCTCACTAAAGTACTCACGGGTGAATCTTGCGATATGGAAACGTGCATTATCATGCATTAATTTAAAGTTTTCAACAATAAACGCTGCGAAAGGCATGGCATGGTCTTGGAGAACCTCTTCCACGTATCTTTAAGCATTCACAATGCCTCTATCGAACACAGCACTGTTTCGGTTATAGTGCATGGAGCAAAAATATTATTTTGACGCCTGTAGACACGCTGACATCCATCTGGATCTCTTAGGCCTATTCTGCTCTCATCTTCTTCTTCTTTTTCGCGCGACTAGGATTACTCCTGTTTGTCTGCCTCTTATTCTGTTTCAGTTGTTGTTGACTATTTCTAGTTTTTCTTCCTTGTATTTATCCACCTGTTAATATTTTGAATTTTGCATCCTTCTCGTATACTTCTGTTGCTTTGTCTGTCTCTTAATGATATGTCCGCTATTGATCTTAATACTTTCATTTCGATATTGCTGATTTGTTGTTTCGTCTTTCTTGTATCGGTCCTTGTCTCCGCTACATATGTTAGGATAGGTCTTACTGTTGTCTTGTATACTTTTATTTTGCTTTCCGTGGTCGGATATTTGTTTCTACTTATGGTTTCTCGGAGGCAACCACTTACTCTTGCCGCTTTTGTTGCTTGTGTTGTGGTCTCTGTTCTTATATTCCTGTCACCAGTGATCTCTACTCCTAGGTAATTGAATTTCATTACTTGTCCTACAATTTTGCCGTCTATTTCTAACTTGAATCTACGCGGCTCTTTACTTATCACTATACATTTAGTTTTTTCTACTGATATTCTCATATCGACGGTGGAAAAGCAAAACACTTTAAGCGACATTTTGGTCAAAAATGACATTTATATATCACTGAAATCAGCATTTTTTTCTGCGTCGATTGGTAATAGTTTCATCACTCTCTGAGGACTTTTAAAGTATTGCAGTTTTGTAAATCATTTTTTATCATCGATAATTGTACCGACACAAAATTTTGTCAATTTCCGTATAGGTTGCTCTTAAGTTAACACCCGTTTGATATATTTGGCATTCCAATTGTTTATGCTTTCCCTTTTTAGCTAGCGAGAGGTGGTGAAATTGTTTTTCCTTACCCTGAACTATGTTACTAATAATACTTAAAAGTGTTTTTCTGCGTTCACACTAGTTAGTGGTAGGTGACTTAAATTATTTTTCCTATCTAACATTTATTGCAGATCGCGTATTTAATGTGTTTTCCTCATATTTTCAGAATGGGTTGAATGGCGTTCAATTTGTTTTGCAAGATGTCTAATAAAATACGAAGTGTCGCTTAATGTAACGTATAAAAAATTATCACAAATGTTTTTAAATTAACCGACAGCATTACAATCTTTATAAATGGCGCCTAAATTGTTTTGACTTCAATTGTAAATGATGTTTAGTGTCGTTTAAGATATACATTTTTCTGATTATTTAATTAACGTGTCGTTAATGCAACGTTTTTTTAACGAATTTTTTGCAAGTGACGAAGTTATAAATAGAAGTGCCAATCAAAGGTCGCTTCAGTCAGTGATCAGCCGTTACGGGGAGAGATCACGTTTGTTGAGACTTGTCGATAAGGTTGATAGTAGAACCGAGTAAGTAAATTATTACCTTTTGTTTATTAATTATCTTAAAAGTATCCGATTTATTATTAGTCTATGGTATTATTTTAAATAGAAAATAGTTGTTTATCTATTAAATTTGTCATACTTATTCATTAACTGCCTAATTCAAAAACTTTTTTACAGTTACGTGATGATGGACCGTAGGAAGTTTTATAAAAAAGTAATATCCGAATTCTCTCAGGTACGGGCTAAACGTAAATTATCCTTCGAAGACGAAATAGCATCAAACCCTACACAGGAACAACAATCTTCGGAATTAACTTCATTATTGGATAATAATCAACCCTTAACAAGCATTGAAAATATGGGTGATCATGTTTCATCTTCTAGAATATTTTATAAAAATCATCAGTCAATAAGTAAATTAGGTATGTATTATATTTAATAATCATTTATTCACTTTATATAGATAAAAGATTATTGAAGGGAAGTCGAGTTGTGGGTGCCTTAAACACGATATTAAAAGCAAAAAATGTATCAATAAACGCGAAAATCAGAATGTATGAAACGATAATACGGCCCACAGTGTTGTATGCGAGCGAAACGTGGGTAATGAATCAACAAGAGGAGAAGAAGATACAGATATGGGAAAGGAAGATCCTGAGAAAAATTTTTGGAGGTATACAGATAGCGGAGAAAACCTGGAGGAGACGAACAAATGAAGAAGTAATGAGGATGTATGGGAGACCAAAAATAACGACAAAAATACGAGCCCAAAGAGTTAGATGGCTGGGACATATTACTCGAATGCCAGAAACTAGAAACGTCAAACGAATATTGAATGACAGAGCATTGGGAAAAAGGAGACGAGGTCGACCAAGGAAGAGATGGTTAGAGGCTGCAGAGAGGGATTTGGAAGAAATCGGGGTGAAGGACTGGAGAAAGAGTGCAGAGGACCGAACAGAATGGAGAAATATTATCCAGAATTTAGAAGCCGTAGGCCTATAAGGCCTGTTAGCGCTGTTATATATATATATATATATATATATATATATATATATATATATATATATATATATATATATGAATTAAATGAAAAGATTTCTCTGGTATACAGAAGAAATCTTTTCCGTAGCGGACGCGAAAATGTAAATTTCAAAGTCTTCATAAAAGACGATGAACGACAAAAGACACCTCTTTGTGTCACAGATTTGTCTACAAAGCCACGTTATTCGCTACACATTCGTCAATAACGGAGAAGAACCGTGATATGAAAGGATACGGCGATTGCATTTTATTTCACTTCGACCACCACCGATATTCTACACGACGTGTTTCGAGCTCATGTCAAGCTCTCGTCAGGAACATCTAGGTGGATGGTCGAGGTGTAAGAAAATGCTTTTGGCCTTTCTGGTAATAATAAAATAACCAGACTTCAGTACACTTGGTACGACATCGATATGAATTAAATGAAAAGATTTCTCTGGTATACAGAAGAAATCTTTTCCGTAGCGGACGCGAAAATGTAAATTTCAAAGTCTTCATAAAAGACGATGAACGACAAAAGACACCTCTTTGTGTCACAGATTTGTCTACAAAGCCACGTTATTCGCTACACATTCGTCAATAACGGAGAAGAACCGTGATATGAAAGGATACGGCGATTGCATTTTATTTCACTTCGACCACCACCGATATTCTACACGACGTGTTTCGAGCTCATGTCAAGCTCTCGTCAGGAACATCTAGGTGGATGGTCGAGGTGTAAGAAAATGCTTTTGGCCTTTCTGGTAATAATAAAATAACCAGACTTCAGTACACTTGGTACGACATCGATATGAATTAAATGAAAAGATTTCTCTGGTATACAGAAGAAATCTTTTCCGTAGCGGACGCGAAAATGTAAATTTCAAAGTCTTCATAAAAGACGATGAACGACAAAAGACACCTCTTTGTGTCACAGATTTGTCTACAAAGCCACGTTATTCGCTACACATTCGTCAATAACGGAGAAGAACCGTGATATGAAAGGATACGGCGATTGCATTTTATTTCACTTCGACCACCACCGATATTCTACACGACGTGTTTCGAGCTCATGTCAAGCTCTCGTCAGGAACATCTAGGTGGATGGTCGAGGTGTAAGAAAATGCTTTTGGCCTTTCTGGTAATAATAAAATAACCAGACTTCAGTACACTTGGTACGACATCGATATGAATTAAATGAAAAGATTTCTCTGGTATACAGAAGAAATCTTTTCCGTAGCGGACGCGAAAATGTAAATTTCAAAGTCTTCATAAAAGACGATGAACGACAAAAGACACCTCTTTGTGTCACAGATTTGTCTACAAAGCCACGTTATTCGCTACACATTCGTCAATAACGGAGAAGAACCGTGATATGAAAGGATACGGCGATTGCATTTTATTTCACTTCGACCACCACCGATATTCTACACGACGTGTTTCTTTTCGACGAGAAATCTTTTCATTTAATTCATATCGATGTCGTACCAAGTGTACTGAAGTCTGGTTATTTTATTATTACCAGAAAGGCCAAAAGCATTTTCTTACACCTCGACCATCCACCTAGATGTTCCTGACGAGAGCTTGACATGAGCTCGAAACACGTCGTGTAGAATATCGGTGGTGGTCGAAGTGAAATAAAATGCAATCGCCGTATCCTTTCATATCACGGTTCTTCTCCGTTATTGACGAATGTGTAGCGAATAACGTGGCTTTGTAGACAAATCTGTGACACAAAGAGGTGTCTTTTGTCGTTCATCGTCTTTTATGAAGACTTTGAAATTTACATTTTCGCGTCCGCTACGGAAAAGATTTCTTCTGTATACCAGAGAAATCTTTTCATTTAATTCATATCGATGTCGTACCAAGTGTACTGAAGTCTGGTTATTTTATTATTACCAGAAAGGCCAAAAGCATTTTCTTACACCTCGACCATCCACCTAGATGTTCCTGACGAGAGCTTGACATGAGCTCGAAACACGTCGTGTAGAATATCGGTGGTGGTCGAAGTGAAATAAAATGCAATCGCCGTATCCTTTCATATCACGGTTCTTCTCCGTTATTGACGAATGTGTAGCGAATAACGTGGCTTTGTAGACAAATCTGTGACACAAAGAGGTGTCTTTTGTCGTTCATCGTCTTTTATGAAGACTTTGAAATTTACATTTTCGCGTCCGCTACGGAAAAGATTTCTTCTGTATACCAGAGAAATCTTTTCATTTAATTCATATCGATGTCGTACCAAGTGTACTGAAGTCTGGTTATTTTATTATTACCAGAAAGGCCAAAAGCATTTTCTTACACCTCGACCATCCACCTAGATGTTCCTGACGAGAGCTTGACATGAGCTCGAAACACGTCGTGTAGAATATCGGTGGTGGTCGAAGTGAAATAAAATGCAATCGCCGTATCCTTTCATATCACGGTTCTTCTCCGTTATTGACGAATGTGTAGCGAATAACGTGGCTTTGTAGACAAATCTGTGACACAAAGAGGTGTCTTTTGTCGTTCATCGTCTTTTATGAAGACTTTGAAATTTACATTTTCGCGTCCGCTACGGAAAAGATTTCTTCTGTATACCAGAGAAATCTTTTCATTTAATTCATATCGATGTCGTACCAAGTGTACTGAAGTCTGGTTATTTTATTATTACCAGAAAGGCCAAAAGCATTTTCTTACACCTCGACCATCCACCTAGATGTTCCTGACGAGAGCTTGACATGAGCTCGAAACACGTCGTGTAGAATATCGGTGGTGGTCGAAGTGAAATAAAATGCAATCGCCGTATCCTTTCATATATATATATATATATATTTATTCACTATATTTACCATTGTCTGATTTTCACTCCACTTTCGCCTATGTTGTCATCTGCCTTTATAAGGATAAAAGCGGCTTTTGTTTCTAATAAACGCATTGGTGGGATTGAAACGTAGGCTACTACCTGTTATATTTAAAGTAAATGACGAGTGTTTACTGTTTGGACTAAATTTTTCTTGAGATATGTTATGAACACAAAGCTTCTCTCTACACAAAGTACTAATGGATACAATAGTTTGAGAAATAAATTGTAGTAATTTATTTCAGAAATACACAAAAACACCGATGTCTCAAATAGAATGTTTCCCAAACAAATAGAATGTTTGCAAAACAATAATACCGATGGCCATAATACTGAGACTCCACCAACCTTGGAAGGATTAGGTTCGTATTGGAATTTGTTATTTTCAATAATATTAATTTGCAATATTCAGCTAGTTGATAAAAGATAGATGATGATTTGTATTTTAAATATCATTTTATAAAAGGGTAGACGATACACTATAGCAAACATTATCATTACACGGCTCTGAAATGCTCAACTTGCGAACGTTTTGGGTGCTTCATTTGTATGTACATTCATGATAATTTATTGTCAGTCTTTCTATTATTCATTCTTGTTATATTAGCCCTATTATGAAATATAAATAAAATACCATCTCTTTTATTTCAGTTGACACTGTTGCAGAGTTTCAACGGACTATTGATAGCAATGTAATTGATAGATATGTAATAACGAACACAATGGAAAATTTAGTCGCCAAAGATGCTGCTTCTGATCCTATTAATATTAAGCAAAATACAAAACAATCCAAACGACCCAGACTTAACAAAAAGACATATTGTGAATTTATCTCCGATAATGAAGACCCGTTTTTTACTGATGGTTCTAGTTCGTGGAGTGATACAGGTAACACGTCTTCAGATACATCTACCCATAATAAGAGGCCTAAGAAAAAGATAGTCAAAAAACACAGAAGGTAAGTAAGGAGTTAGCCAGTAAAACAGATGATATTGACATAGTTGGCGAAAAAGGTAAAAGAACAAAACGAATAAATTATAGAAAGAATAGAAAGGATTTTAAAAATAGAGGTCAAGAGTATACCCGAGCAGATGGAACAATACGTTCTAAAAGAGAAATTAAACCTAATCCTTGTATCGGGAAAAAATGCGGCAATGGCTGCCAGAATGTAACCGAAGAACGAAGATTGTCATTGTTTCATCATTTTTGGAGTTTGAGTAGTGCTAGACAACGCGATTGGATTGTAAATATGAGCCGACGAAATTCAATCAAGAGAAAACGTTCAAAAGATAGTGGGAAACGTTCTTTTTCGTACGAATATTACATTAATGATAACGAAGATAGACGAAAAGTCTGCCAGCAGTTTCTACTTAACACCCTAGATATTACACAAACTTATGTACATTATACACTAACAAATTCCATTGAGGGATCTGCAAAAGATGATCTAAGAGGTAAAATTATACCTGCTAATAAAACTAAGGAAACTACACGACAAAGCGTTATAAACTTCATCAAAAAGTTGCCAGCACTGCCCTCTCACTACTGTCGAAAGGATACTGCTAAACTTTACTTACCAGTAGAATTTAGGAACCAAAAAAGTTTGTACCGTATTTACAAAGGCGAGAAAACATCCGAGGGAATAGACTATGTCAGTGAAAAAATTTTTTTAAACATATTTAATACTGAATTTAATATAGGCTTTCATATTCCTAAGAAAGATAAATGGCTCAAATGTATTAAATTTGATGCAGCAAACACTGAAGAGAGCAAAGCAGAAAAGGAAGACCACCTTATGGAAAAGAAAGCTAGCAAGGAAAGGTACAGTTTTCATCGTGAAATAAGTCAGAAACGCACAGATTTAATTTGTACATCTTTTGATCTTCAAAAGGTATTGAACACTCCCCATGGCGAAAGCATGTTACTCTATTATTCAAGGAAATATGCCGTATACAACTTATGTTTTTATGAAAATGGCAGCAGAGAAGGCTTTTGTTACATCTGGGGAGAAACTGAAGGAAAACGAGGGAGCAATGAAATTGCTTCTATTATCCAGAAATACATAGATCTAGTGGATGCACGCATCTCAGTGAAACACCTCATACTGTATTCCGATTCATGTCCCGGACAGAATAAGAATAGGATCATTTTGTCAGCCATTCATAATACGCTTAAAAACTGTGAAAATATTGTAAGCATCCAAATGAACTACTTGCTCCCGGGACATACAGAGATGTCTGTTGATTCTATGCACTCTGTTATAGAAGGCGCTGTAAAAAATACTATTGTATGGGCCCCTTCGCAATGGGCTACAGTTTGTCAGTTAGCTAGAAAAGAACCAAAGCCTTATAACGTCAGTTATTAGGATCATACAGATTTCAAAGGTTATGGAACTTTTGCTGACAAATATTTTCGCGGTAATTTAACTGGAAAGATAAGCAAGATCAGAGTTGCTACTTTTAAAAAGTCTAAAATCAATCAGATGTCAGTCAAATATAGCATGAGATCCGATGAAGAAGAAGAAATTATTCCTATCATCATGGGAGGTATAAATTCAAAGGTCGTGGACCAATTGTACAAAACACCTTTGCCCATAACTAAAACAAAATATAACGATTTAAAAAAACTTTGTGATGATCAGGTGATCCCCAAATTGTTCCAAAAGGAATATATAAATTTACCTTCAGTTACAGGAATTGATACCCTCGCAGAAACGGATATAGACGACATTATGTAAAACTTTGTTTTAGATATTTAATTTTTGTTTTCATTTCACATCAGTTAGCCGTATATGTTTAATATCCAAACTTATTGTACACAAGATTTATCTTGTATAACGAGCGAGTTTTTGTTTTTATACTTTATTATATTAATATTATTTTCTATTTTATTTGTGATAACCGTCACCCTAGATATAGGTAAGTGTCGAATTAAAACTAGAGTGCAATAATTATGTTTAATAAGGTATTAGATGACTCATAATAATGTGCGTTTGTCGTTACAATTACTTCTTCAGTTTATTTTATTTCAGTTATAATAATAATGTTTTCAATTAAACTTCTTTTAAAAATATTAGTTTTTTTTATTTTTTCCTTTACTTATTTAGTACAAGAATAGGTAGGTACTTAATTTATTCATTGCCTAATTTTTATTACTTGTTAAAGTACTTAAGTTGTTTTTCTCGAGGCATTTTAGAGAGTATTGCGTCATATAATTTGTTCTGCCTAGCAGATATAAAAGTTTACCAATGCAGTTGAATTGTTTTTATGCATCTCATAATTTGGTAAGAGTGGTGGTTAATGCGTTTTTCCTTACCCGAATAACGTGTCTGTGTGTACATTAAATTGTTTTGCCTTATTTTATATTTTGACTAAAATCATTAAACGCCACTTATTTTTATCTATATCTATCATTCTAGTTTCTAAACTGACCATAGATAAAGAGTTTAAAAATTATGACATACCGTTATTTTTTGTATCGAAATAAGAGTAAAATTTAATTTTTAATGAATTTTTTTCGTAAAATTATGAGTTTAATTGGCTCTCCTGTAAAGTTTAAAAAATGGCGCTTCAAGTGTTTTGCTTTTCCACCGTCGATATTAAGTTTATTTGCTGCGATATTGAAAGTGTGGAACTGCCTTTGTAGGCCATCCTCGTTATCAGCAATTAGTACTGCATCATCGGCATAGCATAGTATCGTGATTTTATGCGCTCCCATGTGGTATCCATGTCGTTTTCTTACTTCGTGAATTATTTGATTCATCACCATATTGAATAACAATGTCAGCCCATCCAATGTCAGCGAGTCTCCTTGGCGGATTCCTCCTTTTAGTTCTATGCGTTATGTTTCTCCTGTTGACATTATAACTCTGGTCTTGTTGTTCTCGTTAATTTCATTAATTAGCCTTATTATCTGGTGGTCTATTTGTTCAGCTTGTAATAAATTTAAGATATCATTCCGCCTCACCCTGTCAAAAGCACTTTTTAAATCTACAAAGCACATGTATGCTGGTTTTCCATATTCAATAGACTTTTCTACTATTTGCCTGATAATAAAAATTGCATCTATTGTGCTGCGGTTCTTCCGGAAGCCTTGTTGTTCATCTGCCATTTTCGCTTTTTCCTCGATTTTATCTTTTATGACTGCCGTTAACAATTTTAATGTGGTGTCTATCACAAGGGCGGATCCAGGGAGGGGGCTATGGGGGCCATGGCCCCCTCCGAGAATTTAAAAAAATATAAATTTAAATATTTTCAGTTCAAATGTTTTTAATTTCAAACACATATAATGTACAAAACGTGGTATAAATATGTTTTCTGGACTAGAATTGAAAAAGGAAGTAACGGAAGCTTCAAGAATGATTTGGGTTTTTTATAAATCAAAATGTTGATAGTTTTACAAAGTGCTAATTGTTAGAACCACCTTGACAGCCATCAAAATCGTATAAATTTCCATATCATATACACACAAAGAACAAAAAAGAAATGAAGCGTTACTTGGGTCACCAGCACTTAGAACAAAGGAGTTGGTTGATATTTTCGCACAGTCAAAAGGAATTGTTTTACAAGTATTGCGTTTTATTTTTCTAATGAAAAATATGGTCACAATAACGAGATCACAGCTCAAAGCCTTGTCACGAAACCTTTACCATCTTTTTCCAAACTCATGAGCAAAGACGGGGCCATATAAACCCATGAAAAAACATCATACCACAAGGAGTGAGTTCAGGTTGAGCTGGATTTTCTACAAAGTTATCGCAACCCTCAAAAATCAGTCATTAACCAGATAGACTCTCAGTGGCCATAACAGATACAAAAAAATAAAGAAAAACTACGACCAGAAGTAAGGTCTATAGTGTTCTTAGGTCGACAAAATATTCCTCTAAGAGACCATCGTGATGATGGCCTTCTGCTTCTGGACGAAGATGCTGGACTTAGCAAAGAGGTGAATTGTTAAGGTTTAAAATCGCATCAGGAGATAAGACTCTTAAATAACACCTATTCACAGCATCTTCCTGAGCAACATACATTAGTAGCAGCAGTCAAAATCAATTAATAACATGTTGTGGTGAAGAAATAATTGATCAAATAATATTTGACGAAACGACCGACGTATCCCACGTGGAACAGCTTTCTCTAAATTTGAGATACATACACAATAACAATATTCATGAAGACTTTGTCAAATTCTTTGTCGCTTATGAGAACCTAAAAATAATTAGTGAAAATCAAGAAAGAGGGAAAGAACAAGGAGAAGCATTGGGAAAAATAGTATTTTTGTTGATAGAACTGCACTTGGATCTGAAGAAATGTGTAGCGATCGGTACTATGGCAGGAACGGTGAGTTTTAAGGCACTTCTCACACATGGTAAAAGTGTGTGAAAAGTGCCTTAAAACTCACCATTGTAACCCTAATTTTTAAAAATTCCCCCGTACCTCCGGTGCTCCTTCCCAAAAAAAGTTTATGGCCCCTCCCGAAAATCGGTCCTGGATCCGCCCTTGGTCTATCAGACTAATGTCTCTATCATTTTCAGGATTTTTCTAGTCTTCCTTTTTGAGTATCGGTAGCAGGAGACTTTTCTTCCATTCCGCTGGTACTACCCCGATATTTTGTTATATCGACAAATAATTTTTGGAGCCATTTGAGTAGTGTTCCTCCTCCATATTTTAGCAGTTCATTATTTATCTTATCAGGACCAGGTGCTTTTCTATTTTTTAATTTTTTTATTCGTTCTTGTAGCTCTTCTTCTGATATTAGTACTTTATCGTGGGTTTCATTAATGTTTATTTCTCTGTTCTCTTCTTCTCTTTCTCCATATAATTTCGTGAAATGCTCATAGTCCGTTCTTTAACGGTAAAATATTTCAAAACCTCTAAATTTTAAAGAACTACTTGGATTGACATGAAATTTGGCATACACATAGCTAACAAGTCAAAGAAAAAAAGTGATATTGTGCCGATATGTGCTTTTGCCCTGGGGGTCGTTTACACCCCCTCGTGGCGGTGAAAAAATATTCTTCCAAAGAAAGTCAGGAAATGGATAAACTGGCTAATTTTAAGTAACTTTTGTTCTATAGAGTTTTTTTACTAAGTCAATACTTTTCGAGTTATTTGGCAGTGAATATGTTCATTTTTTAAACAAAATAACCACGCTTTTAGACGGTTTTTCGCAAATAACTCAAATACTAAGTATTTTGTCGAAAAACATTCTTAGAAAAAAAATATCCTGTAAAAAATTTAAAAAAATGGTGTATATATCACGTCTCTACACCTAGCAGAAGCGTTATAGCTAATGAAAAATAGGTTCATATTCGTCAAATTCCAAATGGAATACTTTAACGTGAAATAACCAAAAATGAAGCACATTTCGGGGAAAACTCATTACAACTTATTTAAAGTATATAAGAAAAGCTTCATTTTTGTTTTATAAAAAAAATTCTAGCGTCAAAATTAAATAAGTTACGCTCAAAATAAAGTTAGTCCCTTTTGGTTTTGGTAAAAAAATCGAGAAAATCACCCCATAATTAGTATCTTAAATGAACTTAATCGTTACGACTTCACAAGTTTCTTGACTCGTGTATATATTGTTTATATGATCTGTAAGTTTCATCGGTTCAAAGTCCTTATTATTGAAAGGGCTGTAGTTAAAAGGGGTTGAACGAGTCACTGATCACGAATGTATGCAAATTTAGAAACACCAAAAAATCTCAATCAATTCTTGTCTAACAGAAAAACAAAAAAATACATGATATTCAGAAAAGCAAATCTGACTTTTTTTGTTTTTCGAAATTTTTGGTATCTATAACAATTATTAAGATATTTTGAAAAAAAGCATATTTTTCAAAATTTAAAACTTTTAAAAATTTTACTTTGAAACCAAATTTTTTCAAAAATGAGTACTTTAAATCGATGAAACTTACAGATCATATAAACACAACATTAGTAAAATAATTTGTGGAGCGGTAACGATTAATTTCATTTAAGTTGCTAATTAGGGGGTGGTCTTCCCGATTTTTTTTTGCAAAAACAAAAGGGACCAACTTTATTTTGAGCGTAACTCACTTAAATTTAATGCTAGAAACTTTTTGTAAAAACAGAAATAAAGCTTTTTTTAAACACTTTAAAAAAGTTATAATGGATTTTTCCCAAAAAGTGGTTAATTTTTTGGATATTTCACGTCGAAATATTCTATTTGAAATTTGGTGAATATGAATCTATATTTCATTGACTATAACTCTGGTTCTACGAGATTCAGAGACCTAACGTGTGCACCATTTTTTTTTACTTTTTTATAGGCTATATTTTTGCTAAGAACGTTTTTTTCGACAAAGTACTTACTTTTTGAGTTATTTGCGAAAAACCGTCTAAAAATGTGGTTATTTTGTTGATAAATGAACATATTCACTCGCAAATAACTCGAAAAGTGTTGACTTGGCGAAAAAGCTCTATAGAACAAAAGTTACTTAAAATTAGTCAATTTACCCATTTCCGGACTTATTTTGGACATATATTTTTTCACCCCAAAAATGGGGTGAAAGTCACCCCCAGTGCAAGAGCACACATCGACACAATATCACTTTTTTTCTTTGACGTGTAAGCTATACGTATGCTAAATTTCATGTCAATCCAAGCGGTTCTTTAAAATTTAGAGCAAAAACCGTGAAAGAATGGACTATCAGTCCATTGTGTCTCCGTAATGTTATCTATCCGTACAAATTCATTAATTTCTGTTTTTTGTCTCCTTATCATCTTCCACACCTTTTTCTGGGATCCATAGAGGTCGTATTCCATATATTTGGTAAATTTCTCCCTGTGTTCTTTTTTGTAGTTATCTATTTCTTGGTTTACTCTATTCCTGATTGTCACGTAGTCGTCTCGTACCTCCGGTGTCTTCACTCTTTTGTATGTTAGGAAAGCGTGTTTCTTTTGATTTGCTAGTGCTTTCACCCTTTCGTCGTACCATAGAGTTTAGTATTCCCTTTTGTTTCTGTTGACTTTTCTTTTACCTAAAGCTTCTTCTGCTGCTTGTAGGATACTTTTTCTAATAATTTTACAGGTATCTTCTACATCCTTTTTAGTCTCCTTTTCTCATCTGAGAACAATATTTTCTTCTATTTAGCCACAGTCTATTCAGCATATTCTCGCGCAAAACCCAGTATAGCTCTACGGTTATGTTAGGCGCCAGTTGGACGGAAAGCCCTGAAGCCTTTCAGGAGCGGTGCAAAGCGATTTCTCAACACTTTGCTGACAATAAAGCGGCCATCTCGATTTGTAGTCCATCGATGTCAGCCTTGATCTGGCCTGCGGGTGTATGAACCTGTCTCCCGAAATCGTCTGATAGCATGTTGTACCGTAGTTCAGCCCCTAAATCCTTCGGAAAACTCAAGGCAGCTGTGGTAGAGGAGTGGCGCAATGTTCTCCAATCGGATATACCGGATATCATGAACGGATTGCTTAACCGGCTCCAAGAAGTCCTATAGACCAGAGCGGCAACATCCATTTTATTAATAGTCATATTTTGAAGTTATACTTCTTTAGGCGCGATTGAGAGCAAATTTTTATTATTCTGGGCGCAAGCGCACACAGACAGTACGGAGTTCGTTGCTAATATTTCAAGTTATGTATGTATTGATGTGATCTTGATTATTGATATGAGATAATATTCTTATATGTCATTTAATTTAATCAATGCATTTATAATAATCTAATTAATTTACCAGATCACATATCAATATGTTTTCAATCTCAGGGCTTTTTATAAAATTAATTACTTACTTACGTGGCTTCTAAGTATTTCTCAATGGTTCCTCATCGGGATAGGAAAGAAAAGAGTAAAATAATACACACATATGGGTTACAATTATAATCAAAATATTGTTTATTTTATTTAAATGGCAATCACTGCTTAATATTTGCTATATCTTATTATTCTTAAACATAACATTTACACATGGGAATCTTATTTCCTTTTGGTTTCCAATTGAAAGTTTTTATTAACATTTAACTATTAGGATTTATTAGCAACAATTCTATTTAAGTTTGATGAAGCTTTTCTGATATTATTGATTATGTTCTTCAATTTTAAATGTGGTATTTAATACGAAAAACCCATACATTCATGTCCAAACAAATGAGACTGACCTTTTTCTGGTGAACTGAGAATGTCTTCACACAAGACCCGTTTCCCGCTATCCTTGGCTGCGATCAAAACCTCGTCCTGGCTTCCAGTAATGTTCTCCTTTGAAAACTAGCTCGTATAGCTCCCGTTCCTGCTTCTGTCGTGATGCCGTGTTTCTACCTTTTTCGAAACTTCAATCAGCTACCGGGACACTCTTGGCTCAAGGAGGTTCTTTACTCTCGACCTGGCCTACCTCTCGTTCCACGATAGATACTCCACACTCACGGAACTACACCGGCTTTCTCACTCTCCGTACACTACCGTCTACTACTGGACTTCACTTCTCGACAGCTCAAAACATTCTGATCTATCTTTTTCATTCATTCCCCTACTTTCTAAATATCCCTTCCAGATTCACAAATCAACCTTCCACCACCAACTCTCATTCGCAGTATTCCTCAAAACCAATTTTTAATCTTTCTAAATATGCTTAATGGATTTCAAAAAAGAAATAGTTAATTCCCATTCTAAAATTACTTTCTACTATTTACAAAATTTAATGACCTATTATCTACTTCAACTGAGTCTTATTTAGCATAGGCTAATGATCGAACCTTCCGCGAACAACGATAATGAACTATTATCTATTTCAACTGAGTCTTATTTAGCATAGGCTAATGATCGAACCTTCCGCGAACAACGATAATGGTACGCGCCATTCACTTTGTTTGTTCTAAGCGCATTGTCCCGAGTTTCGTTTAATCACTTCTTAAAATTAAATATAACAATTTGTTGTATACAGGTTGTTCTAAATGTATATGCCCGTGGTTGAGAAAATTGAAAATATTTTATATTAAATTGAATTCTGTTTATAATTATCAAAATTTAATTTTCATATCAAATAGAAATATAACAGTATGTATCAGCGCAAGTAGGGTATGAAAAAATTATATTAGTATTTCTAGTAAATATATTTATTTTAATTTTTGTGTCTTTGAATTTGTCTACCTCGGGAGTAAGATAATATAAATATTATTGAAACTGTTTATTCACTTGATCTATTTGTAATCGTGATTGTAATTATGTCCTAAAAATGATCTTATGTATACACAACGGTGGTAGCTCATCGGTAGAGCACTCGAGAGAGATTCCGCGTTCGAATCCGGGACAATTCATATCCTTTTTTTTTATTTTTGGTATATTTTAGTTCTTTCTAAAATTAGTTTAATATTTACATACAATACAAAAAAACTGTTTAAAGTAAATATATTGATTTCGTTGAAATCATAAATATACAGTTGAGTCCGCGAGTCTTTACCCGTGCGTCATTAATACCTGGCGAGATAAAACACATACTTTTTATCTAGCATCATTCTCTTCCATGCATGAAACTCATGACAAACCAGCTGCCGTTTGTTATTAAGTAACAACACATGTTATTTTTATGAACCATCTAGACCCAGTGCATTGAAAAGAGATAGGTACAAAAAAAGACGATTCGGTATGTTTTCATATTTTAAGCACAATTTGTTTGACGTTTCTGATGTGTTTAATTTTGTGGCTGTCAGTCAGTTGAACTTTTTGCTGTTTTTGTCGAGTTTTGGCGTTTTGAAGTTTCTTTATATTACACAAACAGTTGTTTTCACAACTAATTTTATATTGGGCTTTGAAATTTTAAGGTAAATAATTATATTTTTCTACGACCGTTTAATAATATGCTCATTATTTGCTATTTTTTCATAGATAATAGCACCCATTACTGTACCCGTGAGTAATATTTCATTACTCACGGGCTGAAGTTAGATTCAAGTGACGCATGCCACCTTTAATATTAATCGTATATAAACTGCAAATAAAATTGCTTACAGTTGTTTATTTAATACAATAATTATTGTAATTTATATCAATAATTAACTTCGAAAAATGTTTAAAGGAATTTTAACTGTAACAATGTCAGAGTCTATTTTTTACGATTATATCTTGTTTACTAAAATTTTTGACGTTTATCATTTATTTGAGTGACAGTGACATTAGCTCATTTTGTTTATGTTAATTGGAATTTATAACTAATATTGTGTTTATTTTTTAAGTTATATTGTGTTAAATATGTTATAACATATTATGTATAGTTATATTATTATATTATATATAGTTAAATGTAAATATACATTATAACTATTGAAATACGTGCACCGACAACAGCCATTTTCCTATTTATTAGATTAATTGACAGTAGGTACAAAGCTTCTAATTTTTCGGAAACGAATAGAACTTATATTGACTTATTCTAGTTGTATTTTTACAATACATAATAATTTGGTAATAGTAGGCAACCAATTATTCATCCACGTACTAGGGGTAAATAGCATTTAGGTATTCTTGTAAATTATTATAATTTAAATCTCGAGTAGTTGATAACTAAATTTTTACTAATTAAAATAAAAAAGGGCGTAGAAAAAGTATAGTATTCTACTCGCATGTAATGGCTATTACTCACTCTGATGAATTACGACACTCGCCTACGGCTCGTGTCGCAAACTTCATCATCGTGAGTAATAGCCATCATTACATGCTCGTTGAATAATATACTATTAGGTAATTAATATTTAAAACATACAAAGCTAACGTCATTCACACAGTAAAGAAATGACTGTGTTTAGATTTCCGTCAAAGTGAATAAAATAACAAAAATAAAATACGTTATTGGATTTTTTTATAAATTGTTTATTTATTTATTAATCAATAATAATAAAAGAATTTATTAAGCTACTTCAAATGTAGCTGTAATTCTGCGCAAAAATTTTGAAGCAAAACTTACATTTGACATTCTATATATTTGATAACGTCAAATTTTATAATAAAACCCGTAATCGGAACAGTAGCCACTTTCTGTCAGTTGTTGTTGCGTGAAATAGATTTCCGACTTATTTCGTATGCTTTAAGTGATGACGCACGGGTAAAGACTCGCGGACTCAACTGTAAGAGAAGTATAAATTCTTACGTGCGTACAAAGTACACACACATTCTTTTTTAATTAGACTATGATTTTCAGAATTATGTTTTTTGAATTTTCTTCGAAGATTTTTAAACATTGGATTTTGCTAAGAATCCCTTTTTTTAAACGACTTTTTTCAATAATTTTATTGTTTTCTCTTCTTCAAAGAAAGGTAGTTTTCACCGTATCTTTCATTAAATGTGGTCCAATACTGACAATTTCTACGAATTGAAATAAATACAAGTGGGCGTTTAATTTTGCCGGTGAGTGTATGTTGCTCAGGATACAGACCGATGCGATGGTACGACTTGGGAGAGGCCTATGTGAAAATTTGAACGAGACGAGGCTAAGAAGAAGAGGTTCCTATAATAGAAGAGGGCGAATCTGTTTTGAGGTGGATGTGAGAGGTGGCATTCGGATTTTTGCAGATAAAGTTAGGTGACAAATTCAATAATTATAATTGACTTATGCTCCTTCTCAAATATGCCCGGAACATTAATAAAAAAATTTAAATATTTAAAATTTTCGATTTGTTTCTACTTTCATTGCTTATAACTTTAAAACGATTCATTTTGGAACAAAGTCGTAAGGAAATACAATAAATCTAATTGAATTTTGTATAGTATACTACTGGTTAAAAATGTCTTAAATTGTAATTTTTTTTGCAAAATAGCAATAAATTCAAAATAAGGGGGCAAAATGACTGTTTTTATTCAATGTTTTTCAACCACTTGGTTGCACTTAGAACCTTCATAATTCGCTTAGAAAATTCTTATAACATGCTTAAACCGTCCACCAAATTTCATTAAAATCGACCTAATAGATTTTGCATAATAATTTTGCAATCTAAATTTTTTTTTAAAGTTCAAATTTTCTGAACAAAAAGTAGACTATTTAGAAGTTTGCTAATTTTTTTACATATAAAAAGGTTCTCTACCTATCCAATACACTTTACAGAATTAAAATCGGATTATTTTAGCGGCGTCAGAACTGTTTTAAAGTTTTAAACAATGTTTTGGCTTATAAACAAGTACAGTGAGGACGTTTGAGTTGGAATAAATTCATTTTCTTGAGAATGGGCGACTCTCGAGATAAATCCCGAAACAGATCGATTTTTATTTTTCAATTATAATTTTTTGGCATAAATATCATACTAGTGGCGTCATACATCTGGGTGTGATGACGTAATCTAAATATTGGAATTAATTTATTTCAAAAAAAAATTTTTAATTCAAACCCTGTATAAATAATTATGTTTATGTTTATATTAGTGAATACAAAATTGAATATCCTTTCGATTGAGCTATCACACGGCACCTATTCTCATTTAAAAAAATCATCGATTACGTCATCACGCCTAGATGGATGACGTCACTAGTATGACATATATAACAAAAAATTAGAATTTACAAATAAAAATCTAAATATTTCGGGATTTATCTCCAGAGATGCCTATTCTCGAGAAAATGAATTTATGCCAACTCAAACGTTCTTACTGTATTTGTTTATAAGCCAAAAAATTGTTTATAAATTTAAAACAGTGCTGAGGCCGCTTAGATAATCCGATTTTAATTCGGTAAAGTGTATTAGGTAGGTAGAGAACCTTTTTATATGTAAAAAATAGCAAACTTCTAAATGGTCTACTTTTTCTTCAGAAAGATTTTAAAAATTTGAACTTTTTTAAAAAAATTTAGATTGCAAAATTATTCTGCAAAATCTATCACGAGTTGAAGGAAATTTGGTGAACGATTTAAGTATGTTGTAAGAGTTTTCTAAGCGAATTACAAACGTTCTAAGTGCAACCAAAGTGGTTGAAAAACATTGAATAAAAACAGGCTTATTTTGCCCCCTTATTTTGTATTTATTGCTATTTTGCAGAAAGGGTAATAATTTAAGACATTTTTTACCAGACGTTTATCATACAAAATTTAATTATCTTATCAATCAATCGTTTTAAAGTTATAAGCAAGGAAAGTAGAAAAAAATCGACGTTTTTCGAAATTTTTAAATATTTTAATTTTTTTAATAATGTTCAGGGCATATTTGAGAAGTAGCATGAGTCAATTATTATTGTTGAAGTTGTTACCTAACTTTATCTGCAAAAATCATAATGCCACCTCGCACATCCAAAAATAGACGTTTTTTCACAGATCACAGGTCTATAAATTATTTGTTCTTGTTTTTAATTTTAGGTTCAATTTTTTTTTAATTATTTTTCTATTGCAGTTCCCGATCTTGCTCTTCTTATTGTAATGAAAGAATTATCCATCCAAGGGTTTCATGTCCATCGATGGTTGGACCGATGGAACGAAGGAATACTCAACAATTTAAAGTTAATACAAGAAGGCAAGCTAAAATATAAAGAAACTGTGTTTGAAGGATTTGAAAATTTATACAAAGCTTTTCTAAGCATGAATAAAGGTGAAGGGATAGGCAAAATCGTTGTTAAAGCATAGAATAAAATAAAATATATTGATATTAAATGGTTTTTATGTTTATTGCATAAGTTTCCTATCAAGGACAACTGCGAGATACTGATGTCTTCAGTGAGTTATCCTATGCAAGGGTATGACGACGTCTTGATGTTTTATTCACCATGATTAACTTTCATCTCTATTTTGAGCTTCATCAGATGTTTTTGGAAGGAAGGTTCCTATATTTTTTAAATTTAATCAAACCACTGCGAAGGAGAGACGTAAACGAAAGAAAAATAGAGAATAAGAATAGGAGTATCCAAAACACTGAATGTGAAACAATAAGAAGTTACAAATTAAATGACAAATGAGCAGCTAACACATTCAAAGAATTAGTCGAACAAAAGTTAGGGACTACTTCAATACAAAGAAGAATCGTAGAGCATTCCTGGGCTATATACAAGGAAGCAATTTTAGAAGCAGCAAGGGAAGCTTGTGAAACCTGTAGAACCGTCAAAAACAAGAAACAAACATCTCGGTGGACAGAGGATGTCAAAAATGGTATTAAAAATAAGAAAACCGCTTAGAAAAAATACTTGGCCAATAGGAACGAAATTCATTACGGGGAGTACCAGAAACAAAGGAAAAAAGCAAAGGAACTAGTTGCAGAGGCAAAAAAAAGTAAGTTGGGCAGAATTTGGAGAGAGAATGGAACAAAATAGCAAAGAAAACCAAAAACTGTTTTATAGAATCCTTAAATCGTTCAGGAAGGACAAAGAAGAAACAAATAGATATACTAAAGATTCAGAAGGAAAAGTGTTAACCGAAAACAAAGAAATAATGAGCAGATGGAAAGAGTATTTTCAAGAACTTCTAGAAGCAACGCATACAGATACAGCGGAGGTGGAAGTAGAAAACATACTACAACAAGGAGAAACAGATGAGATAAAATTAGAAGAGTTGGAGGATACAATTAAATGGCTAAAAAAAGAAAAAGCACCTGGGTTCGATAAAATAACGAACGAAATGCTGAAGCACATGGGAGATAAAGGAAAAGAAGTACTCTTGGAGATTTTTAATGAAATATGGAAGACAGAGATGATTCCGAAAGATTGGGAAATTGCGCTGATGTTGCCCCTTTACAAAAAAGGAGACAAGAAATGTTGCAGTAATTATAGAGGAATCTCCTTACTATGCACGTCTATGAAACCCTTCGAAAAAATAGTTGAGAGGCGACTGTCTAAGAAAATTGAAAGTTCGCTGCCTGAAGCGCAAAGTGGATTCCGTAAAGGAAGAAGCACTCAGGACCACGTATTCACACTGAAGCATATAATAGAAAAAGTTTACCAACAAAACCAAACAGCGTCACTGGCATTTATAGATTTTGAGAAGGCTTTTGATAAGGTGAAGAGGGATAAATTGTGGGAAATACTGAAGAAAAAAGTGTAGGGGACAAAACATTAACTGTGATTAAGAGCTTGTATAAGAACAAAAAGGTTAGTGTCATTCGGAGAAACAACATCTCGGATATCTTTGTAACCAGTGAAGGACTGAAGCAAGGAGGAGGGCTAAGCCCACTATTATTCAATATATTTATGGACGAAATCATCAGAGCCTGTTAAAACAAAGCGAAGAAATTAAAAGTAGGGTACAAAAATTTACAAATGGTGAGGATTTCGGAAGGAGCATTCGCGGACGATGTGATGGTAGTTGCAGAAAGTGAACAAGACCTTCAAAGTAATATGGAAATCTGGAGTGAAACACTAAAAAGATATGGAATGATTCTGAACAAAGACAAAACCAAAGTAATGAAGATAGGAGACGATCAAAAAATGAGCGATGGGAAGAAAATTAGAACAAGTCGACATGTTTGAGTATTTGGGCACTAAGAGGATTCAAGAGATGAAGAAATGGAAATCAATTCAAGAATAGAAAAAGCTATAAAAACGTACTATTAGTAAACAAGGCTTTAATAGGAAAAAGAGAAATTTCACGGAAAACCAAGATGAATGTATACAAGACGATATTCAGACCAATCCTCACTTTCGGTTGCGAATCGTAAGTATTGACAAATAGGCATAAAATAAATTAGAGGCCACCGAAATGAAATATTTGAGAAGAGTGAGAGGAGTCACGAGAAGAGACAAAATTAGAAATAATGTAATACGGGAAGAGTTAAACATCCAACCCTTGATCTCATTTATTGAACAGAAACAACTAAGTTGGTGGGGACATCTGCAACGTATGGAAGATCAACGACAGGTTAGAAGAGTATGGGAAGCCAAAACATGGAAGAAGGCAAGGAGAGGAAGACCTAAAAAGACCTGGGACAAAACAGTTGGGGAACTGCTGGTAAGAAGAGGAACCACTTGGAATGAAGCAAGACGAATGGCAAAAAATAAAAAGAATGGCGAACATTTGTATACCAGTGATGGTATACTGACTGCCATACAACATTAGACGGCATAAGTGGCTCCTGATTATATACAGGGTGATTGATTAGTGTGAGGAAGCTCAGTAGATCTGTTATAGTAAAAATTACAAAAAAAAGTTATTAACAAAAATTGTAGGCAGCTTTAAACTCCACATTTTAAAATTAGCTACAATCTTACAGGGTGTTCCATAAGATGGTGGCAGACCAAACTTTTGTTTTTTTAAATGGAACACCCTGTATTTTATTTTAAATTTGAAATCTGCTTCACTTTCCGATCACAACAATGAAAAGTTTTATTATGTTATACCGGGTACTTAAAAAGTTATAGCCAATATTACCTGAAAATCGTATCAAGTTTAACTCCCTGTATAATTAAAAAGAAGTATAGGAACATTGATCTATTGCAACCATAGTTTTTTAATAATTGTTAAAAATTATAAGACACATTCGTTTTCATAATATTCGTTAAATCAAATACAGGGTAAGTCAAAATGCAAGTACATTATTTTCTTGGTAATTTTAAATAGAACACCCTGTATTTTATATCGCTATCGAAAAGTACTAATATCGTACTTCAAATTTTATAAAGTACTCCCTATACCTAAAGTTATCAGTTTTCTAGATATTTTTATTTTTCCATCAAAGTATTAATTTGGTAGATATTTTAACGTTTACCAATAATTATTGTGAGTTGGCCATTATTGATTTGTCAGAAACTGACAGTTTGACATTATTATTTATTAATTCAGTAAATAAATACCGACACAGAAAAGAAAACAATTTATTTTAAATAAAATTTATAACAAATAACCGACGGAAAATAAAAAAAAATAACAACACAAAAAAATAAAAAAACAACAGTAATTTTAACGTAAGGTGTTCAAAATGACCTCCCAAAACATCTATGCATACTTGAAAGCGGTCATTCAAAGAGTTGCCTACATTGCTAAGCATTTGTAAAGAAATATTTTGAAATACAATTCGGATTCTATTTTTCATATCATCTCTTGTTGTTGGAGGTATTTTATATACTTCGTTCTTAACGTAACCCCAAAAAAATGAGTCCATTTTATTGAACTCTGGTGACCTTGGGGGCCACCTTACCGGTCCATCCCTTCCGATCCATCTTTCACCAAACTGATCATTAAGTTCACCACGTACTAATTCGTTGTGGTGCGCAGGAGCACCGTCATGCAGAAACCACATTTGTTCACGTATATTAAGTGGAACCTCTTCTAATAATATCGGTAACTAATTTACGATAAAATCTAAATATATCTCACCATTTAAATTATCTTCAAAAAAATATGGTCCTACTACATGGTTACCGACGGTACCTCCCCACACATTTAGAGACTATCTTGTTTGACTATGTGTTACTATGTGGTATGGATTACTTGTTGAATAGTAGTGAAAGTTATGCCTATTAACAGAACCGTTTCGATGGAATGTAGCTTCATCACCAAATAAGACATAATCAAAAAAATCTCTCTGCTCATTAATTTTTTCTAAGGCCCATTCACAAAATACTATTCGTTTCTGAAAATCATCATTATTTAATTATTGGTGCTTTTGAATGTGATAAGGGTGCATCTTGTTTTTAGATAGAATGTTTTGAACGGAGTAGTAACTAAGTTCTTGTTCATTGGAAATACTCCTAATACTTGTGTGTGAGTTTTCTGTAACTCCCATCAACACACTAATTTCGTTTTCCTCTGTCACACTAGTTTTTGTTCGTTCATGTTTTTCATAATTCACTGAACCAGTGCGGTTAAAGCGATCTTTCAATTTTTCAAATGTATCTTGTCTCGGTTGCCGCCTATCTGGAAACCGTTATTGATAAATTCTAGCTGATAGTAATGAATTTTTATTGCATTCTCCCAAAATCCAGATCATATCTACCATTTCATCAGTAGTAAAATTCATTATTGCTAATTTACGGTGTACGCCAATAGGGCTTTTCATTCACAGTAATTTGTTTCGAGCTTCGGTCGCATGTCGTATAATCCTTGTATAATATTAATATACACAGATTATAAAACATATGACAGTAGCTTGAAACAAATGACAGTCTATGAAAAGCCCTATACTGAATTAATAAACAATAATGTCAAACTGTCAGTTTCTGACAAATCAATCATGGCCAACTCACAATAATTATTGGTAAACGTTAAAATATCTACCAAATTAATACTTTGATAGAAAAATAAAAATTTCTAAAAAACTGATAACTTTAGGTATAGGGAGTACTTTATAAAATTTGAAGTACGATATTAGTACCTTTCGATAGTGATATAAAATACAGGGTGTTCTATTTAAAATTACCAAGGAAATAATGTACTTGCATTTTGACTTACCCTGTATTTGATTTAACGAATATTATGAAAACGAATGTGTTTTATAATTTTTAACAATTATTAAAAAACTATGGCTGCAATAGATCAATGTTCCTATACTTCTTTTTAATTATACAGGGAGTTAAACTTGATACGATTTTCAGGTAATATTGGCTATAACTTTTTAAGTACCCGGTATAACATAATAAAACTTTACATTGTTGTGATGGGAAAATGAAGCAGATTTCAAATTTAAAATAAAATACAGGGTGTTCCATTTAAAAAAACATAAGTTTGGTCTGCCACCATCTTATGGAACACCCTGTAAGATTGTAGCTAATTTTAAAATGTGGAGTTTAAAGCTGCCTACAATTTTTGTCAATAACTTTTTTTTGTAATTTTTACTATAACAGATATACTGAGCTTCCTCACACTAATCAATCACCCTGTACATATATAAGGGTTTGAAAATTTATTCAAAACTTTTCTAAGCATGAATAAAGGTGAAGGGATAGGCAAAATCGTTGTTAAAGCATAGAATTAAATAAAATACGCATATTGATATTAAATGGTTTTTATGTTTATTACGTAAGTTTCCTATCAGGGACAACTGCGAGATACTGATCCCTTCAGTGGTTATCATATGTAAGGGTATGAAGACGTCATGATGTTTTATTCACCATGATTGACTTTCATCTCTATTTAGAGCTTTATTAGATGTTTTTGGAAGGAAGTTTCCTATAATTTTTTAATTTAATCAAACCACTGCGAAGGAGATCTCCCTCTTGACTTTCTGCCTTAAACTCTACCTTCGACGATCAATCTCTTCATCCCCTCTTTTCTTATAGTGATATGACAAAAGTATCTCAGAACATTTTTGTTTATTTTTGTAATGAGTTTGGTATTAATATTTAGTTTTTGAAGCAAAGACCCCATTGACACCACGACATCTAATTTTTTTGGCAAAATTAAATTTTCATCTAAGGTCTGCTTTTTCATTTACAAGGTTATTCCACCAGGACACTTTCATGTTGAAACAATTATCTTTGAACGATTCCGGGAATACCTTTTGAAATATCTCGGATGCTAGGTCTAGGTTCAGTGTAGGTATGCCTTATCATCCATTTAATTCTACCTAAATAATATTCCAGGTTTGTTTAGTAAGCTTTATATTCTGTTGTGCTAGGGTCACGATAAGTTAATTAATAGGATTATTATCTCTTATTTCTAAATAGATATCTCGGATCTGAACAAGACATCTCATCTGGATATAAAGTTAAGTAATACTCAGTTGGGTTAAAGGTATAAAAGTTGGTTTGTTTCTTATATATAGTATATCGAAATTATATTACATAACAAATTAGAGTCATCCACTACCTCATTCACAGGTGTTGGTGCTACCACATCACATATCAAGTGGAGCGCATGCACAACACAGCCAATGATCACATGTAGTCCATTTATCGTACATTTACTTACATTTTTCGTTTCCAAGCATAATCATTCCAAGTATTCGGCCCAGAATCGGACCAAGTTTATTGCCTGGGTGTTGGCCTTTGGTATCCCATCGGGGATTCGTCTTCATTTCCTGTTTCTTCTTCTTCTCCAGGTATTATAGTATCTTCCGTATATAGTTCTTCTATATAGGCGGTCCATTGTTCTGCTTTTATTTTATTTAAACTTCTATATTTGTTAATAAGTTTTTCCTACTTTTTAGTATTTTCCAAACTTTTCTTTGCGCCCCATACAAATTGTGTTACATTTCTTTGGTAAAGCGTGTTCAGTATTCTCTTTTTTATATTTCTTAGCCCATTGCTTTTTAATTTAGTGATGGACAAAATCATAGAAACCATTAAAGGTACTGGAAAAGAATATAAGATGGCAGAAAAACAAATAAAAATCTTCTATTATGCTGACGGCGCAATCTTAATCTCCGATAACGAGGATAATCTACAGCCAATGGCACAAACTTTCAATACAGTGGCGAAGAACTATAACACGAGAATATCAACAGGTAAAACAAAATCCCTGGTAGTGTCAGGGGAACTCATAAGATGCAAATTAGTAATTAGCAATGAACTAATTGAACAAGTCTCGAGATTCCAATATCTGGGAGTCGAAATGTGTAGTTATGCAGATGTTAAAGAGAGCGTCCGAAAGCAGGCAAATAAAACCAATTACGTGTCAAGATGTCTGAGGGATGTCATCTGGAGAAACATAGATATGAGGCTGGAAGATAAAGTACGTATATACAAATCATGTGTAAGACCGATCATGACGTACACGATAGAAACAAGATGTGACACAGCAGAAACCAAGAGGATACTGAGAATATCAGAAATGAGAACGTTGAGGTCAATAACTGAGAAAACACTAAAAGACAGAATACCGAACGACAGAATAAGAGATCTCTGTAACATACAAGATATAGTACGGTGGGGAAGACAGATACGACGAGAGTGGAATCAGCATGTGACGAGAATGGACAGCGAGAGCATAGCCCGTATAGCCAGGGATTC
Source organism: Diabrotica virgifera virgifera (assembly GCF_917563875.1). Lineage (NCBI taxonomy): Eukaryota > Metazoa > Arthropoda > Insecta > Coleoptera > Chrysomelidae > Diabrotica > Diabrotica virgifera. The sequence goes on from NC_065451.1 coordinate 170,493,084, forward strand.
GAAGCCAACAGGCAAGAGACCAATAGGAACGCCCTTTAAAAGGTGGCGAGACAGCTGGCAGTCAAAATCACAGCTACGAATACAAGCTCAAAATCGGTTAAGAACAGGCCAAGAAGCCCGATATAAGAAGAAGAATAAAGGTGTTGGCCTTCCACAGGTCGTCCATCGTGCATGGAAATTGGAATTGGTTGTGGTGAAGCAGGTGGGCCATATCCTGTCGTTGACAGCACATTCATAAGGTGTCATGTTGATCTAGTTGGCCCCATCTTGCGTTGTTGGTTTTCCCAGCAGCCACACTCGATCCCATTTGATGCAGTATTGCCCTTGTCCTCCAGTCGCAGTTCAAACCAGTCGATGTGTTAGGTTTGGAGATTAAAGGTTCCACGGAATCACAATTGAGAAAACATTTCCTAGATTTTAGCGGCAGGTTGTCGTGTGAATGCTTTCCTATATCAAACATCATATATGTCTCGTTAAATAACTCTCTTTAGCGTTCTGTATACTCTGTGGTTCGTCTATTCCCGCACACTGATATAATCTCTATAGTGGCGTTGTTTTCACTTACCATTTTGCCGTCTGGCGTACTTCGGTTAGGAACACGTCCACTTTTTAGTGGGTGCCAATCTACCCCAGACAAGGCATGCGTACTCTCCCGTGGAGAAGCTAAGAACCTTGGCTGTAGTTAAGGTTTGGCTGTGTGCTTCGCTTCATTCAGAATAACGGTATTTGCGAAGTAGTTTACGGGATGTTACCTTCAGAGCGGTCTTTTGGCAGTGAGCTTTATAAGTTAGTGCTCTATCCAGCGTGACTCTAAGGCAGAGGTTCTCAAAGTGGGTGACGCGGCACCCTGGGGTGCCTCAAGCATTTGCCAAGGGTGACATGGAACATTTAAGTAAAGTCGAACAACCGGCCACTGCGCCACTGTCCAATCGAAACATGTTGATCATTTATTGTACTTTCTCTCGATTACAGGAATTTGTTATAACAAATGAAATCAATCCTCAAACGAACTTCTTTGAAATTATTATTGCTCATTTGCACAGTTTGGAAGAAAGTATTGTAAACTATTTTCCTGACATTGACTCAGATGACTTATATAGCTGGATGATGGACCCGTTTTCGTGCGATCCAAAAAGTAAACCTGTCGGAATGACAAATGAAGTTTTTCAAAATCTACTTGAGATCAGCGAAGATAGCAGTTTAAAACTCAAATACCGTAAAGAAAGCCAAGAAGAGTTCTGGATGCAGGTATATTGGTTGCAGTAAAAAAACTTGTGTATTTCACATCGACATTTCTGTGAGTCTTCTTTCTCCGCATATGCTTACATTAAAAACAAAAAACACAGAAGCAAACTTCAAGCATCAAGGGATTTGAGGGTCAAACTTACAAAGATTCCCATAATTATAAAGGATATAATGAAAACATCATCAAAACAGTTTCATTTGTCACATTAAGTAAGAATATTTGAATATCAAATGTACTGTATGTTATTGATCTGAAATAAAGTTTATATTGAAATCAAATGAGCCTCAGAATTGTATTTTTTCATTTTTTGTCGTTTCCCAAATCGCTTCAAGGGTTGGTGTGCCTCGAAATATTTTTAGCCCTACAAGGGTGCCGCGACTAAAAAAGTTTAAGAACCACTGCTCTAAGGTATATTGGATGCTCCGTGTACTCCAGTTGGCGTTTATTCCATATTATGATCTTCAGCCCTTCTCTCGAGTTCAGGTGGAATAGACAGACCTAAATAGTTGGGGTTAGGCTTTAGTGAGTTCCTGTTGTAGTAAATTTTAAGGTCTTAAAGTGCTTCCTAGAACCTGCTATAGACCCATGCGACTATCATGGAATAGTTATAAAAAAATATAATTTTCACTAAAATAATAATTGTAGCTTAATCCCCGTATATAAATATTCCCATGAGATTTTTTTGCATAATCATATTCGCGAGACATTCCAGAATAAGAATAGAATAGAATAGAAATATGCTTTATTGTCATGAAAAATTGTACAATTTTATCGACAAAGCTTATAAAAAGTCAAGACAACAAAACAATAACAATCCAATTTACTAAAATTACATAAATCATATTTACAATAATAACAATAATAATGAAGTTAAACAGAAGTAGTCAATTGCAAAATTTAAGTAAATTGCAAATGCATAGTCTACCTAGTAATTAATAAGTTTAAAAGTTAAGCTGCTGCATATGACACCCAAATATACACAAAAAAAATGACAATAAAAATACTACTTGTGCAAAGGGTACTGTAATTTCTTAGTTATTGATTAAAAAAATCTTCTACTGAATAATATGGTCTTTCAGATAGGTAGGCTTTTGTCAGTTTACGGAATTTGGGGAAAGATGCTGCAGATTTAAGTTGTAGAGGGAGATGATTGTAAAGTTTTTTTGCGGAATATAATATAGATTTCTTTACTAACTCAGAGGACGGGGTCGGCATATAGACGTCAAACGTAGAATTTCTCGTGAAGTAGTCATGATTAGGTCTTGGTGGAAAGACATGTAGATGTTTACGAATTAAGCAAACAGTTTCTAAAATATACAAAGATGGAAGGGTTAAAATTCTGTGATCTTTGAAGTAACTTCTGCAATGTGTTGTTCTTCTGAGGCCAAACAGATATCTAATTGCTCTTTTTTGTAATTTGAAAATAACATCGAATTGGGCAGCTGTACCAGAACCCCAAAAAGGAAGACCATAACGAAGATGTGACTCGAACAAAGAAAAATATGTTATTTTGGAAGATGCTAAATTAAGTTCATTCGAAACAGATCTTATAGCATAGCAAGCTGAGGATAGTTTCTTCCTTAACAAATCGATATGGTGGGACCATTTAAGGTTGCTGTCTAAAAAAATACCAAGAAATTTCACAGAATCAACGGTACTGATCTGGCTGTTATTAAGAGGTAAGGGTTGAAGGACTCCTTTATAAGACAATGCTACTGTTTTATCTACGTTAAACGAGAGTAAATTAGAGTCAGACCAGGTTTTTATTGTAAGTAGATCAGAAGTTATAGTAGCATGAAGAGTTGCAATATTTGAGTTGCTCCAAGTGATACTGGTATCATCAGCAAAAAGAAAGATTTTTCCATCGATTTTTAAACTAGTGATGTCATTAATAAAGATAAGGAAAAGTAGAGGACCCAATACTGAACCTTGAGGTACCCCACATACAATGTTTTTGAGACTAGAGTCTGTATCATTTGCTCTAACCAGTTGTTTTCTATCATCCAAGTAAGATTGGAACCAATCTAAAGAAATACCTCGAATTCCGTAGAAATTTAGTTTTCTTATCAAAATGTTATGATTTACACAATCAAAAGCTTTGGCGTAGTCACAAAAAACGGTGGCAGTGTGAAGATTATTGTTCAGTGCTTGATAAACCTCATGTAGTACAGAAAAGATGGCATCAGTGGTGCATTTATTATTTAAAAAGCCGAACTGATTTTGTGATAAAATGTTGTTTTCAACTAGAAAGGACATAAGTCGGGCTTTTATGAGTCTCTCAATAATTTTGGAGAGTACCGGTAGTAGTGCAATAGGTCTATAATTGCAGGTATTAGATATTTCACCACCCTTATGAAGAGGAATAATGATGGCTGTCTTCAGGCACTCTGGAAATTTACCTTTCTCAAAGGAATCATTAATTAAAGAGATAAGGACTTCTAACATATTTTCTGGGAGATTAGAAAAAATTTTTATCGATAGACCATCAGTACTACAGGAGGATTTGCTTTTGATACTATTGATTGTTTGGATCAGTTCAGATTTATCGACTGGTTTTATAAAGAATGAATTCGAGACCTTTCTTGAATTAGGGAGATAAGCAATGGGATCTTGTTGTGGCAAAATAGTTGATGTAATATTTTTACTCACATTAACAAAGTATTCATTTAGATTTTCAGGGTCTGGAAGGGAAATTGTTTTAGCAGTGTGGGTTTTATTTCGAAGATCGTTTATTATGGACCAAGTTTCTTTTGCAACACTTTTTGAGCTTCCCAAACGGTTATGGTAGTAGTCTTTTTTAGCTGATTTTATAAGTTTAAGATAGGTTGCCCTGTACTTAGTGATATATTCAGTGATAGAAACGTTGATAGTAAATTTCCTGATATAGAGAAGAGAACGCATATTCTTGGAAGATATTCGGATACCTTTAGTAGTCCAGGGTTTGCGATGTTTTGGCTTAATTGCAATTAAAGGAAATGCTTTATTGAAGATACGGACAAGCTTATCCAAAAAAGTACTGAAATTATTATCCACGTCCATAGCAGGAAAGCGCCACTCAGAGGTTAAGCATAAATTTTGGAAATTACGAAAGTTCCGGGTGGAAAAAATCCTGCCTAAACGTCGGGTTTTCGAGGAAGGTTTGCTCAAGATATTAAACTTCGTATAAACTGCTTCATGATCAGATAGTCCAGCATTAATAATTGTAGAGTGGACATCAAGGGGTGAAAAATCTGAGACAGTATAATCAATTATGGTAGATGAAGTTTTTGTAATCCTTGTAGGGGAATCAACGTGCATTGTTAGACCATACGATTCAAATATGTTTACCAAGGATATTTGTGTAGCACTAGCAGCAGCATAATCAATGTTAAAGTCCCCGCATAAAATTTTTCTACTTTTATGGGGCAGGTCATCTAACAAATTTAGCAGGTTCTGAAAAAATAGTTCCACGGAAGAGTTAGGTGATCTATAAATGCAAATAATATAAAGATTAAGATTCTTATTGTAAATTAACGAAAACTCAAAGAAGGCTTCACTTAGCAGAAAGTCATATTTTGTTACCGAAGAAAAATCATTGCTCGTAGATAGAATTAGGGTGCCTCCGTAAGCTGAGCTTGGACGATCATACCTAGCAATTGTGGTGTATTTTTCTACAAAAAAAGGCTCGTTGACTTCAAGCCAGTGCTCTGTAATCGCAACTACCGGGGGAAATCCTAATTCCTCTAGGAACAAAAATAATTCATCAGTTTTGTACCTTATAGAACGAATATTAATCAGAACCATGCTAAAGTTGTTATCACTAAAACAATTTGAGGATTCTAGTCCCTCAGAACACGTCGTGATGTTTAAAAATTTCGTTTTGGAGAGGCAGCGGAATAGTAATTTCGGTGACATTCCCTTGATTTCTGCAGGTGAATAATTCTTTCAGAAGTGAGAAAGGATCTGTAAGCATCAAGATCAGCTTCCACCTCATCTGGACCAATCCCATAGGCATTGTTAAATTCCAGCAGAATTCGTCGTAGATCTTCAGTCTTAGTGGGAAGTCCCTCGGAAGCCAAAAAGAGTTTAACGCTTGTATTGGTAAATCCATCGTAAAACACTGAAGCTGGTTGGTCGTGTAGATAAGCAAGATGAAGTTTAATGGCTTTTAAGATATCCGGTTCCCTTAATCTGGCTAGAAGATATCGACTATTCGAGTTATTGGTTAATCTAACTCTTGGTGGGGTCAAAGGATCCAGATTTTAAGGTTCAAGAAGTCGCCTACGTGAAAAGTGATCCAATTTTTTGTTTTAATTTTTTTTAATCAAATTACAAAAATCAATATTATCGGCCCGGACATGTTTTTTTAGCTTTTTTGGTCCATTCTGGATAAAAAAGGTATCTTATAATTTTTCTCTAAAGTTGCTCGTTTTCGAGTTATAAGCAATTTAAAATTGAAAAAAGACGAAAAATGGCGATTTTTAAGGCTCAATAACTCTGTTAAAATTATTATTATGAAATTCAGAAAGCGACCAAATCAAAGATTAGAGCATCCACTACATGATGCTGAACAAATTTGTGTCATTAATTTATTATTAAGCTGTTATTTTTAATTATTAATAATGAGCCGTAAGATAGTATCGACGCGGCTGTAAATGTGAGTGCGAGTAAGATGCACCATTGACTGCCGGAATGTCATCTTGTCTCTCGCACTCATCATTGCTGGCCGCCTAATACGTGCATGGCGCTCGTATTAGGCGTAAATAATGCAGCGTTGCCAATCGGCGGATAATTATCTGATTTGCGTACCTTTTTGAGAGTTGTCGTATCTTCTTCGTATCTTTAAATAAATCGGATATTTGCCGATATTTTTCAGTGTATCTACCATCGACTAAAACTTTCTCATCCATATAATCCCAACACCAACAACACATTAATTTTGTTTGGTTCCTCCCAAATTTTTATAAATAGCCTATACTGGATGAATGTTAGTGACATCGGATACTTTTCATCTTTTGACAAAAGGGACATGTGCCGATTCTTTTGTTTAGAATTTAAATGCACAAGTGCATCCACTTAAGATATACTAAATACAATTCAAATTTCAAAAACCGTCTGCAGTCCTATGTCTTTTATGAGATTTTAGTTTTTAGTCTTTAAACTTATGAAAGCTAATTCACGCACGATTTAGTTTTATTTTCATTTTATGTAGTGCAGTGCTTAAGTAACTCAGGACTCGAAAAAAATAATGCATTTTAAAAGCATTGACTAGAAATTTTGCGCCTATGCTATTAATGTAGCTGCAGTTTATTTTGTATTGATTTATTTATTATTTATTTTTCCAGTACCTAGTTTTAGGTAGTTATTACGTTTTAATAAAATAATATTTAAAGTGTTTTTTTTTACTAAAATAATTATAATAAATTAATATAACGATCCAAATAATGAAATATTTAGATTTATTTATTTATTTAGAATTTAACACTTACGATAATACAAAATAAGAATAATATAATAATAGTAAGTAAATAGTATTTACATACATGAATTAAATTAGGTGATAATCAGCTAGGATACGAGATTTTCATCTATAAACAAAAATTTTTAAACCGTGAAATAGAGAATCCAGTAGATTAAACAGGAGAGTGCATATAGATTTTCACTTCGGAAAAAATCAAACAAGCTAGAACTTTTTGTAATTTCATTAAATTTCTACCCGAAAGTGGGTGCTTCATTTTTTATTAAACAAATGAACTATGAAATTAAATGTTTTTTTAAATAACTCCGAAAATATAAATTTTAGAAAAAAACTGACTTGACCATTGAAAAATTCAGAAAATCTTACAAAAAAAACCTTATATAAAGAATTTTCTAAAATTAAATCTGTATCTTCTATAATTTTTTAATTATAACGCTAAAGTCACCCTTCTCACAAACATTGGCGCACTGTAAACCAACGTACGGCGAAGTGCATGGTTGAGTTATTTTAATGTAATTCTTTAACTAATGGATCGAATGAAATTTTACAAATTGAACATGAAAGAAGAATAATTAAGCTATCTTATGGTTATAATAGAAAGAAATAAAATGTATGGGCATAACTACGGTGTGGGCGGAAAGTGAGCCTTACATGAATTTTGTTTATAAATGATTTAAAAATGTGTAACTAATACAGTTTTTCTTATAAAACTCTCAGTTTTGCACAACTTACCTTTCAAGCAATTTGCTAAAGCAATTTGTTAAATGATTTTTCATTTAAAAAAATCTCAAAAATTTAATTCAAATGATATGACGTCTCAAAAAATGTAATTTTTGAAATCTTCGTAGTTTTATAGAATTACCACCATTTTAAGACGGTATTACTCAAGTTTGAACAGGTCTATTACAGTTTTATAAGTGTTTTTTAAAGCTTAGGATGAAATCTCTAAAATTCACTAAATTATTTTACTTTATAAATGAAATAAACTATTTCTTTTTAAGAAAATTAAGAAAGATAACAAAAATGTAATACAAAAACCGAAAATTACCAGCTAAAAAAATGTTTGTACAAAGTGATCAAAACTTTTTTCTGTAAAACTTACCTAAAATACATTTAATAATAAGCTTCAAAAATAATAAATGTTCAGCAAAAAAAAATTTTTTTAGCTCTTATACAGTATGTCTGCGTAACTTGGAACCTATTGATAACTTTTTTTATTACCAATTTTACGAAAAAAAGTTATTGTTTATAAAATACTCTGCATCGTATGTAATCTAAGATACAATCATAAAATATCGAATTTAATTAATGTTATACGAGGTATGTCAAAAAATATGAATTTCCCTCAAGAGTAAAGTACCATTACATTTCACAATATCGAAAATTGTTATTAAGAAAAGTTGTTTGGAATTAGGAAATTTGTTTTAGTGTTCAATTATATCCTTCTAATTAAAATATTGTGAATAATAAAGGCAGTTAACTCTTAAGAAAACTTCATATTTTTTACATATCTCGTATAAAATTAAAAAAGTTTGATGTCTGATGGTTTTATCTTAGATTTTAGACCAGGGAGAGCATTTTTTGAAAATTAACTTTTTTTCGTAAAAGTGATAATAAAATAGTTATCATAATTGTAATAAAGTGATGATGAGTATCCGTAATTTGAGAAAAAATTTATTTTTTTTTTTTCGATTAGAATGATGTAATCGTATATTTAGACATAGTTTCTAATTTCAAACAACTTTTCATAATAGCATTTTTTGATATGCTGGAATATAAAGGTACTTTACTCTTTAACGAAATTCATATTTTTGACATAACTCGTATAAAATTGATAAAATTTGATATCTGATGGTTGAGTTTTAGATTTTTGACTATTCAGAGCATTTCATTAAGAATAACTTTTTTTCGTAAAATTGATAATAGAAAAGTTTTCCATGTGGTTCCTAGCTACGCAGACACACTGTATAAGAGCTTCTGTATAAGAATTTTCAAATTGTAATGCCATATTCAGATTCAGCATAATCAAAAACAAAATAGAAATATATTTGATTAAAGTAAAATGATGAATTTAACGATATTTTTAATATTATTTATACAAAACAATTGTTATTGTTTAAAGAATTATTAAACAATTAGCGGCCAAATCTGCGAGTAGAACTTTTTACTTTAGCATGTATATAAACTAACAAAAAACGTTTTAGAAAAATATAAGCTTGATTGAATTTTTCCGAAACAATGCATGTTTTCGTTCCAATTGCACTCCCCTAAAAGGGCCGGTTGTTCGAACGCTAATCAGAAATGGAATCAACTGATCATATCAAATATTTAATTACTGTCACTGCCAACTTTGATTGGGTTGCTGAAAAAATAATTGATTACAATTATGAGATTAATTGATTAATTAATCAATTATGTTAATGATTGTTACTTTAATTGATAATTAATAATTAATTAATCAATCAGTTATGTTAATTATCGTAATGATAATTGATTACAATCAACTGATTGGCGTACGAACAACGGATTTTGTTATTTGATGGATGTTAAGGGGACTAAAAAATAACATTGGCAACATTGATTTTAATAACAGAATAATTTTTGACCTAGCGTACCTTTTCGTGACAAATCGGACATTTTTCGAGAGATCATCGAAAAATCTAGAGAAATGCGATTGGCAACACTGAAATAATGACAAAAATTTCTTCAGGATCTTGTAGGGCGGGTTTCAAACTTTTATTTGATCACTTTCTGAATTTCATAATAATAATTTTTAACGGAGTTACTAAACCTTAAAAATCGCAATTTTTCGTTTTTTTTTTTCCAATTTAAAATTGCTTATAACCCGAAAACGAGCAACTTTAGAGAAAAATTATGAGAGATCTTTTTTGTCCAGAATCGTCAAAAAAAAATAAAAAAAAGCTTTCGAGACGAAAATATTTATTTTTTCAATTTGATTAAAAAAAAATTGAAGAAAAAAATTTGGACCACTTTTCACGTAGGCGACTTCTTGAACCTTATTCTGGGTTGTCTCACGTATATGATTACGATTTCCAACGAACCCGCCGGTTTCGTCTTGTCTATTCAGAACCTTGTTAAAAAAATATACTCTACACGGTAATATAATAGACAGAATAAGTTGTCTTGTCTAAAAATCAATCCCAAACAAATTATTTTATTATAATAGTTTTTACTATTTTAATAAAACATTAATTAAATCGTAATTTAACTTTAAATAATACACAAAAAAAATATCAATTTGGTAAAAGTAATACCGCTCACATCGACTAAAACGAGAAAAATTATTTCCTTTTAACTACATCACTAATTCCTAATAAACATTAAAATCTTAAATAATTAAGCAATCTCTTCAGGTGACAAGCTTAATTTGTATCTCAGTAGGGCTACCTCTTTTGGAATAAAAATTGCCATGAAAAATTACGTTTTTTAATTTTTAATTTTCTAGAGACCTCAAACTGTTAGATAGCAAATTATAAGTAAACAAACTTGACAGTAGTTTAATAACTTTACAGAGTTATTTGAAATGAAAATATTTCACTTTTCTAGTTGGTTTTGATCGTGTCGGCTTAGTTGAATATAAAGAAGATTTTGATGCTATCTCTTTTATTTAATGGTATCTTCATCGCTTATATGGGTACTTTAAGCAGGTATATAACTCAATCGACAAAGAAAAAACTATATAAAGCGATGGATCTGCTAAAAAATCCTTCCAAGCTTATTAAGTTAGTGAAAATTACCTTAAAACAAACATTAAATAAAGTGATCCTGGAAGGAAGTTTATCAAAGTATTTTACGGTAAGGAAGGGATACAAGAAGGAAAACCACCGTCCACAATTCTGTTTAATCTCTACTTGAAGCTATCATGCGACAAATTGGTGTAGTGACAGATGGTATAATATACCGGGTGCCCACTTATATTTTCCCCCATTATTCCTCCTGCCTATAATTTCTAAACGGCTCAATATAGAAATATGCGGTTTTCGCTGAAATGTTTAATTTTAGTAAAAGTTTTGTCTGAATGGATTGAGTTTTTTATATCGCTTTTAATTACAAAAAAAAATGGCAGAATTTAAAAAAAATTTATTTATTTTTAATAGCACACTCAGTATATTTTTCTGTAAATTGAAAGAACGGTACTTAATTAATTTTTAAAATAAAAAGTGCAACGTGGATATCGCATAACTAATAACCTAACTAAGCAAATTGATATTATTTTATGTGATTTCCAAATTGCATCTCTCATTTTAAAAATTAATTGCTCAGTCATTTTTGACAACCGATTTTAAAAAACTTTATATCGCTGGATAGGTAAATGACCGTTCTTTCAATTTACAAAAAAAATATACTAGGTGTTTCAATAAAAAAAGTCAACAACGTTTTCTTTTCAAAAATCCGCCGTTTTTTATTTAAAAGCGATATGAAAAATACAATCCATTCAAACAAACTTTTACTAAAACAACACATTTCAGCGAAAACCGCATATTTCTATCTTGAGTCGTTTAGAAGTTATAGGCACTTAAAATGGGGGAAAATATAAGTGGACACCCGGTACAAGAGAACAAGTTATCGCTTTTTCGGACCATAAGCATTGATTGCGGGATCAATCAAAATTAGAACTAATAACATATTTAAAAAAAAATAGTAACAATACTGGAAAAGTTTGGTATATGCATAAACGAAAATGAAACAAAATACTATGAAATGGCTAAGGAAATGGAGCCCAAAGATAAGTATTGGAAATATAAGAATGAAGTAGAAGGGAATATTGTTTTGAACAAGTGGATCAATTCGAATACCTCGATGTGAAGAAAAAATTTTCCTTATATTACACTAACATTAAGGTGTCGGTACATAATTCGCAAATATTTTATGGCTATCCCTCCTTTATCTCTCTTTGCACGGCAAATTACGTGTAGTAAAATTCTCACTGGTATGATGGATATGTAAACTTTACTTGACAATGTCATCATTATAACTTGTGAGCACAGGTAAACTAGTAACCTTTGTTTTACCCCATTTGTTTAAAACCTTCTTTCCGTAACCCAGTCTAGTTTGTGTATTAATTTAATGTCTTGATGGGTCTCTAGACGAAAAGCGAGTAACCATGTTATTCCTTACTGATAATTAAATAGGTATTGTGATAATTACTTTCTTTTCTTTGCTTTAGGAAGATTAAAAAAGTTGTGACTGGCTGAATGGCAAAAGCATGTGCCAAAAAAAATGTCATTATTGACTTTAAAGATGGCTTTGAATGTTCTTGGATAACTGTTACTTGTATAATTAATTGATTTAATGATTAGTTCAGTTAATTAATATGATTATTTCATTCATAGGAGATTCTGACCAATAGAAAGCTAAAGAAATGCAAATTAAGGTGATAATTTTTGATAATATCCCGTCGTCAAGTATATTACGTCAGATGCCCTTCGTTGCTACTAAAAAATACATTCAGTGACATTAATGACAATTAATGTTTTAAAAGTTATATAAGTGGTGACTTTTAACCATAAAATATTTTGTATCAACTGTGTGTTTAACAGTATTAATTTGTACTTACATAAATAAATTACAATAAAATTTTAGTTTTGAACAGTTTTATTCATGAAATAATCGCAACAAATTGCACTCGATCTCTAAAATGAATATAGAATTTTTGCCCTCGTGACACTTTGACATAATTTTACTCGCCTTCGGCTCGTGAAATTAAAACTGTCAAAGTGTCACTCGGGAAAAATTCAATAATTTTAGAGCTCTTGTGCAATTACTACTGATAATTTTTTTCACTAACTATGTATTCAGTGATTGTAATAATTTATTTACTGTACAACAAAAACTAATATTCAATCGAGAAAAGAGGAAAAGTGATAAAGTGATTTTTTAATAATATATTGTTACTTTTAAACGCTTACAATTTTGAACATTTTTAACAATAAAATACTTGGATCACTGAATTGGTGTATTCTCTGCTTGGATCTTCCATAAATAATAAACAATAAATAACTTTTTATTAACACGTTGATCGCCATAATGATAATATTTTTTGCCTTTTCCCAGGCCAATTTATTTTTTTCGTTTAAAACGCATAAAAATGCAGTACAAAAACAATGCATTTCTTAAATATTCCTCTCTCTTGTTCTCAGGTGGAACTTTTTATTAAGTTCAATTCTTAAATCAATTATTTATCGAATACGCTATCACTATTATTTAATCAATAACTCAAAATATTCCCGATGCCAAGTCAAATATTTAAAATTGCCACTGCCTGACTGACAATATTCTATTCGATTGAGTGCGTTGTATGACAACGATAGATTTGGAAAATATTACCACCGACATTGTGTTCATTTTCTTCGAATCCTGAAAAAACCAATTAATATTTTTGAAAAATTTAAACGCAGAATAAAAGAATAAATTATTACCAAGGGCAAAAAGTCCCTTAGAACAAATAAAAAAATTATTTTGAATCAGATATTTGAAATTAAAAATCACACTAAATGTTCTCTTAGTTGTTCACCCCTGGAACTTATTAAAATAAACATTATAGAAGTTCTCAGGGACTTTCGGCCCTCGCTAATAACGTAATCTTCCATTCTGCGTTTAAGTTTTTTAAAAATACTTGTTAGTTTTCTCAAGATTCGAAAAAAATGAATCCCATTTGAATAGCATTGGAGCAGAAACTACGTACCCATCCCCTTAAATGGAGATTATCCTGAAACTGACAGAAGAAATAAATTTCTCAGGACAGTTTTGAATGTAGCTAAAAATTTGGTAACCAATCTGCAACGTTGTTGTCAATAAAGAATTATTCAGCTAAAAATGCTGTCAAATGCCCCTTGTTGGACTGATATAACAACCTTACTTACTCTGTATAGATCACTACTACGGCCTTAATTTAGCTACGGCTTTTATTCTACGATATTGCTAACAGATCAGCTTTTAAAAAACATGACTACATTCAAAATGCATGCTTGAGATTAGTTTTATGTACCACAAGGACCAGTTCAGTAAGTAAACTTATAAATTTTGGTAACTTCCATTAAGTCAACGATGGCAACTCCTGTCACTAAATTACATGGCCAGGATTTCAGCATATAAAATCAATTTCCTGAGCAAATAAAACATTCTTCTTCTTCTTTCTTCTTGTATGTAAGCTTTAAAGCCTATTTCTTCTTCAATATTAGCCTCCTAAATTTTTTAAATTATCGCACCATCTTTTTCTTGGTCTGCCAATACTTCTTCGTCCATTTGGTGACTTATCCAGTGCTATTCGTATTATCGTTTCCTCTGCCATTCTACTAATGTGTTCGTTCCACTCGTGTTTCCGTTTTGTCACCCATTCATTTATGTCTTCTACATTCTACATTGCATGATCTTCTTATGTTTTCGCTTCTCTCCCTACCTAACAGACTTTTCCCTGATATTCGTCTGAGTATTTTCATATCTGCTGTTTCTAGTAGTCGTCTCGTTTTAGATGTGTCAGGTTTTGTCTCCGCCGTGTATGTCAATATAGGTCTAATTGCTACTATATAGATTCTTGCTTTTGTGTCTTGTGTTAGGTGTTTGTTCTTCCAGATTGTGTCATTAAGAGATCCCGCCGCTTTACTTGCTTTTAAGCTTTGTTGTCATACTTTCTCTTCAACATTATTCACATAGAATAATTTTTGTCAATTTATTAACTGGTTTCTCAGATTTTTGCAAAATCACTGTCATAAAGCAGAAGATATATTTAATTATTTATTCGATTATTAACATTTGATTTAAGAAACTGAAGGGGACAGTACTGTTATAATTCATCAGTTATGAGTAGTGTGACCAACTAGCCCGAAAAATCCGGGACATGGCCCGAATTACGAAGTCGTGTCCCGGTGTCCCGGAAAAGGCTTCCGGGCCATCCAAATTTTCAACTTTTTGGTAAAATTCTATTTTTTTCGTTATTTTTTTAAAAATTCACATCAAATTAAATTGTTGGGACAAAAAAAAAATCGACAATAATAATTATGGTTTTAAAAAATAAGCAATGCAAAGAGTTACATTGCAAGAATACATCATATTTTGTTTGTTGAGGTCAATTTAAAATATGAATGGATTGATTTTTAAATGTTTTGAAGCTGTTTTCTTGTGGCCTGTTTGGCAATTATATTTTTGATGGGTTAAGCCACAATTGGTTGTAATGATAATTAAATTTTTGTATTAACCTAAGGTTATATTTACATGGAAATCCAACATCACTTTATTTTCTAATTTTTCCTTTTTTGAGAATGATTGGCAGTCGAAATGTCGAAAACTAACAAAAATATAATAATTATCATTATAACCAATTGTGGCTTAATCCCATTAAAAATATCATTGTCAACATAAAAATGTTAAATAATCAATAAAATGATGACATTAAAGTCATATATTTAAAAAATAAAAAATGACCCGATTTTCATTGAAGAGTCCCGGATTTCAAGTATTTTTTTCAGTCTTGTCCCGAATTCAACTGAATTGGAGTTGGTCACACTAGTTATGAGTGTAAAATAAAATTAATTTTATTCAGGTTAAAATTAGAGAACATAATTTTTTAGCGTTGAGGATTCCGTGTGCCGTTATGATGGTTTCTGTTCATCTGGACCATCTCAGATAATTGAGGGGTGGTTACCCCCTACCATAAGGGTTGATGAAGTTAACAATACTCACTGTAGATTCATTTATTGGTACGTTGAAGTAACTACGGTAAAGAGCTGGTGGTATATTATTTAGTAACTGTGATGTTTACTCGTTGGGATCTCAAATGCCAATAAATGAATCTACAGTGAGTATTGTTACTTCATCAACCCTTATGGTAGGGGGTAACCACTCCTCAATTATCTGAGATGGTTCAGATGAACAGGAACCATCATATGGCGATCCTGCCAGGATCGCCATCTAATATAACTGGTAACTAAAGTGATTGCTAAGGGTTCTTTTCAATGTTAAGTAGTTAAGGGAGAATAAAACATCTTCACTCGACTAACACCAAGTTTATTCTGATTTCTCATTGTATTATTTTTGACAATCAAACTATGTTCTTGCAATCATCCACGGGTTGCTTATTCAGCATCCATGGCTCAATATTTAGAACACCTAATATTTAAACAAACAATGAAGGTAAATATTAGTCGATATTACACAATCTTGACCCAGTTCAATATTGGATATTATTTTACATCTATTAATTTATCTTGTAATACTTATGAAAATCTTTATCTCTCTTATTCCAGGACACCGTCCACTCTCCAAATTTATTTGCAAAAGCTGCATTTAAGTGTTGTCCTGCTGCCATAGCATTCTTTGAGTTCTTAGAAGAACTATATGAACTATATGTATTTTTTGCTTCCTCTACATATAGATACAACTTGTTAATCGAATATTTAAAAGCTGCATCTTTAAGCGAGTGCAACGCCGACCGTGACAGAAATATTATTAGACCAGGGCGCATCTGTAAAAATATTAGTACATTTGGACGTTGAGAGGTGACTCAAATTTTTTTGCAGAAATTGCTTGAAAATAAATCAAATAATAATATGTGAGTTCTCCTCCCTCTCAAAAAGGTCCGGAACATTGTTTAAATAATCAAAATGTCAAAAAATTAAGGAAAAATTCAATTTTTTTCTTGGTTTTTTAATTATAACTTTAAAAGTATTCATTTCCGAGAAAAGTTGTACTAACATAAAAGTTGCGTAATTAAATTTCCTACAATATAGAATTGGTTAAAAATTTAAAAAATAGTCACCCTTGTTGCAAAATAGCAATTATTGTGAAAAAAACATACAAAAACAAGTATTCGTATTTCACGCTTTTCAACCATTTTTGCTACACTTAGGACCTTCATATTTCACCCTGAAAAACTTTATGATACAATGAAACAATACTGTAAATTTCATTAAGATCGGTTCAATAGATTTTGCAAAATAAATTTTGCAATCCAGCTTTCGTAAAAAAAATTAATTTTTTCAAAATGTTACAGGACTGAAAATAAAGCAGATAGCAAGTTGAAAATCTTTTTGCGTATAGAAGTGTACTGTACCTTTCATTCGCAATTTTACAAAATTAAAATCGATTAACACCACGGCGTCAGGAATTTTTTTAAATAAACATTAATTATTGGTGCTACGCGCAGGACAGCGGATAGTTTGCTCTGATTGGGCATTCCAATGACCTTTGATAATTATTGATACATTTTAATTTTTATTACATTTCGATATAAATAAATAAATTTGTTTATTGCAAAATAAAAACACATACTCTATCCTTTGATATAACAATTTTATTAGCAAAAACTTTCTTTGTTCATATATTTTAACTTAAATAATAAAAGTTTATTATTTTTAAACATATGCAATTGTTTAAACAATATTTCACAAACAATAATAAAATTAGTTTGATTTTTGTGGAATTAAAATATTAAAATACAACAAAATATAGAGTAAGAAAATAATATATTAGATAAATATTGGAAGACATTTTGGTGGAAATCAACTTGTGTGAATCGAACACCGCTGTCCTGCGCGTAGCACCAAAAATTATTGTTTATTTCAAAAAATTTCTGACGCCGTGGTAATTAATCGATTTTAATTTTGAAAATTGCAAATGAAAGGTACAGTACATTTCTATAAGCAAAAAAAATTTTTAACTTGCTATCTGCTTTATTTTCAGTCCTGTAACATTTTGAAAAAATTAATTTTTTTTGCGAAAGCTGGATTGCAAAATTTATTTTGCAAAATCTGTTAAACCGACCTTAAAGAAATTTACAGTATTGTTTTACTGTATTATTAAGTTTTTCTGGGTGAAATATGAAGGTCCTAAGTGTATCATAAATGGTTGAAAAACGTAAAATGCGAATACTTGTTTTTGTATGGTTTTTTCGCAATTATTGCTATTTTGCAACTAGGGTGACTATTTTTTAAATTTTTAACCGATTTTATATTGTAGGAAATTTAAATACCCAACTTTTATGTCAGTACAACTTTTCTCGGAAATGAATACTTTTAAAGTTATAATCAAAAAACGAAGAAAAAAATCGAATTTTTCCTTCAATTTTTGACATTTTGATTATTTAAACAATGTTCCGGACCTTTTTGAGAGGGAGGATAACTCAAATATTATTATTTGATTTATTTTCAAGCAATTTCTGCAAAAAAATTTGAGTCACCTCTCAACGTCCATCTCAAAACAGATCCGCCCTGGACTATATTGTTTCTAACAAGAATACTTTCCCTTAAAACATAAATATTTGTTTAACGGTCTTCTCTACAGGTAACCCATGTTGCCTACATACTGTTTGTACTACATGTCTCGCATGTTAAACTTTACTCATATTAAAATAAGCTTATTTTTTTACAGTCTAGACTACATATACACTCAATCGAACTGAACAATAGATATAAAAAGACGGTATTAAAAGGTAAATCGAAGCAGCGAAAACACTATAAAAAATCAAGTAAATATTGTCTTATAGCCGACGTGTTGTTAACTCGATATACCTGAAGGGAAAAACAAATGAGACAACACGTAATTCAGATCAATATTAAATGGAAACTACGGCTGACTTTACTTTCTTGACATAAAAAATATTGTTTTGATTGAACGGACATTATACGCCAGGGAAATAAGGCAAAAATATACCACGTTCGGGACACTTGAGCAGCCAGGTTGCAAATGGGTATTTTGGGTACTATATACCTAATACATTATAAATACAAAAATGCCTGTCACAGTTCGGACGAGAATTTTAGTTATTAAGAAATAAGGGTCAAAAATGGCAGTTTTTTCATTTAAATCGCTACAGGTAAAAATAGGGTAATTATATATCTTATTCACAGTATTCTTCTTTTAGCAGATGAGCAAAGGTTTAAAATGGCAGTTTTTGAATTTTGGTCCGATCGTTTGTTGCTTCGGAAATTGCAAAATAAGATTAATATTTCGAAAATAAAAAATGTGCTATAACTTTTGCGAAAATGACGTTAAGGCTTTCATATTGCATGAAAAATTGAGTCAAACAGTCCTTATAATGCACAAAAATTTTTAAGACGTCTTGTCAATTAGTTTAAATTTTATTCAATTTGTTTGTACCAAAGAGCTTTTTTTGTAATGTTATTGTTCAGAAAATAATAATGATATAGCAATTCTGTGGAAACTATATGAAAATAGGTATTTTCCTAACAAGTGCAGAAAGTCATTCTTTTCCTCACGCGACTGCAGTTTGCCGAACTTCGGCAAGCAGTCGAGTGCGGAAAAGAGACTTTCTGCAAGAGTTAGGAACAATATTTTTTCTAAGAGTCTTTAAAAAATTACCAAATCTTAATCAATTAATTTAATTAATATGAAAATACATACACAAATTAAATCTTTGACAAGGTTGTCAAAACCAAACTTTCAATATAATTAGTTAGCATGACGACGATCTTGGTTTCCATAACGATGATTCAAAACGACTGTTATTGTCTACCGATTTGACTTTCGAATATTATGTCAAAATAATTTTATTTCATCGAATTGTCGCGTTAATTTCATTAAAACTGGAACACAACAAGATATATTTGAAATAAATTAGTAAATAATATCTAAATATTAGTTTATTGCATGTATTATAATTACTTTAAGGCCATATTAACATATCTAAATTAACACGCGTGCGGAAAAGTAAAAACCGCGTGCGGAAAAGTAACACGCGCGCGGAAAAGTAACACGCGTGCGGAAAAGTGAAACTTTCTAAATTAAAGTGCGTGCGCGAAAGTAGACAGTTTTACACGCTCGTAGAAAAAAGAATATTTATGTTTTAAACGTATTTAAAAAAATCATTAAAAAGTCATAAACAATTTGAATAACTTTGTTAATATTGAATGCAGAGTAAAACTTCTTTGGCATTAGAATAGCTGGTATTTTTACACGAATTTTCAAAAAAATCTTTTCGTCTAGGTTATTTACGGTCAAAGTTAGCCACTTTTTTTATTTTATTCACAGCTACTTTGTTTACAACAATTAAGCAACCTAACTAGCGCCATTTTGAAGCTGAAGGTATATAGTTTATGTGTAAACGTTTGAGTAAACTTTAAACTTCAAAAAAGTGGTGGGAAATTATTAAAATCGTGCACTCAAAAAATGAAATTGATTCTTCAAACATGCTCTGAATAATATCTCCGGACCTTGTTGATGGATTTTGATCATATTTTTTTAAATTTGTGTGTACTCGTAGTCTTGTAGCGTACGTTATGTACACATATCCCCCATATATACACATAACCTAACAATACAGAATGTTAGGGGGAACCCCTCTTATCACTTAGGGATATGAAAAATAGATTACGGCCGATTCTAAGACCTACCGAATATACATTATATAATTTCATAAAAATCGGAGGAGTAAACCAACTATCACTGGAACAGGAGAATTTTATAGATGCAAATATATAGATGGCTATTAAAAAATAGGGGTTGATGATAGAAGCGCTAAAATTAAATGTATGTATTTTCTAATTCTACATTATATAAAATTAAGATAGACAATTTTGTCCAAGAAAATAAAAAAAATGTCAGGGGGGCAACCCCCTAATGAAACCCTATAACTTATGGGTATGAAAAATGGATTACAACCTATTCTCAGTCCTACAGAATATACGTGTAAAATTTCATAAAAATCGGTCAAGCCGTTTCGGAGGAGTATGGTAACTAACACTGTTACAGGACAATTTATGTATATAGAGTAACTGTGAATTAAATAATAAAAGCGGCTAATTTTGACCGTAATTAACCTAAGCAAAAATATTTTTTTATTCGTGTAAAAATACCAGCTTTTGAAATTCCGAAGAAGATTTACTCTACGGTCAATATTAACAAAGCTATTCAAATTGTGTTTAAGCCAAAAATGAGTCTACATTACCTAGTAAAAGGTTTTCGAAATGATAAAAATGACTTTTTATTGGTTTTTTAAATACTTTGAAAATATAAGTAGTTTTCTTTCATGTGGTTTCCACAGAATTGCTGTATCATTATTATTTTCTGAACAATAACATTGCAAAAATAAACATTGCTCATTGGGATAAACAAATTAAACAAAATTTAAACTAATTGACGAATCGTCTTGAAATTGTTTGTCCATTACATGTACTGGTTGACTAAACTTTTCATGCAATATCAAAGTATTAAGTTCATTTTCGCAAAAGTGTAGCAAATTTTTTATTTTCGAAATTTTTATTCTTATTTTGCAATTAGCGAAGCAACCAATGATTAGACCAAAATTCAAAAACTGCGATTTTAAACCTTTGCTCATCTACTAAAAGATGAATACTCTAAATAAGATATTTAATTTCCCTATTTTTACCTGTAGCGATTTAAACGAAAAACTGCTGCTCTTGGCCCTTATTGGTTAATAACTAAAATCCTCGTCCGAACTGTGACGGGCATTTTTTGTATTTATAATGTATTAGGTATACAGGGTGTTTTATTAATAATTGTTCATATAGTAGCTGGAGAAACATTAGCACAAAATACGAATATTTAACCTAAAACACTTAAGTAAAATGTGGTTCCTTACTGAGTTACAGGGTGTTTTATCTTAAAATTTAAAAAATATTTTTGCTCAGCATTTTAAAACGATTTGACGTATCCTTTTCATACTTGGTAAAAAGTATAGGTACTGTATAAAATACTAAATTATGTCAACCAAACGTTTGTAGCTATTACCAGAGGCGTACGACGGGGGAAAGTGAATGGTTGACCCTTTCCAAATTCTACGCCACTGGCGAAATTGCTATTTTAGTTCAATTTTTGGATTCTCCAAAACTTTCTATGAAAATAATATGCTCTTCATTCTTAACGATAAAGTCATTAGTTTTCGAGATAGTTGAAGTTAAAAATGAAACGACAGGGTTATTTTTATTAATGTATTGTGTCACTTCATTTTTATTTTCAAATATATCGAAAACTAATCAGTTTATCGTTACGAATGAAGAGTATATTATTTACATAAAAAAAATTGCAAAATCAAAAAATTACAATAAAATAGCAATTTCGTCAGTGGCGTAGAATTTAAGAAGGGTCAACCAGACACTATATCCTGTCGTACGCCTCTGGTAGTAGCTAGAAACGTTTATTTATCTTAATTTAGTAGGGTGTACAGTACCTACACTTTCTGCTAAGTATGATAACGATAAGCCAAATAGTTTTAAAGTACTAGGTACAAATAGTTTTTAAATTTTAATCATATGAATAATATCATAAATTAATCAAAATAACTGTACCATTTCATATTTAACTTCAAATATCTCGAAAAATAATGACTTTATCGTTACCAATGAAGAGTATATTATTTTATTATTTACGTAGAAAGTATTGGAAAATCTAAAAATGGAAATCTAAAATAGTAATTCGTCCAGTGGTGTAGAATTTGAGAAGGGTCAACCATTCAACATCCCTGTCGTACGCCTCTGGTAGTAGCTAGAAACGTTTGTTTATCATAATTTCGTAGGGTGTCTTGTAGTCGCACTTTCTGCCAAGTATGAAAAGGATACGTCGAATAGTTTTAAAATGTTGAGCCAAAATAATTTTTAAATTTTTAGATAAAACACCCTGTAACTCAGCAAGGAACCACATTTTATTTAAGTGTTTTAGGTTAAATCTTCGTATTTTGTGCTAAGGTTTCTCCAGTTACTATATGGACAATTATTAATAAAACACCCTGTATAGTACCCAAAAAATCCATTTGTAACCTGGCTGGTCGAGTGTCCAAACAAAAACCTTATTTCTCTGGAATATAAATGATCAATATATTTAAAGTTTATATCAAACTAAAAATATATATTTTGATCAGATATTAATAAGAAAACAAATCAGTATAATTTTTTAAAATAACCAATAGAAGAAAAAGATATTATCGATCGCCAGATGCATTATTTTAAATGCGAGCGTTCACCAAAATGAAGTAGGGGAGTGCAATTAGAACGAAAAGATACAATGTTTCGGAAAAAATCAAACAAGGTTATATTTTTCTAAAACTTTTTTTGTTAGTTTATAAATATGTTAAAGTAAAAAGTTCTACTCACAAATTTCGCCGCTAATTGTTTGTTAATTGTTTAAACAATAACAATTGTTTTGTATAAATAATGTTAAGAATTTGGGTGAATTTAACATTTTATTTTGATAAAAAATGTTTTTATTTTAGTTTTGATTATGCTGAACCCGAATCTGACATTACAATTTGCAAATTCAAAATGGCGGATTCAAAATGGCGGATTTTTTCCTAAAAATCCTTAAAAAGTAGTTGTAAAATCCGATTTTTTTTTATAAAACGTGTTTGTTTACATATATGGGGATATTTTTGAGAGGTTGCTGAACCTGAGTCAAATTTTGATAATTTAAATTATACAATGGCCGATCCAAAATGGCGGATAACTTAAAAAATAGTTTTAAAATCATAATTTCTTTACAAAATGTATTTATTTCTACATATATTTATTTTTGAGAGCATTAAAAAACCTAACTTAAATGTTAACATTATAAACTATAAAATGGCGGATCCAAAATGCGGATTTTCCTAAAAGAACATAAAAAAGAACATTTTTCTAAAACATTTATTGTCTTTATTTTTAACAGGTTGTTGAATCTGAATTAAAGATTAAAAATTTAAATTTCAAAATGGCGGATCCAAAATGGCGGATATTTAAATGAAAAACAAGTAGAATCCAATCAAACAAATATGGAATTTCATTCTTAAAAAAAGATGAACAAAAAATTTTCACAATAATATTAAAAACTAAAATGTATTAGAAAGAAAGAACAAATTATTCAAAACCTATCTCTTCAATATTCAAAAAATTGTTGCAGTGGGATCATAAATAAAAAAGTTATTCTTAGTAAAAAGCTCTGCATATTCTAAAACTTTAAATGCAATCATAAAATATCAATTTTTATCAATTTTGTACAAGATAATATATGTCAATAAATAAAAATTTCAGTTAGGAGTAAAATACCTATAATTTTCATAATACTGAAAATTGTTATTATGGAAAGTTGTTCAGAATTAAAAACGATGTGTCAGTATGCAATTACACTCTTCTAATCGGAATATTGTGAACTATAAAGGTACATATTTTTTGCGCGAAATATAATTTTTTTACATACCTCTTATAATATTGATAAAATATAATATTTTATATTTGCATATTAAGTGTTAGACCATGCACAGCTATTTATGATGAATAACTTTCTTCATAAAATTAATAATAAAACAGTTATCATAAATAATAAGTGAAAATTTAATGATGTTGAGTATAATTAATTTGAAACAATATTAAAAAAAAACAAATTTTCGATTAGAAGGATATAATTACATATTGGAACATAGTTTTTAATTCTAAAAAACTTTTATTTATAAAAATTTTCGATATTGTGAAATATAAAGGTACTTTACTCTTGAGTGAAATTCATATTTTTTGACATACCCCGTACAAAATTAACAAAATTTGATATTTGATGATTTCATCTTATGTTATATACGATGCAGAGTATTTTATAAAGAATAACTTTTTTTCGTAAAACTGATATTAAAAAAGTTATCAATAGGTTCCAAGTTGCGCAGACATACTGTATAAGAGCTAAAAAAATTTTTTTGTTGAACATTTATTATTGTTGAAGCTTATTATTAAATGTATTTTAGGTAAGTTTTACAGAAAAAAGTTTTGATCACTCTGTGTATACATTTTTTCAGCTGGTAATTTTCGGTTTTTGTATTACATTTTTGTTTCTTTCTTAGTTTTCTCAAAAAGAAATTGTTTATTTCATTTTAAAACTAAAATAATTCAGTGTTTTTTAAAAATTATATCCTAAGCTTTAAAAAATATCAAAAAAATTGTATTAGATTTATTCAAACTTGGGTAATACCGTCTTCAATTGGTGGGAATTCTGTAAAACTACAAAGGTTTCAAAAATTACATTTTTTGAGACATCGTATTATTTGAATTAAATTTTTGAGATTTTTTTTGAATGAAACATCGTTTAGTAAGATGATCGAGAGGTAGTTTGTGCAAATTTGAGAGTTTTATAATTAAAATTGTATTAGTTACATATTTTTAAATCATTTTTAAACAAAATTCATGTAAGGCTCACTTTCCGCCCACACCGTACTTATGTACATACATTTTATTTCTTTTTATTACAACCATAAGATAGCTTATTTCATCGTCTTTTATGTCCAATTTGTAAAATTTCTTTTGATCCAGTAGTTAAAGAATTACATTTAAAAAACTCAACCGTGCACTTCTTCCAACGCTAGTTTACAGTGCGCCAATGTGCGTGAGAGGGTCTAGTACTATTCGGCGCCGCCGGTTCGGCGCGGCCGGTTCGGCGCCGCCGATTCGGCGCCGGCCGGTTCGGCGCCGGCCGGTTCGGCGCCGGCCGATTCGGCGTCGGCTGTTTTGGCGCCAGATTATACCTACATTACTTTTTTAGAAATTTAAGAGGCTCTTGATTTATATCTATACCACACTAAAAAAATATATTAAATGTTATTTTTTCCAACTTTTGTAAATGTAAGCTATTTAATTGCACATAATTAATTAAAAAATTAATATATTATATATATTATATATTATACAGTACAATTTTCAAAGGAGGAAGACCTAACCCTTCGGTCCAAACCTAACTTTCGGGTATTATTTTACATCTTCTAAAATTAAAATGTCGAAAATTGTTCTCCTGACTCTACATTTTTTGTTAAAGAAAATTTCAGACTATCATACATTAACAACTATTTTTTTTCTCTCTCACTTTGCCAAAGTATCTGTCGCCGAATCAGCCGGCGCCGAATCGGCGGGCGCCGAATCGGCGGGCGCCGAACCGGCAGGCGCCGAAACGCCGACGCCGAATCGCTGGCGCCGAATCGCCGGCGCCGAAACGGGCCATCCCCGCGTGAGAAGGGTAACTTTAGCGTTATAAATAAAAAATTACAGACGCTAGAGATTTAATTTTAGAAAAATCTTTATATAAGATTTTTTTTGTAAAATTTTCTGAATTTTTCAATGGTCAAGTCATTTTTTTTCTAAAAATTATATTTTCGCAGTTATTTAAAAAAACATCTAACTTCGCTGTTCATTTGTTTAATAAAAAATGAAGCACCCACTTCTCGAGTAGAACTTTTTGATATGTTGTTTATTAAACATTTCTTAATGAAATTACAAAAAGTTTTATCTTGTTTGATTTTTTCCGAAGTGAAAATCTAAATGCACTCCCCTAAAGAGTAGGATACTAAGCTCTAGGCTAGGATACGATGCGATGGTCTCCGTAGTGAACAAACCCTTAAGATCCGAATATAGGTCGATCTGTACCCATCTGCTTGCCGGATGAAACATATTTTTTATTAAATTTTATACATAAACAAGTTTTTCTAGCATGGGTTGCCTATCAAAATCGTCATACCTATCCTTAAGGGGGTGCCGTAGCGTACGGGTTGAAATCAATATTCCAAACACATTTTTTTTGAAAGTATGGTAGAATTATTTTATTTTTAAATTAAATCAATTATCAAAAACTACTTGACCGATCCACCTAGAATTTTGTATATACAGGGTGCGCCAAACCTCTGGTTTTCTTTGATTACAGCTAAATTACGGGATATACAAAAAAAATGTTTTTAACAAAATTAATGTATATCGAAGTCGTCTATAATTTAAAATTATTTTTGATTATACAGGGTGAGTCGGAACGATGGTACTTTTTTAAATATATACAAAACGAAACATGCTAGGTGCATACAACCTTATACCAAAAGAAAGGTTGTAATATTTACTACAAAAGGCAATACTCACATACAGGGTGTCCTATTTAAAAAAAATGAGAAAATTTTGTATTTGCAAATAGTGATCACACTGTATACCTACTCTATGGCTATATGTCAAATATGTTAATTTATTTAAAAATAACAGTATACTAAAAAAACTTTGGCATATCATTTAAATTTTTATTACCTTGAAAGCCTAATTCACAGCCCATTGAATATTACAATTGTTCTCAATAAAAGTGTAAATATTTCGAAAATTGTTAACTTTAGGCCTATAATACCTTATACAAATTCTTAATATTTTAAAAAAATATATTCAAAAATGATTTAATATATAGGGGGTTCCATTTAAAAAAACATAACTTTGGTTCGTACCGTCGTTCTGACTCACCCTGTATAATCGAAAATAATTTAAAATTATAGACGGTTTCGATATACATTAATTTTATTAAAATGATGTTTTTGTATATCCCATAATTTAGCCGTAATCAAAGAAAACCAGAGGTTTGGCGCACCCTGTTAGACATTTCTTGACGCTGTTAAGAAATTTTTTGTTTTGTGCTTATTTTTTGTTTAACAATAATAAATATGTCGAATTTCACTCTTTTTGCAAAAAAAATCGTTGTTTTGACTTTTGGGTGATATCAAAATATCAAAAGTAGATAAAACAAGAAAAAAACTAAGCGTTACATCGAGAAACTCATAAGCTAATAAAATCGTTTTGAATTTTTTGTTTACCATGATCCAATGATGAGTTCTGATGTCCACCGCAAAATTCATTATATTTTGAGGTGTCTTTAAAAGAATTTGCCACTGTTGGCTTATTTTTCAATATTTTTTCTTGAATTAGCTATGAATTATACTAAATATTCTTATTTAATTTAAAAATTAAATAATTCTACCATACTTAAAAAAATGTACTTGAAATGTTGATTTCAGCCTCTATGGTCCCCCTAAGGATAGCTGTGACACCTTTTCGTTTTTTTAACTCTGCCTATGTTTTCTATGCTCCTGTTGATATTCTATCTAAGGATGGGAAAAACCTACCGGATATAACCTAAAACCGGTTTTTTACTACGCAATAATCGGTTTTACCGGTTGTTGTTTTTTGTCTCAGTTATAACCGGTTTTTTCATTTTAAAGTAATAACCGGTGAAAAACCGGATAAGTAGATAAAATAATGAATTCAGAAAAAAAAAATGGTAAAATTTTTACTTCCATACGCACGAATGAGAAATTTTAAGCTGACCGAAACCGATTTGACAACATTGATGACTGATTTCTTTACTGATATGGATTGACATCGATTAGAATGGAGTATCGCAAACTAAAGCTCAATATAAATGTAACCTATTGGGTATTGGCTATTGACTAAAAAACCGAAAACCGGTTTTTGGAGTAACCGCTTTTTTGACCGGTTATAATCGCCAGTAAACCGTAGGTGAAAAAAAGCGGTATAACCGAAAACCGGTATTCTTATAAAAATCATCGGACAGACTTTTTTAAAATCTCGCAGGGACTGAAGCAGGACGATGGACGGGCCCCAACATTGTTATTATTGCTGCCGGTTTCACTTTCACCTTTGCATAGATTTGTTTGAGGTATATATCCACTATTTATCATTTTTAGGAATTCGTAAGCCTTTCTAATTGTGTTGTTTTTGAAATTGTCTTCCACTTTTTCTATTTGTTCATTTTCATAAGCTCTCTTTTTATTTTTAGGAACTTATCTTGTCTGCTTTCCGTCTTGCGACTTCAAATTATGTTCGTCTTTCCCGTATTCTTCATGTTATGTACATTTTGTGTGCTTCATCTCTTTCCTCTATCGCTTGTCTGCACTCGTCATCAAACCGAGCTCCTCTTCTCTTCTTTTTCTTTTTTCCAGGGTGGATGCTGCTGCTGTGAGTACTGATGTTTTGATATTACTCCATTTTTCCTCTATGTAGTGCAGTTCTAGCGTCCTTAACTCATTTGCGACTTCTTGTTCGAACTTCTCTTTACATTCGTGAGGCTTTAGTTTTCCAGGTCCAGGTTGTTTGTTTTTTTTTTTTTGTTGTTTTTCGTTTCTTTTTCTGTTAACTCTGCATCTAAATTTGGTTTGTAGTAAAAGATGGCCTGATCCACAGCATGCTCCTAGTCGTGTTTTCACAACGGAGAAAAACAATAGACGCTATCCAAAAAATCGAGTCGCTAAAATGTAATAAGGTCATAGAATAACACGTCGTCAGATTACCAGAGAAATAATGGACGAAACGTATTGTCAAGTGAAGGCCAAGAAATAAAGCACTACGGAGCAGAGGATGCCCACCAAACAAATGGAATGACGAGCTAAATCGTGTATCCAGAAAGTTGGATGCAAGCCGCACAAGACAGAAACAGATCGAAAGAGCTGAGGTAGACCTATGTCTTGCAGTGGACGCGTAAAGGTTGATGATGATGTCGGTGAGCTGTAAGTATTTTATACGTGTAGATAAAACCAGTTGTAAGTCAATGCTAATAATTAGATCTTAAATCTAATTATTTTTAAATATGTCATGTGCGTACCTATAGGTGAATAAACCCTTTATATTAATAATTGAGGTCATTAATAGTAGATTATACCACGAGTCAATAATGATGGCTATTATTCCCGAGGAATATTTACGAACCGAGCCGCGTTAGCGGCGAGGGAGTAACGTTCCGAGGGAATGAGAGCCATTATTGCGAGTAATATACTCTACTTTATCTACGACAAATTAATTAATTTAAGATATTTAATGAACAACTTTATTTGTTAAAAACATTAAAATTAGTAATAGTACAATTAATAAACTGAATTGGTTGAGAATCATCATTAACTTTAGTAGAGTTTTTAATACAAATATTTGGGATCTCGATTGCTGTAGAACAAGAAGATGGTACATTACTGTTTATCTCTTTAGCGATAGTATCTGCTGTAGTTGCCTTGTTTCTCATAGACTGATCAATGTATCCTTCAGCTACCTGTGTTGACTTCCAGCCCCCATGACGCTTTAATCCAGTTAAATCGCCTCCTCCATCAATATACAGAGTGGCAGATCTGCGATAACAATGGCCGGTATAACTTTGAGGATTTGGCAAGTTTAAATATTTGGCAATCTGCCTACCAATATCTGCAAATTTGTTCTTTCCTATACGTTGTATTGTACATTTAGATTTTTGATAATTTAGAAAGAATGAATTTATTTTCACATGTGACGGACGGAGATCGATGTATTTCTTCACAATATTGTAAAACGTACTGTTTATGGTAAATTTTCGTACAATTTTGGTTTTAGACTTGGGGATTGTTATTAATAAATCTGTTTGGAGATCCTTCACGTCTTGTATATTCATTTGATAAAGTTCGTTTGAGCGGCATGCACCCATAATTCCAATGATCAATATTACCTGAAGCAAATAAGCATATGAGTTTTTGAATAAATCAAATTAAATATGTATATTTACCTTATGTAAAAGATAAATTTCATCAGGAGCTTTGTCAATAAATTTCCTAATTTGCTCTGGGGTTAGAGTGGAAGACTTTTTTGCTTGAAATCCTTCCGATTTTCTCTTTAGAAACGCTCTTAGTTTGCCGTATTTTTCCAGATCAACGTCATGGTTTATTCTCAACATAGATTTAATCATTGAATAGAATGACCATAATGAAGACGGTTTATATTTTGCACTTAATTCAGCGAAATAGGCCAGCAGAACATTTTCGGAAAATGATTTCGCGTTGTTTCGAACACGCCATTCGTTGAAGGTTGCGTACGTTTTATTATAAATGGATTTCGATGTTTCAGGTATTAAGGTAGATGCTGTTGCTGTAGCTAGTTCTACAATTTCTGGTGGTGTACAATTAAAAGATTCTTCATTTTCGTCCATCTCAACACAAACTGTCAAATATACTATTCGTTTGACAGTGATACTTTTTGAGGTTGATTATTTTGTTTCCGTGGTGAATTTTGTGATTGTTGTGCCAGAGGGATTAATAGCTATTAATCCCGCATTATTAATCCCTAAGGGATTATTATATGGCATTATATTACAAACACCACAAGTATAATACATATATTATGTATCAGTCGTAGATAATAAAAATTCACGGCTTAATAAACAATGTTGCTGAATAATACCAATAATATACTTAGATCATTTTTAGAGTCTGTATATTATGTTTAAACTTCATATTGTTAATTTCGTTTAGAAGCTGCTTTAGTCAATAAAATACGAATTACATTTGTCCGAGTCTATAATTCTATAATAAAGATTTCCTGCTGATCTTTTATACTCTACTACCTCTTTATTTACAGCACAAGTGTGCAATAATCGCAGCTCGGAGTAATAACAGTGATATATTGAAGCAAATAAAGTAGGAAAGTGTAATTTTAAATCACCGGAAACGTAATTTTTAATTCGAACACTGTATAATCGAGAAAATGTTCGTCTTAAGTTGTAATTAGCTTAACGATCAGAATCGGATTCCCACGAGATGGATGGTCGTTTCATCGGAACAAATATTTAACTATTTACGAAGTTGGATTATGTCGAAACTTAACTGAATCTATTTTTTTAAGTCGTCCTCGATCACTTTATTAAACTGAAAATAGAAGAGTTCCAGGGGTTGGTTGTATACCATAGTAGTTAAAAAACTCTACATTGAAGCGATAACTTCTCTTGTGATTAATATATAACTAATTAAAGATTTAAAAAAATGTAAATGGAATATAATAGCTAATTTTGTACAGGACGAACTTTTTCGATCTCATCGGAACATCTTCAGTTAGCCTGAAAAGTAAGTAGGTAATCCCACTAAATTAAGAAAAAAATGGTTTAAATTTCAAAAACATAATCAAAGCTGCAACCTAATCACTTGAAGAGAGAAAAGTAAAAAATACTCACATATTAAAGAAGAAACCCCCGTGGTTTAGAGAGGAAGTGAAGATAAAATGTGAAGAAAAGAAGAAAGCCTTTTTACAATACAGAACAAAACAAACACAACAGGTATACAACCACTAAAAACGAATCAGAAATGAAACGAATACTTTAGTGGAAACTAGGAAAATTCTTAAAACAGATGGAACACGACTTCTACGGAACACAAAAAGAAGTATGGAGAATGATCAGAGGGCAAAGAAAGGAGATGAACGAATTAATAAAAATGAAACACATTCAGAAGGAAACATGGGCAGACTACGTCCGATCTCTATTTGCTAAAGGCGACGATAATGAACCACCAACACCTGAAGTTACGACAAACGAAGAAATAAACATCGAGGAGGGCGAGGTAAAGAAAGAATTAAGAAAATTAAAAAATAGAAAATCTC
Organism: Diabrotica virgifera virgifera; assembly: GCF_917563875.1. NCBI lineage: Eukaryota > Metazoa > Arthropoda > Insecta > Coleoptera > Chrysomelidae > Diabrotica > Diabrotica virgifera. The sequence goes on from NC_065451.1 coordinate 170,524,927, forward strand.
CAGGAGAGGACAGAATATCAAACGAACTCCCAAAGTACGGAGGACAAGATCTAACTAAACAACTATTAAAACTAATACAAAAAAATAATAGAACAAAACAGAATACCACAAGAATGGAGATCAAGCATCCTACTACCTCTTTTCACAAAATGAGACAAATCGGACCCGGAGAATTACAGAGGAATTAACTTATTTAAACACAACATTAAAATTAACAACTTTTATATACAAGAAATGGACATGTTAACAGTATTTATTCATTTATATTTAATGACAGTGACAACATTATATTAATCTAAAAACATAAAAACATTAGTAACTAAGGTAGACATTAGTAGCCTTAGATCTTAACTACTAAATATATAACAGTCCTCCGCCCCAATTCCCAACTACAAGACTAGAGGTGCTGGCAGCAGCTGATCTAAGTGACGTTTCCAAAGTAGACCATCATCTGTTCGTATTTCATAATGTAAGTAACCTATGCGTCTGATTACCTTTCCAAATACCCATCGTTGATCACTGCAGTACTTCCTAGCCTGAACTCTGTCTCCCAAGGCAAATTCCCTACCAGGTGTAGGTCTGTCTGATGGAAAGGAAGTTGTGTGTTTGCAAGGTTTTCTTAACATTGCATGAAGGTCCGTTCTAATTTCTCGTCCGAACATAAGCTCATACGGGGTGAAACCGTTAACACCTGGTGTACGACGTAAACGTGTTCGTACTTTAAGTAGTTTATCAGTTCAGCTATTGCTCTCCCCCGCTAATCTGCGCAATGTCCTTTTTATAGTTTGTACAAATCGTTCTGCTTGACCGTTCGTTGCTGGGTGATATGGAGCAATAGTTCTATGGGTGATACCGCAATTGGATAGAAATTTGTTAAATTCTGCTGAAACAAATTGTCGGCCGTTGTCAGATACCAGCACATAGGGATTTCCGAACGTGGAAAATATTTGTCTTAGCGTTTGTATACACCACGAGCTAGTTGTTACCTTTGTAGATATAATTTCCACCCATTTTGTATATGCATCTACCACAATGAATAGTTGAGAACCAGAAATTGGTCCAGCGAAGTCAATATGGATTCTTTGCCAGGGACCTGTGGGCTCTTCCCAGTGATGTAAATGTGTCTTTGGTGGTTCATTTTGTTCTAAACGGCATGATATACATGATTTCACTTTTTCTTCAATATCTTTATCAATATTTTTCCAGTAGACATGACTGCGTCCTAGTTGTTTCATCTTTAATATACCAATATGTCCCGCGTGCAGTTCGTTAAGAATAAATTTACGAAATTTATGTGGTATTACTACCCTTGTTCCTCTTAAAATACAGTCATCTTGTAAAGTAAATTCATTGTCTTTGTATCCATATTGTTTCAGAGATTGACCTGTTCTTAGTGCTTTAATTATTTTCTGTAATTCGATATCATTTTCTGTCTCCTTAGCGATTATATCTGGGCTAATTTCTAATATCTGAATTTGTTGTATTTGGTATAAGCCATGTTGATCTACTTCATATGTATTTGTGTTCTCAACAGGAAACCGCGACAAGAAGTCTGCGTTAGCATTTTTGTGCTTGTTCTGTACTGTATATCATAATCAAATCCAGATAAAAATGAGCATAATGAAAAAGTCTCATTGTACTCAGTTCTGGTAGATTTTGGTGGGGATGAAAGATTGATGTTAACGGTTTGTGGTCAGTAATCAGAGTAAATTTTCGTCCATAGCAAAAATGAAAAAAATTTTTTATACCCCAGTATATCGCAGTCGCTTCCTTATCTGACTGTATTTCTTTTCGGCATTGGTTAAGGTTCTTGACGCAAAAGCTATCGGTCTTTCTGAGCCGTCTTCAACTATGTGTGAAAGGACTGCTCCAAGTCCTGTTGGTGAAGCATCCGTGGCTATGATTAGAGGTTTTCTCGGGTCGAAATGTGTTAATACGTTTTCACTTGCAATTTCCGTTTTAATTCTGTTAAAACTTTCTTCGCATTTCACAGTCCAGGTAAACTTGTTATCTTTCTTCAAGAGTTGATTTAGAGGATTTGATATAGACGCAAGATTAGCAATAAATTTGTTGTAGTAATTAGCCATACCCAGAAAAGTTCGCAATTCGTTTATATTAGAAGGCCGTTCCATACCTATTATAGCTTTAATTTTGTCTTTGTTCATCTGTGATGTTATTTAATAGGAAAAATACCGTCAATCTCCTTGTAAAGTTATTAATTGTTTATGTTTCTTGTAATGGTTGAAAATTAACTTTTGGTAATTGTATCTTATGGTCTATGTTTTGAATTTTCGTACTACATAAAACATCTTGGTCGTTTGATCCATTTTTCTTTCGCAAAATTAGGAGTTTGGTCTTTATCACTGTATATTTTTCTTCAAATTCAAATCTTTCTTGTGTTTCTTGTTCTATATCTGCGTCTTCAGTTTCTTGTTCGATATCATATTGTATATTTTGAAATTTCTTTATGGTTTCGTCTAACGTATGTAATCTGGATTCAATTTCTTCATTTGTGATTTCTCGTTCATGTAAACAGTTTTCAGTTTTTGTCAGAGTGCCTCGTAAACAGGCTCGTACTTTTTTTAGCTTTTTAATATCCATTCTACTAATCTCGTCGCCAATTTTATATATAAGAAATGGACATGTTAACAGTATTTATTCATTTATATTTAATGACAGTGACAACATTATATTAATCTAGAAACATAAAAACATTAGTAACTAAGGTAGACATTAGTAGCCTTAGATCTTAACTACTAAATATATAACAACAACCAAAGTGATAACAGACAAATTGAATAAAATTATACCATTAGCAGAAGAACAACAAGGTTTTACGTCGGGAAGGTCATGCACTGACGCTATATTTATAATGAGGCAAGTTCAAGAGAAATCGTTGGAATACAACAAACCGGCATATTTATGTTTCATGGACCTTAAGAAAGCATTTGACAGGCTCACATTAAAGGACGTTATCCATTTGTTATACTCGAGAGAGGTACCTCTAGGAATAATTAAAACGATTGAAACATCTTCTAGAACAACACAATAAAAGTAAAAGTGGAAGATGAACTAACTGACCAAATTGAAGCTGACAATGGGATAAGAGAGATAGATTCCTTGAGTCCTTTATTGTTCAACCTTATCATGAACGAAGTAAGACCTAAAAAAGGATACCAAATGGGAGAAAAACAACTTATAATCTGCTATGCAAACAAAAATACTAATCTCTCAAAGTGAAGATAATTTGCAACGTATGCTGCGCCAATTTAACATAACCAGCAGAAAATTTAACATGTTAATTTCCACAAAAAAGACAAAATGCATGGTTATAACAGCAGATCCAATAAGATGTAATTTGGAGCTGGAAGTTCAGATAATAAGACAAGTGAGGGAGTTTAAATACCTAGACATCACACTATCTAGCTACGGAAGGCTCGAAACAGAAGTGGAAGATCAAGTGAAAGTGGAAGTGAGTGGAAGTGAATAGAGCAAACAGAGCCGCAGGTTGCCTGAACGACACAATATGGTGAAATAAAAATATCGGAAAAGAAATAAAAGGCAGAATTTACAAAACAGTCATCAGACCAATAATGACATACGCGGCAGAAACAGGACCCGACACAGAGAGGAAAAAAGATTGCTCGAAACAGCGGAGATGAACACCCTTCGAAAAATCGATGGTAAGACTCTATGGCACAAATCCAGAAGTACAGATATACGACGGAGATGCAAGGTGGATAACATTAATAACTGAGTAAGAAACAGAAGAATAGAATGGAATGACCACATAAGCCGAATGACTACAAATAGAGTAGTCAGGACAGCGAGAGCCGGTTCCCCAATAGGAAGACGGTTCCCCAGTAGAAAAATTTCTGCGGATAAGCAGTCACACGATTTCCTCAGGTCTTAGTAATTATTTTTGTTTACTCAAGCGCTGAAGTACTACCCATAGAATTGTCAGTATCTGTCTGTTCATACAAGCATAAAAAACCGCCAAACGCCGTAAAAATGAGTAACGCATACAATATTCCAGCTACAAAAGATCTAATCTAAATATTACGTGGCGCGAAAATGCATTTTCATTTTGATGCAAAGGAAAATTCTAGTTTTATTTTAAAAGATAAATAATATTTGCTCAATTTGAAGTAAAACGCGCCACAGAAGAGTAACTTTGATACACTTTGAATTTTGAAAATCTTTTGTGGCGCGTTTACTTCAAATTTAGCCAATACAGTGGAACCTCGATAACTCGGATTAATCGGGACCGCGGCCGATCCGGGTTATCGAAAATCCGGGTTAGCCGGAGAATATAGTAAAAATTAATAAATAACCTCCATTACAATTACAAAAACATGAAACACATATGCACAGTACACATCTAAATTACGTATAGTTGTATAGAGTGTAGAGTTTTGTTCATTTCTTGGTAAAAAACTCAGTCATACTGTAGAGATGTACCGACACCATAATATGGTAGGTCTGGATCCTGCGTACAAAAAAAAATTGATAAATAGCAAGCTGAAAATTTGTTATTAGCTTAAGGGTGTCTAGTCGGACAAACATTAATATATGGGAACACTGGAACAGGGGAAGTTTTAACTGTGGAACAGGTTAAAAATTTGGAACGGTCAGACCACGAAAACGGCACATGTATTTTTTCCGACAGAACAGACTTAAACTCTCCGAACAGAGATTAAACTCTCATGCAAAAATCAGACTGCTATTTATCACCAAATTGGCGTTTTAATGAGTGGAACATGTAGAATATGTCAAATGACAGGAATTATGACAGGTGATAAATAGCAGTCTGATTTTTGCATGAGAGTTTAATCTCTGTTCGGAGAGTTTATGTCTGTTCTGTCGGACAAAACAAATGTGCCATTTTCATGTTCTGACCGTTCCAAATTTTTGACCTGTTCCACAATTAAAACTGCCCCTGTTCCAGTGTTCTCATATATCAAAGTTTATCCGACTAGACACCCTTAAGCTATTAATAAATTTTTAGCTTGCTATTAATCAACTTTTTTTTCATACGCGGGATCCAGGCCTATGGTAGCATAATATCATATTATGATGCTGCAATAAATTTATTTTAAAGATTCGTCTTTATCAATCCTACCTAATGTTTCTAGTTTCTTTTCCATTGTCACTGCAACATTTTTACGTTTTGTTACCATTACGTAGACAAAGCAAACACAATCTGAAGCACGATTAGATTACAGAACGGAAGTGATTAATAGGCTGTACTACACACAATACAAGAATTTTTAAATAGTCACGTCTTTTTTAAACAATGCTAAGACAGTTTGACATAAATAAAGAAAAAGGAATACAGACAGGTGTCTGTTCTTTCCGATAAGCTGAGACGGTCGCTCTGGCTGCCGCCGTGTGCATGAATCATTTTTACTATTGTACTTATGTGTTCAAATTACACAAATACACATTATCTCTGAAATATTATTTGGCCTACATACATTTTTATTTGATAAAATTGTTAAATTGTTTATTTGTTAAATTTTTGTCTGATGAAAATCGGTCCGGGTTAGCCGGACTTCCGGGTTATCGGGGGCCGACTTATCGGGGTTCCACTGTATTATGGAAAAACCTTTTAAAATAAAACTAGAATTTTGTTTTGCCTCAAAATGAAAATACATTTTCGCGCCACGTAACATTCATATCAGATCTTTTGTAGCTGGAATATTGTATGCGCCACTCATTTTTACGGCGTTACAAATGGTCGCCTTTGTCGCATTACCTCCCAAACGATCTAGTGTACATCGAATACACAATAGATTTTTTTTCTATTCGAAATGGATTAAAAAAAAATATTAAGATGGCCGATAAATAAACTTGGATTGCCCGTTGCCAGATCAAATTTAGCGTCCTAACCACTACAACTACATAAACCATTTCGGTAATAATCGTTAATTGGATTATACTTTTGTAGCTTAATAACTTCTAAACGGCTTAACCTATTTTGATCACTAAACATGGGTTTAAAACGTATTGACAAGTAGTATCTGATGCAGCTAAGGTCAAGTATGATAACTGAAGCTATTACAGGAATTATTGAGCTTGAAAAACTGTTTTTCCCATAGATAATAGATTTAATCATATTTATGAAGCCTATAACTTAGCCTATAACTTAAAAATTCGAATTTTCCCGGATATGCGGTCATCGTCATAGAGTCTTTCTACAAACATTCAGTTATTGGCGCAATTTGTAGGTTGAAATTTTGAGTAATTGTCGAAAAACCAAACTTTACAAAGTTTAGTTTTTCAGTTTTTCGGCTATACTGAGCCGTGTGTATGTCTGATCCTGAAGACCTGCACACCACTTCAAAGATTAACTCAACACTATTGATTTGATGTATTTGCGGTTCTCCTTTCTCTTCTTGAACCGAAGATATATACCCCCAAAAAGTTTGCCGTTTTGTACCTACCAAGTACTACAGTTGGCTTGTGGGTGGTCAAAAGTCACAAACTACACCGGTCCTTAATCGGCCTTTGACCCCCTCTTCAAACAGAAAAAATATTCAGATCGGTTTAACTTTTCCACACACATACATACATACATACACATATCCACAAACATTTCCCTTTTTTAAATAGAAATTGAGTCATAATTTTGAGCTCGGTAACTTTTGAATGGTATAACCGATTTTCAAAATTAGATATGAGTTGGAAAGGCAATGATCAGTACTATTAGAAGCCTCAAAGGTCGGACTTAGATTTTCGAGTTTTTTGGGAGTTTTGGGGATGAGAACGAAAAACAAACCCCAAATACGAAGGGCAGTAAAAGCCACACCCTTGGACCAAAATGGATGGTTGACATATGAATGGGTGAGTCTTTTCCTAAACTTTAAGATAGGAGTTGGCCCAATTTTCAATTCAGTCAGATTTAGAAAATCGAAAATTAATTCTTGTATACATATTCTCGCGTGTAAAGGGGTATGAGTGTGCGCCACTGGCGAGAACTGCCGTTCTCTGGTAATATTATTTTATTTCTGTTTCAGAGTTCATTGTCCAGATTTCATTGCCATACAGGAATACAGAAAAATCGTAACATTTGATCATTTGAATTCTTAGCTCCAATCTAAGGTCTGATCTTGTGTGTAAAAGAAATTTTTTAATATTCATGAGTGTTTTCCTCGATTGTTCGATTAGTAATATGATTTTTTTTTTGATAGGGTACACTGGCTATTGACATTTGTTTCCAAATGTTTCATGAAAGTTACCTTCTCTATTATTTGTCTGCTGCCATACAAATATGGTATCTTTGAAAATACTAAAATTTTAGTTTTTACTAAAAACTTATATGTAAACCGAATATTTCGCTGACAAACTACCGCATTTATTAAATTTTGTAGTTCTTGTGAGTTGTTTCATCAGCGTACCTTATGTTGTCGATGCTGGTTCAGTTAATCTTGATTCCACCTTGAACCTCGTCCAATGTTTCTTTGAACATAGACACCGAATATAGATTAAATAATAACGGTGATAAGATGCAACCCTGTCGCATTCCTCATCGGATTCGTATATCTTCGTATGTTGTGGGCTATATTTCAATTAATGCCGTTTGGTAGCAATCTACTTCTGAGATAATTCGCAAATCTTGTTCATCAATTCCAGTTGTTCTAAATCATCTTTTGATGGTTAACCAAGTCAAATACTTTTCGATAATCAATCAAACATGCATAAAAATCTATATTCATGTCTCTGCACCATTGTTCTAACACATTTAAGGCAAAAAGAGTTTCGAAATCCGAATTGAGTGTCACACATCTAGAACTCACACTTCTTGTAATATTATGTATGGAAAATTCTGAGAAAAGTTTTAAGGACATGAGATATCAAACATAATATCTGGTAATTATCTCAATGTAAGGAATTGGATTTGTTTGGGAGTGTTATGAATGTTGATTTTAGCCAGTCTGATGGTATTTTACCTGTGTCATATATCTTATTGAATAGTGCTGTTATAAAATCTAGGCTTCTATTATTGTTATACCTATGCAATTAATTTAAGTACTTTAACATTAATATTGTTTGGACCGGTGGCTTTTTCATTTTTCTTGGATTTTACTGTATAAATAGCATTTTCTTTTGTTATTTCTGGACCTTTCTTATTTACTCGATAATCTGTGAATGCTGAATAAGAAGGTCTGTCGTCATCAAAAAATGTCTGAATGTATTCTTTCCATCTCTCCAGTTTGTTTCCTTTAGCTATAATTATTTCGTTATTAGTATTTCTTAATATTGTTGCTTGTCTCTTTCTGTGTCTACCTATCATTTTATTGTGGTAAAAGTATTAAAAATGTTAGTTAATGTTAAAGGTATTTTGAGTTTGTAAAGAAGGAATAGTAATTCGAAGTTCAGCCACAATTTTATCCCCTATGCCTTTTTGTGTAGGTACTGAAAATTTCATATAAGAATACCAAAAAAAAGAAAATTTAGTGTTAGACGAGGGTGCGTTTTCCTGAAAATCGATTTTACTTTTCGATTTTCCGCAACTTTTTCAAGGTAACATTTTGCGTTATTACTAGTTGCTATTGTGGCCTTTCTGCAGGTTCCCTATCGTGAAACTTAAAAACTTTCAAGTGTCATGAAGGAGACACATGACACTTGAAGGGTCAACCAACCATTCTCATGGTGGCTACACGGACACTGACCGTAATATTTATATTTCCCAATATTTTTAAAAATATAAACAATACTCCTCTATCGATTCGTACAATAATATAAGGGCAAAAATCATCGCAGCACAAACGAATTCCTTTACAAGACAAAATTCAATTTACCTAAGAAAACTCCCCTAGGAAACTCCATAGGTTTCACACATATTCTCTTCTTGAGTTGAACTTATTCGGAACTGTATTTATTCGTACAATCTTTTAATGGAATAACTGAAAGTATAAACTCAATGTAGTTGACTTCTGTACCTAAAAAACGTTGACATTTAATTAAATTTTAAGATTAATGAAGGCCTTAATACATTATTTCACAAATCACCACATCGCGAGACAGCTAATACCCACCCTGTACATTTTTTATATAATATTAAAAAAACATTTAATGATTCCATAGTATTAAAAATTTATTACGGTTATGGATTATCATAGGAGCACTAAGTGTGTATTAGCCTTTTCTGCTCGCAAGGTCGTATATGCGACAGAAGCCACAGGTGAATGCTCAACAAATTCAAAATAATGATATTCTCGAGATTATTACTACCTGAATTACACATTTCATGCTTTCGAGATTCTCCATTTGCAATATTAAGTATTTTTATTTTTGTATAGAACGAATTGAAGAGATTAGATATTACATTATTCTGTTAAAAATAATACCCCTTTGACTATTTAGGTAGGGACGATAGGTAAAATCATCTAATTTTAAATTTTTTTTAAAATTTTAATTTAAAAATAATTCAAAAACGAATACTTCAATGGTTAAATATTGGTAAGGGAATATGGAGAGACTGTGGGTTGTCGATGGTCACTCTGCAATTGAAGAGTACATTGGAAAAACAAGAAATGTCACATTTTATACATATTGAGATAAACACCAATAAAGGTTTAATTCTTATGATATTTAAAAACCACTTAGGAAATTTACAACGCTAAACTCGGCTTTGGAAAAGAAAGATAGTCGAAATTAGCATGCAATTTGAAATAAAGGAAAGAAAGTATAGAATAGAGAAGAAGGAAGGGAGAAAAATAGGATAGAGCACCGGCTAAGTAGCTCGAGAAACAAGAGACTAAAAAGAAAATGTGATTCGAGGGCCAGAAAAAGGAATAAAATTAAAACAGATTCCTTTCTGAAATAATTTGGGCGTGGAAGAAGGAGAGCTGGAAGAATAAAACAGAAATTAGATAAATAAAACCAGACAGAGATCCTGAACAAACTAAAATGGAGGGCGCCAGTCCTACTCTTCAGCAAATTAACAAATATATCTATCTATTAGCCTTGCGACATCCAATATTGGACATAGGCCTCCCCTTCGCTCCTCCATCTTTCTCTATCCTGAGCCATGTGCATCCATTTTGAGCCAGCTTGGTGTTTTAGGTCATCTACCCATCTCATCTGTGGTCTTCCTCTCTTTCGTTTATATGTCCATGGTCTCCACTATGTAATAATTTTATTCCATCTTTCGTCTTTTTGTCTAATCGTGTGACCGGCGAATTTCCATTTTAGTTTAGCTGTTTGACGAGTAGCATCTTTAACTTTTGTGATATTTCTTACCCAGGAATTCCTTTTTCTATCTGACAGTCTTACGTTGATCATTTATCTTTCCATTGCTCTTTGTGTTTTCGCAATTCTGTCCATATTCGCTTTTGTGAACGTCCATGTTTGACATCCATATGTAAGGACCGGAAGAATACATTGGTCGTAAATCTACGAACAAAAATATACAGTGCGTCCATAAAGTAACGCATAAATTCGTTATTTCGTAAACCGGCGACTTTAAGGAAAAATTCCGAAACAGGTCGATTTTTATATTTAAATTACGATTTTTTGGCATATACACCATACTAGTGACATCATCCATCTGGGCGTGATGACGTAATCGATGATTTTTTTAAATGGGAGTAGTGGTCATGTGATAGCTCATTTGAAAGGGTATTCAATTCTCTATCCAATAATATAAACATTAACATAATTATTTATACAGGGTGTTCAAAAAAACATTTTTTTAATTAAAATAAGTGAGACAAAAAGAAGAATATATGTAATTTATTTTAATTCAAAATGAATCTTACTACTGTCAGTAAAGAGAAAAAACTTTTATTTGACAAATAAACATTGATTTTCGTTTAAACGAAATGTTCAAACTGCCAAGAGACAGGTGGGTGGCAGCTTTAACATTGAATTTAAGCGAAAAGCAATATTTATTTGTCAAATAAATATTTTTTTCCTGTTTTCTGACAACAGTAAAACGTATTTTGAATTAAATAAATTACATACATTCTTCTTTTTGTCTCAATTATTTTAATTAAAAAATGTTTTTTTGAAGACCTTGTATAAGTAAATATGTTAATGTTTATATTAGTGAATAGAGAATTGAATACCCTTTCAAATGAGCTATCACATGACCCCTATTCTCATTTAAAAAAACATCGATTACGTCATCATGCCCAGATGGATGACGTCACTAGTATGATATATATGCCAAAAAATCGGAATTTAAAAATAAAAATCGACCTGTTTCGGGATTTTTCCTTAATATTGCCGGTTTACGAAATAATGAATTTATGCTTTACTTTATGGACGCACTGTATAGATTAACTAAACTTTCCTAATATAAAATATATTATGTTGTTTCATCCTAATAAACCAACTACCCTTTTTAGTGAAACTGGAAAGAGATATGTAATAAGCAAAAACGAATTCTATTAAATTATTTATTACAATTTTCACAAAAATATAGTACATGAATAAAGTAAATGAAGTCAATATAGTACAATTTACAAAAGAAAATATACAATGTTACAATCTGATACATATAGTTAGTAAATAATTGCAAATAAAAAGTCCTAGTGAGATTTGATGGTTTAAAAATAGAAAAACCTATCAGTTTTTATGTTTGTACTGTTCATTGAAATTTAAATAACCCCAAAAAATATAACATACCGGAATATTTGAGATATAATATATTTTACCGCTTTTTGACCAGTAGCGATAGAAAATCCTGGATAAAGTCTCCCTGAAGACTTTATTTGGATGAAATTCACATCAGCGATCACCACACCGTGGTAGAGAGAGAAGTTCAATGGAACGTGACCCTTAAATTTACATCCGATAGAAGGAAACCATTCGATTTTCGGAAAACCATAGACCATTCCAGGCTGCCTCCAATAAGAAAGTAAGCCTATTTACTTTGCAGAAATGGAAAGTTTCCAGGTACGGAAAATATACAGAAAAGCCAACAAAAGTAGAACCAAAACCATACAACCAAAATCCACACTGCTTGCCACGACAGCAAAAGAAGACCAATCAGATATTAGAGGTCTTTCAAAAACGAACTTTACAAAACTTAACGACGGATACAGGTGGGAACGGATATATTTTTGGTAGAGGCTTTGTAACTGTAACAGATTCTTAGCAATTCTTATTCTATAATCTTAATATAATATAAATCTGTGGGCCGGTTATTAGAACGCTAATCAACTATCAAATATTTAATTACTGTCACAACTGTCAATGTCAACTTTGGTTGGGTTGCTGAAAACATAATTGATTATAATTATGAGATTGATTAATCAATTAACATAACAATTATTAACATAATTGATTAACTAATTTCATAATTGTAATCAATAATTATGTTTTCAACAACCCAATCAAAGTTGACATTGACAGTTGTGACAGTAATTAAATATTTGATAATGATCATTTTTGATTAGCGTTCGAACAACCGGCCCTTAATGTATTAACTTATTAATTTAATAATGCACCAAAAAACTGCTAACACTCCTTATTTTTGTTCAGTGGCGTGCGGACAATCCTGGTCCTTCGCCTGGATACAAATTCTTAGAAAATTTATTTAGACTGATCTTTCTGGTAATTGTTCTGAATTGATAGTCTAGTCGATAGTACTCAGTTTTTGCTACCAAAATTCATGAAAAATTGACATTCCTTGTTTTTCCCCTGTACTCTTCAATTAAACTGAGCAATTTCCACTGATCCAAACGAATAATAATTCTGAGACTTTAGACAGACCAACAGCAGAGAATCGTACTCGTTCCAATACCAGCGCAACCCCACTCATTTCCACTTCTACTCCGAGGCATCCAAATAAGGCAGCCGAGAGAACCGAAGAAAAATAATCAGTCTTGCGGCGATCGAGCTCTAGCCTCCTTGGCTAACCAGTGTAGTGAACAGGTAGGCCAATCCGGGTGGTGGAACTCTGTAATGAAGAGATGCGCCGCTAGTAATTGAACAGGATACGTGTAGCCGTGAAGTGAACGGTTACCGCCATCTCCGAGACGGAGTTGTATGGGTTGAACCGGAAACTGGAAGAAAATTCACTTGTATGATATACGGATGGATCTAAGATAGATGGAAGGGCAGAAGTGGGAGTTACTGGAGCCAATTTTAGGCTATCCAAGTCTCTTGGAAACGCCTTAACTATCTTTCAGGTAGAAATACCATGCTATAGAGACATTAGTTCTCAATGATCATTATCATCATCATCAGTGGTGTCACAGCTCATTATGAATCAAAGCCTTCTTCAGAACAATCCTCCATTCGCCCCGGTCTCTGGCAACTCTTCTCCATGCTATAATTCTAACGGATTTTAAATCATTCTCTAAGTTCTCTTGGTACCTAAGTCCTGATGTTCCTCTTGCTCATTGCCCTATCGTCCCTTTTCTGTCAAAAACTTTTCTTACTATGGTATTTTGCTCTCGCCTGATTACATGCTGTATCTACCTAATGCGTGCTACCTGAATGAATTTTACAACGTCAGGTTCTCCAAATCATTCTATACAACTCAACGTCTGTCCCACAAACCTTGTTCTTTTATCCCTCCATCTATTTTTCTTAGAAATTTCCGCTCGAAACCTTTGAGCAGTTCTTGGTCATTCTGTGTAACTGACCAAGTTTCTGAACCATATGTTAGCACTGGTCTTCTTGTGTTTTATAGGCAGTAAATTTAACTTTTTCTAGATATTTTTGATGGCATCTGTCTTCTTAAGTCACAATAACACTTAATGGCGAGCAATGTTCTTTTAATTTTTCCAGTGACATTGTTACCTGTAGTCATCAATTATTATTCTTGTAGGTGTCAAGTTTCTTGACCTAGTGCAACACATTTATTTGGCCTTTTGAACATCTCAAGTTCCCAAAAATATCTCAACCGATACAATTGTAGGGCAAACGTCTTTATCTTATTCTACAATCAAGTTACTTAAAGGCTCTAAAGTTATTTACTTATATGACACAGTTGGTTTGGGACTGTAAATAATCACTCACTCTAAGAAGCTCTCTGAATGCAACAAAGTAACATTGATGTAGGTGCCAGGTCACAAGGGAATTGCAGGAAATAAGGAAGCTGACAGTCTCGCAAAGAAGGAACTAATACTCCATTCCAGGGTCTAGAACCCTTCTGTGGACTATAGACAAATCGCATCAAAGAGAAACTGCGGACTTGGGAACTTGATTAACTATGACTACATTGGTCTAATACACCACGACAAAGGCAAGCAAAAAGTCTTACAAAAGCATCGCCTACTGCAACAAACCGCCTTCTCGACATCAGTAAAAACATATCAAAATGGGCACTGGCCTTCTCACTGGTCACTATCTTCTGAGATATCATCTCAATAAAATGGGCATATCAGATATTGAAAACTGTCGTTTCTGTAACAACGAAAAAGAAACGACAGAGCATACACTGTGCAACTGCGCAGCACTGTTCTGCAAACGACTAAAATTCCTAGAAGAGGTCAGTCTAGAGCCCTCTAACCTAGGAAACAAGTCATCTAGGAAGCTAATCAACTTAATCAGGAGTATTGGCATCCTAGATCTTAACTAGATTAAGGTATGCAGAAATTATCTCTATAGGTCGAAGTGCAGTTAGGCTGCGTGGCCTTAACGATATCATGTAATCTATTCTAATCTATATTAGCCCAGTAAATGAACGAGAAATTCGGCGATACCGTGTAATTTTCAGGGGCAACTCCGAATTGCATGAAAATTTGGATTTAGTTTCTACTTACCCTCCAATTCAAAGTTGAAATTGTGCCGTTGGTTGCTTTTACTTGGGGGGTGACAGTCACCCCTTCTGGGGGGTGAAAAAACATGCGTTCAAGATAAGATCGGAAATGGATAAATTGGCTGATTTTAAGCAACGTTTGTTCTATAGAGTTTTTTACGTAAGTCGATACTTTTCGAGTTATTTGCCATTGAAAATGTTGATTTTTCGACAAAAAACTACGTTTTCAGACGGTTTTTCGAAAATCACTAAAAAAGTAAATATTTCATCGAAAAAAATATCCTCAGCGAAAGTGTAGCTTATAAAAAACCCAAAAAAATGGTATATCAGTAAAGTCTATAAATCACATAAAAACAAAGTTGTAGCTCATGAAAAATACGTTCTTATTGGTCTAATTCCAAATCGAATAATTCAACGCGAAATCACCGAAGATAGAAGCGTTTTTCGGGAAAAACCCATGTAAACTTTATTCAAGTGTTTATAAAAAGCTTTGTTTTAATTGTTAACAAAAGTTTTAGCATTAAAAATAAGCAAGTTACGCTCAAAATAAAGTTGGCCCTCTTTTGTTTTGTAAAAAATCATGAAAATCTCGCCGTGTTTAGCTCCCCAAATGAAATTATTCGCTACCGCTTTACAAACAATTTACTTACCTATCTATTTTTAATATGATCTGTCAGTCTCACCGGTTTAAAGTGTTTATTTTTGAAAGGGTTATAATTGAGAAAGCTTGAATAGGTCACTAATCACGAGTGTATGCAAATTTTGAACAGCCATATCTTAACCAATGTTTGTCTTACGGAGAAACAAAATGAAACCAGCATATTTATAACAGCAAAACCTACATTTTTTTACTCTTTAAGATTTTTCTTATCACTAGTACTTTTTAAGTTATTTTGAATAAATGAAATTTTTCAAAAATTTTTAGAATTTTTTTTTTTTTATTTAAAACCAAATGTTTTTAAAAATAAGCCCTTCAAACCAATCAAACTTACAGATCATATAAACAATACACATACAGTTAAAATAGATAGTAAATCCAAACATTAATTTCATTTAGGATGCTAAGCAGAGGGAGGTTTTCACGATTTTTTTTACTAAAAAAAAAGGTGCCAACTTTTTTTTTCAGTGTAACTCGTTTATTTTTGATGCTGTAAACTTTTGCAAAAAACAAATAGTAAGCTTTTTTCGATACTTTAAAAATGTTAATAAGGTTTTCCCGAAACACGCTTCTATCTTCGGTGATTTCGCGTTGAATTATTCGATTTGGAATTAGACGAATAAGAACGTATTTTTCATGAGCTACAACTTTGCTTCTACTCAATTTTTAGACTTTACTGGTACACCATTTTTTTCGTTTTTTATAGGCTACACTTTTGCTAAAATTGTTTCGATAAAATATTTACTTTTTGAGTTATTTGGGAAAAACGGTCTGAAACGTAGTTTTTTTGTCGAAAAATCAACATTTTAAATCGCGAATAACTCGAAAAGTATTGACTTACGTAAAAAACTTTATAGAACAAAAGATGCTTAAAATAAGCCAATTTATCCATTTCCGGTCTTATTTTAAACACGCGTTTTCACCCCCCGAGAAGGGGTAAATGTCACCCCCCAAGTAAAAGCAACCAACGGTACAAATTCAACTTTGAAGTGGAGGGTAAGTAGAACCTAAATCCAAATTTTCATGCAAGTCGGAGTTGCCCATGGAAATTACACTCCAAAGCGGTCATTTATTGGGCTATATAGGAAAAACTGCTATGAAATTCAAAATATTTGTAATTAATTCTTTATGCTAAATATCGCCTGAAAAATACAAATACATATTGTGCTTGTATATAGTCCTAATAAAAATGATAATCCTGACCAAACACATTCCATCATACGTTAGCATAACTACCAGGGGCGATATATTAGCGCAAGGTTTTTTCATCATGCCTCTATTCTCCAATTGCCTGGAGCAATGCAAATGCGCAACATATATAAAGCTTTCGTTTAAGCTGCACTTTGATTGACTGCGGAACGAAAATGTTTAACTTTTAATTAACGTTCGGGCTTGGAAAAACTTATTCACTTTGGTAAACACGGAGCGAGCTCGTAGTAGCTGCACTCCGGCCTGTTTTGTACTACACTTTAAGCTTTCAAATATTCTTTGGAATAAATTAGCTCTCGCATTTGGAATTAACTTAATTAGATTGAAACAAAAAGTAAACAACGGGATCATGGATGTTGGTACATAGCAAAAAGCACGAGTAAACATAATTTTTTATAAGTATCGGTCATTGACGTATGTGTAGTATTTATTAGAATTCAAGAAAATTCTCGTAGGTGTATTGATCATAGTTTTGTAAAAAACAAATAATTATTCTACTACTACTATAATGTCGGTTTATAACGTTTTCTGTCGTATTTCGACTTTCAATCGCCACTTCGTCCGGTTGTCAAGTAGGTCCTTTTCTATGTTTTCTAATTTCAACTCTTTGTCTATTCCTTCTCTCCAACTTGGTCGCTCGGTCTACCTCGTTTTCTTTTTCCCTCTGGTTGCCATGTTAGTATTTCCTTTGGTATTTATTGTTCAATCATTCTTTGTGTATGTAGAAACCAGGTAAGTTGTTTTGTTGACAAGTCATCTGTGATTGGTCGTTTGATTTCCAATATGTCTGTAATGCGTTCGTTCGTAATCATTGCTCTTCTAGATGTTCCTGCTGCTTTTCTACAAAAATATATTTCCGTTGCTCTCAGCGTTTCCAGTGTCCTTTCTTTCAGTGGCCATACCTCACTGCTGTATGTAATTATACTTTTCCCTATAATCTCATATATTCTCTTTTTTTATTTTCTTTGCTGATGGAGTGGTCCCATAAAATACTATTTACCATTGTGATGACTTTTTTACCTGCCGTATTTCTTTTTCTTATGGCTTTGTCTAATACTCCATGGTGCGAAATATTGATACCTGAAACTATACATCTTCAATTGCCAAAACGCATCTCAATAAATTACACGGGTCACGTAAAAGTTATTGCGCTCTGAATACTTAATGAATTTTAAATAAAATTAAAAGCATTTTGGATTGTTACACAGCCTCCCCCACGATTTTAGCTTGATGCAAACTATAACTTGAAATCGGAATAGGAACTATCCTAGAGAATTGGAACGATACATGAGAAAGAAGAAAAAGAAAACAAAGAGGAAGTAAAAGACTGGTTCGTTACTTTTTAGACATTTTATAAAATTTATTGTGTTACATTTTTTAATGTAAGCTTTGATTTTATGATGAACGTTGCTATGGTTGACACTAACAACTGAAATATTATATTAAAAAAATAACTCTTGTCAAGCAGCAATAAATGAAGTTTTTGTAAATGAAGTTTTTATGTTACATTGATTAATTCAAGAATATGATCAATCACCATTGATTAGCCCGAAGTTTATACAGTTACAGTCTTAGAACGTGTTAACATACTAAACATTGATCAATGTACGAGGACAAAACAAAATTTCCATGCTAACTCATTCCAGGATTCCTCATAATTGGACGAACTAATGGCATCTTAAAAAATAATCATGGACCTACATCAGAGATAAAACATCTTAATGTAGCTGAACACTCGGAATAAAAAATTGGCTCTCACATTTGAAATTAACTTAATTAGATTAAAACAAACAGTAAACAATGGGATCATGGATGTTCCAGCTATTCAAAAAAGTGCATTTTGCATAAATATATTTGGGTCTCTAGTATTCGGCATATGCAATAAGTAGAGATATATAAATTCGAGTTATTCGTTATTCGATATTATTTCCATTCACTGGAAAATACTAAAATATTTCGCATCGCTAAAACAAATCATAATGGAAATTTTTGTCACTCTTCACCTAAATAGTTTATATCGATAATGAAATATTTCGCATATCTACATTGGCTTTTATATTTTAGATAACACCCGAAACCAGAATGTCTGGATTGCAGTCTGGTCAACATTGTTAAAATATTGATGCGCCTGTAGCAGATGCAGCGGTTGTAAAAATTTAATCAAGTTCACTCTTTAGTGGCAATTAACGTAGGTATTTCGGTTTAGCGTAATGTCAACTATGAGAGTTTTACACTAAATATATTTGTCGGTAGGTATCGATCACGTGTTTAAATTTATATAGAGCATTATACAATCTGACAGGGTGTAGCAAAAACTTTCAAAACGAAAGATATATCAACTCGTTACACGTATTTACATCTTTTGTTGTGTAACGGATAGTTCTGTTACTAAATGCCCCCCCCCCCCCCGACACAGTAAAACACAAGATTAATTCGAATAACAATGTATTCTGCATAAATAAACAACAAATTAAAATTAATTTTCATGTACAAATTTGTCAGATAACTTCAACCTCAAAAAATGGCTGTTTGTTTGTTTATTTTATTATTTTTCTGTCATAATAAATATAATATAATGTCAGACCAATTATACACTGCTCAAAATGATCAAATCTTACTAAGAGTCGTATCAGTTTTTTTAGGAACCAGCTGTACAATAAAAATAAAATATCAGTTCTTGCGAACGTTTCGATGATGCCACGACCCACTAGACCAGGGCATTTAGCACTAAAAACACCCAAATAAATAATTTTTTAAATACAGCACCTAGAGACCTGCAGTTTTTTGCATTGCGTTCAGGATGACGCCAGGAAAAAAGTCTACTATTCAAAAATGGGTGGAAATGCATAATTGCACTGTAAAGTGCATAAAATGCATCCAAAATTGGATAAATACAAAAATAAAGTCAAAATCAGTATACTAAGGAACAACATTTATTATTTGGGGGGTTTTTGGGGTCACTAAATACGATTACGCCATCAGAACTGACCTCCGGATCACCTGGTGCCCAAGGTCACTGTAAGAGACGTCATCTTCTGGAGTTTCGATGGTTTTTGGCATTAAATCGATGCAAATGCGTTACTCGGTTTTAGAGGTCACTAAGTACGAATATGCCATCAGAATTGACCTCCGGAGTACCTGGTGCCCAGAGTCGCTACTAAGGCACGTCCTCTTCTGGAGTTTCAAGGGATTTCGGCACTAAATTGATGCAACTGGACTATTCGGGGGTTTTTAAGGTGGTTAAACACGAATCTGCCATCAGAACAGACCTCTGGATCACCTGGTGCCCAAGGTCACGGCAAGCGACGTCATCTTCTGGGGTTTCGAGGGTTTTCGGTATCAAATTGGTGCAAATTTATTACTCGGGGCTTTTTAAGGTCGCTAAACACGAATATACCATCAGAATAGACCACCGGATTACCTGGTGCGCAATGTCACTGCAAGGGACGTCATCTTCTGGAGTTTCGAGGGCTGTCGGTATTAAATTATTGCTAATGGATTAGTTACGGGTTTTGGGGTCGATAAACACGAATATGCGATCAGAATTGAACTCCGGAGAACCTGGTGCCCAAGATCGCTACTAAGGCACGTAATATTTTGGAGTTTCGAGTGTTTGCGGCAATAAATTGATGTAAACGGATTACTGGTTTTTTGGGGTCGGTAAACACGAATATGTCATCAAAACTGAGCTCCGGAGTACCTGGTGCCGAGGATCGCTACTAGGATACGTCATCTTCTGGGGTTTCGATGATTTTCGGCATTTAATTGATGCAAATGGATTACTGGAGGGTTTTTGAGGTTTGCTAAACACGAATATGCCATCAGAATCGACACCTTCTGCCCCTGGTGCCCAAGGTCACTGCAAGAGACGTCATCTTCTGAAGTTTTGAGGGATTTCGGCATTAAATTGATGAAAATGGATTACTCGGGGTTTTTTAAAGTCGTTAAACATGAACATGCGATTAAGACAGACCATCGTAGCACCTGGTACACGCGGTCACTGCAAGGGGCGTCATCCTCTGGACGAGGTTTTTCGGTACTATATTGACGCAAACCGATTACTTATAGGTTTTTGGGGTTACTGAACACGAATATGCGATCAGAACAGACACCGGACCAGCTGGTACCTAGGGCACGCCATCTTCTTGAGTTTCGAAAGTTTTCGGTACTAAATGAATTCAAACGGATTTCTAATGGCTTTTTGGGTTTGCTGAATACAAATACGCCGTTAGAACACACACTGGAGCACCCGGTGCCCAAGGCACGTTATCTTCTGAAGTTGCGTGAGTTTTCGGTACCAAACTCATAAAAACAAATTACTTTTGGATTTTTGGGGTTGGTGAACACGAGTATGACTTAGATGAAGGATTCTGGAATATCTAGTGATTATGATGATCAATAATAACGCCAACGCCAAATCAAGAAAAAATATTGTCAGATATAAATAAAGTTTATATAAATTTTATATATACTGATGTGATCTTGATTATTGATATGAGATAATATTCTTATATGTCACTTAATTTAATCGATGTATTAATACTAATCTAATTAATTAACCAGATCACATATCAATATGTTTTCAATCTCAGGGCGAATTATAAATTAATTACTTACGTTCGTGGCTTCTAAATATTTCTTAATGGTTCCTAATCGGGATAGAAAAGAAAAGAGTAAAAAAAATACACATATGGGTTACAATTATAATTAAAATATTTTTTATTTTATTTAAAAGGCAATCAATGCTTAATATTTGCTATTTCTTATTATTCTTAAACATAACATTTACAAATGGGAATCTTATTTCCTTTTGGTTTTCAATTGAAAGTTTTTATTAACATTTAACTATTAGGAGTTATTAGGAACAACTCTATTTAAGTTTGATGAAGCTTTTCTGATATTATTGATTATGTTATTCAATTTTTTATGTGGAATTTAATACGAAAAACCCATACATTCATGTCCAAACAAATGAGACTGACCTTTTCCTGGTGAACTGAAAATGTCCTCACACAAGACCCGTTTCCTGCTATCCTTAGCTGCGATCAAACCTCGTCCTGGCTTCCAGTAATGTTCTCCTTTGAAAAACTAGCTCGAATAGCTCTCGTTCCTGCGTCTGTCGTGATGCTGTGTTCTACCTTTCTCGAAACTGCTATCAGCTACCGGGACACTCTTGGCTCAAGGAGGTTCTTTTACTCTCGACCTGGCCTACTTCTCGTTCCACGATAGATACTCCACACTCACGGAACTATACCGGCTTTCTCACTCTCCGTACACTACCGTCTACTACTCGACTTCACTTCTCGACAGCTCAAAACATTCTGCTCTCACTTTGTCATCCATTCCCCTACTTTCTAAATATCCCTTCCAGATTCACAAATCAATCTTCCACCACCAACTCTCATTCGTAATATTCCTCAAAACCAATTTTTAATCTTTCTAAATATGCTTAATGGATTTCAAAAGAAAATATTTAATTCCCATTCTAAAATACTTTCTAACTATTTACAAATTTTAATGACCTATTCTCTCTTTCAAATGAGTCTTATTTAGCATAGGCTAATGATCGAAACCTTCCGCGAAAAACGATAATGAACTATCATCTATTTCACTGAGTTTTATTTAGCATAGGCTAATGATCGACCTTCCGAGAAGAACCGATAATGGTACGCGTCATTCACTTTGTTTACTCTAAGCACATTGTTCCGAGTTTCGTACGCTTATTCTAATCACTTCTTAAAATTACATATAACAATTTGTTGTATACAGGTTGTTTTAAATTTATATGCCCGTGGTTGAGAAAATTGAAAATATTTTATATTAAATTGAATTTAATATAATTATCAAATTTTAATTTTCATATCAAATAGAAATATAACAATACATAAGTAAGAAAATTAAATAGCACAGTCAGTCCTTTGCAGTGACCATGGTCACCAGGTGCCCTATGGGTCTGTTCTAATGGCATATTCGTCTTTGGCGACCTCAAAAACCCCCGAGTAAATCATTTGAATCAATTTTAAGCCGAAAACCCTCGAAAATTCAGAAGATGACGTCCATTGCAGTGACCTTGAGCACCAGGTGATATGGTGGTCTGTTATGATGGCACATTCGTGTTTAACGACTCAAAAAACCCCCGAGTAATCCATTTTTATCAATTTAATGCCGAAATCTCTTAAACTCTGGAAGAGGACGCCCCTTGCAGTGAACTTGGGCTCCAGGTGCACAGGGAGTCGGTTTTGATGGT
Source organism: Diabrotica virgifera virgifera (assembly GCF_917563875.1). NCBI lineage: Eukaryota > Metazoa > Arthropoda > Insecta > Coleoptera > Chrysomelidae > Diabrotica > Diabrotica virgifera. The sequence continues at coordinate 170,547,763 of NC_065451.1, forward strand.
ATATTCGTGTTTAACGACCTCAAAAACCCGTAAATAATCCGTTTGCATCAATCTGATACCGAAAACCCTCGAAACTCCTGAAGATGACGTCCCTTGCAGTGACCTTGGGCACCAGGTGATCAAGAGGTCTCTTCTAATGGCACATTCGTGTTTAACCACCTCAAAAATCCCCTGAATAGTCCAGTTGCATCAATTTAGTGCCGAAATCCCTCGAAACTCCAGAATATGACGTGCCTTAGTAGCGACCCTGGGCACTAGGTACTCCGGAGGTCAATTCTGATGGCATATTCGTATTTAGCGACCCCTAAAACCCGTGAGTAATCCGTTTGCATCGATTTAATGCCGAAAATCATCGAAACTCCAGAGGATGACGTCTTTTGCCATGACCTTGAGCACCAGGTGATCCAGAGGTAAGTTCTGATGGCGTAATCGTATTCAGTAACCCCAAAAACCCCCCAGATAATAAATGTTGTTCCTTAGTATACTGATTTTGACTTTATTTTTATATTTATGCAATTTTGGATGCATTTTATGCACTTTACAGTGCAGTTATGCATTTCCACCCATTTTTGAATAGTAGACTTTTTTCCTGACGTCATCCTGAACATAATGCAAAAAACTGCAAGTCTCTAGGTGCTGTATTTAAAAAATTATTTATTTTGTGCTAAATGTCCTGGTCTACACTGTTGATTACTTGCGAACAAATAAATACAGTTAATGGAAGAGGCAATACGATGCTTTATATAGTATACACACGCATCAATGAAAAAGGATGGTCGGCACGGGTATAGGATAAATATGGGCCCTATCAATCAATACTCGATTCGGTAAGGAACGGTACGGCGAATAATCAATATTTAGTCGCCGCAGCAGGAAGATTTGGTTTTAAATCAAGACTGGTTTGGGAATCGTTACTAAATCAATCCTTTAGCACAGGCGATTGGTCCCCAGTCAATTCCTTTTGGCCGGAGGAGTTGTACCAGATCAATTCTCTGGCAGAATCGGTAATCAGTCTACTAACGCTCGTCGATGTTAGGGGAAAGTAAGGTCGTAGTGCGTGTGTACGGAGCGGTGGTACGTCAAATGCGCGAGCCGACAGCGCTATCGTTACACCTCCTTCTTATGATTGGAGAAGAAATGTAGCATACATTTTTTTTGTGGCGCTTGGATCCACAACCGTGTGATGCAGTATTTGTAAGTACAAATAAGTTTATCATTCATTGGAAAAACTATAGTCAAGGAATTTGGCAACCAAAAGAGATTAGAAGAATTATTAAGACAGGTGACTTAGATTCCGTGTCATTCAATCTTTGCTTGTCCACTACTAGACATATTTCTTCCTCATAATTTTCCATCTGTTTCGACATTGTGCCTCTTGCACCGAATTTCTATGACAGCGTCTTAGATCACCAGTCCAACACGTTGGTGGACGACCTCTGCTTCGGTAGGCGTCATCTCTTGGTCTTCATTCCAGTATCCGCTTTGTCCGTCTGTTATCTGTCATTCGAGCTACGTGGCCTGCCCAGTTCTATTTCAATGTTGCTATTCTCTCTACTGCTTCAGCCACTCCTGATATTTGTCGTAGCTAACGGTTTGGGAGCTTGTCTCGTCTCGTAGTAAAACACCCAACATAGCACGCTCCATCGCCCTTTGAGACACACGGATCTTTTGTACTGTTCCCCTTGTCATGGTCAACGTTTCCGCTCCGTAAGTCAACACTGGCAAAACACACTGATTGAAGGTTTTTCTTTTAAGCCATATTGGTTTGTCAGACGATTTGAAAATATGGTTCAGCTTGCCGAAGGCTACCGAAGTCAGTCTTAAGCCATGGTTTGTTAGAACAGTGAGCGACGCACGGCATACGCGTACAGCAGAATCTGTTGTACTCGACGCACGGCAGATTTGACTGGGTCGGTTTGTTAGCATATTCTGTCGCTCTCAAAATAGTTTCAGTTTTCAGATTGACGTTTGTTCTCACGAAGGGTATATGTACGTAGAAAAATGAATTCTGACAAAATCAAAGCAATCATCTTATTACTCCTAGAAGAGGAGGCGGAAGAAGAGTTAATAATACTACATTTAAATAAAAGAAATAAAAATGTAAACGAAATGTTTTCATGTGCATTTAAATGAACAGTCGAAATAAGATTTTTTCAGAACGAGGAAAAATTTCGAGAATATTTTAGATTTAGACTGTCCAGGGATTTATTTGAAACTGTATTACAATTTATAAGGGATGAAATTACTAAAAACCTTACAACAGAAGACAACATCCGATTTCTGCAGAAGAAAAATTAAGCGTAACTTTGAAGTACCTAAGTTTTTTTTATTTAGAGAAAAAATAAAAATACAGTGTTTAAGTACAAAAAAGAAAACTTCTTAAAAATGTATATCACAAACGTATCTTACATTTCTGCATTGCTATAAATTAATTCTGGCGAAAATACAAACGAATGCACGCTCTGAGATCCTATATTGGGTTCCAAAGAATTTTTTGGTCACAAGAAATATTTGTTATGTATAGGAACCAATGTTATGAATAGAACCAATTCATATACCTAATTAATTTGCAGCCAGCTCAGTTTCATATCGCGAAACAATATTCATGAGTTCAGCTTTTATTCTTGCCTTTTCAATCGTAAGAAATTTCGATACTGTGGAAGCCACACTTTCAAAAAACATGTGTAAGTTTAGAAGGATCACCTGATTTTTGAGCCAATGTCGATGATGTTTCCGACTTTTTAACAAGTTTTTCAATCAAAGCGGTTCGTTCCTCTCGTCCCATTTTTAATTCACTCTGAGAAATTTCTGTTTTTAGACATTGACTGTTTTCGATTAGGAGACTCCTTGTCAGACTGAAATGTGAATGTCAGAAATTTCTTCAAAATTTCTCTTATGTGGAAGTTATTGACCATTTGTATTTTATATTACCATTACATTGACCAAAATGGTTTCGAAGTAAAGAGACTTAGCAAGTGTATACTTCTGGCTCCTGGCGACAGGAACCAGGAGTAATAAATCGTATAATACAATAGTAATAGAAATTAGATGTTCGCTTTCCGTGAAGCATATGGTGTCTTTGAAGGGCACTACTGAAAGGTTTATAGTATCTTTTGTTAAAGGCAACCTGCTTTTCTCTTTGAATATTTACCCAAAGTATTGACCTGAAAACAGGTCAATTAACAGAGAACTATGTACATATTTAAAAATGTGAAAATAGAATATTAATAAATAATATATTTAATCAAAGCATACTTTAATAGTGATCTTCTTCTTCTTTAGGTGCCGTGTCTGTATTCAGACGTTGGCCACCATCATGTTTACAATTTCCTGAAATCTCTCTCTATCGGCTGCTGCGCGAAATAATTCTTCTACTGTGCAGCCACACCATTGTCTAATATTACGCAGCCATGAAAGTTTCTTTCGACCAATCCATCTCTTTCCCTCCACTTTTCCTTGTATTATAAGGCGAAGCAGATGGTATTTAGGTCCTCTAATTATATGGCCGAAGTATTCTGTTTTTCTCCTCTTTATGATGCTTATGAGCAGACGTTCCGAATTCATCATTTGAAGAACATCTTCATTGGAAGTGTGCGAAACCCACGATATCTTTAGGATTCGTCGATAGCACCACAATTCGAATGCTTCTATTTTGTTTAGCATTGTGGTTTTTAACGTCCATGTCTCACAACCATACAATAGGATAGACCATACATAACATTTCAGCACCTTCTTTCGAATATTCATGGACAGGTTTCTATTACATAAAACTGGTTTTCAGGTCATAAAAGCCTTCCGTGATATTTCGATCCTAGTTATTATCTCTTCATCAGAGTCACAGTTTACATTTAACCAGCTGCCAAGGTACTTGAAATGATTTACCCGTTCTAACTCCTCTCCATCAAGAGAAAGCTGACCTTGATCTATATTAATCTTTCCAACTGCCATCCACTTTGTTTTTAAAATGTTGATTTTAAGGCCTCTCCGATAGCTTGCTTCACTGACTAGATTTAGTAGTGTCTGAAGATCTTGTAAATTTTCAGCAAGAATGGCTGTATCGTCAGCGTATCTAATATTGTTGATTACTTCTCCGCCTAGCCTTACTCCCTCTTGTCTGTCATCCAAAGCCTCCCTAAAAATTTCTTCAGAGTACAGATTAAAAAGGGTGGGTGATAAAACACAACCTTGTCGTACTCCACGTTTTATCGGCAGTTTTTCAGTACGACTGTCTCCAATTTGCATAGAGGCTACTTGATTGTAATATAAGTATTTCAGCAGTCTTATATCGTAGTGGTCAAGTCCTGCTGCCTGCAGGCAATCGAAAAGTGTATCATGTTGTACTCTGTCGAATGCCTTCTCGAAGTCGATGAAACAAACATAAACGTTCTTTCGGAATTCACAACTTTTTTGTAATAGAACGCGCATACAAAATAGTGCTTCTCTAGTTCCTAGACCATTTCTAAATCCAAATTGCTTATTACCCATTCTAGTTTCGCACAGAAGGAATACTCGGTTTTGTATAATACGTAAAAGTATCTTAAGTGTGTGACTCATCAAACTGATTAGTCTAAAATCGCTGCATTTGGTGGGCCTGCTTTTCTTTGGTAATGTTATAAACAGTGACTCCAACCAATCATCTGGTATTTTTCCTTCGCTGTAAATTTTGTTAAAGAAGGTAGTCAAGTAGGTAATGTTTTCCTCATCCAAAAGTTTAAGTAGCTCAACAGGGATTTGATCTGGTCCAGGTGCTTTATTGTTTTTGGCTTGTTGTATTGCTTTTATGACTTCTGACTTCAGTATACTGGGACCTCTGTCTAATTGGTTGTCACAGGTAGTATTTGGAGCATTTTCTCGAGAAGCATCGTCAAAAAGGTCACTGATGTGTCTCTCCCATTCTTTGCACTGTTGTTCGTGATCACAAATTCCGTCTGCGGTTTTAAGTACGTGAGCATTTTTCTGTTTTCTATTTCCGGAGGTATATTTAAGTTTCTTGTGGAGGTTGAAACTGTTATGCTTTTTTTGGAGGTCTTCTATTTCTTTACATGAATTCTCGAGCCAGGATTCTTTGGCCTGTTTAATTTTTCAGGGATAATAGTGATCAGGGATCTGTATAATATGGCAAGAAAAAAAATTGTGTTACGTGTTGAATAATAACGATACACTTTATTTTGTACCAACGTTGTTTTATTACAATGCATGCCTCAGTTTAATAAATAATAGCAATAATACCAATTAATTTAAATACCAATTAAATACTAATAATATCAATTTAATACAAGTGACTTTTTCATTTACTTTGTGCAATTTAAAATATGTCAAATCATCTAAACTTATTTTTGTTTGAATGAAATTAGTTTACCACCATATTGTATTTACACCGTGAGTTCAGCTGAACGTTTGCGTCCAAATCAACCCCCAGCTGATTCCAGCGCACACCGTCGACCTACACTGCTGTCGGTCTTCAGAGCGCGTAACTCAGCAGAACCTAACAATCCGTTAACACAGCGTTTCCCAAATAGTGGGTCGCGACCCGGTACCGGGCCACGAACGCAAAATGCCGGGTCGCCTCGACGTTTCACATCTTGCTGTTTAATGCCGCGCTCTGACTGACGCCAGGCTTTTCTGAGAATCAAAGCCGTAGCCCCAGAATGTGTTTGGGTTCATTGTAGTATCCCAGAGAGGAATTAGCTGTCAAAAAAATGCGACTGTTTTTAACCAAATCTATGCAAGAGTGTGTAAAATTTATAAACTTCATAAAATCTCGCCCACTGAACTCAAGAGTATTCTCTGCTTTGGTTATCAAAAGGGAATGTTTTTGAAATACATACTTATTCAATTGAAGGAAGAAATTTCAATGTTCTTAGAACAACATCCACCAACGGCTAGGGATACAATATTTCAATTTAAATACAGTTTTCATTATGTCAATTGGTTAATCAAGGTAGCCTATCTTTGTGATGGAGAGAGAGAGAGAGAGACATACTTTATTGATACAATGTATCAAAAAGCCATCGACCGAAGTCTTTCAGCCATGGTCTTTGTGATATTTTTAACTTCTTGAACAATTTAAATATGACATAACAAGGTAGCAATGTGACTGTATTTAAAGGACAAGAGAAGGTGGAAGCTGCAACAAAAAAACTTAATTTGTGGACACGCCATGCGGAAGCATCATATTACAAATCTTTTACAAAGCTAAGAGTATAACGTGAACTCATTGCCAGATGAGATTCCAGCGACTTTCAAAGAACACCTGCTAGAACTGGAGGCAAATCTAAAAAAATATTATCAACAGCAACAAAGCATGGATAAGGAATCCATTTACAATGGACGTAGAATCCGAGACAGAACTTGCGGATTTAGATATTGACTCAGTAAATTGAACTATCGTGTGATAAGGCACTAAAAGACATATTTGATAAAATACTACTGATAGATTTTTCCTTTTGTTACGACCTATAAATGTGAGTCAGGGATTTCAACACTGATTTTCCTCAGAAATAAATATGAGAACCGTTTTGAAGTCGAACTGGAACTGAGGATAAAATTAACATGTTTTCCTCCAAACTCGAAGCTCTTATTTAACTAGAAACAACTGCATACTCCTCATTAATAAAGTATTTGATTTTGATTTTGATTTATTACAATTTTGTTTGGGCTAATGATTCTCTATTAAATTATATAAAAGTATAATAAGTATTTAAATATGTTTTCTTGTACACACACACCAGGGTATGCAAAACAATTAGTGGGTCACGAAGGATAAGAACAAAAATAACCGGGCCGCGGAAAAATAAGTTTGGGAAACGCTGCGTTAACATACAGAAGCCATTCCTTTGATTTGGACTGACGTGCGCGGCGTTCGAATGACTGTGAGTTGTGCGTCGCTCACTGTTCTAACAAACCGTGGCTTTACACGACGGGGAAGCTCAACGGTCTGGCTATCCCTTTCCTTCTCATGACCTAGGTATTCATAGGCCACTACCTGGTCGAGGGATCTTGTTCCTATGCATATCTCTCCGCTGTTTTAGATATATTTATTTTCAGTGGCCCTTCTAGCAAGGAAAGGTAGAGCTGATTTAAAATTTCTTTGGTCTCATATATCCTATCAGCTCTTAGAACAATATCATCTGCCAACCTCAGGTGCCTAAGCTTTTCTCCGTTTAAGCATTAGATGAGCATAAGATTCCGTGTAAGCACAACAAAAGAACATTTCTTAATTTAAATTTAAAGAAAATAGGGTAATTTTAGAGTTGAAATAAGTGAAAGTTAACTGATTTTTCGAGCACAATACGGCAAAGGCAAAATTTTGAAGCTGAACAATAAAATACAACTATTTGTATAGTTTATCCTTGTTAATGTCTGTCTATAGAATAGTATTTGTTATTTGTTAAAGCTAAATTCATTTGTACTGCACAGATTAATTTGTTATATTGATATGTTTAATTGACTTGTTGATACGTGTAATCCATGTCCTTCATCACCACTAAGGTATTTGAGCATTAAATTGAATTGTATTGAACAAATTTGAATTTTATTTATTTCCTTCTGCTCGTGTTTGTTGTGGAACATTGGATAAAGGCAAAGGTATTTCTGATCTCAATCACGAACCCTCTGATCTCAATTCAGAAACTAAACTTTTATATTTTGACCTTTGAAGCCAATACCTTGTCAGTTTGAAGCCAAGATGAAGACCACACTATAGTACCACTACATTTCTAAATTCTTTAAACATCGACTTATTGTCGACATTGTTGTAGCCGAAATGGCCTAATTATGGTCTTTTGACCTAACTATGTAGCTAGTTCCAACTACTTTGGATCTACAGTTTCTGCCTGATGATGGACTTATTGGTCCGAAAACGTTTGTGTGTTTTTTGTACTATAGATGTACCCACTTCAATCCAATTTGGATCATTTTAGATAAAAATTTTAATAAATTATACCATCGACCTACAAGTGAAGTTTTACTTCCTTAGTAAAAAACTGTAACTCTTCGTCACTGGAATTTATTTCTATTCTACAATTTTTAGAACTTTGACATTTAAAATTCTAACTGCTTTCAAACCCCAAAACTGTCAAAACTTTTGTCGTAATTTATTGCTCATTATGTCATCACCATGACAACGCGAAAGTTAAGGATATTTGATTATATATGAAAGTGTGTCAAAAACAGTGCGAAAAAGTAAGTCCCATTTAAAATACATTGTTACTTCACGCACACTTTAAACACTTCACGCACTGCTATCTATAATGACAGTTTTCACAAACTAAAAACTTATACATATTATGACATAGAGTAGATAAATTAAGTTTTTTAAAGTTATTTGGGTAGGGTGTGTTTTCTTGTGTTGTGTAATTTCAGATATACCTATGTATATTATTGTATATACATACATATCTACTATATAAATGACTGCTGTTGTATAGCCAACTGAGAAAATATCATAACTTTACTAAATATACAATTTCCCCCTCTTACTTTCACAATATAATCCTACTTTAAAACGTTTTCACGTTATATAAAAATTGTACTAGACACTGAACTTGATTCGTTTTCACTCTTTCTTTTGTTATAAGTCAAGGAGGTAAAGAAGAAGATTTATAGCGAAGTTCCTCAATTAGGATACCCACGGGGCACAGCATGATACTAATGCCGCTAACCAGTGTTAGATTATAGAGCTGCATAAAATGAGAAATCTTTAACAGTTTATCTTTTGAAGTTGAGTTTGAACTACAGGTAGCAATCGCTTCATAATTTGAAAATTATTTCAAGAAATGTAACATCTATTGCAAAAGATTTTAAACGCTTTTTTATTTAAAAGTATCTTGAAATCTATTAACCCTCCGTTTGTCGCTAGGATAAACGGGGCATCAAGAGTCGCTACGGTGTCAGAGACCGACAATTTAAAAAAAATAGTTATTGCTATAAAATTCATACAAATATTTTATATTGTGTATAGAAATGACTGAAAAATATTTTTGAATATGTTTTATTGAAAAACAACAGATATAAAATGAAAAACCCTAGTATAACAATTTCATCGATTTCAGTTTCACTTCCCTCATCGTCAAAATAATTTTCATCGTCGCGTCGCTAGGAAATATAGGCCATAATTCCAACAAATGTTTTTGTTCGGCTTCAAAGGACATCTATAAATAAGATTTGACCAAAACTTATCGATAAAATGCAATAATAAGATGCTAAATCTTTACCTGAACTGCAAGTTATGCCAATAAAGTAATAACCACACCGTTAGTCGCTACGGAGTATTGCACCGAAAGTAGCTATAAAACTCGCACAACTCTACCCAAGTAGGTAAGAATGTATACTAACACGAGGTTAGTTGATAGGAAGAGGTAAAGAAAGTGGCGATAGAAAAAACCAGTTATTTTGTAAATCCCGAATGAATAATTCTGTCGTCGGTGTGTGACACCGATAGCGACTAACGGAGGGTTAAGTATCAACAATAAATAAAAGTAGTGACATTGACAAGCAGGATTTTAGGTAAAAGAAAATACAATTATTATAAAACTACACAGGAAATCGATATACATGTTATAACTACTAACTAATTAGTTTACAAGTTTACTCTAAATGGTAAGTCCCGCTTGGTGATATCTGCAGTGCTACGTTTTTTGATGACTTTTGTAACTTCTACGTTACAACAAACTTCAGCGCTTGTGAGAAGTATGTATTTTTCTCATTTGTTGTACAATTACCAGAGAACGGCAGTTCTCGCCAGTGGCGCACACCAGCACCCCCCTACACGCGACACTATATATACACGAAATTTTCGATTCTCTAAATCTGACTGATTTGAAGGATGGGACAAGTCCCATCTTAAAGCTCAGGAAAAGACTCACCCATTCATATGTCAACCATCCATTTTGGTTCAAGGGTGTGGATTTTACGGCCCTTTCTATTTAGGGTTTGTTTTTCGTTCTCGTCCCCAAAACTCCCAAAAACTTCAAAAATTTAAATCCGACCTTTGCGGCTTCTAATAGTACTGATCATTACCTTTCCAACGCATGTCTAATTTTGAAAATCGGTTATACCATTCAAAAGTTACCGAGCTCAGAATTATGATTCAATTTTTATTTAAAAAAGGGAAAATGTGGATATACATGTATGTATGTATGTGTGTTTAAAAGTTAAACCGATTTGAATTTTTTTTTGTGTTTAAAGAGGGGGTCAGGGCCGATTCCGAACCGGTGTAGTTTGTGACTTTTGACCACCCATAAGCCAGCTAGAAGACTTGGTAGGTACAAAGCGGCATATTTTTCGGGGGTATATATCCTCGGATCAAGAAGAGACAGGAGAACCGAAAATACACTAAATTAATAGTGTTGAGTTAAGCTTTCAAATGTTGTATAAGCCGTCAGGATCAGATATACACACGGCTCAGTATAGCCGAAAAACTGAAAAACGATACTTTGAAAATTTTGGTTTTTTGACAATTACTCAAAATTTCAACCTACGAATTGCGCCAATTACTAAGCGTTTGTAGAAGGACTCTAGACGAATCTAAAGGTGTATACGTCATATCCGGAAAAATTCGAATTTTTAAGTTATAGGCTTCATAAATATGATCAAATCTATTTCCTACGGGAAAAACGGTTCCTCAAGCTCAATAATTCCTGTAATAGCTTCAGTTATCATACTTGACCTTAGATCCATCAGATATTTCTGGTAAATACGTTTCAAACTCATGTTTACTGATCAAAATTGGTTAAGCCTTTTAGAAGTTATTAAGCTACAAAAGTATAATCCAATTAACGATTATTCCCGAAATAAAACCGCTAATCGCCTTAAAAATGAGTGGCGCATACAATATTCCAGCTACAAAAGATCTGATATGAATATTACGTGGCGCGAAAATGTATTTTCATTTTGATGTAAAACAAAATTCAAGTTTTATTTTAAAATATGTTTCCATAATATTTGCTAAATTTGAAGTAAACGCGCCACAAGAGTTTCAAAATTCAAACTGTATCAAAGTTACTCTTTTGTGGCGCGTTTACTTCAAATTTAGCAAATATGATGGAAAAATCTTTTAAAATAAAACTAGAATTTTGTTTTGCATCAAAATAAAATTACATTTTCGCGCCACGTAATATTCAAATAAGATCTTTTGTAGCTGGAATATTGTATGCGCCACTCATTTTTAAGGCGTTTAGCGGTTTACTATTCTTGTGTACTATTTTCTATGGATGCTATACAATAAGCAACTTCTCTCACTACTTACATACATTCAAAACGAACAATTTACAGTGGAGTGAGAAAAGTCGGCCATTGCAGTGAGAAATATTTTTTCCCACGGGTTCTTCTACGGTTTCCATACATATGATTACCAGAAATTAGGTTTCAAAACTATTCAAAAATAACTGTTAATTAGAATTTTCAATAAATAACGTATATAAATTTTAAGAATATTAAATACCTAGGTACACTTGAGTCCAGGAATGTTTACTAGTGCGCATCATTTAAAGCATACGAAATAAGTCGATGATAAGTCGGAAATTGAAATTTACTAATAGTGGAGTCAATGAAGGTTTTCACCTCCGATTTCGTTGAACCTTCATCGATTTTCATGAAAATTGGTGAGTAGTTAGAAGATACTTCAAGGAACAAAGGTAACATGATGCCAACTTGCGCTTTTACCTTGGGGGTGGATGCCACCCCTTCTCGGGAGTGAAATTTTTTTTATTAAAAATAATACCAGAAATCGATAGAGGGGCAACTTCTAAGCAAAATCTTTTATATAAAGTTATTAACATAAATCAATACTTTTTGAGTTATTAAATATCAAAAATTTTATTTTTTCTTAAAAAAAATGCATGTTTTAAAGCTGTTTTTCACGTATTACTCAAAAACTATAACCTTTTGTAAAAAACCTATTATTACCAAAATTAAAGACAATAAAAAATTTAATACAGTCCTCACTTAAAAAACTAAACTAATGTTATTTCAAAGTGAGTTATGGATAATTGAATGTATATTTTTTTCGACGGGTACTCAAATCTAAGTATTCAAGCTTACATAACGGGAAAACGATGCATTTTATATAATATACTTGTTAAGCACTTGTCAAAATACTTTAGAATACCTATGAAATGAGCTTCAGTAGAAGTTAATAGCATCAAAATTAAACAAGTTATGGTGAAAATAAAGAACCCTTTCGATTTTTTTAGGAAAAAGTGAAAAATAGAACATAGCCATTTCCACAAAAATTAAAATTTGTAGTAATCCTCACCAAGAATTTCTTTATGTTAACATAGTTAATGATTTCAACAATTTTGACCGGTTTAGAATGCATATTTTAAAAAAAAAGGTATAATTTAAAAAATCAGAATTTTTAAAATTATCGTACTTCTCATTTTCTATTGATAATAACTCTAAAAATACTCAATATACGTAAAAAAATCATAAATCACTAAATTTTAGTTTTTTCTGTTCCAAATACTTTATCCATTTTACTATTTCCGTAGAGTAAAAAAATAACCGAGATAGAAACGTTTAATATTTCAATTTTGCTGCGAGAACCATGCAACCGGGGCCATTTAACCTTGTATTTTTTAAAAAGTAAGAGGTATAAAAGACTATTTTTAACATTCTTTAATAGCTCTTGGAATCAGCTTTTAATTAATTTTTAGGTAAACCTTATATCTTAAAAATTAACGGAGTTATTTACAAAAAAACAATAATATTTTTTGGAAAAATTTTTAAAGGATACATTTTCAAACATTTTTGGTGCATAAATTTTAATGTTATCAACTTGTTCGAGGGCTTATTTGATAGATATTTCTATGAACTTTGACAAATGTTTAATAAGTTTATGTTATAAAATGCACCATTTTCCCGGTATTTAAGCTTGAATACTTAGATTTGGGTACTCGACGAAAGAAATATACATTCAATTACCTATAACTCACTTTCAGTTAACAATCAAAGGTTTTTCTAGTAAGGAGTTTATTTGATTTTTTATTAGCCTCAATTTTAATAATAATAACTTTTTTGCAAAAACTTATATTTTTTTAGTTATTTATGAAAAATCAATTAAATACATACATTTTTCTCACGAAAAATTAAAATCTTTGATCTTTAATAACTCAAAGTTTTGATTTATTTTACTAAATTTATATAACAAATTTTTCTTATAATTTGTCCCTCTATCGAATTGTGGGGTTATTTTAAAAAAAATAATTTTCACCCCCGAGGAGGGGTGGCGGCTACCCCAGGGTAAAAGGGCAAGTTGGCACCATGTCACCTTTGTTCCTTGAGATATCCTCTAACCACTCACCAATTTTCATGCAAATCGATGGAGGTTCAACTAAATCGGAGGTAATAGCTCATATCCACCTTCAGTGACTGCACTATAAACGCAACAGCAAGTGACACTAAGTGACTTGCTGTTGCGTTTAGTAAATTTCAATTTCCGATTTATTTCGTATGCTTTAAATGATGACGCACGGATAAAGATTCCTGGACTCAACTGTATATTGTATATGTATGTCTTTCTATTTTATTCCAATTTATGCATATAATATACCTAAAAGCACCTAAATTATTTAATTTTGAAGTTTGAACTCTTGAGAAAACCGCATCCATAGAAAAAGTACAGTGTACAACACATGAGAAAATGACATATTTCTCCCTCGTTTGATTTGCGACACGCGCCTAGTGCCTCGGCTCGTGCCAACACACTTCTACGCGCGTGAGAAATATGCCTTTTTTAAACGCTTTTCTTAACTTCAATAGTTTGCATCAAATTTTAGACGTTAATTTGACTGACTTTTCTTCAATGCAAATGAATGAAAATTTACAGACATATGCGTTTGCGGGAACAATACACAAATAATAGTCAATAATTTTTTTTATGTTTATTAATTGTTTAAAAAAAACATTTTAATAAAAAATGCTTAGATTCTCTTTTTTTACAATGTAGAAATTTGAAACTTTTACGGATTGTAGCTAATGATATGAACTATACATAATTTCACTTTTTACGTTAATTGTTTACGTTATGCTTCATAAATAAACAATAAAGTTTTAAATGTTTTGCCGATCCCGACTACTTTCCATGTTTGTACATCATGTTTTATACATATTTTAATAAACATGACGATATATTTTAATGATTGATAAGTGTAAGACTAAAAAGTAAAAAATAAAAAAATATGAAAAAAATATTTTTTCTACAACCGTGTTAAAAATGCAATTTTTAGCACTCCATAAGAGCGTTAAAAATGCTACTTTAAGGCATTAGTGCTTTAAAAATTTTATGGCACTGCAGTTCGTATTGACCGTATAAGGAATTTTGATGTAATGTCAAAAAATATAAAAAGGGAATGTCAGTCAAGTTCAAGTAAAATTTTTTGTAGATATTGTCCTGTAATTACGTTTGTAGAAAAAATATTGTATGATATGCGTGTTAAAAAGTACATTTTTATGGCACTCATGTGAATTTCAGAACTCGCTTCGCTCATTCTGCAAACTTTCACATGCGTGCCTTAAACGTGTACTTTTAACACTTATATCATAAATAACTACTTAAGAAACGCTTTTCTTTAGTTACGAGTGACTAAAATTAAACATTATAAAAAACCAACCAAAAAGCACAAAATTAAAAAATTTAAAAAGTCTAACACATTCGTTCAAGAAAAGCGTGGTGCAAAAATCGTTTATTCGATGAAGGCGCGCCACTCTTTTCTTTGACGAATGTATTAGATTTTTTTAAATTTTTTAATTTTTTGCTTTTTGGTTGATTTTTTTATAATATCTTTAATTTTAGTCACTCGTAACTACAGAAAAGCGTTTCTTAAAAATATTTTTTTCATATTTTTTTATTCTCACTTGTTGTACAATATACTATTCTGTATAGTTATTTTTAGTTTCCAGGTAACGGCTAAAATAATATAGAACGTTTCTTTCAATAATGTTGTCAAAAATATATAAATTCCTGACTGATTTTGGGAAAATACATTTGTTATCCATTTTATTTCCTGTCCATCCATAAGTTATAGAAATTCTGCAAAAATGTCAAATCCTACAGCTCTACCATAATATTTAGTATTTTTCGTTTTTTTTTTTTAGTTTATTGTGATAACATAAAAGCTCTAAACTCTAAACAAGAAAAGCTCCGTATTTTTAAAAGTACCTCCTTCTCAGTGTACAAGGATTAAGGTTGTTGGAGCGTAGACGAAAAGAAAGAACAATAGAAAATCAGAAACACAATAATTTGAATAACCGATTGACCT
This sequence comes from Diabrotica virgifera virgifera, assembly GCF_917563875.1. NCBI lineage: Eukaryota > Metazoa > Arthropoda > Insecta > Coleoptera > Chrysomelidae > Diabrotica > Diabrotica virgifera. The sequence continues at coordinate 170,563,023 of NC_065451.1, forward strand.
GGGGGAAGAAAAGTTGGAAACTTTTACGTCGGAATCGTACTTCTGTTTTCCGGCCGTGTTTGCGAAAATGGAGTTATATAATAAAATCTATATATCTCAGATGGAAATTCGATTTGCGGTCGTTTTCTACATTTTATGCCAAGATAAATAGTTGAGATTCGGCAAGGTGCGCCCTATCTTTAAGGAAAGTAAATTTAGATGAAATTGTGTGCTTAAATTGGCAATTTTATGTATAGTTAATAGTTTTAATAGACTTAGAAGTAGGTATGTATTACATTATGAGGCAAATTTTCACAGTAAAGTTCTCTTTGGGCTTACATTTAAAGAGTTGCTTCTCAATAATTGGTGTTAATAAAATACTCACCTTTTAAGTTATTTGCAAAAAAACGTTTAAAAACGTGTTTTTTTGTTGAAGCTCTTGAAGACCGAACATACTCGCAAATAACTCGAAAAGTATCAACTTCGTGAAAAACGCTATAAAACAAAAGTTGCTTAGACTTAATCAGTTTTTCCATCTTCGGACTTATTTTGTACTTACGTCCTTACGTGTATATTTTCACCCCCGAAAAGGGGTGAAAGTGACCTCCAGGGCAAAATCACACATCAGCACAATATTACTATTTTTTGACATGTTAGCCATGTGTTTGCAAATTTCATGTCAATTCAAGCGGTTCTTTAAAATTTAGAGGCTTTGCAATATTTTACCGTTAGTGAATGAACTGTATTAGTTGACATCATCTTTTATTTGTCCCTGTCATTTTTCTTTGGTTAGATTTGCAGTTAAAATAAGGCGTACCTATGGCCCAATCGGGATAGCATTAGACCTTGCGTTACGAGCTGCCCCAAATTTTATTTTTCTAATCTTTGGGAGGGGTCAATAGTAGTACAAATTTAAAATCTCGACTGAATTTGACCGTTGCGTTAGCCGCCATCTTGATTTTAAACGAGAACCGTTTGTGCTCAATATCTCCGCCATTTTCAACTTTTCGACAAAAAGTGTAAAAACTGAAAAATTGTTGAAAATGCGATTTTCTATAATTTAGTTTATTACATTTTTTTTTCGTGCGCTCGTTATTTTCCGAGTTATGGGGAATAAATAGTGACAGTTAGAGCATAATTATTGATTTATTGAATTATCTCGTTTATTATTAGTTTAACAAAAAATTTGGATCTATACAAAAATGAATAGAATTAAATTTTGTACAATTTTGATTTCTCTCATTTTTTTGATAAAATCAATATTTAGAGTAGTACGTATGCGGTAAAAGCGCGAGCGTAAGACCTGATTGATTTTGTAGCAATTGTTTTTGTTCAATATCTCCGCCATTTTCAACTTTTTGAGAAAAAGTGTAAGGACTGAAATTGTTGCAATTACGATTTACTGCAATTTTTCGAGAGAACCAGTGGCAGGTCTACGAGGGGGGATGGAAAAATTAAAATATGTTAGCTGACATGAAACTTAATTATCTACAGACAAATTCAATCAATAAAACCCGCTAGTTAATAAAATTAAGTGAACTGAATGCATATAAGTTATTTTTTATGTCTTTTATGTACTTAGTTTGGTTGGTGTTTTATTGGAAGTTTTAAAAATTGTATAAAATATAATTCTCTTTATTTTTGTTTATGTACAATTATGTCGTAAAGTTAATAATAAATGAGACAATTCAATATTAATGCTTCCCTTCCGCTTCCACTATTTTCCCCCTTAACTCGGAGAATATTAATCGCATAAAAAAACTGTTGAAAAGAAATTGTAGAAAATTGCGTTTCCAACAATTTTAGCTCCTACCGTTTTTGTCGAAAAGTTGAAAATGGCGGAGATATTAAGCAACAACCGTTCTCCTTTAAAATCAATATGGCGGCTAATGCAACCGCGGAATTCAGTCGAGATTTTAAATTTACTATTATTGATCTCCCCTAAAGGACAGAATTATAAAATTTGGGGCAGCTCGGAAACAAGATTTAATTCAGTAATTATGCTCCCAGCACCAGTCTTTACTATTTTCCCACTTAACTCGGAAAATATCAACTGCATGAAAAAAATTCTAAAAAAGATGTTGTAGGAAATCATATTTGAAACAATTTTAGTTGAAAATGGCGTAGATATTGAACAAAAACAATTGCTACAAAATCAATCAAGTCTTAAGCTCGCGCCATTATCGCATACGTACTACCTTAAATATTAACTTAAGCAAAAAAATGAAGGAGATCAAAATTGTGTAGAATTTAGTTCTCTCTATTTTTGTATGGGTACATTTTTGTCGTAAAACTAATAATAAACGAGATAATTCAATAAATATGCACTAACTGTCACTATTTTCCGCCATAACTCGGAAAATATTGACGGCACGAAAAAATTGTAACAATAGAAATAATAGAAAATCATATTTTCAACAATTTTAGTTGTTATACTTTTTGTCGAAAAGTTGAAAATGGCGGAGGTATTGAACAAAAACGGTTCTCGTTAAAATCAAGATGGTGGCTAACGCAACGGCGGAATTCAGTCGAAATTTTAAATTTACGCTACTATTGACCCCCCCTAAAGATTATAAAAATAAAATTTGGGGCAGCTCCTGATGCAAGGTTAGGCCTGTTATTCGTCTAACCCGACCCATCTACTATACTAAGAGAATAAAGCTAGTCGAAGCCTAAACAATTAGCACCCAATGTTATTTGGAGTTATTTTGTTACAGGTTTATTATGTTGGTCCAATTAAAATAAAAACATTTCCCCTTACTTAGTTATATAATTTTAATAGAAAATACAAAATAAAAAGAATTTAACATATTTTAAAGTTATCTAATCACTAGAGAGCGGAATATATGCAAAGTGCATATAGATGCATATATTGCATATTTTCAGACAACAAACACAACATTGCATATTTAAGCTAAACACGATTTATTTTGCATATTTTAAAAATAAATTATATAAAATTTTAAAATTTTCCTCTCTTAGTTGGAATTTTATAACTTCGATATGAACGAGCTCGTTATTTATCTATCTATCGCTCATATGGACTTTCCCATTACTACTTGAATTTAACAATTATGGGTGTTCCCAGAAAAATATTATTTTATTAGCGTAGCAAGTCGTAGGTACCTATACCTGCTTTTAAGGGTCTAATAATTATTTTGTCAGTTTCCGGCCAACATTTGTTTAAAGTAAACTTTGTATCGTTTTTAGTGTTTTTGAAGTGATTGGTATATATTAAATTTAAATATGTCTACCATTCAAAAAAGTGCTTGGATAAAGTGTTTTCCCGAGTTAAAGCTAAGTGGAGACAAAGTATTTTGCAAGGCCTGTTCCAAAACAGTAAGTTACATTCATTTTCACATTTCATTTTTAAATGAGGAACTGACAAACAACAGCATCATGTCCCACAAAAGAAATTTTTCTGGAAAGAGTGTTTTTATTCGACAAATTCGCTTTTACTTCTATAAAGACGGACATAGAGAGAAGCATCAAAATACAAAAATCCATCAAGTTGTAGACAATTCCGCTTTTCTTCTTCAGCTTAAGTAACGTACTTTGTTCTTTAAGTAACGTACAAATTGCTAAAGAACTTATGTTCATAAAAGTTAATTTTAGTTTTTTACCAGATCTAATAATGTCATTAGAACAAAGGAATTTACAATTAAGTGATTCGGTTAATCTTGTTAACACTTTTTCTGCTCATTGTCAAAAAATTACCCGTGTTGAGCTGGCCCCCCCCCCCCCCACTTGCAAAAATTAAAAAACAAATAGCCCTGATTTATGAGCTATTTATGAGCTCTCATATTCCGCAAACTAAAAATTTTGAGCTCGTTCCACTGAGCAGGAATTTAATACCATAGTGGGGGGGATAAGTCAGCCCCCCCACTACTTAAAAATAGGAATATTGAATCGGTTTTTGCTGCAGAATTACGAGCTATTTATGAGCTCTTGAAATTATATAGTTTCGATTTTTGAGCTCATCCCCTTCACCCCCAAACAACTCTTTAATTGATTTAACTTAAGAGAAAGATGCTGAAAAAACTTAAAATATATCGTATTGCGGATAAAATTCCTATAGCTTATATACTCTAAGAATAAACTATTAAATCAAGGGCATTTCGATTATTGAGCTACAACCCCTTCGCAAGAAAACCACCCTATCTTCCCGGCTTAAGAGAAAGTTGTACTTAAAATGCGTTAAACTAATTATTTGGCGACTACATATCATTTAATAATTTATAAGCTTCCAAATTACGCACATTTAGATCAGTAAATTGCAATTTATTTTGTATAGTGCAGTCACTGAAGGTAAAAATCAACGATTACCTTCAATTTCGGTGAACCTTCATCGATTTTCACGAAAATTGGTCAGTGGTTAGAGGATACGTCAAGAAACAAAGGTGACATGGTACCACCTTGCGCCTTTACCCTGAGGGTGGATACCGCCCCTTCTCGGGGGTGAAAATTATTTTATAAAAAATAACTGCACAAATCAATAAAAGAACAAATTAAAAGCAAAATTTATTATACAAAGTTAATAAAATAAGTCAATACTTTTTAAGTTATTAAAGATCAAAGATTTTATTTATTTGTGAAAAAAATGCATGTTTTGAAGAGGTTTTTTGTAAATCACTGAAAAACTGTAAGTTTTTACAAAAAAGTTAATAGTAGTTTAATTCGTATAGCTTATATTCTAAGAATAAACTCTAAAATCACGCGCCTTTCGATTATTGAACTACAACCCCTTCGCAAGAAAACCATCCCTTATTCCCTGCTTAAGAGAGGGTTGTACTTAAAATAATTTAAATTAATTATTTGTCGACTATATATTGTTTAATAATTTATGAGCTCGCAAAATATACGCATCTGAATTATTGAATTGCCATTTTCTTTCTATAGTGCAGTCACTGAAGGTAAAAATCAACTATGACCTTCGATTTCGGTAAATCTCCATTCATTTTCACGAAAATTGGTGAGCGGATTTTGATACTATCGACTTTTTCTGGATCTTATTTTTGATGGGTATTTCTAAGTACTTTGACAAGTATTTAGTACCTAAGTGTTATAAAATGCATCTTTTTCCCGTTATTTAAGCTTGAACCCTTAGATTTGAACAGTCGCGGAAAAAAATATACATTTAATTACCAATAACTTACTTTAAATTAACATTAAAGGTTTTTCAAGTAAGCAATTTATTATATTTTTTATTAGCTTCAATTTTAGTGATGAAAACTTTTTTGTAAAAACTTACAGTTTTTGAGTCATTTATGAAAAATCGCTCTAAAGCATGCATTTTCTTTCCAAAAATTAAAATATTTGATCTTTAATAACTCAAAAAGTATTGATTTATTTTAATCACATTCTATAACAAATTTTGCTTACAATTTGTCCCTCTCTCGATTTGTGGGGTTATTTTTAATAAAGTAATTTTCACTCCCGAGAAGGGGTGACATATACCCCAGGCTAAAACCCCAAGTTGTTATTGTCAATTCGTGAAAATAAATGGAGATTTACCGAAATCGAAGGTAAGAGTTGATTTTTACCTTCAGTGACTGCACTATAGAAAGAAAATGGCAATTCAATAATTGAGATGCGTATATTTTGCAAGCTAATAAATTATTAAACGATATGTAGTCGCCAAATAATCAATTTAAATTATTTTAAGAACAACTCTCTCTTAAGCCGGGAAAATGGGGTCGTTTTCTTGCGAAGGGGTTGTAGCTATGTAATCGAAAGGTGCGTGATTTAAGAGTTTATTCTTAGAATATAAGCTATGCGAATTAAACTACTATTAACTTTTTTGTAAAAACTTACAGTTTTTCAGTGATTTACAAAAAACCTCTTCAAAACATGCATTTTTTTCACAAATAATTAAAATCTTTGATCTTTAATAACTTAAAAAGTATTGACTTATTTTATTAACTTTATATAATAAATTTTGCTTTTAATTTGTTTATTTATTGATTTGTGCAGTTATTTTTTATAAAATAATTTTCACCCCCGAGAAGGGGCGGTATCCACCCTCAGGTTAAAGGCGCAAGGTGGTACCATGTCACCTTTGTTTCTTGACGTATCCTCTAACCACTGACCAATTTTCGTGAAAATCGATGAAGGTTCACCGAACTTGAAGGTAATCGTTGATTTTTACCTTCAGTGACTGCACTATACAAAATAAATTGCAATTTACTTATCTAAATGCGCGTAATTTGGAAGCTTATAAATTATTAAATGATATGTAGTCGCCAAATAATTAGTTTAACGCATTTTAAATACAACTTTCTCTTAAGCCGGGAAGATAGGGTGGTTTTCTTGCGAAGGGGTTGCAGCTCAATAATCGAAATGCCCTTGATTTAATAGTTTATTCTTAGAGTATATAAGCTATAGGAATTATATCCGCAATACGATATATTTTAAGTTTTCTCAGCATCTTTCTCTTAAGTTAAATCAATTAAAGGGTTGTTTGGGGGTGAAGGGGATGAGCTCAAAAATCGAAACTATATAATTTCAAGAGCTCATAAATAGCTCGTAATTCTGCCGCAAAAACCGATTCAATATTCCTATTTTTAAGTAGTGGGGGGGGCTGACTCAGCCCCCCCCCCCCCCCACTAGGGTATTAAATTCCTGCTCAGTGGAACGAGCTCAAAATTTTTAGTTTGCGGAATATGAGAGCTCATAAATAGCTCATAAATCAAGGCTATTTGTTTTTTAATTTTTGCAAGTGGGGGGGGCCAGCTCAACACGGGTCAAAAAATTCCCGGAAATACAGGGATTACAATTAGAAATAAATTAAAAAATGTTTTAGAAAAAATGAGGGCTTCGATTGTTTGAGGAAAGTTGTACGTATTTTTGAAGGCAACTTTTCTGAAGATCTTACTACTTAATACATTGTTTTATTTTTGAGTATTTTTAATATGCACTTGCATATTTAGACAAATTTAGAAAAAATACCTGCATATTTGTAGTAAAAGTAATGCATATATATGCGCATATTTTGGTAATGTTGTGTTGCATATATTCCGCTCTCTACTAATCACTTAATCAGTCTACCCCATACGGCTTTGCATTTTTATTGAAGTGTAAATATTGAGAGATTTCACACTGAATTCTAGGAACGGTGGTAAAATTCTTTATCATATAAAAATTAGCTCGGTGCAGAAAGTTCCTTGCAACTCTGAAGAAGTCAAATTTTAAGAGATATAATAAGACAAACATAAAATAGTAATAATATATCCAGGAAAACCAGTTCATTTCCATAAAATCTGGTCTTGGCAATTTGGAACCATTTTTTGGTTTGGTCAAGTTAAAAGTATAGTTGGCAGCGGATTTTGGTTCCAGATCTGGTAATATTGGTGCCCAGCAATAACCAACTATTTTAGTAACCATTAAATATTCTGGGGTCCTTTCTGCCATCGCGGGATTGAAAACTTTTGCCAGTATTATTTCGGATATTTTTCTTGTAGTATCTAATGGAACACTGCACACGTTATAGCTGTAAGTAAAAAATATACTGTTACTCGTCATATTAATAAACATTATCTTAAACAGTTTAATTTTAAGAGTATCCCCCGTTAAGTAGCAAAACGCCCTCACTCCCGTAATTCTTTACATTTTGAAGTTATACTTCTATAGGCGCAATTGGGAAAAATGTTGAGTTTGTGAGTGAATTTAAATATGCGCAAATTCATCAAAAATTTTCAGCCCCATGCACAGATGAACGTTATACGTTTGCTCTAATTGAGCATTCCAATGACCTGTCAAAACTTATTCAATATCGTGGCTGTGGTAAACAAAAAAATGTTGTGTTTTAGTTTTTATTGTTGTGATAACAGAGACAAAAGTAAGTTTATAGTTGTGATGACTTTTAGAATAGGTTTTAAAAGCAATAGGTACGTAACTCTAAATGTTTTAATATTGTAATAAAAAACTTATACCTATTTGGAAAATGTAAGATGTACTAGTGCTTCTTCTTTCTTCTTGTAGTGGCTATCCGTTTCAGATGTTGGCGATCATCATAGCAATCTGTACTTTGCACACTGCTGCTCTGAAAAGATTTGTAGTGGTTGTGTTGAACCACGTACGTAGATTCTTCAGCCAGGAAATCCTTCGCCTTCCTGGTCCTCGCTTTTCTTCTACTTTTCCCTGCAAGATTAGTTGCAGCAGTCCATATATTTCACTGTTCCTCATGATGTGACCGAGGTATTCGATTTTGGCTGTTTTTATTTTGATTAACAGCTCTTTTTCTTTTTGCATTCTCAGCAAAACACCCTCATTAGTAATGTGGTCGGTATAAGATATCTTCAGGACTCGAGGATAAAGCCACATTTCAAAAGCCTCAATTTTCTTGCAGGTGGCATCTGTGAGAGTCTACGACTCAACTCCGTACGACAGTATAGGAAAGATATAACATCGTAGTAATCTGACTTTTATGGGTATAGGTGTTAACAGATGTATAACAGAGTAGATGTTAAACAGCAGTGGGGATAGTATACATCCCTGACGGACCCCACGTTTGATTTTGATATCGTCAGATTCTCCTGCCTCTGTCCGGATAGATGATGTTTGATTCCAGTACAGATTGCTGATAGTCCTTAAATCACAGGTTAATATCTCCATTCCAATATTGGTTAATATCTCCATCAGCTTGTCGTGCTTTACTGTATCTAACGCTTTATGGTAATCAATGAAACATGCGTAAATATCGCAATTTATGTCTACATCTTGAAATAGCACTTGTATACTAAATAGAACCTCTCTTGTACCCACTGCATTTCGAAAACCAAATTGTGTTCGGCTGATTTTTTCTTCGCACAGTCTATATATCCTTTGATGTATAATTTTTAGAAATAATTTTAAAATATGGCTCATTAAGCTGATGGTTCCGAAATCACTGCAGTACATGTTCTTGGTATTACTCCGCTTAAATATATGTCGTTAAATATTTTGGTTAGGGGTTGAGTACCGTCGGTGTTAAATAGTTTTATGAGTTCAGCATATGCATTGTCAGGTCCAGGAGTTTTGCCATCTTTTAGTTGTGATATTGCTCTTTCCACTTCATCTGATGTGATTGATAAGTGGTCATCACATATTATATAGGATGAAGATTGTTCGGATCTAGTATAATCAAAGAGTACCTGTATGTATTTTATCCATATGCAGATTTCTTGATTTCTCTCTGTTATGATATTCCCCTGTTGGTCTCACAATTTGCTAGCTGTGTTGGATTTATGAAGACCAGATGCTTGTTTCACCTTTTAATGCATGTTAAACGTATCATGTTTTTGTTCTTACAACTCTATCTCTTCACACTGTGATTTGAACCAATTTTCTTTGGCCTTTTGTATTTCAGTTCTTATTTATCTCTGAATCGTGTTGTACATTATTCTGTTGTTTTTTTATTTTCTTCTTTCTTCCATTAGTTGTAGTATATTGTCATTCATCCAACTTTTTCTCATATCTTTCTTTCCTATTATATGTTCTTCTCTGATGTTGTTAAAGGTTTTACATATATTTTGGAGTGATTATTTGGCATTATAGTGCTTAGATTTACACAATTTGATTTCCAACAAACAGTCTGCCAATATTCATCTAATATATTGTTTTCTCGCTCTATATTTTGTTGTATTTTAGTATTTTAATCCCGAAAAAATCAAACTAATTTTATTAGTTCAAACAATAAGCAAATATGACCAACTGTCAAAAAGTTTAAAACATGCAGTTGGCGTGTCTAATTGGGTGCCTTTTAACATGCTTGATTCAAAACCTAATATCAACGGGTTCGATCCCCAACGCAAATTATTTTTATTCTTTATTTTTGATGTTATACTTCTTTAGGCGCGGTTAGGAAAAATTGATGGGAGTGAATTTTTATAAAAATCAGAGTATGAATACGCGCATACTCACAACAAGAAGTTAGTTGCTAAATCTTTCAAGTTACGTAAATATAATATTTATTATAATTTTTGTGTCTTTGGATTTGTCTTTGTTGGGAATAGGATAATTATTATTAAAATATAATGAAAAGGAAATTAAAAATTTGTGTAGAAAGTCTGATGTTTTCTAGATTTTCTAGGATTCAACGAGGGAAAAGCAATTGCGGGGACGCTCCAGTTCATAAAAAAATGACGTATTAACGTTATTTTTAATTTTTGGTTTTATTTTTATTTTTAGTATTAAAATTGTTTAATATTTAAATAATAATAATATTAAACTGTTTAAAATATGTAGGTAGTAGTTTCATTTTATCTTTGCCCATGCGCCACTATCCATTTTCAAACAAATTGAGTCAAAACATAAAGTGAAACATATATGTCGATTTGTATATACATTGTGTATACTGTATACTATACACATCGACGTACGTTTCACTTTATGTTTTGATTTAATTTGTTTGAAAATGAATCATGACGCATGGGCAAAGTTAAAATGGAACAACTATATTTATTTCGTTGTAATCTTAATTAGGGGTCGCCAAATTCTTGAAAATTTCAAGATCAGGTCTTGATCTTGTCGTGATTTCAAGACAAGATCAAGACAAGAAGTAATTTTAGATTTCAAGATAAGACAAGAAATTTTATACCAATACCAAGATTTCTTGTCAAGAAAATAAGAAATCTTGAAATATCTTGACTAATAATGAAAACTCTAAAACGTATTTTTTGTAAAAAAGATAACATTATTTTAACAAACATATTTTAATTTATTGAACACTTTTTTTGCTAAAACGATTTACAAAAATGTAGATTAAAAATAATAATTAATGATACTTATGTTAATTATATTATATTAATATAAGTTATATATTATATTAATATAAATAATAATTAATGATACTTATGTTAATTATATTATATTAATATAAGTATATTATAATAACATTATATTAATGATACATTACCTAATCCTGTTGAAAATAAAATTGCACACTAGATTTTATTTTAAATAACAAATTTAGCACATTTTTAAATCGGAATTGATAAGCCATAAATTAAGGGAGATAACACTTCTCATGGAGTCAACGCCAAGCAGATTTCTTGGCTTTGTTATTGTTAAAGCTGCTCTTGAAAATAGTATTTCCGCAGGTACAGATGTTGCTGGCGTTCCGAGAAAATCCTTGGCCATTTTCGATAATGACGGGTAGATATTTTCGTGTCTTCTCCACCAATCAAGTATATTGTCAGACCAGTATATTCTGACCTAGGCTCATTTATGTATTTCTCATGTATGTATGTATTTTTACATACATGCCATGACTCATTTATGTATTTTTCAATTTCATACTTCCAACATTGTAAGTTATCATTGTCAGCGTTCTTAAATAGGTAAGTAATATCTAAATCAAATTCGTTATCTTCTTTTTTTAGACTAAGTGCTGGCTCTGATATTGGATTCTGTAGATCATTCTGGGATTTATTAAAATAGCAAGCTTTAAATATTTCTTCAAATTTTTGTGCTGCGTCTGATTGTAGAAGCTTTCTCCAAGATGAAGAGGAAAATGCCTCTGCTTTATGCCGAGGATCCAAAATAAGAACTATATAGTATATCCAATTAGTTTTGTTATAGTGTTTCAGTATTTTATCTCTCGCAGCTTAAATGACGTAAATTAATTACTCGTCGGTAGTGTCTCTATCAATTTAATTATCAAGTTAATGAGCCCAATATTTCCAGTTTGTCTAAAAGTAAGTTTACTTCAATTACCACCAATAGGAGTGTGCAATATTTTTCCCCTTCGAGCCTTCGAGTATTGAAGAAAGTGTTTTAAAACTTCTCAGATACTGACAAAATTTACTGATCAGAACCCATTATTTATCTAATATTTTGCATTTATTTAGATTTTCGATCGGGACTCCCCCCAGTAGCCGTATTAGCATGCAACTCAATAAATAGGTCGCCGGGGAATCACCGGACCGGGTAATCAAGAAATTTCAAGATCTTGAAATTTCTTGAGTCAAGGCAAGATATAAAATATCAAGAAAACGTCAAGACAAGATTTTTTAAATTTCTTGATTTTTTTCTCAAGAAAAGACAAGAAATTATTGTCAAGACAAGAATTCTTGTCTTGTCGAGCCCTAAATAATAGAAGTATAACTTCTTACGTACATACAAAGTACACACACTCTTTTTTTACATTCTATGTGAGTAAAAAATAAGATTCAGCGCAATTTTAACATTCCATCCTCTCCTCCCCCTCCGCCCACCAAAAAAAAACTAATTTTTACGTTCTTATTATTTTAGCTAGGATGCAATCGATTTGAAATTTCAAAAAATTCATACGCCTAGTTGAGACGTACAAAACATGTCTATTTTTATAGACCCGTAAGTTCAGTGTACATAACCTCAAAATGAATTTTTGTTCACATGTATATATTTCCTTTAAGTTAGATGCATGTCTAATTATTGTGTATTTTATCAAAAACTTTTGAAACCCTCAAACCCAAAAAACCGGTTTTTTAGGGGTTTAAAAAAACGTGACGGGTTTTTTGGGAGTCTTTTTGCGGGTTTGAATGTGTTTCGTCCAATTTGCGGTTATCCTAAAGGATTCAGTTATTTCAAATTATATATAACTTATGATTTGGTATATTTGAAGTTTACAAAATAGAGAAAATCCCCAAAATCCCACAAAAAAGATTTTCTCATTTTTAAAAGTTGCACACCCTGGTAAAAATCTGAAAGAAAGTAGCAATGTAGTTTTTGATAAGATACCTACATAAAAAAATAGACCTGCAGCTATCTCAAAAAAAAATGTTATACACTATTTTCGAAAAAGAAAATGCATTTGGAACTTATATACTCATAAATTTTTTGGTGCAAAATGGCCAAAATTTTAAATTGATTACATCTCACCTAAAAAACAACAGAATTACATTTTTGGCTGTGGGGATGGTGAAGGGGTGGAGGGTTAAAGTTGAGCTGAATCTTATTTTTAATCATATAAAACGTAAAAAAATTAAAAAAAAAACTGATTTCTGGGCGTAAGGGCATTTTGCCGGCCTTAACGGGGGGTAAATAAAACAAAAAATTGCTCTATTGTTGAAATCTATCGTTGAAAGCATCTATACATACGGGTCAGAAATATGGGAAGTTACAGATAAATAGACGAATAGAACAAAGCAAGATACGGACAGATTGTTATCCAAGGAACTAAGAAGGATCTTCATTTAGGCAATATAAACCTAATAAGCCTTCAAAGTATTGAAAAAAGAGTTTTTTAAATAAAAAAGTATATACTGAGAAGCAACCCGATGAGACTTACTCCATTAGAAGTTCACTAAGTGATGTGGAGAAAAGGTTTGATCCCATCAAAACAACAAATTGTAATTTGACTAGATATCTGGTATACTAGTTATAATTTGGCTATAAGCTTATTAAAAGATTATGCAATATTGCTCCATCTTTGGTTTCCAAAACAAGCAATTATCGTCTCGTACATCACAAAAGTAGGCAAGAATATTATGCTTATTATTACAACGTACATACATAATATCAGTGCACACCCACAATGTATCATATTTCCGGAGAAACAATGACGCCAGACTCCGCCAGAAAACATTTAACAAGCCGAAAGGGGGAATCTATACTTTGGAGTTTATGCAATACGTCCAAAAATAGTAGAAGGTGACCATTACTAACCATATCATATAAAGGCATTTGAGATTTATTGCATAAACAACACCAAAGTTATGCGGCGTCGATGATTTAAGTGACTATCAATTGCAAAGGTATATAGTGTAAATAATAAACTGTCTGACAGCTTTGAAATCAACAGTGGACTCAAACAGGGTGATTCGTTATCTCCACTACTTTTTAACCTTATATTAGAGAAAGCCATGAGGTCGGCCGAAATAAAAACATAACTGCTATGGGTTCAAGGTCCCAAGTTATTACTAGCTTACGCAGATCACATTTTCAACAAGGTGGAAGGAGCAACAAGCGAAGTAGGGCTGAGGATTAATGAAGAGAAGACGAAATATATGTGTATAAATAGAACGACACGAAGAGACAGGATACGACAAAATTTGACGGTCAACACCTTCAATTTCGAAAGAGTACAACGTTATTAAGTATCTGGGGGCCGTAATCACAGGTGACAACGATGTTACTCAATAAATAAAAGACAGAATAAAATCAGCAAATCGCTGTCTATTCGCACTGTATAAGCTTATAAAATTAATAAATCTTACAAGAAGTTCCAAGATCAAAATCTATAATTCCATCGTCAGACCTGTACTAACATATCTATGCGAAACGTGGACCAGGACCAAATCAAACGAAGAAAAGCTCAGACGTTTTAAACGAAAAACACTTAGAAAAATTTTCGGACCTCGCCACGACATTAACACAAACCAGTATAGGATCAGAACCAACATCGAATTAAAAGCACTCTACAATGACACCGATATGGTCCAAGAAATTAAATCACAGCGACTAAGATGGGCAGACCACTTGCACAGACTTCATAACGAGATACAAGTATGACTGGTATGGGAGGAGATTCCTACAGGCAAAAGACCACTCGGACGTCCCAGAATGCGATGGAGAGATAACATCCAATCAGATCTCCGAAAAATGAACATTCCATTTGACTCTAGGTTGATGGAAGACCGGACAAATTGGAAGAAAGTTGTACAGTCAGCCAGGACCCATCCAGGGTTGTAGCGCTACGTAATGATGATGATGAATTGCAAAGGGTAGAAAATAAAAATATTCCCAAGAAAAAAAGGTGTACTTTAAAGTGATTGGGAGGAAAAGGCGAAGAAGAAATCGCAATTTTACCTATCTAAACCAAAAGACGTAGAATATATGTTCTCGTGGTAACGACCGAAAATCAAAATATTTTTGTAAAATGTATAAAAATAGCGTGTTTTTGCAAAATGTAAATATACATATTATGCAATATTGACTTGTTATGATAATAAGAATTGAAATTTTCAACAACTTATTGTAAAAAAAAATTATTTTTATTTGACGATTTTTATGTTTTTAATTTATCTTACTGTTCTTAATTTAAGTTTTGCTTATGTCCTTTTTATAGAAAATAAAATTCTGCAATGCAATATACTGTATGACACTTGAACAAACACATAAAATGTATAATTGGAAATTTGGGGTGTATTAGACCCCGTGTACTACTGTCGCGACAAACATAAATACATTTCTCTAACGAGACAGATGTTTCTTACCGTTCATCGATTCCCATTAAGTAGCCAATCACCCTCCAATAATGATGAAATCCCCGCCATTCTTCTTCTGAAACGTTATGGATACCAGCGATCTCGCCTCGCACTATCACAAATCCAGCAATAAACCATTGTCCAAGGACCATTTCTTTTTGGGTCAAAGCATTAAAACCTTGTTTTATACTACCTTTGCTAACTGCATTGTGCCTAAGTTTCGTCTTAGTTATAGCTTTCCATTCTCTGCAATTGAAAAAGTTATTAAACAATGACATCATAATCAAAGCTATAGGAAAACGTTACAAGGTAAGGTTTTGGTTTTTAGTCTTTTTTTTTATTTATTATCTACTCAAAAATTTACCTTTGAAGTTTAGCACCAAATAAAGATTACCGGTTAACTAGTTTTGATGGGAAATAAGCCACAATTTTACTAAAAAAATTATTTTAAGAAAATAGCTTCAGAACAACATAAAGATTACCGGTGTGCGAATCTTTATTTTTTTTTCAAGTCGATTACACCTACTATATGACACAAATTTACCACTGGATATCATAAAACTGGTAGAAAACATATATGTAAGAAATAAAATAGAAGTGAAAGTTAATGGAATAATAACAGGGCCCGTAGAACAAACAAAAGAATCAGGCAAGGCGATTCACTAAGCCCTCTACTGCTTAACATAATAATATAATGTTGGATGCAATAATGACACAAGTGAAGAAAAATAGAGGGTACAAAATGGGCGATAGAGAGATAAAAATACTCTATTGCGCTGATGACACCGAGTTAGTAGCGGAGTGCGAAGACGACCTATAAAGATTACTGCACGGATTCAACATTAACACAAAAGAGATAAATATGAAAATCTCAGCCCAAGAAACAAAAAGTTTAGTAATAGCCAAAGAATCAATAAGATGCAAATTGGAGTTAGACAATCAAATTATACGAGTAATGAATTAACACCTGGGAATTAATCTATAAGCCGACAACAATATCGAAGAAGAGGTAAAATATCAAATAATTAAAGCCAATAAAACGGAAAGCTAAACACCTAAGAGTGGAAACAAAAGCATGAATATAGGTCAGTTATTAGGCTAGTTATGACTTACATGGCCGAAACAAGACCAAATACAAGCAAAACACAAAAACATCTGGAGACCAACGAAATTAAGATCTTAAGAAGGATTGCTGGAAAAGGACTCTAGGACAGTCACAAGTCACCGTTAGGCAGAAGAAGTATAGGACGCCCAAGGAATAGATAGAATGAAAATTTCGGGGCAGAATAAAAGGCACCGTTGAATAAAAATGGGCAGTATTGCCTTTATAAAAGAAAAAGGAGAAGAAGAAGAAGATTACAGTACCTAGAGTACGAAGATGCTCAAATTTCCATCAACTGAGCGAATTTTATAAAGGCTGATAGTTGATTTAACAGAAGCCGGAATTTCTTTGCACGCCTAAGAAAATGTTAGGTATACAGTGTACTATACTATGGAGTGGAATCATGGACGTTAAATGTAGAGACATGAGACGACTTAACGCCTTTAAAATGTGGACCTATAGAATAATTATAAGGTTTTCCTGGGTAGAAAGAGTTACGAACAACGAAGTACTAAGAAGAATAGGTAAAGAGAAGGAAGTTGAACTAACAATTAAAGAAAGAAAACTGTAGTATCTCGGACATGTGATACGGGGCGAGAAGTATGGCATCGTGCGACTCATAATGCAAGGAAAGATTGATGGCAGAAGAATCATCGGAAGAAGACGAATTTTATGGCTGAAGAACCTGAGAGATTGGTTTGGATGCAGCTCAAAACAACTATTTAGAGCTACTGCCTCAAAAACTAAAATAGCTATGATGATTGTCAACCTCCCTAGCGGAGATGGCACCTGAAGAAGAAGAAGAAAGACTTTCTTTTCGTGAAATTGCAAATAGTGATATAAGAAATCTAGATGCTGCGTTAGGCATGAAACCAAGAAATCTAAACAGACAGATTGAGGGGTACAGGGCTGCGCCGAAGAATTTCAAAATCGTCACCTAAAGTTGATGGCTCTGAGAGACCGGTTGTAGCATTACAAATTTCTGCTACAATGTTTTGTAAATAGTATCCATTAATTTTATATTCTATCCCAAGAAAAATATCTAATTTATTTTGTGAGTTTATATATCATTAAAATATTCTGAACCGCCCCTGGTTCTGAGTATAACGGTTTATTTCACAACATTGAAAAACGTTAGGAAATTTCCTGTTTGTTTGTGTAAGTAAACATTCAGTAGAATGAATCCTTGAAAAGGTTTGGTATTTTTCCCTTAGTTTTGAGCGCGAAGCATCGTTTGATATTATTGGTCTGAATTTTGAAAGATCCTTGAGTTGTAGTTGACGATTGATCAATAGTTTTGGTCGAACGATCGAGAAGAAATGCTTCGGTTTGACGCGAGAGAGACGTGACGATGCAAGAGTAAGTTCTAAAAGTATGTTAGAGGGTTGAACATATCTTTTTTGTAGAACTCAACAGACTCACAAAGAAACGCACTTTACCGGTTTAAAATGGCTTTTTTTGTTATGGAAAACACAGAAAAGGACTTGCATTTTGTCCAGTAAACATTAAGGAATAATAGTTTCAGAGTTTCACAGCAATAAGTTGGATATATTCATGTGAAACAGTGTGACGCAGTTTGGTTTGCCGGTAGAAAAGTGCGTGGTTCCTGTCTTTTCCAGTTTTTATGATGTTATGGTAATATTCCTGTAAGAATTCCTGTATTGAAGTACCCCGATGATATTTTATTTGGTATCTGCTTATCCTGTTTCCTGTTTGGTTAGGATTGAATGTCTCCCCTTTATTTTGGATGGAAAATTTTGGTTAAGTTCCAAGTGTGGCATGTGACGTTGGATTTTGTTTTAAAGATAAAGGTATGAAATAATGTTTATTTTAATTAAATTCCAAGTGGATATAGATTTGGTAAAGGTTTTAAATATTTATATAGTTTGTTTTCAACATGGATTCTCGGAAAATTTTATGTAAAATAAATAAAATGGCAGTGACTTTTGACAGCCATAAGTCAAATTTTTGTTTAGAGATACACTGCTAAAAATAAGGTTAAGAATTGTAAAATCGTATATTTGTTTTATTTATTCATTTCTTGTTTGAGAATATGTTTATTCTCAAAGTAAAAATAATAAGGTCTAAAGGTTTGAATAAACATTGTAAAATGTACCTATTTTTATTTCTGTAACCTCTTTTTAAAAAATTATTAACCATATATCTAATACAAATGAAATAAGTTTTAGAATAAAGAAAAAGAAATGGCATAGAAGCCATAGGAAGGTAAATGATAGCCCAGTTTGACCCAAACGAGGAATCTAAGATGAATGTCCCTAAATTGGTTTCCATAAGTACGGAATATGTCCAGTAAGTACTCGATACGTGAATTTGAGGATTTTTCAAACGGCGTTCAAATTTCTTTAAATAGTAGGAAAGTCCTCAAGTCTGTGTAAGTATCCTTTGCTTATTTGGTTATGTAGTTAGTCTTCTTTAAATCCTCTTACCCCCCTAACGATTCCACGACCTGCCAACGCACAAAAAATGAGCTGCCGTGTGCATGAAGCTTTACGTGTCTGTTCCTTCTACTAGCCCCATTTCGACCCAAAGTATTTTTATAGTTGGTTCTATCCTTGATCCCATTAGAGCAGACATGTAAAACGCTTCATGGTTCTACACTATGAGGTCTATTGATAGTCTACCAAGTATATATCGATGGTTTGTAGAACATATAAAATCAAATGGAATGCGCACCATTTATTTTAGAATTCGCAGTTGTAAGCTTTTTCATTTCGGATACTACCTCTTACCCATGAACATCTATTTCTCTCTTCAATCCTGATCCCCCGGAGGGAGTGTAGTAGTCGACGTGATGTCGTGTATTGTCTGTCTACATAGATCTCTGTCTCTGGTCATTTCTTTTAACTCATGCATAGGTCTTTTGCATATTCCCGTAATTTGATCGATCCATCTTGTTGGGGATCTTCCTCGTGATCTTCGGCCTTCCACCTTTCCTTGTATAATGAGTCTTTCCATGTTTTCTGTGTTTGCTCTCATAACATGTCCAAAGTATTTTAATTGTTGGAGATGGACTTTACTGGAGAGTTGTTGGCTAACTTTTAGCTCTCTTAAAATTGAATTATTTGTTCTATGGTCGGACCAAGGAATTCGTAGCATTTGTCTCCAACAGAACATTTCAGTGGCGTCTATCTTTCTTCTTTCCGAATTTCTCAGGGTCTAAGATTCACATCCGTAGGTCAGTATTGGGAATATTAAGCAGTTGATCAACCTCATCTTTAACGCTCTTGAAATTTGACAGTCCTTCCATATTTTGGTCATTTTTGCTGTGGCTGGCGACTTTTGCTAGAACATCTATTTAATCTACCTGAATGGTGCAGAGAATGATTGGTTTGGGACCAGGAATAGAACGGAGATGTCTTTAGTGATGAATGTCCATTCTGGGATACATAATGGTCGAATTGGGGTCAGAAGAGGTCATGCTGAAAGACGAAATCCACAGTTTTTTGTCGAACAGCATATACAGCGCACTATTGGTATTATGGTCTGGAGTACCATTGTTTATGGTTCAAGGTCACCTCTAATCTTTGACAAAGGGAGCAACACAGCTCAATAATACATTAAGCTCAGGACAACACAAGGCTACATGTTGCGAGAGTCACCATGGATTTTTTTGAACAAACTTGAGTCAATATTTGCACGCACCACTAGATCTCCAAATTTATTCCCAACTGAATATGTGTGGGACGTGATGGGTCAAAAATGTGTTCCTCAAATTTTGGAAATACTTCAAAAGAAGTTAAGTAGGGCATGGAACGAGATACCTCATGAGGATATTAACCACTTAATCAAAAGCATGAACAGGCGCATCCAAGGTGCATCAAAACATTAAGCCATATTAAAATTTTAATCATTTTTTTATTTTGTTAACCTGTATAATTGTACAAAATATTTTCAATATATAGTAATTTATAATGGGTGTTAGTTAGTACATTATGTCACTTATGTAGTATACCTACACGTGTCCCAAAAAAATTTATTTACAAAAAATTGTTCTGAAAGTTTTACTTTTGTCTTAAATTATGGTAAAAAATCATAAAATATTTATGCACAGAGTGTATTACTTAATATCTCACCTAGATCCTGGTTCAAAGTCTGCATCATAGAATAGCTGAAGATTCTTATTGGTATTCATTTGTCGTATGTAGATGTCATACACAGTAGCATCGGGACCTGTTGCAGCCATTGCTACGTCAAAAGCTGACTTGATGGAATATAACAACATGACTCCAAAGCAATGCATTACGTCCATGGCGTACATATGTTTTTGATATAGCTTCTGTCCACTGAAATCAGGGTTAAAGGTTTTTAATTTTACTTTATATAATATACAGAAATACACAATATCACCGAAACTTTTCAATCAGGCTCTGGAAGATATCTTTAAAAGATTAGAATAGGAAGAAAATGGTATAAAAATTTGTGGACAACGCTTGAACCACCTAAGGTACGCCGATGACATCGTATTGATAACCGATAAAAAAGATGAATTGTTTGAAATGATTAAAGAACTGGATATAGAAGCCCGAAAAATAGGCCTTAATATGAATTACAGCAAGACCTAAATCATAACAAATACAGATGATGACATCACAGTGAGGATCGAACAAGATGAAATAGAACTTAACAAGGAAACAATAAACAAATTATAAAACTTAACAAGGAAAATCAAACAGCAGAGATCAAAAAACGAGTTAGACTGGCATGGCGGCATTTGTAAAACTAAACTACATCCTTAAAAACAAAATATATCCACAACATCTTAAGACCAAGTTATACAATCAATGCGTACTCCCTGTTCTCACGGTTCCCAAACGTGGACGTTTACGAAAGCAAACATGGACAAGATCATAAAAACACAAAAAGCAATGGAAAGGCAAATGTTGCATATAAGACTATTGGAAAAAAGAGAAACGAGTGGATAAGAGAGAAACCCAAAGTTAGGGATGTTAGACAAGAAGTTGCAAAGTTGAAATGGAGATTTGCCGGACACACTTTAAGACAAAAAGAAGAACAATGGAACAAAATTCTCATAAATTGGAGACCGTGGGAATATAAACGAAGCAGAGGAAGGCCACAAATGAGATGGGCAGATGATGTCAGGAAGAACGTGGGCTCTAGGTGCATAACTGTAGCGACAGTCAGAGAAGAATGGAAAAGGGTTGGGGAGGCCTATGTCCAAAGATTGACCGAAGAAGGCTAATTAGATAGATAGATAGATAATATACAGATAATGGATAGACACAGCGGATACTGGAATTGAGACCAAGAGATGATGCCTACCGAAGCAGAGGTCGTCCACCAAAACGGTGGACTGATGATATAAAACGTTGTCACAAGAATTGGATGCAAGAGGCACAATATCGAAACGGATGGAAAATTAGTAGGAATAACTATGTTTAGCAGTGGACAAGCTAGGATTTAATGATATAATATACTTTATGTAATTTAATTGTTTTATACACGTAGACCTTTTCCCTTGTTAAGACGAAACTTTTTGTTTTGTTCTTTTAATTGTCACTCAACTGAAGGATCGGCATATTCACTAGAACTAACGAAAATGTTAATAGCAATGATGATTAAAAAACACTACAATACATAGGGTGTCCCAAAAGTAGTGGAACGGTCGAATATTTTTTGAAATAAACATCGTATCAAAAAAGTGGAAAATACTTGTTCAATAATTTTCAAAAATCTATTGAATGACACTAAACACGACCCCCACTTCACCCCCTAGAGGAGAGGTGGGGGATAAATTTGAAATCTTAAACATAAACTCCCCGTTTTCATTTCAGATTTGGATTCCTTACGTAAAAGTAAGCAACTTTTATTCGAGACTTTTTTAAGTGTGGATGGATGGCTCTATAATCGGAAAAAACCAATTATCCTGATACCATAGATAAATTATAGAAACTGTCTAATATCTCGAGAAATACACTTCCAAATGAAAAACTAAAAAATACATGTTAAAAATACTAAAAAATATTTTTTAAAAACCTATCAAATTACACCAAACACGAACCCCCACTCTATACCCTGAAGGTTGAGTGGGGGGTAACTCTAAAATCGTAAATAGCAACCCCCATTTTTTATTGCAGATTTGGATTCATCATGAAAAATTAAGCAACATTTATTCGAAACATTCTTGAAGATATTCTTCTTTAGCGGCGAATCGATTGAGGGTAAATTTTGATTGATCCGCGCTCATGCGCACACCGACAGTATGGTATTAGTTGTTATACGGGCTCTGATTGGGTGTTGAAATTTTGAAATGATCTGTCAATAATTGTTCAATATGGAGGTTATCGGTAAACAAAAATATTGTATAATATTAGTTTTTATTGATGTGTGGACAGAAATAAAATCAAATTTACAATTATAGTGACTTTTTAAATAGTTTTGAAAAGCCGCAGGTACGTAATTCTAAATGTTTCAGTTGGAAATACCTAATAGTTTCAATACCTATCTATTTAAAAAATGTAAACAAAATAATGTAGTTACCTATTAGTAGGCAATGCTTTAATTTACATAATCTGATTACGAACAAACTTTCTACAAATCTTCATCTCATATATCGTTTTCTTACTCTATATATCGTTTTATTATAAATAATTTTATTAAATTCATATAAATTTATGCTGTAAACGTTTAGTTTGTGTATATTCCCACATGACGTATACGAGAGTTTGGTGCAGTTTGAAATGGCGTCAACTTTCGTACGGCGCGGTAGACGTGAAGGGAGTTCAAGCCCCAAGCAAGTTATTATTTTTTTATTTTTTTTATATAGATTTTATGATTATAAGTATATTATTATATAATTTTTGAAGATATTCTTCTTTTTTGAAAGTGGTAGATAAGAAAGTTAGTTTGATTTTTAAATAAAATAAGTACAAATAACCTTTTAAGTATATTTACTTCGTTTAAATTACCTATTATATAATAGAAGAATATCTTCTTACGTGCGTACAAAGTACACACACATTCTTTTTTTAGAATTGTTGATAGTTGGCCAAATATAACGTATTTTTCCAATTATAGCGCCATCTATCAACAATTCTAAAAAATGTTTCGAGTAAATGTTTATTTAGTGCTGATTTTTTCATGAGGAATTCAAATCTGCAGTAAAAAATGGAGGTTGATATTTAAGATTTTAAAGTTACCCCCCACCCCACCTCTATTGGGTGGGGTGGAGGATACTGTTTGGTGTTACTTGATAGGTCTTTAAAAAATATTAAACACGTGTTTTTTGGTTTTCCATTTGAAAGTGTATTTTTCGAGATAATATACCGTTTCTATAATTTACCCATGGCATCACGATAAATCGTTTTTTTCCGATTATAGCGCCATCTATCCACAATTCGAAAAAAGTTTCGAATAAAAGTTGCTTATTTTTACATAAGGAATCCAAGTCTGCGATAAAACTAGGGTTTTCTATTTAAGATTTCAAAGATACCCCCACTCCACCTCTAGGGGGTGGAGTGGGGGATCGTGTTTGTTGTCATTGGATAGATTTTTAAAAATTATTGAATACGTGTTTTTCAGTTTTTCGATCCGATGTTTAGTTCGCGAAATATTCGACCGTTCCTCTACTTTAGGGACACCTTGCTTGTATAAATAGAGGTAAAGCACTTGAAACAGAAGATATCCCTGTATAACGGCCGGTTTCACAAAGTAAAGTTAACTTGTGGTTAAGAGATAACCTCAAAATTACTCCAAAATATGCGTTTCAGTTTCATAATTATTACCCTTCTGCGTATACCCATAAGGGTAACATACTCCAACCTCTGGTTAAAAATTTTGTGAGTTAACCATACTTCGCCGTTGACCTGAAACTAAAACGCATATGTTGGGGTAACCTCTGGTTATCTCTTAACCACAAGTTAACTTTACTTTGTGAAAGCGGCCCTTAGTGTGCATAGTGTCAGAAAAGACAGCAACAAGTTGGCTAACCTATTTGCATAATACACTAAGCGCCAAAATTAACGCACCACCTTAAAAATGGGACATTTTTAATGTCTCATATTTCCTAAACCTATTGTCCGATTTTAATGATTTTTTTAATATGTTATAGCTTTATTCTTCAAGAATATCGATGTAATAATATTGTTGCTAAACAGATAACTGTCATTGTATACCGGGTGTAACAATGATAGTGTGTTATTTCCTCAAAGTTTGGAACACCCTGTGGAATATTCTAGCGTATATAAAATATTTAAATTACAACTCAACTGTAACCTTAAACTATCTTAACATTTTTATTTTTGATTCATTCGCTTATGTTGTATAATAAAAAAGTTAGGTACTTTAATAACTAGCAACGTTCTTCATCAATACAGGGTATTTCTAAATAAGAACGACAAACTTTAAGGGGTAATTCTGCATGAAAAAATAATGACCGTTTGCTTTATAAACATATGTCCGCAAATGCTTCGTTTCCGAGATACGGGATGTTGAATTTTTTCTTACAAACTGACGATTTATTTATTGCTCTAAAACCGGTTGAGATATGCAAATGAAATTTGGTAGCTTTTAAGAGGTAGTTATTGCGCATTTTTTGGCATACAATTAAGAATTTTATATTCACCATTGGCGTGCATACGGGTAATATGACCGGGTAATATGACCCGTGTGCACGCCAATGGTGAATATAAAATTCTTAATTGTACGTCAAAAAATGCATAATAACTACCTCTTAAAACCTACTAAATTTCATTTGCATATATCAACCGGTTTTAGAGCAATAAATTAATCGTCAGTTTGTAAGAAAAATTCAACATCCCGTATCTCGGAAACGAAGCATTTGCGGACATATGTTTATAAAGCAAACGGTCATTATTTTTTCATGCAGAATTACCCCTTAAAGTTTGTCGCACTTATTTAGAAACACCCTATATTGATGAAGAAAGTTGCTAGTTGTTAAAGTACCTAACTTTTTTATTATTCAACATAAGCGAATGAATCAAAAAGCAAAATGTTAAGATAGCCTAAGGTTACAGTTGAGTTGTAATTTCAATATTTTATATACGCTAGAATATTCCACAGAGTGTTCCAAACTTTGAGGAAAAAACACACTATCATTGTTACACCCGGTATACAATGACACTTATCTGTTTAGCAACAATATTATTACATCGATATTCTTGAAGAATAAATCTATAATATTTTTAAAAAAATCCCTAAAATCGGACAACAGGTTTAGGAAATATGAGACATTAAAAATGTCCCATTTTTAAGGTGGTGCGTTAATTTTGGCGCTTAGTGTACAATTGAAGACATAAACTGGAGAACTGAAGAAATATCTTCATATCAATAGACAACAATAAATAAGATGTTCAATAATATTAAAACCATAATATAAGAGCAATAAACTAAATACAGTCGGAAAAATAAAAGAATTGTCACACAAAAAATTGGCCAGCGAAAGTACATGTAATAATTATTGTTACATGTACTTGCACTGGACAATTTCCTTTGTGATACGGTGACAGGAAAATACAGCGTGTTTTATATGTTCGTTCATGGGTATTCTTTCATTTTTCCGACTGTAGGTAAAGAACCCATAATGTCAAATTCAAGTTGACATTTTGGTTCCTTTACATATTTAGTTTAATATAATTTTCTTACAGTCCAACTAGCATTGGACACTGCACCAATACTGGAAATACACAGGAAAAAGTAAAGTAAGTGTTGAATCATATAATAAAGAAATTCCAATGATAGACATTTCGTTTTGATTAATATATGCTGGTTATGCACAGATTATTAATGAAAAATACTGGAAGGGAATTAGAACAAAGACTGAAACAGTGGAGAAATAAAAATATATAATATGCTCTTAAAGAAAATATATTAAAACTTACACGAATAGGACAAAAATAGAAATCTTAGGATGTTCATTTGAAGATGAAGTGATTTTCACTAGATTTCGATTTGGATGCTGAAATGACTGAAAAGTGTTAGTTAGAGCTATCCTTGTAGTCTACTTGTGGCACCAATTATTGCCAACATGAAATAATATTAATATGTTAAGATAGTGCAGACACGTTCAACTTAGCCCATTACAAAGAATCGCTCAGTGTCAAGCCCCTGGAATGAGTAGGGGAGTAAGACAAAAGAAGGTAGTGAGGATCCTTATAGAAGACATATCTATGAAGATGTATGATGACCTAAAATCCTATAAAAGTTAAAATGTGTGTTAATTGTTACGTACATTCTAAATAGTCGCTTATCAAAATAAGGAGGAACGGCATCGCCTTGCTGATTGAATGATTCATTCGTGTTATCACATGGTATCCTTGAACCCTCATTTAACAGCTGGTCCACAAATCCTTGTGGTGAAATATCTGAAAAATATATTTATACAGCATTGAAATAGCTATTTGAATAACAAGGGAGGAAAGTGCTACTTTTCCTCCCGAGAATGAAGTTTACTGCCCGACACGTAGCGGAGGGCATTAATTATTCAAGGGAGGAAAAGGCACTTTACTCCCATGTTATACATATGGTTTTTCCACCTTCCTCAAAGAATAAGTCATTTTTTCATTTTTACTTAAATTATTTATGTATCTAACCAACAAAATTTATTAGAACTAAAACTAACAAGTAGCTACAATACAACTGTCAACTGTTAAATATAAGTCAAATTATTAATGTAAACATTGTTAAATCAAAATAACAATTTACTGTTTTTTACCATTCTGCAAAATACAGGGTGATTTATAAATAAACGTTAAAATGTATAGATACTTACGTATTGTACCCTCGGAGATCGCTGAGAAAATTTACACTCAAAATAACAAAATTCAGTTTGGCAATACTGTGTTAATGTTGATAGTAACATATCTGTTTTAAGATAAACGGAACTGCAATTTAGTCCAGAAAA
Organism: Diabrotica virgifera virgifera; assembly: GCF_917563875.1. Lineage (NCBI taxonomy): Eukaryota > Metazoa > Arthropoda > Insecta > Coleoptera > Chrysomelidae > Diabrotica > Diabrotica virgifera. Next base: position 170,590,171 of record NC_065451.1, read on the forward strand.
ATTAATATATTTTTTTGCCAACAAAAATGAGATTGTTCAGCTAAATAATGTTTCAAATATGATGTGCAAAATTTAAATTTCACTCATTAAATCATTATCGTTTTAATTATTTTAACTGTACTAATATCCATCCACTAATTCGGAATGATTAATGGCTTGTTAAAACATTTTATCTGTAGCGGCTTCTGGAATGTCTTAAAAATATCGAATTTCATTGATAAAATGCGCATATCCCACCGACCTTCGCTTCGATCAAAATAGAAAATAGTTATTTTCTGAACGCAGCGAAGATCGGTGGGATATGAGCATTTTATCAATTAAATTCGATATTTTTAAGACATTCCAGAATACACTACAGATAAAATGTTTTAACAACCCATTAATCATTTATAATTAGTGGATGAATGTTAGTACAGCTAAAATAATTAAGACGATAATGATTTAATGAGTGAAAGGACATCGCACACATCTTATGGAAAATATAATGTCACTCAAATTCAATAAAATTTATACCAATAGGTTCGTTTTAAATTAACGATCAAATCTTATCATTGCGCCAACTCTCTATTTTCAAAAATAAGAGCAGAAATTGATATAAATAAATCTGAAATCAAATGGATAGGTACATAAGTTAGAGAGAGAAAAAATATTTTAAAGTACCCAGATTTTCGGTACTCCATAAATCAGCGGATTAGTTTCACTAATCCGCTTAGGCCCAGCGGGATTTAAGCTGTTATGAATAGCACTCAGAGCAATAATGATTGTAAACTAACATTTTATGGACTCCAAAAATGTGATTTCGATAAACTTTAATTGCAATTTGCGCCGTAATTAATCATAATTAAGAGTTGGCGCAATGATAAGAATTGATCGTTATATTAAAACGAATCTAATCGTATAAATTTTATTGAATTTGAGTGACATTATATTTTCCATAAGATGTGTGCGATGTCCTTTAAAGTTTTTTCTACTTTAATGACAAGAAAAGCAATTCATTAGTAGAACCCAATTAAAAATTATTTTACACATCATATTTGAAACATTATTTGGTTGAAAAACCTCATTTTTGTTGCCAAAAAATATATTAATTTGTCTGGACTAAATTACAGTTCTGTTTATTTTAAAAGAGATATGTTACTATGAACATTAACACAGTGTTGGCAAACTGAATTTTGTTATTTTGAGTGTAAATTTTTCCAGCGACCTCCGAGGGTACAATACAGGACGTCAATAAGTTATATTTCATTAATGAAATACCATGACGTCACTTTTACTTTTCCTCCCTAGGGAGGAAAAGTACAACTTTGCTCCTCCCTACAATCAGGTCCGGAAAAGTATACTTTCGGTAGAGGTAGGTGGAAAACATTTTTTTTAAACAAAAATCATTATGTCGATGCTTTTAAGCAATAACATTCTGGTCTATCAGAGCAATGTCATCGATTTGGCTTTGTGAGTCCTTAAATTTATGGACTTACATTTATGATTAAATTCATGGAATTCTGACACGATTGGGACTGTTAAATGGGCAATATGCAAAATCTACCTAATTATAAACTAACAAATTATTTTATTGGATAAAATAATATCGTAATAACGCAATAAAATGAACTAAAAGGACGGTATAAAAAAAACCTAAAAGGACAGATAATAAGAAGCAATAGCTCAAATGTATAGTAATAAAGATTATTCAAAAGTTTATATGGGTCAGATACGTAGAAGTTTCGTAAAACGTTAACTAAATACGATGGAGTAGTTTTTAATTTTTGTTTATATTTCTCGGGAAAATTGTAAATGCTCTACTGTGAATGCTACGCCAACAGTTCTCGACAACAGACTCGATGCAGTTTCAGCTGTAGTTTTCTCCAGGTGTACAACGTTCTGGATATTAAATTCACAAATTAATACAAATGTATGTAATTAAGCACCATGAGAAAATAATGAATGCAAATTTCAAAAATAAGTCTTCAGAAATCAACGTTGAGTTGATCATTAACAATTTTACAGTTTTATTTAAATAATTTTTAATGAAGTAGATATGCTCTGGCTCTGCCGAAATTACTAGAAGAATAAGGTTAGCGTGGGCAGGATTTGGAAAACTGAGTTGGATCTTGAAAAACACTAAAATAGAACAATATTTGAGAACCAGAGTTTACGATCAGTGTATCCTCCCTATACTTACGTATGGTTCACAGACGTGGACACTCACCAAGGCCAATATGGATAAAATTGTAAAGGCACAGAGAGCGATGGAAAGATCAATGCTCGGAGTGAGGCTCATAGACAAAAAAACAAATACATGGATTAGAAGCAAAACCAAAGTAAAAGACGCAGGAGAACATGATGCCAAATTAAAATGGAGCTTCGCAGGACACAATGCCCGACTGAAGGATAAAAGATGGAATCACGAAATATAACAATGGAGACCGTGGTTAGAAAGAAGAAGTAGAGGAAGGCCACAAATGAGATGGGCCGATGACATAAAGAAGTTTGGAGGACACAACTGGAAACAGGTGGCGCAAAATAGACAACACTGGATTGAATTGGGGGAGGCCTATGTCCAAAGTTGGATTACTGAAGGCTGAAGAGGAAGAAGATATGCTCTGGTGTAAAATGGTACATATTTAAAAAAAATTAATAAAAATTGAAATTATAGCTATTAATAAATTTATTATTAAACCTTATTAAGTAGCCAGTTTCAAAGACTAACGATGTTTTCACTGATGATGGTCTAAGACCGAAAACATTCTAAAATGTTTAATTAATCTGATCATTTTAATTTTTATAAAAAACATATTAAACATAATATACCATTATAGACTAGAAGAGTTTTATTTGTTTGTATGTTACTATGGTAAACAGAAAAGCATAGTCCATTGAAATGTTACATTTAGTGTGCATTTCTTAGAGGAGTCAATTTTATTTTTTTAATGTGTAGGGGGTTCAGTAGAAGCTTAAGTTCAAGTTTTTGGGGTTGAGGCCCCCTTGTCCCCCGGCCGCCATCTTGGAAAAAGAGGTGCAAAGGGCTTTCGCGCTGTATCTCGTAAACTAGCTACCCTACAGAAAATTTAATTTTACATAAAATGAAGCAAATTAAGTTTTCTACAATTTTATTTATATTACTTTTTATCGTAAAGTGACCAACAAAAAAGTTATAAACAAAAATAAGAGAAAATTTTGTAAGAAATTTCCTTTTGGAGGTTATAACTTTTTTAGGTTCATTTCAAAATAAAATAACATCATAGCGATTTTGTAGAGGATTTTTCAGTAAACAATTTTCACTATAAAGTTGTTTAATTTTATTTACTATCTAGGTTTTACAGCGCTCCAAACTTGACCAGATTCTCGAATTCTCGTAGAAAAATAATGCTTTTCTATCTATATATTAGACGAGCGGCATTAACCGTTATGCCAACCACGAAAATCAAATTTAAGATGAATGATCAATTTTGGTCTATTTTTATGTTTTCGAGGTCGCTAAATCCGAATATGAACTTATTTTTATCTAGAGTTGGTGGAACATGGTGGTTTTTATCTAGAGTTAAAAAAATAAATTTTATACAAAAATGCAAAAATCATTTTTGATGATTTTTCAAATTTACCTCGCTGTATCTTTGGTCGTTGTAAATAATTCCTTTTAAAAATTTTACTGTCGTCTTTGAAGTGTGTAGATAACAATGAAATTTGTCCAAAATGTTTAAACAAATTAAAAAAGAGTTGTTAATTTATTAACATTTTGTCATCAGTCATCATATTTCGTTAGTTTCATGTTTACTTAAAAAAGTTGAGTGACAAACTTTTTAGTTTATAATTTTAACCAACACAACAATAAAATATAGTTCATGAAGAAGTTTTTTGGAAAATTTTAAGTCAAAATATATAATAGGCAAAAAGTTATGTTACTTCATATACAAGCGGCACTCCCCAAAAAACGCTCGAGATCCTGACCACGGTGTGGTGAATGGCTAATTTTTATCATACTTTATGATTTTGATATCAAAAATCGTTTTTTTGCTCTGCTTAAGAATTTTGCATTTTGCAGTTGCGTCATTCTTCTTCTGAAGCGGCGAATTTGTCCTCAAACAACTTCTTGGGCCTTTTCTATATATGCTTAGAGTTATAAGTTTTATAGTGGGAAGAAAGGTCAAAAACATATTAATAATAGCATAGGAATGTTAAGATCATAATAAATTGTATGAATAAAAAATATATATAGATAGAAAAGTAAGCCTAACTTTTGTTTTTATTGTATCCCAATGAGCGTTCGAGAATCTGGTCAAGTTTGGAGCGCTGTAAAACCTATATAAATAAACAGAATTAAACAACTTTATAGTGAAAATTGTTCGCTGAAAAACCCTCTACAAAATTACTATAATATTATTTTATTTTAAAATGAACTGAAAATAGTTATAACCTCAAAAAGGAAACTTGTTAAAAAAAATTTACATATTTTTGGTTATATCTTTTTTGTTGGTCACTTGACGATAAAAAGTAATAGAAACCAAATTGTGGAAAATTTAATTTGCTACATTTTATGTTTAATTAGATTTTACAAAGGGTTGGTAGTTTACGAGATATAGCGCGAAACCCCTTTGCACCCCATTTCCAAGATGGCGACCGGGGGACAAGGATGGCGACCCCAAAAACTAGAACTTAAGCTTCTACTGATCCCCCCTACACATTAAAGAAATAAAATTGACTCCTCTAAGAAATGCAAGATACGGCCTAAAAAATCTAACATTTTAATGGACTAGCAATGGGATTTCCGCTTTAATTTGCATACTCGTATTGAATATTCGAATAAACAATAAATTATTTAGAATGTTAAGAGCGTAAGTACAAAATTTGGGGCCAATCTTTTTAAATGCAAGTATTTTTGAGAAATTTAAACTCAGAATGAAAAATTGCGTTATTACTGACGGCTCAGAGACCCTTAGAATAACCAAAAACTGTATTTTTAATATAAAGCTAAGAAACACTGAGTCAGACCTTTTAACAAATCTGGCTTTATTAAACATGGAAAACTTAACTGGTAAATATTGGAGAATAAAAAATTCACCACCACTAACAGATGCATTCATTGAAACCAGGAATTATACAGATTTACACAAGAGTAAATTATTACCAATTTATAAATTTCCGTATAAAACTTTGATAAAAAAACCCAGAATCATAATTCCTAAATATACAGAATCAAATCATTTAAATAATATTTTAGTAAAATCTATACTGAGCGACTTTGTGGATTACACAGTAATTTATACAGACGGTTCTAAAAATCAAACAGGAGTAGGATGTGCTATGTATGTGCAAAATACCCATCAACATAATAATTACAAATTATCTACTGTTAGTAGTATTTTTACAGCTGAGATTATAGCCATCGAAAAAGCTCTAGAATGGATCAAAGAGAATATATTTTAGTTCATACAAATCAAAAATTTTATGTAATATAAAAAATAATTTGTCTAAAGTGGAAGTAGTATTTATATGGGCAAAAGGGCATGCCGGTATACTGAAAAAAAGGTGAGATACTAACTCACATCTTATCGACAGATGCAATAAATGACGTCAAAGTTAGAATAAATAAAATATGGAAAAAAGAATGGAAAAATATTACAAGCATGTCAAAAAATTTATATTTTTCTTTACATCAAGAACTTCCTTTGCCACCTGAATACATATTTAAATATAACCTGCCAAAGCAAGATATTTCTACTATCGTCAGATTAAAAACTCGACACGGGAAATATGAGGCACATCTGCACAAATTAGGAATAATTAATTCATCAGTATGTTTTTGTGATAATGTTTCGATTAGAGATTTAAACCATATTTTCTTGGAATGCAAAATTAACGAGAGATATATAAATCAATTATATTACAATTTACGACAAAAACAAGTTCATTTTCCAATTAGTATAGAATATCTACTAAGTTTTCATAAAATGGAAATATTTAAATTACTCATAAACTACTTGAAAGAAACAAATATAATCATTTAAGTGAAATACGTATAAATATAACAAAACTAATAAATTGAGGTAAAAATAAAATAAAAATCTGTTGCTAACGGACTCGCATCCAAGCCATTTTTTCACACACACACACACTGTATTTTTAATGAGATTTTTTAAATTAAAAATCACACTAAAGTTTATGTTTTTTTTTGTCACTCCTGTAACTTAATAAAATAAACATTTAAAAGTTTTCAAGGACTTTCGTTAAGAAGGCTACAAAAGAATTGCCAGGTGATAAAGAACATCAAAACAAAAAAGCTGGAATATTTGGCCACATTATTAGAGGTGCGAAATATGAGATATTAAGGCTCATAATGCAGGGAAAAGATCCGTAGGTAGAAGAAGAATTTTCTGGCTGAGAAACTGAAGAGAGTGGTATACTTGCAACTCAGTAGATCTTTTCAGAGCCGATAAAGTACGGATAGCTGTGATGATAGCCAACCTACGATAGGAGAAGGAACTACAAGAAGAAGAAGAAGGAACTTTCGACCCTCGGGAATAATGTAATCTTTATTTCAGCGTTTAAGTTTTTCAAAAATATTTACTACTTTTTTCAGGATTTGAAAAAGATGGCCAATTTAAAAAGCATTGGCCCTAAATTTTGTGCCTACGCAAAAATAAAAATGGGTTAATTATGGAAAATTTGAATCCTGAATATTTATATGTCACGATAGTGTGCAATATTTTTGGTTGTTTATTCGCTAACAGTATATTTCAATTGTATCGAAAACAAACCACTTCAATATCTATAATATTAGTCGAGGAAATGAAGCATTTTGGCTCGCAATTTTTTCGTCCTGCATGGATTTACTTGAATTTTTCAAAAAAGGTAGGGAATAGTCCAAGGATCTTTTTCTATATAATACCGCTGTACGCTAACCTTGGGGGTGTTTGCCACCCCATCTGGGAGGTGGGAATTTTTTATTAATTTTTATCCATGTAAATTGATGTAAAAGGTGATTCTTAAAAAAAAATAATTTTTTACATTTTCTTCGTAAAACTAATATTTTTCGAGTTATTCGTGCTTGAAAGTAACAGTTTTTCAACGAAAAAATTGACTCCTTTAGAGAGTTTTTTGAGAATACTTCGAAAAATATGCATTTAATCAAAAAAACTGTAAATATCAAAATTGTATCTTTTAGTAACACAAATCAAATTCTTTTAGATTACGTTAAAGGTTAGTTTTTTTCGTCAAATGTATAATTTGACATATTCAAAACCACATAGGTACCAGGAAAACTTTGCATTTTTGAGGAAATTTAAATCTTTCTTTAAGCATACAATTAGATCTTTCAAAATATAATAATAAAACGTTTCTAGCATAAAAATTTAGCGACTTATGATCAAAAATAGGTCGGTACCTGCTTTTCCCTAGGAAAAAATCAATGAAAACAACCCCCTAACTACCCTCCTAATTCAAAATTAATCTTAACCTTTCTGTAATTCGTTGTATATTTACATTACCAATATATCCAAGAAGTTTGACCCATTTGAGAGAACTAATTTTAGAAAAATTGAAGTTTAAAGAAATATTGATTTTTTTCAATTTCGTATTTTTTACCTTTTATTTATAAATATCTCCGAAAATACTGGAGTTACGAAGAAAATTATCGACTACTAATTTGTAGCTTTTTTGATAGCTAAAATTTACTTGTACATAGATTTTCATTACAATGAACAGTTAGCGAGGTATGGCTGTTTAAAACCTCTATTTACGAGCAAACACCCCTTATTGGAGCCCTCTAAACCCACCCGAATTAAAAACTAAGGGATTTAATTTACACAGTCTTATAGTTCTTCAAAAATGCTACAAAAGCATTTTTGAAAAAAATTTTATCGCCAAAAATGAAGGAGCTATGTTTATAAAACCCTTTTTTTTTCGAAAAATTCGAATAGTCCGCTTATGAAGCATTTTCAATGTATGTACAGTCGAACCCGCTTATTAGAGTACCGGTTATAGGAATATCCCGGTTTATGGAATATAAATTCGAGGTCCCGAAACGTTTCCATTTACGCCTTAATAAATTTATCCGTTTATTGGAATACGTATTAATAAAACAAGACCGCTTATTAGAATATTATTCAGGTCAACGAATAAATTTTTAAGTACAATTTCGAATTTCCTAAAAATTTAAATTATGTCTTGTACTATGGGGATGTTTCTCGCCAAGGGCTTCGAAGGCTTGTAGTGCTGTTTTATTTATATTATTTGTGTTTGTCAGATAGGTAATAAATATTTTATTGCGTTGTTATGAGTACCAATTCAATCGTTTACCGACAAATTCAGTCGTAAAATAATGTCCTTTGTCTACAAACTATACATATTGCCACCCTCTTGCCTGTGCCTGTTATAAAAATTTTAAGAAACAGTTCGCCCATCCTAATTGCTTGTAAAGTTATAAAACGTTTTCGGGATGGCCAAACCATTGTAAATTTTTCTAATTTTTATAATAATTCAGAGCAACAAAAGTGACTAGTATTTTATGTAACAAAAAAGAAGCTACAATTACCTATTATTTTTCAAGACTAAATAAATAATTTTCCTATTAAGTATATTATGTATTTTAATATGAAAATATTTACATAATCTATATGTTCATTGCATTAATTTCATATTAATTACTGTATGCATCCACATAATTGTGTTGTTGACATAAAAAGACCTAAAACCATATACATATACATATACATATTAACATAGTATGTACTATTATTACGTATATTCGGTACACTTTTTATGGCTAGCCACTAATGATCGGTATTAGAATATCCCGGTTATAAGAATATTTTTGCTTGGTACGAAGGCTAGTCCAATAAGGGGGTTTGACTGTATAATACCACAGAACCGGTTCGTATACTGGAAGATGACTAAAAAACTATTTGTATTTGTATTTGTGCACATTTGTAAATTCGTATTTTTCTGTAAATAAATGTTTTTATAATTCTTTAATTCTACTTTTTTTCTATATAGATCAATTAAATTATCTACTTATAAAAATTTTAACGTTATTAAGGGTGGTTTTTAAGGGTTTTTTATGATATTATATCCTAAAGCATAAAACAATCATTATTTAACCAATCAACACCAAATTTTACCCATAATTAAGTTTACAATGTTTTTGTATAGTTTTTGACAATAAGGGGTAGTTTTCACCCCTAAAAATAATCAACGCCCTTGAGCATGATATAAAATAAGTATAAAGTACAGAGTGAGATAATCCTAATCCTAAATTTTTATGTAAATCGATGGAAGCCGAAATTATTCTTTTAGGATAGGTAAATCTTTTATATATAGCTCCAACAAGGGTGGTTTTAAGGGTTGAAATATTATGGTAGTATATCTTAAAGCATAAAACAGTCATTATGTAAGTAATAAGAACCAAATATTGTCAATATTAAAGTTTAAAATATTATTTTATAATTTTTTACAATTAGGGGTAGTCTTCACCCTTAAAGACCAAAGCGTACAAAGGCTCAATATAGAAAATGAACTAGAGGGTAAAATGAGCCTACTCCCAAATTGTTGTACAAATCGATGCTGGACGAAAAAAATGCGAGGTTTTGCCATTTTTTCAGTTTCATTTCCTCGACAACATACGTTACAGTTCAAGTTGATTCTCAGTTAGAGTTGACTCCAACTAGTTGGAGTCAACTCCAACTGAAACGAGCAGTAAAAGTTGATTTTAAAAATTTAAATCAACTTTTACTAGTTGGAGTTGACTCTTACTGGATCGATTCAGTAAATGTTGATTATACGAGAATCTCAAGTGCTTTTTTGATGAGTGTGCGTTTCTTTGTTCTGACCGTTTCAACTACTTATTAGTATAGTCTGTAACGTCGCCCCCGTTAGGTAAATTATTCTGATTCGATTTTTTGCACAAACTTACTCAAAGAAATATGTACATCCGTATAACAATCCTTATAACAAATACACAGGGTGTCACGCGGTACCGCGGTCGAAAAATTGTTTAACCAATTTTTGTTAACCAAATTCACAAAAATAATTTTTATCTTGTCCTTGTGGGATCGGTACTCACCGGAGGGACCGCAGACGTTCGGAAACAATTAGCGTCTCTTTGCAAAGACAATGACGTCGACTTTGCAAAGTAACAAGACACTTACTCAACACATACACTACACATTACTCCCCTGACTAGTGATAAGTTATACAATTACGTGGCTAAAGGTTCTAGTTCTAAACCAAAGCCAGAATCAGAGAAAAAAAAATTTTTGTCTACTCTATCTCATATTATGTAATTGTAAAGGTTTTATTGTGTGAAAATTGTAAATATAGATAGCAGTACATGAAGGGTTTAAAGTGTGTCTGAAGTAACACTGTATTTTAAATGGGTTTTACTTTTTCGCACTGTTTTTTAGCACACTGTCATATAATTAAACATCCTTAACTTTCGCCTTCGGGACGAAATCAGACACGCCCTTGCAACGGCAACTGAAATGCTCACAAAACAGCGACCACGGAAGCAAAGATGGATGACAGAGGAAATATTGGATTTAATGGATGAAAGAAGAAAATGAATATTACCATCCTTGGATTATAAGCTTTCATTTGACACATCATTTGTCATATCGGAAAAGAAATGAAAGGCCGAATTTACAAATCAGTCATCAGACCAATAATGACATACGCGGCAGAAACACAACCCGACACAGAGAGGACAAAAAGATTGCTCGAAACAACCGAGATGAAAACCCTTCGAAAAATCGATAGTACGACTCTATGGGACAGAGCTAGAAGTACAGATATACGACGGAGATGCAAGGTGGATAACATTAATAACTGGGTAAGGAACAGAAGAATAGAATAGAATGTAGTCAGGACAGCGAGAGACGGTTCCCCAATAGGAGGACGTTCAGTGGGAAGACCACGAAAAGGATGGAACGACAACTTATTAGAGGCACATTGAAAAAACAGACAAAGTAATGTCTATACAAAAAGAAGAAGAAGAAGAAGATTTGTCATTCTACCTGTTATAATGACGGAGGAGTTATATTCGCGGACGGACGGATAGACAGTCTAGGTTAAATTTGTCACCTTTAGTACCATCCTTGGATATTAATCTTACCTTTGACACCTCATTTGTCATTCAACCTGTTATAAGTAACGAGGAGTTATACTCGCTGTCGGACAGATGGTACTAGGCAGTACCGTGGTCAAAAAATTGTTTAATAGTTATTTATGTACCAAGTCAGTAAAGTGGCTCTTTATCGAACGAGTCTGATATTACGAGCAGAGGAAGCGAAGCGAGCAACAGACGCGTTCGATAAAGAGTATTGAGGTGGTGCGTACAAAATTGTATCGTCAATCATAAAAAACATTAACACTTACTTACAACTTTGAGGAATTTTTTTTTATTTTAGACGAAATAAAAAATTCGTATGACAGTAATGACAGTAATGACAGATGACTTTTGCACGATGGCTGGTTTTGATGTTTAATCGATAGTTATCAATATTGTATACCTACCTAATTACTAAATCTGTAAAGTTTTGATTTATTTTGTATGAATATAATTGCGAATCACTACAGAATTTTATTTTTTGACATAAATTTTATTAATAATAAGATAAATTTTGTACAATATTTTTAATAATTAAAGTACATAAATAAATTTTAATTTCACTCAAATAAATAATCGATTGCTGCCATTGACCACTTACATTCTATCTCGGTTAATTTGATTATTAATCGCGGCAGCTAAAGTAACATTCTTCTTTCGATACAACAAAGTGATACTTTACTGCTGAAAATGAGGGCAAATGAGTACAATAATGAATGATTTTAGTGACGTTTGGCGATAAACAATGATTTTAAACAAATTCGCAAAAATAATTTTTTCACTTCGTACAAATTTTTCTTTGATCCTTTGGGCCTTTTTTTCTCTAAAATTGACTGTTGTCGAGTTATTAGCGACTTAAAATTTGAAAATCGCCAAAATAACCATTTTCAATGTTTAATAACTCGGTTAAAGATAATTATTGTGAAAGTCGAGCGAGCGGCCGTGGAGTAACGGCATAATCGCTGGCCTCATATGCCAGTGCACGTGGGTTCGAGCCCTGCCAAAGACAAACCATTTTCATTTCCAATAATGACACGAGCCGTCTCACCGTGCCTCGGAGAGCACGTTAAGCCGTAGGTCCCCCTGGGCTAGTGTACATCGACACTAGTTACTTGAAACAGGTTTAAAGGTGTAATTGGCGCCGGAACTGTCCGAAAGGCAAAAATGCCATACGATATTATATATTATGAAAGTCAGAAACTAAAAAAAATTCAAAGATTAAAGCTACCTCTATAAGATCCTGAAGAAATTTTTGTCACTATTTCATTAATAAGATATTATTTTTAATTATCAACAATGAGCGCTAACCGTGTATTGAGGCGGCAGTCAATGTGAGTGCGAGTGACATTCACCATTGGACGGCTGGAATGGTGCATCTCGTTAGCACTCACCATTGACGGCCGCCTAATACGCACTTAGCGCTCATTGTTTATAATTAAAGATAAAGCTTAGTAATAAAATAGTGACAAAAATTTCTGCTGGATCTTGTAGAGGGGGCTATAAACTTGGTCACTTTCTGACTTTCATAATAATGGATTTTAACCGAGTTATTAAGCCTTGAAAATGGCTATTTTTGCATTTTTAAAATTTTAAATCGCGTATAACTCGACAACAATCAATTTTAGAGAAAAATCACAAAATACCTTTTTTCTACGAGCGTGAAAAAATGTCTACTTTCGCGAACGCGTTTTAGTTTAGAAAGTTTTACTTCTCCGCACGCGTGTTACTTTTCTGCACGCATTTTACTTTTCCGCACGAGTTTTACTTTTCCGCACGCGTGTTAATTTAGATATGTTAATATGGCATTAAAGTAATTATAATACATACAATAAACTAATATTTAGATATTATTTACTAATTTATTTCAAATATATCTTATTGTGTTCATGTTTTAATGAAATTAACGCGAGAATTCGATGAAATAAAATAATTTTGACATAATATTCGAAAGTCAAATCAGTAGACAATAACAGTGGTTTTGAATCGTCGTCATGGGAACCAAGATCGTCGTCATGCTAACCAATTATGCTGAAAATTATTTTGTGAAGTGAAAAAATTATTTGTGTGAATTTGTCTAAAAAAGTTGTTTAAACAATTTATCGATCAAGGTACTGCCTGGCACCCAGTAGATTTGTTACAAGGACCTCTTTTTGAGTAAGTTTGTGCAAAAAATTCGAATCGGAGTAGTTTACCTAACGGGGGCGACGATACAGCCTAGACTAATTTGAACATGTCAGTAACATTTAATTTCTAGAATCGGCTGTTTGTGTGAATCAGAATCAACTTTTACTAAATGGCATTGGGAAGAGTATACTTTTCCTAGTTGGAGTCTACTCTTACTAGTAAATGTTGAATATAAATCTTCATTTTATATTTGTAATCAACTTTTACTGAAACCAGCCGTTAGAGTTGACTCCAAATAGTTGGAGTCAACTCCAACTGGATAATCAACTTGAACTGTAAAATATATACAGTGGAACCTCGATAACACGGATTAATCAGGACCGCGGCCGATCCGGGTTATCGAAAATCCGGGTTAGCCAGAAAATATGGTAAAAATTTATAAAATACGGTATACTTACAGATAACCTCCATTTTAATTACAAAAACATGAAACACATATGGACAGTACACATCTAAATTACGTATAGTTGTATAGAGTGTAGAGTATTGTTCATTTCTTGGTAAAAAACTCAGTCATACTGTAGATGTACCGACACCATATAATGCTGCAATAAATTGATTTTAAAGATTCGCCTTTATCAGTCCTACCTAATGCTTCTAGTTTCTTTTCCATTGTCACTACAACATTTTTACGTTTTGTTGCCGTTACGTAGACAAAAAACACGCAAACACAATCTGAAGCACGATTACAGAACGGAAGTGAACAATACGAAGCGACTGTACTACACACAATACGGTCACAAGGAACAATGTTGTTATTTAAGAACAGACTAAGACCATTGTTTTAAAAAAGAATTTTTTAAATAGTCTTTTAGTCTATTTTAAACAATGCTAAGACAGTTTGACATAACAAAGGAAAAGAAATACACACATGTGCCTGTTCCTTCCGATAAGCCGAGACGGTCGCTCTGCTGCCGTGTGCCATGAATCATTTTTACTATCGTATAGTTCAAATTACACAAATACACATTATTATCTCTCAAATATTATTTTGCCTACATACATTTTTATTTGATAAAATTGTTAATTTGTTTATTTGTTAAAATGTTTGTCTGATGAAAATAGGTCCGGGTTAGCCGGACTTCCGGGTTATCGAAGGCCGACTTATCGGGGTTCCACTGTACTTTATTACATTGTTAGTGTAGATATTATAGGTCTTGGACCCACACTTAAAAAAATCATTATTATCTCCCTCATGAGACATTCTTTATACAGTTTTTCATCTCGATTCGGACAACTTTTCTAATACGGAACATTTTCGGGAGGGGTGCATTTCGTAAATATAAATGTTTCTAAACTTTGGCGCGTCCGACAATTGGAGTACCCTTAAAAAATTGTCGGACAATACTACCAGTTTGTAAATATTTTTTCCACCTACCTCTACCGAAAGTATACTTTTCCGGACCTGATTGTAGGGAGCAAAGTTGTACTTTTCCTCCCTAGAGAGGAAAAGTAAGTTGATAGCTGTTATTATCTCCATTTTGGAAGGGGACTCGCAAGATATATGCAAATCTACATTCTGCGGGTTTTCGACAATTTCATCCACGTTATCCCTGGGCGTGCCTAGCATCTCCTGAAAGTGCTCTTTCCATCTCTCTACTTGATCATCCGTTGTAGTAAGTAATTCACCTGTCTTGGATCTTACAATGTTCGAACAGTTGGGCCCATTTTTTGTTAATCGTCTGGTAATTTGGTACAGCTCTCTAGTCCTGTTGTGTTGTGCAGCTGTTTCTGCTTGTTTTGCCAGTTCTTCAGCCCACCTTCTTTTGTCTCTTCTTGCATTCCTTTTAACTGCTTTATTTAGTGTTTCATATTCTTGTTGTCGGTTCGTTCTTCCTTCTACAGTCCTTGCTTGCAAGATATCTTTTTTTCGTTGTTTTCTTTCCTCGATAAGATTCCAAGTTTCATCTGATATCCATTCCTTTCTATCTTTCTCTTTTTTACCCAGTTTATCTTCAGCTATTTCTGTCAGAACATTTGCCAAATCTTCCCAGCTATTTACTTCACGTTCTCTTGTTTTTACTTGAAGCTCCTCCCTAAACATGTGTTTTCCTGGAAGAGTTTTTAATTTGTTCAGGTTATATGTGGGTCTGTTGGTGTTTTTTGTGATTTTGTTTTTGTTTTTTGCCATCTTGATTATAATGGTACCAATTAACAGATGGTGGGCACTTGCGATGTCTGCTCCTCTTTTATTTCGTACATCAAGAAGAGATGATCTCCATCTTTAACGTTTATTTATAAAGCACCCAGTAGTTTGCTGAATGGTAAAAAACCGTAAATTGTTATTTTGATTTAACAATGTTTACATTAATAATTTGACTTATATTTGACAGTTGACAGTTATATTGTACCTACTTGTTAGTTTTAGTTCTAATAAATTTTGTTGGTTAGTTACATAAATAAATTAAGTAAAAATGAAAAAATGACTTGTTATTTGAGGAAGGTGGAAAAACCATATGTATAACATGGGAGTAAAGTGCCTTTTCCTCCCTTGAATGATTACTGCCCTCCGCTACGCGTCGGGCAGTAAACTTCATTCTCGGGAGGAAAAGTAGCACTTTCCTTCCTTGTTATACAAATAGCTATTATCAAAATCTCCTGCAAAAATCAGTTATGTAGTCATAAATAACGATTTTTTGCAGGATTCTTTGATAAAAATACTGAACTATTGAACTTATTTTATTTATTTATTTATTTATTTATTCATTTATTTATTTATTTATTTATTTATTTATTTACTTATTTATTTATTTATTTATTTATTTATTTATTTATTTATTTATACAGTAAAATCTGTGTTAACGGCCACCTGTCAAAACCGACCACCTGAACTAGCCGGCCAGTTTCAAAATTCCCCAAACCAAAATTTGTGGACTACAAAACCTGGTATTAGCGGCCACCTTTTTATATCGCCCAATAGTTCTGTCATTTTTAGTGCCCGTTATTGACAGGTTTTACTGTAGTACTATACACATGACCTGATCTCTTGTGACTAATCCAGGTCGTTTTCTAATTGGATTACATTATTTTACTTTTACATAATTATTACTTCAACAATTTTCTATTTGACTAATCAACAACAGCCCTAATCTACAAAACTGATTCTGAAAAACTACAAATTATAAAGAATTCTAATAAACAATTCTAATGAACAATTAATATCAATTAACTGAACTATTGAACTATAAATATTGAACTATAAACATTCCCAATAACATTCTTCACTGAGCATTCCCAATTCATTTTTTCAAATTTACTATAACTTTACAGCCCGGGCACAATAATACAATAAGTTGAAAATTTTAGAAATTTTTTTATCCGGATATTTTAAGTTGTATTGTAAAAACTCGACAAAAATGATATAAACATAGTGAGAAATCTGTATTGAAACCAACGGGCTGTAGTATTATTAAAAGGAAATAGCACGTATGCGCAATGGATAAGTAGAGGAGTGAGACAAGACTGTTACTTTCACCGTTACGATTTAATATATACTCCAGAGAGTTATTTACTATCTATCGCTTAGGCCCAATCTTTCGGACAAATGTTTTTTAAATGTACTCATTTTTTTTTGGAATACTGAGAAAACTATAATAAAGATTTTTGAAAAATTTAAATGCAGAATGAAAGATTACATTATTACCAAGGGCCGAAAGTCCATTAGAATAAACAAAAATTCTCTATTTTTCACCCCGTAACTTATTAAAATTAACATTACAGATGTTTTCAGGGACTTTCGGCCCTCGGCAATAGTGTAATCTTTCATTCTGCCTTTACATTTTTTTTTAGATACTTAAGTATATATTAGTGTTCTCGGGATTCGAAAAAAATGAATACATTTAAAAAGCATTGGCCCGGAATTTTGCGCCAACGCTCTTATTTAATATATTAATGTTTTATTTAGGAAAAAGAGGTCCTGGTAGATGACAAATATCATTGTCGCTTTCAAGCAGAAAATAGAGGCGAATTTACATAGTGTAGGAAACAAAGGTTGAACCTTGCAAAATGGACACAAGTCCGGTTTTATTTTTTTTCTGGTATGTCAAGGGGTGCTTATTATAAAACTAACTTTTTCTGAAAAAATTTCGCCCCGGAACCCCCTTTTTCACCCCTTTGAAGGGGGTAATTTGTGGTTTTTGCGGAACGTAGCCCTTCCTGTACCTTTTACAAAACATTTTTTTTATAGAAATGTGAAGGGGACTATATTTTCTACGATTTATTTCCCGACAGCATCTGTCTATCATCCACCGTTTAGCGGGGGTGGCGCCCCAAAATTGACAAGTTTTTAAAAAAGGTGTTTTTAAAAAAAATATATAATTATTCACAAATATTTGATTGATTTTTTGGTATAGGTTTCACTTAAGGGTAATTGCCCTTTTTTAATTACAGGATGTTACATTTTAAAAAACCCCTTTTTATACCATCTGAACCGTTTATGCTAGAGTAAAAATCTTTCAGCGATTACCCATGTACTGGTGCTATTTACAAATTTGTATAATGCACCCCATTTTCCCCGGAACCACCCCATTTTCTTGGAATTCTTTACACACAATGCGCTTTATTAATATGCTTCATATATCATTTTGTGCACGTTATTATTACCCATGCATGGACACCAAAAGCGATTTCCTAGTGCAACCTCTGTAACCAAAAAAATAAATTAAATGGGGGGTTCAACTTTTTTTTTTGTTTTTTGCTTTTTGATCCATATGGGCATATGCTTCATCAATAGTGCTTTTCAAAAATATATATGGTTATTGCAACATCCCAGCGAAAACCACCCCTATCCTTGAAAATATACTGCAGAAACTACCCCTATCCCTTGGCGAGAATGTTTTTACGATTTTCTCATTACCTATGCATTCTTTTTAAACAAAACTTATACAAAGTTAAAGAACACTATTTAATCTAAAAATTAGGTCCTATTCATTTTTTTCGTATAAGCAACCGTTACGGCACAGTGGCGCCGTAAACCTTATATTGTTTGGCGGGCTATAGTTTTTGTTTTTTTTTCATCTGTTCGTTTTATTGATAAAGTACTTATGTAAAATAAAACAACACAGTGTAACCTACAAATTATAACCTATGCACATTTTACATTATTTGCTCGCCAAAGCCACAGTGGTGGCCCAAAATCAATTTTTGCATATTTTCGCCACCTACACGCATTTTATTGCATTAATGCTACTTTAATAGCACAATATTCACCCTTAAGGGGTCACTAAGCAGTGGCGGATCCAGGGAGGGGTGATGGGGGCGATCACCCCCCCCCCCTCTCAAACCAAGTGATATATTTAAAGATTATAAAAATATTCATTTATTTTTATAAAAATTTAGCCAATTGGCACTCCCCTCTTAACGATGCTGTATCCGCCACTGTCGCTAAAGCATATAAAGTACGCCATTCTTATAAAAATAATAATATAATATAAGTATTTCTATAAAAATAAATGAATATTTTTATAATTTTTAAATAGAATATCACTTGGTTTGAGAGGGGGCGGGTGATCACCCCGATCACCCCTCCCTGGATCCGCCACTGCTTAGCGACCACTTAAGGGTGAATATTGTGCTATTAAGTTAGCATTAATGCAATAAAATGCGTGTAGGTGGCGAAAAGATGCAAAAGTTGATTTTTAGCCACCACTGTGGCTTTGGGGCGCAAAGAATGTAAAATGTGCATGGGTCATAATTTGTAGGTTACACTGTGTTGTTTTATTTTACATAAGTACTTTATTAATAAAACGAACAGATGACGAAAAAAAAACAAAAAATTGGAGCCCGCCAAAGCATATCTTAGGTTTACGGCGCCACTGTGCCGTAACGGTTGCTTATACGGTCCTAATTTTTAGAGTAAATAGTGTTCTTTAACCTTGTATAAGTTTTGTTTAAAAAGAATGCATAGGTAATGAGAAAATCGTAAAAACATTCTCGCCAAGGGATAGGGGTAGTTTCTGCAATATATTTTCAAGGATAGGGGTGGTTTCCGCAGGGATGTTGCAATAACCATATATATTTTTAAAAAGCACTATTGATGAAGAATATGCCCATATGGATCAAAAAGCAAAAAACAAAAAAAATTCAACCCCCCATTTTATTTATTTTTTTTTTTTTTGGCTACAGGGGTTGCACTAGGAAATCGCTTTTGGTGTCCATGCATGGGTAATAATAACATGCACAAAATGATATATGAAGCATATTAATAAAGGACATTTTGTGTGAAGCATTCCAAGAAAATCACTTTATTTATTAATTCTTCTTTTTTTCGGGTGGTTCCGGGAAAAAAATGGGGGTACATTATACAAATTTGTAAATAGCACCAGTACATGCTAGCATGCTCTAGCATAAACGGTTCAGATGGTATAAAAAGGGGTTTTTTTAAATGTAACACCCTGTAATTAAAAATAGGGCAATTACCCTTAAGAGAAACCTATACCAAAAAATCAGTCACTTATTTGTGAATAATTGCCGCAGGATTTGTTCTTAATTTCCGTTACAGTTAGGGAAAAATATATTTTTTTTAAAAACATCTTTTTTTAAAACTTGTCAACTTTGGGGCGCCACCCCCGCTAAACGGTGGATGATAGACATATGCTGTCGGGAAATAAATCGTAGAAAATATATAGTCCTCTTCATATTTCTATATAAAAAATTTTTTGTAAAAGGTACAGGAAGGGCTACGTTCCGCAAAAACCACAAATTACCGCCTTTAAAGGGGTGAAAAGGGGGGTTCCGGGGCGAAATTTTTTCAGAAAAAGTTAGTCTTATAATAAGCACCCCTTGATATAACAGAAAAAAAAATAAAAGCGGACTTGTGTCCATTTTGCAAGGTTCAGCCTCTGTTTCCTTCACTAACAGTGATTATAGCCAAACTTCACTAGCAAAAAAAGAAGCCTAAAATTACAAATTTGAAAGTCTAGCATACTATTTTATAAAGAATTTAGTAATATCGTACTTACCAAGATTTTCTTGGAGGTCGTTCATTATGGTAAAACAGCTAGACACTATTTTTTAAAGTAGTCTACAATAATTAATGTACAATTAAAATTATTTGTGTTTCTAAACATTAGTTTTTGATTAGAGTGATGTACTTAATGATAGCCTCACACCAGTTTTAAACGTGATAAGCGCTTGTTTAACAAACAGATGATACATTTTGTATTTATTCATTCTTGATGCATTGCTTATCACGAATATTATACAGGGTGGCCTATAGGAAACGGTCGTAACTTTTTCTATAAATGCTGTAGCGAGAAATACTATGTTTTTCTTTTAACGTAAAATCGCGTGTCTCTCATTCAGTGTAAAATCATCCCAAATTTTGGCATATGCAGATGATGTGGACCTAGT
Organism: Diabrotica virgifera virgifera; assembly: GCF_917563875.1. Classification (NCBI taxonomy): domain Eukaryota; kingdom Metazoa; phylum Arthropoda; class Insecta; order Coleoptera; family Chrysomelidae; genus Diabrotica; species Diabrotica virgifera. The sequence goes on from NC_065451.1 coordinate 170,610,800, forward strand.
TGCCCGCACATGACGCAAGCTAGAAGAAATGTATACCATCTTCTCAAATGTCTCAAAAAATATGGACCTGCAAGTAAATGAGAAAAGTAAGATGATGGCATCAACACCCAATAGTAGAGCCAAAAACATCGGTCACCAATTCACGGTTGGGGTGGAGACTACCTTTAAGGTGGTGGACAAATTTACATCCTTGAGCTGGCTCTCTGTTCACCAAGCAGAACGTTATGACGGAAGAAATCAAGCGAAGGGTAATTTTCTTCTTCTTCTTATTCTTCTTCTTCTTATAGTGGGCCTCAACCTATTCCTTACCGATTTTGAGCTTGTATTCGTAGCTGTGATGTTGACTGCCAGCTATCTCGCCACCTTTTAAAGGGCCTTCCTATTAGTCTCTTGCCTGTTGGCTTCGAATCCCTGGCTATACGGGCTATTCTCTCGCTGTCCATTCTCGTCACATGCTGATTCCACTCTAGTCGTCTCTGTCTTCCCCACCATACTATATCTTGTATGTTACAGAGATCTCTTATTCTGTCTTTCGGTATTCTGTCTCTCAGTGTTTTCCCAGTTATCGACCTCAACGTTCTCATTTCTGATGTTCTCAGTATCCTCTTAGTTTCTGCAGTGTCACATCTTGTTTCTATAGCGTACGTTATGATCGGTCTTACACATGATTTGTATATGCGTTCTTTCCCTTCCAGCCTCATATCGTTGTTTCTCCAGATGACATCTCTCAGACATCCTGACACGTAATTGGCTTTATTTGCTTGCTTTCGGACGCTCTCTTTAACATCTCCATAACTACATATTTCGATTTCCAGATATTGGAATCTCGAGACTTGTTCATTTAGTTCGTTGTTAATTACTAATTTGCATCTTATGGGTTCCCTTGACACTAACAGGGATTTTGTCTTGGCTGTTGATATTTTCATGTTGTAGTTCTTTGCTATAGTAGTTCACATTTTTTCAACACAAAGAAATTCATAAATACACACGAGTGATGGATTCGCGGAACGAAAAATCCGTTATTGACCTAGTATTAGTACAGAACAGATATAAAAATGAAATAGCGGACGTTCGTGTTAAAAGAGGTTATGAGATCAGTTCAGATCATTTTCTCGTTGAAGCTAAAATAAAGACAAGGAAAGAACAGACATTTAATATTAAAAATGAAGAAAATCGCTATGAACAACCAAGTATTAAAGTATACAAACTTCAGTCTGAAAATATTAGAAAAGAATACTGTCGTAAATTAAATGAAGAAATACGAAAAACAAATTGGAAAAATGAGGAGGATATAGAAATATTATGGAATATTTTTAAGGAGCTGGTGTATGCAACTGGGAGTAAAGTATGTGGTGTAACGAAAGGAAGATATCTGAAAGGTACAGCTTGGTGGAATAATGACATAAAATTGGAAGTTTCGACGAAGAAAAAATTGTGGAAGAAGTATATAAGTAATAAAAGTGAAGGTAATTATCAAGAATATAAGGAACAGAGAATAATGGCTAAAAATAAAATTAAAGAAGCTAAGAATCGTCAATGGGAAGAATTTGGAAATAAAATGGGAAGTGATAGTAAGGGTAACGCGAAGTTGCTCTATAGGACCCTAAAAAACCTAAGACAAAAGAAATCAAACGGAGTAACAGGTTTAGAGGACAAAGATGGTAACATATTATTAAAAAATGAAGAGATTACCTAAAGATGGCGAGAACATTTTATGGAATTATTAATGGGAGACAACAACGAAATAGAAAATGACAGGGAGGAGTACAATTTAAATGAACAACAAGATAATGATGACATAACATAAGAAGAATATAGGGAAGCAATTTTAAAATTAAAAAATGGCAAGGCTGCAGGACACGATAATATTAAGGCTGAGCTAATTAAATATATAGAAGGAGAAGGATTACAGTTACTATGGAAAATCATAAGGAGCTGCTGGCATATCGGATGCATACCTAGAGACTGGACTCTTGCCACTATTCTACCATTACACAAAAAGGTGATAAACATAAGTGTTCTAACTACAGGGGAATATCATTGTTGGTAGTTGCTAGTAAAAGCTACGAAATAATACTAGAGAAAAAGTTGCGAGAAAATATCGAGGCCACACTGAATGACAGCCAATGCGGCTTTAGGCCAGGGCGAGGTTCAACCGATCTCATATTCACGGTGAGACAGTTATCAGAAAAAGCCCTACAACATAACAGTAAGTTGTTTCTATGTTTTGTGGACTTGGAAAAAGCATTTGATCGGGCGCCACGTAACAAGATCTGGGAAATATTAAACCGTAGAAATGTGAAACCGAAGTTAATCCAAGCAATAAAGAGTATATATAAATGTACACGTAATAATGTAAGACCGAAAAATCGCTCATCTCTAGAATTCTACACAAGGGCAGGTGTAAGACAAGCTGGTGTTCTGAGTCCTTTGTTATTCATCACTCTAATGGACGAAATTGCAAAATAATGCAGGGGTAAGGTAAAAATAACTAGGGTAGGGGTGTATAAACTTCAACAAGTTCACGTGTCAGAGTTGATATATGCCGATGACCTGGTAATTGTGGCAAAATCAGAAAAAGACTTGCAAGTGAATGTAAATGTTTGGAATGAAGCCTTTAAGAAATTTGGGATGAAAATAAATATTGAAAAAACAGAAGCTTTAGTAATATCGAAAAATCAAGAAAATATAAATGTAAAGCTGAATAATGAGACCATTACACAAGTAGAGGACTTCAAGTACTTAGGATCAACAATGAATGGACAAGGAAATATAGAACCAGAAATAAACAGCAGGGTAATGAGTGCAACAAAATTGTACTATGCGCTAAATAAAAGTTTTATTAGGAAGAAAGAAGTAAGCCTGAAAACAAAAATGAAAGTGTTCCAAACTGTATACGAGCCGGTGCTACTCTACGGTAGTTAAACGTGGACAATGAATGACAACATCCGTAGTAAAATTCAAGCATGCGAAATGCGATATTTACGTGCGGTATCCGGGGTGACCAGACGTGATCGTATAAGAAATGAAGACATACGTGAAAGGTGCAGTATTAGAAGGACCTTAGACAGACTTGAAACGAAACAGTTATCGTGGTTCGGACATATGACGAGAATGGGTGAAGGTAGAACTGTAAAGAGGGTATGGAAAGCGGCATCCGACCACAAACGAAGAAGAGGCAGGCCAGCAAGAACGTGGAACGCAGATATTGGAAAGGCTTGCGTAAAAAGGAATATTGGGTGGAGAGAAGCAGAAAGACTAGCTACTGACCGAAAGGCATGGAGACGTCTGATTTCTCCACTTACCTCGACACCGTAAGGTACTAGAGGAGGGCTTAAGTAAGTAAGTAAGTAAGTAAGTAAGTTCTTCGCTACTGTATTGAAAGTTTGTGCCATTCGCTGTAGGTTATCCTTGTTATCGGAGATTAAGATTGCGTCGTCAGCATAACAGGTGATTTTTATTTGTTTTTCCGCCATGTTATATCCTTTTCCAGAAGGATAGTCCTAGCACACAAATGTTATTTTGGACTGAGTACACGTATGAGAAGCAGAAATTTAAGCCAAAAAAACAAAAATAATACAAAACACTTATACAACCAGTGTTGACATTTGGATCGGTGACATGAACCATTTGCAAGGCAGATGAAGACCTTCTGTTATATATTCTGTGAAAATGGTGTTTGGAGGAGTAGGTAAAACTGCGAGATATAGGGGAGAGTTGGACAAAACCGGGTACCACTCCAAAAACCATCTGTATCTTTTGCTATGCGAGAGTAGCAAATTTTTGCTGCAGATTGAAATATTCTCAAATGACTTAAGTTTGATATGCCAATGTCAATTTTTAAAAATATTCTTAGATTTTTAATTTTTTTAATTTTATGAAAATATTGCAAAGTACCCGGTTTTGTCCAACCGGTATGATAAAACCGGGTATTAACTTAATTACCATGTAAAAAGACTAATGGGCAGAAAATAAAATATTTATTTAAAGTATGTGAACAAAAATCGAAAATCTATGAACAGAAGTCACAGATAAAAACTTCATCTACAATCTACATCATCATAGGCACTACATGCGTCATAAGCTCATTTGGTGCAAGACACACATTTTATCCAGCCTTCCTTCGCATTATAATTTGAAAATAGTTGATTGTAATATAGACACGCATCGTCATTATTATCTTCTTCCTCCAAACTCTCCAAAATTTTGTTTTTGGTGCAGCACTTTTTACGACGTTTTTTCTTTTTTTTTTTGTCCAGTTCATTTATTTTTAATTTTTTTACGACTGGAGATTTTTTTAATTTTTCCTACTAGCTTTCTTACTAGCTTCTTCACTATTCTTCAGGAGAAGAAGCCACATGTTGTAGTTAACTAAAAGCAAAAAAACCACTGCAGAAACTGGAAGTAACAACAGGTCTGATAAAATCGGGTACCCGGTTTTGTCGATTTTCGGACTACCCGGTTTTGTCAAACTCATACACAAGACATTAAATGTTAGGCATTTAAATTTTTAAGTTATGAAATAATCAAAATTTTTGGCCTAAATAAAAGTAATATACTAGGTTACATGTATTAAATTTTGAAATGGCCATTAGTTATTCATTAGAGGAGAAAACAGCTATAAACTTACCTTAAAAATCGAGTTTCCTGCATCAAAAAACAGGTGAGAGCTTACTGCTCCAGCACAGTTTACTCAAATGAGGTAGAAATGAATACACACGACTGTTGGTGGTAAAGGGACACCAATTTTAACATTGTCTAATATATAGCAGCAGACAGTTAGAAGAATTAAGGGGTACCCGGTTTTATCAGCCTACCCGGTTTTGTCCAACTCTCCCCTACCACAGATACAAACATATATATTGTGGTAAAGACGTAGCATCTCTTATAAAAATAGGAAGACTAAGATGCGCAGTACATCTAGCAAGATCACAGCAGAACAATGACTGGCGTAATAGACTTAGGAAGGTCGAGGCTCTTTTATAGGGTTGTAGCACCATTGATGATGATAAATATTACTGAATATTTGATATAACATTTATCACACTGTATCTCAAGATCATCATCATTCTCTTTGCCTTATCCCTGTGCGGGGTCGGCTTCCCTAATTGCATTTCTCCATACAATTCTATCTTGAGTCATATCAATATTAATCCCATTTACCAACATGTCCTGCCTAATCGTCTCCCCCCACGTCTTCTTTGGTCTTCCTCTCCTACTCCTTCCAGGAATCTGCACTTCAGCAATTCTTCGTATTGGGTGATTAGCGTCTCGACTTGCCCATGACCAAACCATCTCAACCTATGCTCTCTCATTTTGGCATCAATTGGTGCCACACCTAGACTTCCCCTAATATACTCATTTTTAATTTTATCCTTTTTTGTCACTCCACTCATCCATCTAAGCATTCTCATTTCCGCCACATGAATTCGTTGTTCCTCTTTCTTTTTCACTGCCCAATATTCAGTTCCGTACATCATAGCCGGTCTTATGGCTGTTTTATAGAATTTTCTCTTCAACTTCATTGGAATTTTCCTGTCACACAGCACACCACTCGCTTCCTTCCACTTCATCCACCCAGCCCTAATTCTGCTGAATGCATCTCCATCTATTTCTCCATTACTCTGTAATACCGATCCCAGGTACTTAAAACTATTGCTTTTTACAATCAGTTCACCATCCAAAGATACCATGTTATTTGAAGTAACTCCATCTTTAAATGTACATTGCAAATACTCTGTCTTTATCGTACTAAATTTTAAACCTTTTTCCTCCAGAGCTTGTCTCCACTGTTCCAGTTTTTGTTCTAAGTCTATTTCACTATTTCCTACTAACACGACATCATCAACATACATTAAGCACCATGGAATGTTACCCTGTAGTTTCGCTGTTATCTGGTCCAAAACTAATGAGAATAAATACGGACTAAGCACCGAGCCCTGGTGCAATCCTACTTTCACATGAAATTTATCAGTCTTTCTCACACCTGTCCTAACACTAGTCGTTACTCCCTCATACATATCCCTCACAATCTTTACATATTCACCAGGGACTCCTTTCTTATTGAGTGCCCACCACAGAATCTCTCGAGGAACTCTATCATATGCTTTCTCAATATCAATGAATACCATATGAGCGTTTGTTTCTTTACTCCTGTATTTTTCCATCAACTGCCTTATAATGAAAATTGCATCTGTTGTTGATCTGCCCTGCATAAAGCCAAACTGATTCTCGGATATTTCGATCTCTTCACGTATCCGTCTATCAATTACTCTTTCCCATATTTTCATGGTGTGGCTAAGCAGTTTTATAGCCCTGTAGTTTGTACATTGTTGTATATCTCCCTTGTTTTTGTAGACAGGTACTAGTATACTGCTTCTCCATTCGTCTGGCATTTGTCCAACTTCCATAATTCTATTAAATAAACCTGCTAGCCACCTTGGTCCTGTCTCTCCCAATGCTCTCCATACTTCTCCAGGAATATCATCTGGTCCTACCGCTTTTCCTTCTTTATTTTTTGAAGCGCTTGAGACACTTCCTCGTTTGTTATTTTGGTGACCATTGCTGCTACTGTCTTCGTTGACTCTACAGGCTCTCTGTCAAATTCTTCATTTAATAAGCTGTCAAAGTACTTTCTCCATCTCTTTTTGACATCCCTTTCGTGAACTAGTATTTTATTATTTTCATCTCGGACACATCTAATCTGATTAAAATCTTTTGCTTTCTTTGCTCTCTGTTTAGCTATTTTATACTGTGCACACTGTATCTCAAGATATTTCTGTTAAATTTTCCGTTACCGCTACAAGATCTGCAAGTAAAAACAACCACTATATTTATAATTCATTCTGGGAAATCCAAAATAATAAATAATACAATACCAGAGATGATAAAATTGTTAGTTATTTTAAATTGGTTTGTGTAAAATTGGATTGTAGGAAATATCAAAAATCAATAAAAATCGAAATCCACTGTACAAAAAATTGGCTATTGCAGAAAATTCCATCCATTTAGAATAATCTGTTTTGAGATGAAGTTCCGGAGGGGAAATCTAAACGTCATTTAGTTAATTAAAAATATAATTAATGTCCGACTGGTATATTATTTGACTAATAATGACATGATTTCGAAGTCAGTTTAGTATGACATAATCTGGCATTATTTTGAAACATAACGCCCAAGAGCATTAATAGTATATTAAGTATAGAGAACGGTAAGGGTTTATACCGATCGAAGACAATTGTTTGGAGAAGGAGAGGAGCGACGACTCCAATTATTGTCAGATCGGTTACCCTTAACGTTCGACATGCTTATAACGTTTTTTGCACAATTGATACCATTATAAATTATAAAATTAAACATTTTCGTCATATTGACTAGTTTCATTCATTTTATCAAGATAGATATTTTGGTGTTAGGTAGTAACTAGGGTGCATAACAACAATGGAGAATTGAGTTTTTATTTAGTTGTCAATAATTTTTTGCACGATTGATCATTTTTGACTGTTTACCGTGACAGATTTTACGTCAGTAGGTGACATTTACTAGCAACTCGACGGTAAGTAATCCAACTCGACGGTAAGTACTCCAACTCGACGGTAAGTAATTCACTTACCGTCGTGGGCACCGGTGCTTGGACTACTTCCTGACGCAGGTGCTCACCGGTCACGGTTGTTTCCGTTCGTATCTCTTCAGGTTAAAGAAAGCAGATACAGAAAAGTGCCCTTACTGTGGTTTGGTCGACACCGTGTCACATACGTTGCTGGAATGTGCAAGATGGAGTGTGGATAGATTACAATTGGAGAGAACGAATGGTGTTCGTTTTGACTCTGTGAGTGATATGATTGCGAGGATGTGTGAGGATGAAGGTACGTGGGCAAGGACCCATGCGTTCGTGAGACAAACGCTCCATCCAAGGAGACTGAAGGAAGACAACAACGCCTATAAAAAAATATATATGTATATATGGGAATGTATGTGTATATATGTGGTATTTAAGTCAAGCTGTTTATGTATATAAATGTAACACTAGATATTTAAATGAGACGTGAGGCGTATGCAGTGTCGCAGATATGCGGCACCAGAGCGGATCCCGGCCTGCATTCCCAGATCACAAGTATGTTTGGTTGAGAGGACGGAGGGTTTTTAGTGGGTAGGTTCTTGCCCCGGCGGGGATTGCGGTTCAGCGTACCACACGTGGTGGGCTGTGCAGCCATCTCAGCGGCGGCAAGGGAATCCCACATAACAAGGCATAAGACCGGTATCTTAAGAAGATTTCCCACCCACCTCTAAAAATATGAAAAAAAAATTCACTTACCGTCGAGTTAAAAAATCTCTTAATTTTAATTTATTTTTTGAAAGAATAAAGAAAACTAACGAATTATTTATTAATATTGAAACGTATGGTGTAATTTGTTAAATTATTTAATGAAATCCCACTTGTTTGGGCTGTGGTTTCACTTCTAACAGAAACTCCTGCAGAATCGCATACATTAGTATTATCCAACATTTTTTCTCTTCAAATACGCGATCAAAGTTGAAAACTTGGAAATATCAATGCCATCATAAAGAAAAACGGTGGATTTAATCATTGAATATTCTGCCCAGAGGCTTCCAGGAGCTTTCAACTGCATATGTCTTTGAACGAAATATGCCAATAGAATCTTTCCTTCGATTCTTAAATTCTTGCCTTCGCACCATTTTTTAAAACTTTGGTAGGTATTTTGATAACGGATTTTGGATTTTTCGGGAATAATTGCGGAACACCCTTCTTCCCAAGCCCGTTCAATTTCTTCAAATTCACTTTCGCTCATATTTTAATTATTAATAAACAAAATTGTACTTAAAATTATTGACAACTAAATAAAAACTCAATTCTCCATTGCTGTTATGCACCCTAGTTACTACCTAACAACCAAAGTATCTATCTTGATAAAATGAATGAAACTAGTCAATATGACGAAAATGTTTAATTTTATAATTTATAATGGTATCAATCGTGCAAAACACGTTATAAGCATGTCGAACGTTAAGGGAAAGACAATGTCGAAGACAATTGTTTGGAGGAGGAGCGGAGCGACGTCTCCAATTATTGTCTGAGATCGGTATAAAACCCTTACCGTTCTCCATACTTAATATACTATTTTGCACGATTGATCATTTTGACTGTTTACCGTAACAGATTTTACGTCAGTAGGTGATATTTACTAGCAACTCGACGGTAAGTAATTCAACTCGACGGTAAGTACTCCAACTCGACGGTAAGTAATTCACTTACCGTCGAGTTAAAAAATCTCTTAATTTTAATTTATTTTTTGAAAGAATAAAGAAAACTAACAAATTATTTATTAATATTGAAACTTATGGTACAATTTGTTAAATTATTTAATAAAATCCCACTTGTTTGGGCTGTGGTTTCACTTCTAACAGAAACTCCTGCAGAATCGCATGCATTAGTAGTATCCAACATTTCTTCTCTTCAAATACGCGATCAAAGTTGAAAACTTGGAAATATCAATGCCATCTTAAAGAAAAACGGTGGATTTAATCATTGAATATTCTGCCCAGAGGCTTCCAGGAGCTTTCAACTGCATATGTCTTTGAACGAAATATGCCAATAGAGTCTTTTCTTCGATTCTTAAATTCTTGCCTTCGCACCATTTTTTAAAACTTTGGTAGGTATTTTGATAACGGATTTTGGATTTTTCGGGAATAATTGCGGAACACCCTTCTTCCCAAGCCCGTTCAATTTCTTCAAATTCACTTTCGCTCATATTTTAATTTATAATAATCAAAATTGTACTTAAAATTATTGACAACTAAATAAAAACTCAATTCTCCATTGTTGTTATGCACCCTAGTTACTACCTAACAACCAAAGTATCTATCTTGATAAAATGAATGAAACTAGTCAATATGACGAAAATGTTTAATTTTATAATTTATAATGGTATCAATCGTGCAAAAAACGTTATAAGCATGTCGAACGTTAAGGGTAACAGACCTCAGACAATAATTGGAGTCGTCGCCCCGCTCCTCCTCCAAACAATTGTCTTCGATCGGTATAAAACCCTTACCGTTCTCCATACTTAATATACTATTTTGCACGATTGATCATTTTGACTGTTTACCGTAACAGATTTTACGTCAGTAGGTGATATTTACTAGCAACTCGACGGTAAGTAATCCAACTCGACGGTAAGTACTCCAACTCGACGGTAAGTAATTCACTTACCGTCGAGTTAAAAAATCTCTTAATTTTAATTTATTTTTTGAAAGAATAAAGAAAACTAACAAATTATTTATTAATATTGAAACTTATGGTACAATTTGTTAAATTATTTAATGAAATCCCACTTGTTTGGGCTGTGGTTTCACTTCTAACAGAAACTCCTGCAGAATCGCAGGCATTAGTAGTATCCAACATTTCTTCTCTTCAAATACGCGATCAAAGTTGAAAACTTGGAAATATCAATGCCATCTTAAAGAAAAACGGTGGATTTAATCATTGAATATTCTGCCCAGAGGCTTCCAGGAGCTTTCAACTGCATATGTCTTTGAACGAAATATGCCAATAGAGTCTTTTCTTCGATTCTTAAATTATTGCCTTCGCACCATTTTTTAAAACTTTGGTAGGTATTTTGATAACGGATTTTGGATTTTTCGGGAATAATTGCGGAACACCCTTCTTCCCAAGCCCGTTCAATTTCTTCAAATTCACTTTCGCTCATATTTTAATTTATAATAATCAAAATTGTACTTAAAATTATTGACAACTAAATAAAAACTCAATTCTCCATTGTTGTTATGCACCCTAGTTACTACCTAACAACCAAAGTATCTATCTTGATAAAATGAATGAAACTAGTCAATATGACGAAAATGTTTAATTTTATAATTTATAATGGTATCAATCGTGCAAAAAACGTTATAAGCATGTCGAACGTTAAGGGTAACAGACCTCAGACAATAATTGGAGTCGTCGCTCCGCTCCTCCTCCAAACAATTGTCTTTGATCGGTATAAAACCCTTACCGTTCTCCATACTTAATATACTATTAAGTACAATTTTGATTATTATAAATTAAAATATGAGCGAAAGTGAATTTGAAGAAATTGAACGGGCTTGGGAAGAAGGGTGTTCCGCAAGTATTCCCGAAAAATCCAAAATCCGTTATCAAAATACCTACCAAAGTTTTAAAAAATGGTGCGAAGCAAGAATTTAAGAATCGAAGAAAAGACTCTATTGGCATATTTCGTTCAAAAACATATGCAGTTGAAAGCTCCTGGAAGCCTCTGGGCAGAATATTCAATGATTAAATCCACCGTTTTTCTTTATGATGGCATTGATATTTCCAAGTTTTTAACTTTGATCGCGTATTTGAAGAGAAAAAATGTTGGCTATAGGCCTGAGAAAGCGATCATTTTTACACGGGAGCAATTTGAAAAATTTCTGATGGAAGCACCGGATGAAGAATTTCTAGTTCACAAGGTAATATAAGCTAGTTTAGGTAAAAGAAATACTCTAATGAAGATTTTTTCATAATTTGTAGGTCGCAATGATATTGGGAATATCTGGTGCCTGTAGAAGAGAAAAATTATATAATTTTACTATGAATGACATCCAACAAACCGATGGTTTAATGATTGTAAAAGTACCCAATACAAAAACGAACATCCAGCGTATTTTACAGTCGTTAATAAACCAGACGATAAAATTCCATATTTAGAAATTCTGCAAAAGTTTATAAAACTTCGTCCATTACAAGTAAAATCAAATCATTTGTTCTTAAGATACGCCAAAGGAAAATGTTGTGCTCAAGTAATAGGGAAAGGGACAATCGGGGGCTGGCCTTCTCAAATTGCCAAATTCTTAAATTTGCCTAATCCCGAGAACTATAACTGGCCATTCGTTCAGGAGGACATCAGCAACGCTTTTGGCTAATGAAGGTGTTGATGTCCTCGCATTAAAGCGTCATGTAGGTTGGCGTTCATCGACATTGGCAGAAAGCTATGTAGAAGATTCTCTTCAAAATAAAATAGATTTTGCCGAAAAAATATTGTGCAATAATAGTAATACTACTAATGTATGCGATTCTGCAGGAGTTTCTGTTAGAAGTGAAACCACAGCCCAAACAAGTGGGATTTCATTAAATAATTTAACAAATTGTACCATAAGTTTCAATATTAATAAATAATTTGTTAGTTTTCTTTATTCTTTCAAAAAATAAATTAAAATTAAGAGATTTTTTAACTCGACGGTAAGTGAATTACTTATCGTCGAGTTGGAGTACTTACCGTCGAGTTGGATTACTTACCGTCGAGTTGCTAGTAAATGTCACCTACTGACGTAAAATCTGTCACGGTAAACAGTCAAAAATGATCAATCGTGCAAAAATTTAATTAACTAGTTAAATACTGTCAAGGTGACAAATAACAACGTAAGTAAAACTATGGTTGCCACAATTGAAGAGTACAGGGGGAAAAAAGGAATGTCACATTTTATACATATTTAGATAAACACCAATAAAGGTTTCATTCGTATGATATCTAAAAACTACTTAGGAGATTCTTAGCACAATTCTAGCAATTCATGTATAATCTTAATACAATATTAATCTATATTAACTTACTAATTTAATAATGCACCAGAAAACTGCTAACATTCCTCATTTTTGTTCAGTGGCGTGCGGACAATCCTAGTTCTTCGCCTGGATACAAATTTTTAGAAAATGTATATAGACTGATCTTTCTGGTTATTGTCCTGAATCGATAGGCTAGTCTATAGTACGCAGTTTTTGCTACTACATAGCGAAAAAAGGCAAAATTCATGAAAAAGTGATATTCCTTGTTTTCCCCTGTACTCTTCAATTACGTTACGACTATTGCAGGTAAATGTACTTATTTGAAAACTAATTAATTCAAAATTCATTTAAATTGTTTGCATATAAAGAATAATTTAGTCGGACATTAAACGTTGTAGGTACCACGGGTATTATAGATAATAAAGCTTTCGGTCAACGTATATCCCTCGGGCAAAAGGCCCTCGGTATATACACCATTGACCTCAAGCGTTATTATCCTTATAATACCCTTGGTACGTTAATAACTATTTCATTGCACCAATAATTATGGCTCAATGCCATAAAAATATAATACTGAATTTAGACATCCCACAAGAAAACAGTTTCACAACCTTGTTAAACAACAGTTATCGGCCTTGCGTTAATATAGATTTTAGTTACAGTCATTGTACACGAAATTGGCTCATGCAGAAAATTCCATCTCTATCTCCATACTCATGCAGAAAATTCCATCTCTACACTTGAGTCCAGATACGGGAGCACGCCAAATATAATTCTATTTTAGTGACGTCACGTTGCCTAGCAACCGTCGGTTCTCCCATTATGAAATTCTATTTTATGACGTCAGCAAAATAGAATTCTATTTGGCGTGCTCCGGGTCTTTACCCGTACTTCATTTTAAAGCAGGGGTCGGCAACCTTTTTCGGATGGCGGGCCATGTTTAAAATAAAAAATTTTATGCGGCAGCATATTCAAATATAACTTAAATAGTCTTCTTCTTCAGTCTGTTTGCATCCATCCCTGGACAAAGGTCTCCCCATGAGTTCTCCACTTCTCTCTGTTTTGTGCTATTTAGTGCCAGTATCTACCCATTTTTGCTTTGACGTCGTCTAGCCATCGTTTTTGTGGTTTTGCTTTAGTATGACCGGGCTCGTGTGGTCTCCAATGTATAATGTTTCGCGTACACATTTTATTGCTTTGTCATCGCCAGTTCCATTTTATTTGCGCAATTTTTCCAATTGCATCTTGCACCTTCATCCTGCGTCACACGTCCTTATTTTCGTTTATGTCCTTTCAGCTTAGTCCTAACATAGCTTGTTCGATGGACCTCTGTTAGTAATTCGTTAGTAATTTTGGTAGTTCAGATTTTACATTTAATATTTCCATACCGCGGTTTTCTAGTTTTTCTATGTTGAGCGAGTATAATTCTGTATAACTAGTAATATTCAAGAATATTTATTAAATTATTATTGTCATTTACAGTTATTCCATTTATATCTGTTATCAGGTGTATTTGTTGTCGGTTTTTCCTATTTAGAGTTTTTAACATTTTCATACTCTTGATTTTCCCTATAATATTTTCGATTTGTTCGGTATTTTAGTCCCTGATGTCTGGTCTTATCCTTTTTTTTATTGCCTTATTAAGTTCCTTATATTTTATTGAATTTCGGTCCATGCAACTGTTGTCCTTAAGCGTCTGTTGTCTTTCTGTATTTAATTTATTATTGTTCATAAGTTTGTTGATTTTTTCTAAAATTACATTAGTGCATTGACAGGCCGCGCAAAAAGTTTCAAAGGGCCGCATGCGGCCCGCGGGCCGCATGTTGCCGACCCCTGTTTTAAAGGAACCATAGTGTATTATAACATCAATATTTCGAATTTTACGCGATGCCTCTTCAGGTGACAGTCATAACTTTAATTTTTTTTAAATGGGAAAGTACATCATGTGGCTTGTCATTTAAAAGCTTTTGAAATACTAATTACAAAAATATATAATACTTTAAGCCTTTTTGAGAGCATAGGCGCCAAATTTCGGTCGAATTCTTTTTAAATTTTTTTCCGAATCCTGAGAAAACTAATAGGTATTTTTGAAAAATTTAAACGCAAAATGAAAGAATACAGTATTACAAGTCCCTACAAATTTTTATAGTGTTTATTTTAATAAGTTCACAGAGGTGGAAAAAGTAAAAATTATGTGTGATTTTTAATTTCAAATATATCATTCAAAATAAGCTTTGTTTATTCTAAAGGACTTTTAACCCTCCGTAATAATGTAATCGTTCACTATGCTGTTAAACTTTATAAAAATACTTATTAATTTTCTCAGGATTCCAAAAAACAGAATGCAGTTAAAAATGATTTGATTGAAATTTTGCGCGTACACTCTCAAAAAGGATTAAGGCCATCGGTACATAATTCGCAAATATTTTACGGCTATACCTACTTTTTCTGTCTTTACACGGCAAATTGCGTGTAGTAAAATTCACACTGGTATGGATATGTAAACATTACTACAATGTCATTCTACTTGAAAATGTCATCATTAACTTAAAGAGATGGCTTTTGATAATTGGATAACTGTTATTTGTATAATTGCAAATTATTAATTTAGTTAATAAATGTGATAATTTTTTCACTAACTATGTATTCAGTGATTGTAATAATTTATATATACAACAAAAACTAATACTCAATCGAGAAAAAAGGAAAAGTGTTAAAGTAATTTTTTAATAATATATTGTTACTATGGAACGCTTACAATTTTGAACACCTTTAACAACAAAATACTTGGATCACAGAACATATTATCCTGATGTATTCTCTGCATGGATCTTCCACAAATAATACACAATAAATAATTTTTATTAAAATAAAAATATATACCATTTTTATTCACTACTTCGAATTTTTATTAAGTTCACGTCATATAATAAGAGTCAACAACTCAAAATATTCCGGAAGCCATGTCAAATATTTAAAATTGTCACTGATTGTCACTGTCTGACTGACAATATGCTTTTTTTTTATTAAACACAAGCTTTGTTTAGACTACTGAAATCTGGTCATCAGTTGACCAATTATCAGTTCTTCTTTAACTTATATTACTAAATGACACATAATCTAAGATCTTAACCCTATGGTGTCCTCTTATTTTTTTTTAACAAGTATGAAATTTTAAAACTAAAACTAACACACAATACAACACTATGCTCTGCTTTTACACTAACACTTTACACTAACTCAAATGGTTTTCTTCGTTTGAGTCTTCTTTCTATCCCAGTATTATCGAGGAGCTGGATGGCCTCGATGTTTACATGACTATGGAGCCGTTGTTCGTGACTACCTGCGATCTTCTTGATAACTTTGTCTACATCTTCCATCTCAAGATCCTTGTGGAGGTCGACATTTCGGATATACCAAGGAGCATCAACGATGTTCCGTAATACTTTATTCTGGAATCTCTGGATAATCTGAATATTACTTGAATTGGCACAGCCCCAGAGCTGGCAACTATACATCCATACTGGTCTAAGTATTTGTTTGTATAAAAGTATTTTGTTATATGTGGACAATGCAGAGTTTCTTCCCATCAGCCAATACATTTTTTTGTAACGGATACCTAATTCTTCCCTTTTCTTTTTAATGTGGACTTTCCAGCGAAGCCTTGCATCAAGTGTGATACCTAAATATTTTGCAGAAGATGCATATGGTATTTGGGCATCATTTATTCTAATTGGAATGTTTTCGATATTTTTATTTGTAAAATTGACATGAATAGATTTAGATTCATTTAATTTGATTTTCCATTTTTTAGTCCAGTTGTGTATTTTATTGATTGCTAACTGTAATTCTTCTGCTGCTTCTTCGCTGATATCACCTACTGCTAAGATAGCGGTGTCATCTGCAAATGTGGCTATAGTATCATTTTCCATTTCAGGTATATCGTATGTGTATGACAGGTGTAGAACAGGACAGAGACATACGCTTCTTTGAGGGACTCCTGCTCTGATTTCTTTTAGATCAGTGTACACGTCTTCTTGCTTAATTCTGAAATATCTGTCAGATATATATGATTGTAAAATTTCTGAATATTGTTTAGGCATAAGAATTTTGAGTTTGTAGACTAAACCTTCATGCCAAACTTTGTCGAAGGCCTTAGCTACGTCTAAAAAGATTGTAGAACAGGCTTTCTTTTCTTCTAATGATGTCTCAATTATGTTAGTCATTCTGAGTACCTGATCAATCGTAGAATGTTTATTTCTGAAGCCAAATTGGTGGTTTGGAATCATTTTTTTCTCTTCTATTACTGGTTTTATTCTTTTTAGCAGAAGTTTCTCAAAAAGCTTCGACATCACTGGTAAAAGTGATAATGGTCTATATGAATGATTTTCCTGGTTTTGGTATCATTATAACCTCAGCTATTTTCCATAAATTTGGAACATATCTCAATCTAAATGCAGCATTGATGATGTTGGTCAATTTGACTATGGGTTTACGACGCAGGTTTTTTAGTAATTCTCCAGTAATTAGATCATATCCTGGTGCCTTCTTAGGATTTATATTGTCTTTTATTTCATCAGCTACTTCCTTCGGGGATGTTGGTCTGATTCTCTCCTCTGTCTGATTAGGCTCTATCGATATTTGATCATTATTTTGGTCATCATGCGGTTTAAATGTATTTTCTAAATATGTGACAAATCTCTCTGCCTTTTGTTCATTACTTCTAGCCCAGCTACCATCTTCTAGTTTAATGGGTGGAGAATGGGTTACTGGTCTTTTTAGCCTTTTTGTAGCTTTCCATAGAGAGTACTCTGTGCTACTATTATCCTTCAACTCTCTCAGGTAATAACTGATTGACTCATTTTTTATATTTTGAATCTCTCTTTTAAGTTTTTGACTAGCATTGTTTAAATTTGTTTTATCTTGGGGTGCTCTGGTTTGTTGCCACTTCCTTCTAAGTTTTCTTTTCTCTTTAATTCACTTTTTAATTTCTTTCGGATAGTTGTTTCCTTTGACGTTTGATCTTATAGTAGGAGTACTTTCCCATGCTGATTTTTGTATATTTTGTACAAGCAACTCAACTTCCTCATCTAGTTGTTCAGGTTTTTTAATGGTACTGCTAGTTCAATTCTATCTTCAAGGATTGATCTAAAACTTTCCCAGTCTGTTAGTTTATTTGTTAGTATTGGGTTACAATCCTTTCTGATAATCGTGTCACTCACAGTGAGTATTATGGGTGAATGATCTGAATTCATATCCCAACCTTCATTAATATCTACATAGTTGGATGAAATATTTTTAATAACAAAGAAATCAATTAAGTCCGGTATTTTGTTTGTATCTGTTGGCCAATAAGTCGGTCTACCTGTTGATATTACTTCACATTTCTGTTCTTTGTATAATTGCAAATTATTAATTTAGTTAATAAATGTGATAATTTTTTCACTAACTATGTATTCAGTGATTGTAATAATTTATATATACAACAAAAACTAATACTCAATCGAGAAAAAAGGAAAAGTGTTAAAGTAATTTTTTAATGATATATTGTTACTATGGAACGCTTACAGTTTTGAACACCTTTAACAACAAAATACTTGGATCACAGAATATATTATCCTGATGTATTCTCTGCATGAATCTTCCACAAATAATACACAATAAATAATTTTTATTAAAATAAAAATGTATACCATTTTTATTCACTACTTCGAATTTTTATTAAGTTCACGTCATATAATAAGAGTCAACAACTCAAAATATTCCCGATGCCATGTCAAATATTTAAAATTGTCACTGATTGTCACTGTCTGATTGACAATATGCTGACAATATATTTTTCGACTGAGTGCGTTGTAAGACAAATATATTTTTGGAAAATATTACCACGGACATTGTGTTCATTTTTTTCGAATCCTGAAAACACCAATAAATATTTTTTAAGAATTTAAACGCAGAATGAAAGGCTAAATTATTACCGAGGGCAGAAAGTCCCTTAGAATAAATAAAAAGTTTATTTTGAATGAGATATTTGAAATTAAAAAACACACTAAATTTTATCTTAGTTTTTCACCCCTGTAACTTATTAAAATAAACATTATAGAAGTTCTCACATTTCTCAAATAAAATATAAGTTATGTTTGTAAGTTATATAAAGTTATTTATTATTTATGTAATCAGAAATGTAAACATTTTAGCCCTAGGCCTACAAGGCCGGTTGCGCTTAATAAATAAAATAGAAGTTCTAAGAGACTTTCTCGGCCCTCGCTAATAACGTAATCTTTCATTCTGCGTTTAAATTTTTCAAAAATACTTATTAGTTTTCTCAGGATTCGAAAAAAAAATAAATCCCCATTTTAATAGCATTGCAGCCGAAAATACGTACCCATCCCTTAAAGAGTTTTTGTAATCAGTGTTTACAATGCTTTTAAATGAAGTATCACATGATGTACTTTTTCATTTAAAAAAAAAATCAAAGTTGTGCCTGTCAGCAGAAGAGAGCTTCCGTAAAGTTCGAAACATTGATGCTGTAAAATACTATGATCATTTTAAAAATCGACGTGTCTGAGCGTTTTGCTTATGTGCTAAAAATAAACAAGTTTATAGGGGGTAACACTTATTCCAGAGCACGGTTTAAAAAAACAATATTATAAATCAGGTTTTTTTTATTTTATTGTATTAACTACAAATAAAGTATATAATCAAAATATTTATTATTTCTACGAATTTTATACCTATGCTTTTATTTTATTTTATTTAATCTGTACGCAATTTATTAAATCTTCTTTTTCAAATCAAAACTAATTTATAATATATATTCAACAAACCTGAAAATAAAATCGATAATTGCTCTGAACCAAGTTAATATTTATTTGTACAGATATTTAAAATATTATTTCTACATTTAATTCATTCGATAAAAACAAATAAGCAGCAACATAGAAATTATTTATTATACTGGAAATGTTTTTTTTTAATAATGTTAAATTGTATCAAATGGCATTTCCATAAAATGATATGTAGAATTAGCGATTATCATTTACAAGTAATTTAGTTTATAAAATAGATAGCGACAAAAACCAGGGCGGATCAGTGAGTGAAAAAAAACTGCATTTAAATGTTAGAAGAAAAAGTTTTGTGATTACTTCAATAATACTAAATTGACTTTCCCCTCCCCTCAAATAAGTTAAGAATAATAATAAAAAAAATTAAAGTATCTAAAAATTATTAAAAACTTTGTTTTTTTCTACTTTTCTTTTGTAGAAAAGTCTCACTGAAATCAAATAGCGATAATTAAATTTTCTATAAAATATATATACAGGGTGTTAAAAAAATGCAGGTCATAAATTAAATCACATAGTCTAAGACCAAAAATAGTTCGATTGAACCTAACTTACCTTAGTACAAATATACACATAAAAAAAGTTACAGCCTTTAAAGTTATAAAATGAAAATCGATTTTTTTCAATATATCTAAAACTATTAGAGATTTTTTAACCCCCCAAACTTTTTTAAATTACTTTTGTGGAACCATTAGTTAAACACAATATTTTTAAAACTTTTTGCCCCTTAGTACTTTTTCGATAAGACAGTGTTTATCGAGGTATTCTGAATATTTGTCGAATTTACCACATATTTTAGAGAGACCTGTTAATATCTGAAAGTTTATTTTATAATTTACATTTTTAGGTATATTTTGATACATTTTAAAATAAGCAGCCACATCTCGATCAAAGGTCGCAAATAAAATACTATCTAAAAAATACTAGGAGGCAAAAAAGTATTAAAAATACTGTGTTTAACTAATGGTACCACCATAATAGTTTAATGGTAACGTACACAAACATTGGGGGGTTTTAAAAGAACAAAAACCCCATAAAATTTATATGAAAACATATTAAAAAAGAAGCCGCATCTCGATAAAAACTGACTTATTGAAAAAATACTAAAAGGCAAAAAAGTTTTAAAAACATTGTGTTTAACTAATGTTATCACAATAATAATTTAATTGAAACTAACTTACACAAGAGTTTGGGGCGGTTTAAAGGAACAAAACCCCGATAAAATTTTTATGGGGTGTACAAATTTCACTGGTATTTTTTTAAGATACTCCTGCCATGAGAATGCCACAGGTCCAATTTCAATAATAAATCTCTAATGTCGATATATTAAAAAATCGATTTTAATTTTGTAACTTCAGAGGGCTGTAACTCTTTTTAGGTGCACATTTGGACTAAGGTAAGTTAGTTTTAATCGAAGTGTTTTTGGTCCCAGAATATGTGTTTTAATTTATGACCTGCATTTTTGTTACACCCTGTATATACAGGGTGTTTGGTAAAGAATGGGACATATCTTCACCTTAGATTCCTGAGGTTAAAGTAGGTCGATTTAAACTAACTTACCTCAGTACAAAAGTTGAACATCAACTTTTAGTCAAAGTTAAACTTTTATTTTATTTATTTTTCTCTGTGGGGCCAGAGGGCGCCAAATACGTCTTACAGCGCTCATTTAATACGTTCAGTTTTTTTTATGTCCCACTCTACATACTTTGTGAACCAAAACTATTATTCTGTTAATACGAAATATTCTCCTAATAATTCTCGAAAACGGTTGAGTTTAACGAGATGAAGTATACCTTTTTTAAGTTAAAATATTAAGGGAATAAAAGTTTTGATTCAAAAAGTCTGTAGAGTGAGCAATAAAAAAATTGAACATATTAAATGAGCCCTGAAATTTTTGTTGACGAATTTAGATTTCTTGTCCCAAAAAACCCCCGCTTACCAAAATTTCGTGTTATTATCCTATGCGTGTTAGGAAATATTCAAGAATAAATAAAATAAAAGTTTAACTGTGACACCCTGTATTTCGGTTAGTATCAACTTTTGTACTAAGGTAAGTGAGCTTAAATCGACCTATTTTAACCTCAGAAATCTAAGGTTAAGCTATGGCCCATTCTTTACCAAACACCCTGTAGACATATTTACAAGGTGTCCCCGAAAATAGTGCGTTCCTTTAAGGTATGGATATAATACAGAATTTAGAACAAAAAAGTCCTATAACATTTTTTTCTAAAGTTAACTGCTTTCAAGAAAAAAATTACATTGTTCTCCATATAGGTGAATTTTTATTTTCATAAATTTGAATGACATGGCAACGTAGCCTAGAAGAACTTGCTGTGACTGTGGAAATTGAACCTAATAACCCCTTGTTTATTTAATTTGAGGTGTGATTTTTGGGGTTCTTGACATCGTAGGTACCTACCTGCAAAATAATGGATATGGGTTTGGTTGATATTTATATTATTTTACCTACCAGATGAAACTGACCTACAAACCTGCTTTTTTAATCTTTATATTTTTGAGTTGCGCGTTGTTGCCAGACTTCAATTTGCATATCAAAATGTATTTTCGTTTTTCGACCAAACTGATGAATTTAGAAAAAACTGTTATAAGAATTTTTTGCTCTAAATTGTGGCTTCTACCTGTCCCTTTAAGGAACGCACTATTTTCGAGGACACCTTGCATATCTGACTGGCTTAAATTTGTTACCCTTGATTAAAAACAACAATAAATGGAAACCTTTTCTTATTCAATTCATTCAATTTTCAATGACTTAGATCACAGATAGGCCTTTATAATTCGCTGAGAAAATGTGTTTAAAATAGTAAAACAAGTCATTAAATTTCATTAATAATTCAATTAATTCATTAGATTTCGCATGATAATGGTTCAAACTGAATTAAAAAAACTAAGCCATATAGAAGTTTGAAAAATTTTTGGTTATAACGTAACGTACCTAACGCACTTTATTGAATTGAAATTATGACTATTAATTAAAAGATTATTTGGGCGGCCTTTAAAATTGTAAATAATTGTTTGGCTTATAGTGCAGTAACTGAAAGTTTTCACTTCCGATTTCGTTGAATATCCATTGATTTTCATGAAAATTGATGAGTATTTAGAGAATATCTCAAGAAGGTGCCAAATTGCGTTTTTACCCTGAAGGTGGATGGCACTCCTTCCCCTATGGAGGTGAAAACTATTGCATTAAAAATAGGCTCATAAATAGATAGAAGGATAAATTCTAAGCGAAATTTGTTAGGTCAAGCTATTGAAATAAATCAATACTTTCTGAGTTATTAAAAATCAAAGATTTTAATCTTTCGTGAAAAACATGCTTGTTTTTAAAGCGGTTTTCATAAATAACTAGACCGGGAACAGTCGCACTCTTTTCTGTAACGTAATCAGTCGCGCGTTAGATTTTATCTAACAAAACGAATTTAAATACGAATGTACAATATATTTTTAGTTTATAGTATTTTTATTTACTTGTTATGTTACAAATATTAGTTCTAATTATTATTAAAGCTAATTAGACCAGGGCGCATCTGTAAAAATATTAGTACATTTGACTGTTGAGAGGTGACTCATATTTCTTTGCAGAAATTACTTGAAAATAACTTATGTAATAATAGTTGAGTTTTCCTCCTACTCAAAAAGGTCTGGAACATTGTTTAAATAATCAAAATGTCAAAAAATGAAGAAGAAATTCGATGTTTTTCTTCGTTTTTTTGATTATGACTTTAAAAGTATTCATTTCCGAGAAAAGTTGCACTAAAATAAAAGTTTCGTAATTAAATTTCCTATAATATAGGATTAGTATAAAATTTTAAAAGTTGTCACCCTTGTTGCAAAATAGCAATAATTGCGAAAAAAACCATAAAAAACAAATATTCGCATTTTACGTTTTTCAGCCATTTATCCTACACTTAGAACCTTCATATTTCACCCAAAAAAACTTTAATAATATAATAACACAATACTGTAAATTTCATTAAGATCGGTTTCATACACTTTGCAAAATAAATTTTGCAATCCAGCTTTCGCAAAAAATTCATTTTTTTTTCAAAATGTTGCAGGACTGAAAATAAAGCAGACAGAAAGTTGACTTTCTTTTAGATCTAGAAGAAAACTGTACCCTTCATCTGCAATTTGCAAAATTTAAATCGGTTAACCACCACGGCGTCAGAAATTTTTTTAAATAAACATTAATTTTTGGTGCTACGCGCAGGACAGCGGATACGTTTGCTCTGATTGGGCATTCTAATGACCTTTGATAATGATTGATAAATTTTAATTTTTAGTACATTTCGATATAAATAAATTAATTTGTTTATTGCGAAATAAAAATACATCCTCTATCTTTTGAAATAACACTTTTTTTAGCAAAAACTTTCTTTGTTCATATATTTTAATTTAGAGAATAAAAGTTTATTATTTTTAAACATAGGCAATGGTTTAAACAATATTTCACAAACAATAATCAAATTAATTTGATTTTTGTGGAATTAAAATATTAATATACAACAAAATATAAATACAACAAAATATAAAATATAAATATGGGGGTTCAAAGGGGGTTCAAAATATAAGATGCTGTTTCCAGCCTTCTCTAGCCTCTCCTACTCAATTCCTATCCTCACCTCCACGAAATGCAGCTTGGGCTGCACGGGTGAACCCTGGAAAACCTGAGCAACCTTGCTGGAGATTGGGTAACCAACCCCAATGGAAGGCAAGGTCAGGGCCGACGAGGAAGGGAGAAATGCTCCTCCGAAAAGGGGGTTGGTGAGCAAGGTTAGCAGCTTACCTACTGCAAAAACAATCAACGCTCATAGAACCGAACCTCGGAATTGGACGGATACACAGATGACGACCCACACAAAGAAAAGGACAAAGAGACCAAATAAACTAAGAATTGGCACTTGGAACATCGCATCCTGGAACAAAAGAGAACAGGAAGTTGTGCAGGAATTGGAGCTCCATAACATTGATATATGTGCCGTGAATGAAAAAAAAAAAGAAAGGGAAAGGAAATGTCAATAAGAACAAATTTATGTTCTTTTACAGCGGAGTAGATAAAAACAAACGAGCACAGGCAGGAGTAGGCCTCTTAATTCACAATAAATATAGCAGCAGCATTCAAGAAATAAGATACATCAACGAACACATGATGCTGGTTTGCCTTAAACTTCACCACACGACACTTAATATTATCCCTGTATATGCCCCAGATAACAAATAACAACAAAAACAAGGAACAAAAAGATGCTTTTAATGGACAGCTCCAAGATCTACTGGACACTACAACAGCCGGTAGTAAAATAATAATTCTCGGGGCGACTTAAACGCCAGAGTTGGCAACATACCTGTGGCTGGAGTTACAAAAAGATTTAACGAAGAAACGCTCAACGACAACGGAGAAAGACTCCTATAACTTTGTTTATTGAATAACCTCCGAACTAACAACACATACTTTGACCATCCAATAAAGCATAAGATCACCTGGTCAGATAAAAGAGGACGTAACTCTATGATTGCCTACATTATAACAAACAGACAAATACACCCCAGGGATATAATAGATGTGCGCACTCTATCGTCCGCCAATGTAGGATCCGACCATGGCCTGATACTAGGGAAAATAAATATAGAAATCAGCACACAACGCAAGCGAAATACAAAAGTCGAAGAAAAGTTAAACATAGAAAGCTTAGAAGACGAAGGGACACAAAACGTGTATAGAAACAGACTAACAGAAAAGCTAAACAGCCATAACCTAGAGACTAAAAAGGATATAGAAGAAACCTGGAAAATTATTAGAAAAAGTATCCTACAAGCAGCAGAATAAGTTTTAGGTAAAAGAAAAGTCAACAGAAATAAACGGGATACAAAACTCCATGGTACGACGAAAGGGTGAAAGCACTAGCAAATCAAAAGAAACAAGCTTTCCTAACATACAAAAGAGTGAAGACACCGGAGGCACGAGACGACTACGTGACAATCAGGAATAGAGTAAACCAAGAAATAGATAACATCAAAAAAGAACACTGGGAGAACTTTACCAAAGATGTGGAATACGACCTCTATGGATCCCAGAAAAAGGTGTGGCAGATGATAAGGAGACAAAAAACAGAAATGAATGAATTTGTACGGATAGATAACATTACGGAGACACAATGGACTGAGCATTTCACGAAATTATATGGAGAAGGAGAAGAAGAGAACAGAGAAATAAACATTAATGAAACCCACGATAGCGTACTAATATCAGAATAAGAGCTACAAGAACGAATAAAAAAATTAAAAAATAGAAAAGCACCTGGTCCTGATAAGATAAATAATGAACTGCTAACGTATGGAGGAGGAACAATGCTCAAATGGCTCCTAAAATTATTTGTCGATATAATAAATATCGGAGTAGTACCAGCGGAATGGAAGGAAAATCTCCTGCTACCGATAGTCAAAAAGGGAGACTCGAAAAATCCTGAAAATTATAGATTCATTAGTCTGATGAACAGCACAATAAAATTGTTGACGGCAGTCATAAAAGATAAAATCGAGGAAAAATCGAACATGGCAGATGAACAACAAGGCTTTCGGAAGAACCGCAGCACAATAGATGCAATTTTTATTATCAGGCAAATAGTAGAAAAGTCTATTGAATATGGAAAACCAGCATACATGTGCTTTGTAGATTTAAAAACCACTTTTGACGGGGTCCGGCGAAATGATATCATAAATTTATTACAAGCTGAACAAATAGACCACCAGATAATAAGGTTAATTAATGAAATTAACAAGAACAACAAGACCAGAGTTATAATTCCATGATGACCAGAGTTCATTGTTATTTAATATGGTGATGAATCAAATAATTCACGAAGTAAGAGAACGACATGGATACCACATGGGAGCGCATAAAATCACGATACTATGCTATGTCGATGATGCAGTACTAATTGCTTATAACGAGAATGACCTACAAAGGCAGCTCCACACTTTCAATATCACAGCAAATAAACTTAATATGAGAATATCAGTAGAAAAAACTAAATGTATAGTGATAAGTAAAGAGCCGCGTAGATGCAAGTTAGAAATAGACGGCAAAATTGTAGAGCAAGTAATGAAATTCAATTACCTAGGAGTAGAGATCACTAGTGACAGGAATATAAGAACAGAGACCACAACACAAGCGACAAAAGCGGCAAGAGTAAGTGGTTGCCTCCGAGAAACCATATGGAGAAACAAATATCTGACCACGGAAAGCAAAATAAAAGTATACAAGACAACAGTAAGACTTATCCTAACATATGCAGCGGAGACAAGGACCGATACAAGAAAGACGAAACAACAAATCAACAATATCGAAATGAAAGTATTAAGATCAATAGCGGGCATATCATTAAGAGATTGACAAAGCAACAGAAGTATACGAGAACGATGCAAAATTCAAAATATTAACAGGTGGATAAAAACAAGAAAGAAAAACTGGAACGAACATGTAAACCGAATGGAACCAGATAGATTAGCGAACATCTGTAAAAACAACAAGCCGTATAGCAGAAGACCCGTTGGAAGGCCGCCGAAAAGGTGGAAAGACAATGTACAGTCAACAACAACTGAAACAGAATAAGAGGCAGACAAACAGGAGTAATCCTAGTCGCGGGAAGAAAAAGAACAAAATATAGAGTAAGAAAATAATATATTAGATAAAGATTGGAAGAACTTTTGATGGAAATCAACTTGTGTGAATCGCACACAGCTGTCCTGCGCGTAGCACCAAAAATTAATGTTTATTAAAAAAAATTCCTGACGCCGTGATAGTTAACTGATTTTAATTTTGCAAACTGCAAATAAAAGAGACGGTATTTTTCTATATGAAAAGGGAATTTCAACTTGCTATCTGCTTTATTTTCAGTCCTGTAACATTTTGAAAAAATTAATTTTTTTGCGAAAGCTGGATTTCAAAAATTATTTTGCAAAACTTATTAAACCGATCGTAATGAAATTTATACTATTGTTTTATTATATCATAAAGTTTTTCTGGGTAAAATATGTAGGTCCTAAGTGTAGCATAAATGGTTGAAAAACGTAAAATGCCAATACTTGTTTAGTTATGTTTTTTTCGCAATTACTGCTATTTTGCAACAAGAGTGACAATTTTAAAAAAATTTTACCAATTCTATATTGTAGAAAATTTAATTACGCAACTTTTATGTCAGTACAACTTTTTTCGAAAGTGAATACTTTTAAAATTATAATCAAAAAACGAAGAAAAAAATCGAATGTGTCCTTCATTTTTTGACATTTTGATTATTTAAACAATGTCCGGAACTTTTTGAGTGGGAATATAACTCAATTATTATTATATAAGTTATTTTCAAGCAATTTCTGCAAAAAAATATGAGTCACCTCTCAACGTCCATCTCAAAACAGATGCGCCCTGGACTAAATTGAATCTTACCAAAGCCATAAATTCAAAAAAAAATAAACCTACGCATTACTGCACCCTTCCTCAAAGCACTTACGAGAGAAAAGTTATGTTGCAAAATTTTTCATCGAGTTATCATGAAAAAGGAAAAAATGTTAGATTTTTTCTAACAGCGCGACTGCTCCCGGGCTATAGAACCATAAGTTTTTATACTAGCCTTTTCTAAATGTAATTATTTTATTTTATAAGTAGTAGCAATACGACTGTAATTTTTTTCGATGAGAAACCACTTACTCGGCTAATTTACGTCCCCTTTTTATGTATTGCACAAAGATCGGTATTCTCAAACTTACTGCCATACAATAGCCCGATCAGGGAACACAAAATTTTACGAAAACCTCCAAAAAAATAAAGGAAGGATGAAAATTTGGGAATGGGTAGTTGAAATTTTCTATTATTATATAAGAAAAAGTTTACAATTCTACATTCTCTCCATTTTACAAAAATTGGGAAAAACGGGGTGAAAAATATTTTCTCGTGAGTGAAAAAATATACGTTCAAATAGGCCCGTAATTGGATAAAATGACTAATTCTAAGCAACTTTTGTTCCATAAAGTTTTTTCACTAAGTCAATACTTTTTGAGTTATTTGCGAGTGAATATGTTCATTTTTAACAAAAAAAAACATGTTTATGGACGGTTTTTCGCAGATAACTCAAAAAGTAAGTATTCTAGCGAAAAAAATATTCTTAGTAAAAATATATCCTATAAAAAATTGAAAAAAATGGTGTACGCGTGAGGTCTGCAGACCCAGTATAAGCAGAGTTGTAGCTAATGAAAAATAGGTTCTTCTTCGTCAAATTCCAAATCGAATATTTCAATGTGAAATAACCAAAAAATGAAGCACTTTTCGGGGAAACTTCATTACATCTTTTTTAAAGTGTTTAAAAAAAGGTTTATTTTGTCTTTTAAAAAAATTTCTAACATTAAAAATAAGTGAGTGACGCTCAAAATATTGTTGGTCCCTTTTATTTTTTGGTACAAAAATCGCGAAAATCACCTCCTAATTAGCTTCTCAAATAAAATTAATCGTTACCGCTTCACAAGTTACTTTACGTATGTATTGTTTATATTATCTATAAGCTTCATTGTTTCAAAGTGCTCAGTTTAAAAAAAAATTGGGTTTAAAATAAAACATTTTTTTTAATTAAAAAAAATGGAATTGTTCATGGAAATAACTTAAAAATTATTAGTAATAACAAAAATTT
Organism: Diabrotica virgifera virgifera; assembly: GCF_917563875.1. NCBI lineage: Eukaryota > Metazoa > Arthropoda > Insecta > Coleoptera > Chrysomelidae > Diabrotica > Diabrotica virgifera. The sequence goes on from NC_065451.1 coordinate 170,639,917, forward strand.
TAAAGAGTAATAAGATATACGTTTTGCTTTTCTGAATATTTTTGCTTTTTTGTTTTCTTCTTCTACAAAAATTGGTTATACTATGGCTGTTCAAAATTTGCCTAAACTCGTGATTAGTTACTCGTTCAAGCCATTTTAACAGCAGCTTTTTCAAAAATAAGCACTTTGAACCGATGAAACTTACAGATCATATAAATAATACATAAGCAAAGTAACTTGTGAAGTGGTAATGATAAAATTTATTTGTTATGCTAATTAGGAGGTGATTTCCGCGATTTTTTTACCAAAAAATAAAAGGGACCAACAATATTTTAAGCGTAACTCACTTAATTTAATGTTACCAGTTTTTTAAAAAACAAAAATAAACCTTTTCTAAACACTTTAAAAAAGTTGAAATGGAATTTTTCCCGAAAAGTGCTCCGTTTTTTGTTATTTCACATTGAAATATTCGATTTGGAATTTGATGAAGAAGAACCTACTTTTCATTAGCTACAACGCTGCTTCTACTGGGTCTACAGACCTTAAGTATACACCATTTTTTTTTTAGTTTTTTATAAGCTATATTTTTGCTAAGAATATTTATTTCGCTTAAATACTTATTTTTTGAGTTATCTCCGAAAAACCGTCCAAAAACATGTTTTTTCTGTTAAAATTAACATATTCACTTGCAAATAACTCGAAAAGTATTGACTTGGGGAAAAAACTCTATAGAACAAAAGTTACTTAAAATTAGTTATTTTATCCAATTCCGGACTTATTTTGAATGTATATTTTCACCCCCGAGAAGGGGTTATTATTCCCCTTCATTTTTTAAAAATGGAGGTGATGTAGAATTGTAAACTTTTTCTTATATAATAATAGACAATTTCAACTACCTATTCCCAAATTTTCATCCTTCCTTTATTTTTTTTGGGGTCAGATTGTTTCTTGATCGGGCTACAACGTAAAAAGTAATTAGCAAATTACTTCAAAACACATAAATTCAGTCCTCTACTAAAATTTTTTAGTCTAACTTGTTTTTAAATTACATGACTTATGTATAATTTAAAATCAAGCAATCAGAAAAGTAGGACGACGAATTCACAAAAATGTGTAACGAAATAGGTTTTGCATTTACGCCAACTATTTAAATTACAGGGATCAACTCTTATATTATATCGAAAATCTTTTCTAAAAGAAACGTTTTTTGTGAAATACATTCAAAAACGTCCATTTGTAATTCATGCAAAATTATTTTTTTCAATTTAATTGTGGCTGATTTAGCATATAAATATTTAATTGTTTCTATTGGCAGCTAACAAAATGTGTGCGAGACTTAATGTAAGAAAATATTTCATTTCAATATAGGCTATTGATCATATTCAAAATAAGATAGCTAAAAGGAACTATAACGTTAACGGGGTTTTATTATTTCATATGGTCAGTGAACATCTATATATGAAAAAATCTCGGAGTGCTACCATTTAAAGGGGTGCGTTTTTGAGAAATGGGTGAATTAGTCCCTGGGCACAGGTTACATTAGTGTGAGTTCTATGCACTTTTGGTACAAACATATCTACAAAAAAATTGTTCCTGGTTAAATTTCTTATCTAAATATCACTTTTTATAGTCAATAATACTTTTTTTTACAAAAATATATTCAAAAGAAAAAGCACAAAGAAACCCAAAAGAAAGAAATTTTGTTTTTTGTCCCATAACTTTTGTCCACGAGGATATAGGTATAGATATTGCTTTACAGAAAAAAAATCTACATATTTCTTCTTTAAAATGTTGTTTAGTAGAGGTAATTAGGATTTACAGTTTTCGAAATATGATTTTTCAAAATTCACCACTCACAGCAATTTTGGCCAATTTTCCTTGTTATTTCGCAAATATTGTTCTGAAACTTTTTTCTACGTAACTTTAGGCATATGCAATGGTACACGTAATAGGAATAGAAATCAATTACCTTTAAAATGGTCTACTGTATAACGTTGCACGACTTTTTTTAAAGAGATTATGGTTTTTCAAGGTTTTATACTTTTAACGATTTTTTATAATACATATATTATATATTATATAATATTACATTATATATAGTTATTATATATAATATAATATAATATTATATTATATATTATATAATACCTAATATAAAAAAATATTATTTTTTACATTTTTTACGATTATTTTTGAAATTTCTCATTATAACTTTTATTTTCTTGTACATGAATATACTATATATTGCTCAATAGAGAGGGCTTACTTTATGTTCTTTAAAATGGTGTATCATCTATATTTAAATATGTACTTAATGGAAACCGAGTGATTCTTTGATATTTTTTTACCTGTATTATTTAGAATTATTTCTTTTACAAAAATTACATAAACATTAGTCTTAGAAAACATCACTTTAGTTAAAATTATTTAAACGTTGACATTTAAAAAATTTTCAAAATCAAAGTCCATCTCTTCGTTAGCATTAGCTTCAATATCTTCCTCTGACACCTCAGTTATCTTAGAGTACCCACAATTAGTACCCATGCACATGCACCCTTTGCAGAATATTGAACAACTAATTCCTATCTTCCTACAACCGCAGTTTTTTGTACATCCTTTGGTACATTTACATGCTATTTTTTCAAGCACAGCTTGTGGTGCAGGAGCTTTGACAGTAAATATTGGAAATAATCCATATTTTGAAGTTTGCCCGGCGGAGTCAAGTGGATCCAAAGTATAACCTATAAAAAATAAGTTTAATCATAACACACACTCACATAAAAAAGATATAATGAGGAATTTAAAAAATAATCCTAAAATCAAAAATCGTTGCAAGTACTTACTACATTTTGAAAAAGCATATCTTATTCAAAAATAATCCGAGAAGTTTTTATAATACACCATTTTAAAGTAAACAGAAAAAGCTTTCTTTTTGTTATATAATATATACCTAAATTTAGAAAAAAAAGTTATAATGGGAAATTTAAAAAATAATCGTAAAAAATATAAAAATTAGATAAAAGTATAAAGTCTTGAAAAAGATAACCTCTTTAAAAGAAGTCGTACAACATTATACGGTAGAACATTTTAAAGGTAATTGATTTCTATTCCTCTTACATGTATCATTGCATATTATGCCTAAAGTTACGTAGAAAAAAGTTACAGAACAATATTTGCGAAATAACATGGAAAATTGCCTAAAATTGTTGTGAGTGGCGAACTTTGAAAAATCATATTTCGAAAACTGTAAATCCTAATGACCTCTACTAAACATCATTTTAAAGAAAAAATATGTAAGTTTTTTTTCTGTGAAGCAATGTCTATACCTATATCCCCGTGGACAAAAGTTATGGGACAAAAAATAAAATTTCTCTCTGTTGGGTTTCTTTGTGCTTTTTCTTTTGAATATATTTTTGTAAAAAAAAGTATCTTTGACTTTAAAAAGTAATATTTAGATAGAAAATTTAACCAGAAACAATTTTTATGTAGACGTCTTTATACCAAAAGTGCATAGAACTCACCATAATGTAACCTGTGCCCAGGGACTAATTCACCCATTTCTCAAAAACGCACCCCTTTAAATGGTAGCACTCCGCGGTTTTTTCATATATAGAGATTTATTGACCGTATGAAATAATAAAACCCCGTTAACGTTGTAGTTCCTTTCTATAGTACATAATCAATAGCCTAAATAAGTGTACGAATTATATTATTAAATCATTGGATTTTTTTAAATGTTTTTTGCAACCGAAGAATATATCTCCGTAAGAGTTCTGATCACAACTACAGGCCGAGGACTGTATACTGCCCAGCTTAGCAAGATGCGATGGAAATCGCCCATGATTTTTTAAGTCGACAAACACTTGCCGAAAAGAATTTTGAAGTAGAATAGTTGAAAATATATTGAGGTGGAAATGGTAGGGTAGGATGTATTTTAAAATAGGTATTTTGTGAGTTTACTACAGTATTTTCTTACTGTCGTTTCCATTTACTTGATCGGGTAATCCAAGTTAACTTGCCAGCCATTTTTTTAATTTTTAATTTTAATTCTTTTGTTTTAAGCTATTCCGAATAGAAAAAAATCTAATGTGCATTCAATGGACAATAAAATTATAAATCAAAACGGGAACTGGTGTATGTTTTCAAAGACTGATAGTGTGTAAATAAATTTATTAAAATCAGCAAGTACTTTCAGCATTTTTATTGCCATCATTAGAGCTATCGTCTTATAATTGTAACTACCTCAAATGAAGAGAAAACTTTGAACAAACACATTCTACTATTAAAGATTAACTCAGGGATCTAACTACTGATCGAGGTAACAACCCTTAAATGTATAAAATTATCACATTTAATGTGTTTTAAAAAATGGCTACCATTTTTACAATCAACAGCTATTACTGATTGTAAAAATGGTAGCCATTTTTTAAAACACATTAAATGTGATAATTTTATACATTTAAGGGTATTTACCCTGACCAGTGGTTAGATCCCTGGGTTAATCGTTAATAGTAGAATGTGTTTATTAAAAGTTTTCTCTTCATTTGAGATAGTTACAAATATAAGACGATAGCTCCGATGATGGCATTAAAAATGCTGAAAGTACCTACTTAGCTGATTTTAATAAATTTATTTACACACTATCAGTCATTGAAAACATATACAGTTCCCGTTTTGATTTATACAGAAGTGTGTACAAGTCAAACAGTCTGTTTCTATTAATAAAATTATAGCTTTGTTTTGAAAGGTTTTCCATAGTATTTGCTATTTTAAGTAAAACGCACCATAAAAGAGTACCTCTGACAAAGTTTGAAGATTGAGGCTCTTTTGTGTCGCATTTTACTTCAAATTTAGCAAACACTATGGAAAAATCTTTTAAAACAAAACTATAATCTCACCTCATTTTTTCCGCGTATAGCGGTTTTTTATTCTTGTTGAATTACACAAGAATATAATATCGTATATCGTTATCTCCATTAGATGTATTATTAGTCCAGAAAACCACTGCGCATCCGCTAGGAAAATATTCCGAATTTTTAAAAAAAATTTTTTTGTTTTTTCCCAAAATTATTTTTTTTGCATGGAACAAAGTTTTTTTAGGTTTCTTAGATCATTCCAAACAGAAAAGGTCTTTTGTGTCTTTTTTCTAAAGTTAATAGTTTTTGACATATTATAAGCGATTAATAATTGAAAAATTGCGTAATCGGCCATTTTTAACCCTCAAAAACTATGTGAAAAACTGAAAATTTCAATGTTACCAAGGTAGGTAGATATTCTTTAAACATCGATTGATGAAATCCCGAAGAGTTTTTTGCAATACAATATTCAAAACTCCTTTGTTTTTTAATTGATAATCAAGCGTGCGCGACACTATTTTCCACCGTTGCATGTGCAATGTGAAGGTGTACACACAGTATGGTGCAAATAAAAGGAATAACTTCGTTATTTTGTAAACCGCCGACTTTAAGAAAAAATACCGAAACAGGTCGATTTTTATTTTTAAGTTATGATATTGTGGCATATATGTTATACTAGTGACGTCATCCATCTGGGCGTGAGGACGTAATCGATAATTTTTTTAAATAAGAATAGGGGTCGTGTGCCAGCTCATTTGAAAGGTTCTTCAATTCTATATTCAGTGGTATACACATTTACATAATAATTTATGCAGGGTGTCCAAAAATTTTTTATTAAATTAAGTTATTTGACAAAAAAAAAGAAGAATGTATGTAATTTATTTAATTTAAAATACATTTTACTGCTTTTACAAATCAGAAAACAAAGTTTATTTCACATATAAACATTGCTTTTCGCTTAAATTAAATGTTCAAACTTCCAAGACGCAGGTGGCTGGCGAGAACTGGCTTGAACGTTGAATTTAATCGAAAAGCAATTTTTATTTGTAAAATATACATTTTTTAGTTTTCGGGTAACAGTAAAATGTAGTTTGAATTAAATAAATTAAATGCATTCTTCTTTTTTTTTCAAATAATTTAATTAAAAACTATTTTTGGACACCCTGTGTAAATAATTATATAAATGTTTATATTGCTGAGTAGAGAAGTGAAGAACCTTTCAAATGAGCTAGCACACGACACCTATTCTCATTTAAAAAAATCATCGACTACGTCATCACGCTCAGATGGATGACGTCACTAGTATACCATATATGCCACATATGTCCTTAAAGTCGCCGGTTTACGAAATAACGAATGTATTCTTTCATTTGCACCATACTGTATACACATGCAACGGTGAACTCAAAACTCAAACTCAAACTCAAAACAAAGAAGTTTTGAATATTTTATTGCAAAAAAGTCTTCGGGATTTCATCAATCGATGTTTAAAGAATATCTACTTACCTTGGCAACATTGAAATTTACAGTTTTTCACATAGTTTTTGAGGGTTAAAAATGGCCGATTTCGCAATTTTTCAATTTTTAATCGCTTATATGTCAAAAACTATCAACTTTAGAGAAAAGTCACTAAAGACCTTTTCTGTTTGGAATGGTCCAAAAAACCTAAAAAAACTTTGTTCCGTGCAAAAAAAAAAAATTTTAGGAAAAAAACAAAAAAGACGTTTAAAAAATTTTTGACCCACTTTTAGTCCTGGCAACATGCAGATTTGTTAAAAGTGGTCCATTTTGCGTAAGATTGTGCAAAAAAACCGACTCGGAATATTATTCCTAGCGGATGCGCAGTGGCTTTCTGGACTATATGTATTATATGGTACGACATATCGATGTATAATTTATTTGTTTTTACCTTCCCTAATAATGACGTAAATCTGTAAATATTATAATATAAATTGTCATTATTTGTCAATAATAGTTCCTTTTAATAATTTATTATGAAAGAAGACGAAAAGTGTGACAATATGTAACTGTCAAAATCACTTCGTCAAAATCACTTCGTCAAACACCATCATCCATTAACATCATGACTTCCAAATTCTTGTAATAATGACCTCCACCACTATATAACCCATAATGAGCACCAGAGAAATAGTCCAGCTTCATTTTGGTCAAGCAGGAGTCCAAGTAGCAAACGCTTGTTGGGAGCTGTACTGTCTAGAACATGGAATCAAAGTAGATGGCACATTTTACGATGAATGTTTTACAGACAACAGTTACAGTCCATTTTTCAGTCTTACAGCTTATGGCCATGTGGTGCCCAGAGTTGTTATGGTAGATTTAGAACCCACAGTAATAGATGAAATCCGTACTGGGTACTACAGACACTTGTTCCATCCAGAGCAGCTACTTACTGGTAAAGAAGATGCAGCGAATAATTATGCTAGAGGAAAGTATGGAATTGGTACTGAGATGTTACATTTAGCGTTGGATAGAACTAGAAAAGTTGTTGAAGGATGTGATAATATGCAGGTAGATAGATTGCTTTATCTTACTCTTTTGAAGATATTCTTCTTTAGCGGCGAATCGATTGAGGGTAAAATTTGATTGATCCGCGCGCATGCGCACACCGACAGTATGGTATTAGTTGTTATACGGGCTCTGATTGGGTGTTGAAATTTTGAAATGATCTGTCAATAATTGTTCAATATGGAGGTTATCGGTAAACAAAAATATTGTATAATATTAGTTTTTATTGATGTGTGGACAGAAATAAAATCAAATTTACAATTATAGTGACTTTTTAAATAGTTTTGAAAAGCCGCAGGTACGTAATTCTAAATGTTTCAGTTGGAAATACCTAATAGTTTCAATACCTATCTATTTGGAAAAAGTAAACAAAATAATGTAGTTACCTATTAGTAGGCAATGCTTTAATTTACATAATCTGATTACGAACAAACTTTCTACAAATCTTCATCTCATATATCATTTTCTTACTCTATATTTTGTTGTATTTTATTTCGACAAAAATCAAACTAATAATTTTATTAAATTCATATAAATTTATGGTGTAAACGTTTAGTTTGTGTATATTCCCACATGACGTATACGAGAGTTTGGTGCAGTTTGAAGTGGCGTCAACTTTCGTACGGCGCGGTAGACGTGAAGTGGGTTCAAGCCCCAAGCAATTTATTATTTTTTTATTTTTTTTTATAGATTTTATGACTGTAAGTATATTATTATATAATTTTTGAAGATATTCTTCTTTTTTGAAAGTGGTAGATAAGAAAGTTAGTTTGATTTTTAAATAAAATAAGTACAAATAACCTTTTAAGTATATTTACTTCGTTTAAATTACCTATTATATAATAGAAGAACATCTTCTTACGTGCGTACAAAGTACACACACATTCTTTTTTTTTTCAGAATGGTCAGAAATAATAGATACCTATATAATATTTAATTTTTGTTGAACGGTATCTAGAAAACTATACAAACTATTTTTACAGATGCTCATGTGAACCATTGTTCACGAGATTGATCAAAACCAGTCGTTTGCTCATTTCTACAATTATTACCGTTTGGGCATTGATCTCCTTCTCATCTTCATTGAGCAGTCAATTAAGAGGCAGAGTTTTCCTTAATAGTAGTCGAATTCTATCTAAGTGAGAAGATACATATATCTCTAAACATATATCTACAGAGAGAGTCAAAGATAACTGCTGGGACATGGACCATAGCAATTCGTGGACAGTAAATAAACCTCGGAAGAATACCAATATTTTCTCTTCGCAATAGAGTCTATAAAAGATAGAGGAACTCTAATGAGTAGACCAGCATATATAGCAACGTCCAAAAAGTATTCAGGATGGCGGTAACATATAGACGTTTTTCTGATACTCAACTACATGGTAGGGGAGCCCAAGCGGGGATTTTTGCAGTTACTCGAGCGCGTCAGATTATCAAATGGGGAGAAACATAGTGCCCTGTAGATGTACCTCTACCATATATTGGCTCTTTACACAGGGAGTTCGTTAAGGGGGGCCCGAAAAAAAATCTATCCTTAAAAATACTCGAAATTGTCAGATTAAGATAAGGTAAGTTAAGTACATGCAAAAGAGTGTATATGTATTTAAAAAATCTGACGATTTAAGCGGGGCGTAAGGAAAGGGACGAGTTAAAAAGTTTCACAACAAAAAAGCGAATAATTCGCGAAATGAACGTTAGATCAAAAACTAAAAAGTAAGTGTTTAATATTTTTCAAAAATCTATCGAATGATACCAAACATCACACCCCACGGAGAGGGGGATGGCCCGTTTCGGCGCCGGCGATTCGGCGCCAGCGATTCGGCGTCGGCGTTTCGGCGCCTGCCGGTTCGGCGCCCGCCGATTCGGCGCCGGCTGATTCGGCGACAGATACTTTGGCAAAGTGAGAGAGAAAAAAAATAGTTGTTAATGTATGATAGTCTGAAATTTTCTTTAACAAAAAATGTAGAGTCAGGAGAACAATTTTCGACATTTTAATTTTAGAAGATGTAAAATAATACCCGAAAGTTAGGTTTGGACCGAAGGGTTAGGTCTTCCTCCTTTGAAAATTGTACTGTATAATATATAATATATATAATATATTAATTTTTTAATTAATTATGTGCAATTAAATAGCTTACATTTACAAAAGTTGGAAAAAATAACATTTAATATATTTTTTTAGTGTGGTATAGATATAAATCAAGAGCCTCTTAAATTTCTAAAAAAGTAACGTAGGTATAATCTAGCGCCAAAACAGCCGACGCCGAATCGGCCGGCGCCGAACCGGCCGGCGCCGAACCGGCCGAAGCCGAATCGGCGGCGCCGAACCGGCCGCGCCGAACCGGCGGCGCCGAATAGTACTAGACCCACGGAGAGGGGTGGGGGTAAATTTAAAATAAATATTTCGCAAAATAAACATTAGATCGAAAAACTGCAAAATACACTTAATCAATATTTTTGAAAAATCTATCGAATGGTACCAAACACGACCCCCCACGGAGGTGGGGTGGGGGGTTACTTTAAAATCTTAAATAGGAGCCCCAAATTTTTATTCCAGATTTGGATTCTTTACGTAAAATAAGCAACTTTTATTCGAAACATTTTTTCGACCTATGGATAGATGGGGCTATAATCGGAAAAAAACATTGTTGGAAATGGAAAATTAAATTAAAATTAAATTAAATTAAATGGCAAGCGCCCACTAAAATCGAAAACTTTACTCTTAACTTTTTTTGGTTTTAGGACCTACTCTTCACAACCCAATAGGTCCCCAAAGCGCTCGAGTGACTGCACATTTAGCATACTTTGCTCCCCTACGAACATGAATTAGGCTTAAACAGCTCTTATCATTAACAAACTGTAACAACTAGTGGATGAGTCCTTAGTCCTTACCTGCCTTTGCGAGGAAGAATCTGATGAGGCAACTATCAGAACTCGTCTAAGGATAAAAATCACGACCTTAACACAGAAACCGGTTATTGAAAAATCAGGAGATCGAGAAGGACGCACAAATAATCTTAGTCTATACGATTGCTATTATAATAAGGCTCGATGTAAATTTCTTACAAGCGCCCTAGGTTTACAAGGGCCATAATCATGTTCCCAACAGATCATAAAAGATCTGTTGGGCATTGGTGGAGTGCTTATACGGGTGTTAGTAAATAAGTATGAAAAATTTTAAGGGCTAATTCTACATGAAAAATTAATGCCAGTTTGCTCTATAAACATATGTCCGCAAATGCTTAGTTTCGGAGATACGGGGTGTTGAGGTTTTTATTTCAAACTGCCAATTTATTTATTGCTCTAAGACCAGTTGAGCTATGAAAATGAAATTTTCTTGAGTTTTAGGAGGAAGTTATTACGAATTTTATGACATACAATTAAGAATTTTGTATTCATCATTGGCGCGCCTACGGGCAATGGTCTGAATTATTTTAAAGAAAAAAATAGTACGCCACTGAGATATTTCGAATTAGAAATTATTTTTAAATTCCACGTCTAATTTATGATAAAAACCTTTCTCGCCTTTTTTTCATATGATGCAAGGTTTTTATGCAGAAAAATAAAACATCTTGGCGCATATTTTTCATTTCTTAATACATCATCAAGAACTATCCAATATAATAATACTAAACTAGAACAATAACAGAAAATATTACTAATACCATTTCAACTAGGTGAAAAGCTGCAAGAAATGTTTAAAATGATCTCCTTTACAGGTAACAAAAGAATGTTATATTCATCATTGGCGCGCGTACGGGCAATGGTCTGAATTTAATGAAGAAAAAGATAGTACGCCACTGAGATATGTCAAACTTACAATCATTTCTGAATTCCTCGTTCAGTTGACGACAAAAAATCTTTCTTGTCTTTTTTTCATATGCGGCGCCGTTTTTATGCAAAAAATTAAACATCTTAACGTTTACAAAGTATTTGAACTAAGTTTCTATGCATATGGAAACTACCTCAAATACTTGGTAAGCGTTAAGAGGTTTTTTTTTGTATAAAAACGGCGCTTCGTATGAAAAAATGGAAAGAAAGATTTTTTGTCGTAAATTGAACGAGAAATTCAAAAATGATTTTTAGTTTGACATATCTCGGTGGCGTACTATTTTTTTCTTCAAAAAATTCAGACCATTACCCGTACGTGCGCCAATGATGAATATAAAATTCTTCTGTTATCTGTAAAGGAGATCATTTTATACATTTCTTGCAGCTTTGCACCTATTTGAAATCTTATTAGTAATATTTTCTGGTATTGTTCTAGGTTAGTTTGGATAGTTCTTTATTGGATACTTCTTGATGATGTATTAAGAAATGAAAAATACGCGCCAAGATATTTTATTTTTCTGCATAAAAACGGTGCACCATATGAAAAAAAGGCAAGAAAGGTTTTTTATCATAAATTAGAAGTGGAATTTAAAAATAATTTTTTATTCGAAATATCTCAGTGGCGTACAATTTTTCTCTTTAAAAAAATTCAGAGCATTGTCCGTAGGCGCGCCAATGATAAATAGAAAATTCTAAATTGTATGTCAAAAAATTTGTAATAACTACCTCCTAAAACTCACCAAATTTCATTTTCATAGCTCAACTGATCTTAGAGCAATAAATAAATTGGCAGTTTGAAATAAAAATTTCAACACCCCGTATCTCCGAAACGAAGCATTTGCGGACATATGTTTATAGAGCAAACTGGTATTAATTTTTCATGTAGAATTAGCCCTTAAAATTTTTCATACTTATTTACTAACACCCTGTATATAGCTAATTTGGCGAAATCCAGAGTACTTAAATAATAGTCAAACGAGGTACTAAACCATTGAAATTGTCATTACTACAATTTTTTATGGAATATGTTTCAGACATACTAAATTCGGAAAACAAAGCAACTTTTATAATTTTACAACAAAAAGATGTAACTTAAGACAACGGTCACGACTCATGTGGCTAGAACTTCTAAAAAATAGCATGTATCAGATTACGTGTCTTGCTCACACCATCGCTTTTGAAAATAACAGATAATGAGCATGTCAAGAAAACTTATCGTCTTTCATTTTCCTAAGCTTTCGCTGTTTAGGGTGTAACGGGTAGTTCTTTCAGGACGACAGACTCAGTAAAACGCAGGTTGAAAACAAAGCAAATCTATTAACTCCAAATTATAACAATATAACGCAAAATAATAATTTGATATTTTATCTCGTCCCAGCGAAGTCCTCCTCCGGATGGGCGTCTGTAACAGAAGAACAAAATTAACAGCGGTATTCAAATATATTATATCTATCGGGGCTCGCTCAATACGCTTGCCTCCGTTGAATTACGAGTCTCACATTACCTCACTTCGGTACACCGTGCGTCTCGTCTCGAGTTGGCCTGCCTGAGTTTACGAATCACCTCACGAACGGTGCACGTCGCGATTCAGGTTGGCCGGCCTCGCTCACTTCGCTTGGCTGGTTATGGAGCCCAGAACGGTCGTTCAGCACTGCCGGATCAAGCAAGCAAGCAAGCAATTTGATTTAACCCGACCTGTGGGATTTGTTCACCCTCTCGAAGGAGTACATTCGGGTGTAACAAGTCATTGGGGCGAGGTGTTTTGACCCGAGTTATACAGGGATCACCCCACCTCGCTCCAATGCCCCAGGCCATCCCTTTCCCCCCCATAGCACGCTGATGCGCGATGGGGGCACAACTATCGTAGCCAAATGCTCTTCACAATGGAACCCTGGGTAATAAGATTCCACTGTGGTATCCTAATCGAATGCAAAATACTAGGCCCAGCGTGATGCGCTCTATGCCTTTATCTTCTTAATAACTTATCCGCGGTACTAAAAATTGCTTGCTTGGGCCCCGAGTCATCGTGCCGAGCCCCACTGAGCCCTGTTGGGCCCTGCTGGGCCCCGCCCGATGACTCGATGCTCTAATTTTTTTTTTGTGTTTTTGGTTTTTTTAATTTTTTTGGGGGCTTTCGCCATTTTTTTATTTTATATGAATTTTTTTGGGGGCTTAAGGCCCTTCTAATTTTCTAATATTTGCTTACCTTGGAGGTGGTCGTGGTACTTGGACTTCGTGGGTAACGCTATCTTCGGCACTTGTTTCGAGCTACGAACACACTACTATCACTTATCACTTTTAGTTTATCCTATAATTTGTTGTTTCGGGCGTCTGTGCTTCCATCGGTGGAACTCGTCGTATCTTAGCGTCTCTCGCAGTATGTAATTTGGGTGATGTTCTAATTCTGCGAATTTGACCCTTGCCTTGTCTGTCATGGTTTCTGTGACTCTCACCTGTTGGAGTTCTCTGAACAGGAATCTTTCAGCTACATATCTTGGGACTCTGACGGCCTCCCTCAAGCTGTTGTTATGGACTGCTTGGATCTTCTTCTTGTGTGTATTACATACGTGTCCCCATGCGAGAGACGCATAAGTTAATACCGGTAGGATTATACTATTTATCAATCTTAACCTTGTTTTGAGTGTTAGTTTACTTTTTCTGCCTGTGAGTCCTCTTAGATTCGCTCTTGCTATGTTGGCCTTCTGGACTGTGGCTTCTACGTGTTTTTGGAAGGTTAATCCTTTATCCATAATGACTCCTAGGTATTTGGCTTCGTTTTTCCACTCGATGGGCCTGTTCTGCACCCTCAATTGTTCCTCTGGCTGCTGTCTCCCTTTCTTGTATAGAACCGCTTGTGTTTTCTCTGAATTTATGGCTATCTTCCATTTGATACACCATGCTTCAATTTCTTCTAGTGCAGTTTGTAGGTTGGTCACTGCTATATCTGCGTTTCTATGCTTGGCCGCTATTGCTGTATCGTCGGCGTAGAGGCTCATGAGGGTACCTGGTGTTCTAGGTACATCTGCGGTGTATATCGTGTACAGCAGGGGTGACAAGACCGCTCCCTGTGGTACTCCAGCCTCCGGGATTCCGAGTTCGGACAGGACTTGTCCTATCCGAATCCTGAACCTCCGGCCGCCCAAGTACGACGAGATTAGCCTCGTCATCGCTCCGCTGTACCCGTAATCCCGCATTTTGAATAGGAGCCCCTTGTGCCAGACTCTGTCGAATGCCTTGCTTACATCCAGGAACGCTGCTCCAGTGTACTGCTTATCATTGAAACCAGCTGCTATGTACTCGGTTAGCCTGAGGACTTGTAGTTCGCTGGAGTGCTCTGCTCTAAATCCGAATTGAGCCTCTGGGATGATATTTAGTCGGGTTGTTTCCGCTTGCAGTCTGCTGAGGATGACTCTTTCCACTATCTTGCTGATCGCTGGAAGTAAGCTGATTGGCCTGTAGTTCTGTGGGAATGTGTGATTCTTGCCAGGTTTTGGAATCATGATGACACGGGCCTCTTTCCATCTGTTTGGGAATGTCTTGAATCTTAATATTGCGTTTATAATATTTGTGAAATACACTATAGCTTTTCTGGGCAAATATTTTAGGGCTCTGTTGGTTATTTCGTCGAGGCCAGGCGCTTTTCTCGGTGAACTATTTTTGATATGTTCATTGATTTCTTCCGGTGATGTTGGGGGGATGAAGTCCTCTGGGTCTTCTGGTCCTTCTTCTTGTTCTTCGACTTCTTCCAGGAAGTCGTCGTCTTCATCTTGGTGGAAGTTCAGTCTGCATTCATCTTCGAGTGTAGTCCTCATTGCCTCTGCTTTGTCTTCTATGGTGTATACCATGCCGTATCTTCCATGTAGTGGGGGGATGGGTTTCCTGTCGCTTCTCAACATTTTCTGGAGCTTCCAGACATTTCTCATGTTTGAGTCTTGTTCTTCCATCTCTTGTACAAAGTTGTCCCATTTTTCGCTACGGTGGAGTTTTAGGGCCGTTTGGACCTCCCTATTTAAAATATTTGCCCAGGATTTATCTACTCTGTTTCTTGTTCTTTTTGCTGTTTTCTTTGCTCTATTTTTTTCCCTTATCAACTCTTGTGTTTCTTGTGGTATGTCTTTGAACCTTCCCATGAATATCTCGACATCTTCCTCTGTTGTGCTGTTTCTAATTGCCTCTTGGATGATATTTTCGAACTCTAGGACTTTTCCTTCTATTTCTTCTGGATTGTTTATTACTGGCACTATGTTTATTCCTTCACTTACTAACCTTTTGTAGTTAGTCCACTTTATTTTCTTTTTTGTTCTTTTTGGCGGGTTTGTCTCTTCCCATGTTCCGATTTCTAATAGGATGGGGTGGTGGTCAGTTGATCCTTCGTCCAGCGTGATTAATTCTGATTGCAGTCCTAGGTTTTTGGCTACAACTAAGTCGATGTGTGTCGGAAGTGCGTTTCCTGGGTAGTGGGTAGGTTCTTCTGGGCCCATTGCCATTGTGTCTTCGTTGTTTTCTATGTATCTGTTTAGTAGTCGTCCATTCCTGTTCGTAGCTCTGTCGTTCCAGTTGGGGGATCTTGCATTCAGGTCTCCTATTATGATGGATGGTTCGGCGATGTTTAGGAACGCATCTAGGTCATCGTCCATTAAAGGGTCTTGTGGTCTTACGTAGGCTGATGTGATCCTTATTGCGCCTTGCCTCATGTTAACTTCTATTGTTGTGGCTTCCATGTTGACCAGTGGTGGAGTAGTGTAACTGGTGTGTCTAATACCCTTCTTTACTAGGATGGCCGTTCCTCCTGATCTTCTAGTGAGGTCGTTCCTATATACGTCGTATCCAGGAAACTTTAGGTTGAAGTTGTTGGTCAGTTTTGTTTCCTGAATTGCTACGATGTCCATCTCGTATCTGTTGGCGAGTTCATCTAGTATGTTCTGATTTGTGGTTATGCCGCCCGGGTTCCAGGAGCCTATCCTCAAGTATCCCCTCTCTGCCATTAGTTCTGTGCCTGCCTGGTGCTGAGTATCACTTCTTGGACTACCTTAGTCACGATGTTTGTGACCATCCTGACTAGGTACTCTTCGTCTGGGAGGGTTGGTCGGTTGGACGGTGTGTTGTTCTGCGCTGGTTGGTCTCCCTGCGTGGCTTGCGCGTAGGATACCCCGGTTGCCTGCTGTCTTCGGTTTGGTGGTGGTCGCTGTTGTGACCTCTGTGGTGGAGGCCTCCCCCAGGTTGGGCACCTAGGACATCCTCTGTAGTTGGCTGGGTGGCTCCCATTGCAGTTGGCACACGTTGCCTTGACTTCTCTGGCTCTCTGGCACTGCTTTGAGTGGTGTTCTTCGCCGCACTTCACACATCTCGGGTCCTTGTGACACGAGTTCTGGGCGTGATGGTACCCTTGGCAATTGAAGCACTGCGTCGGTCCTGCTGCCTTGTGTAGGTCCTCTACCACAACTTTCATGTGGCACAGGTTCGTTACCCGCTTTGCTTTTTCCACGTCTTCCTGATCCAGTGTCATGACAAACATGGGTAGTGGCCTCCTTTTCCCTACTCTCGTAGACATGTTACGTGCTGTGTGGCAGGTTATTCCATATTGGTTTGCCATGTCTTCTTGGATTGCCTTCTCGGTGGTATTCGTGGGCAATCCTCGTAACACTAATTTTGGTTTCCTGTCTTCGTCGAGTGGAAAGGCTATCCATTGTAGCCTCTTTTTCTCTTTGGCGGCGTATGCTTCTGCATATTCCTCCACTATCCTTGTCATCTTTCTGTAGTCATCCGGGCTTTTAGCCTGGATGAGCGTCTCTCTGCCACTTCTGGAGATTTTGTTTGTGGTGATGATGCCTTTGCCCTGGGCTATGGTAAGAATAGCCCCTGTCTCGCTGACACTCTGTAACTTAATTACAGGCGGTTTTCTGTATGGTGTTACCTGGTTTTCAGGTAACACGGCTTCTTCGGCGTCTTCTTCGTTTTGGTTTGTTTCCATTGACACTGTATCAGTTTGACTGGAAGCGGCAAGCGCGTCCCTATCTGTGCTCGTGGATGGCACTGGTTCCTCGGGGAGGGGTAGCTGTACCTGGGGAGCTAGTTTCATGGCTTTTTCTTGGTTGGACGTCCATGTGGCGTCTTCCTCGTCGGTTAGTGGAAGGTGTGTCACCAGGGGTGGAAACTCTTCCTTTCTCTTTTTCCTCTGTTGGGTGGACGCCTCCTTCGTCGAGGTGGTAGCCTTCTGGCTGGGTGGTCGAGTCTGCTCGGTGGTCATCTTTTTGGTGGCAGGCTGCTCTACTGGTTGCTTTTTGTCCGTCTTTTCGGGGTTTTTCTTCTCCGGTTTCTTTGCGAGTTGTTTCTGGAGAGCTATCAACTCGTCGAATCTGGCATCCATCTTTTCGCTCATTCGTCGAATCTCCGTATTCAGCTCTTTGATCTCTGCCTTCTGTTGTGCGATCACCTCTTCGTATTTTTTGTTGTTTGCATCAACGTTTGCTGCAAATTCTTTCATCAGGGTTCTGAGTCGGTTGATTTCTTCGTTGGCCCTTGTCAGCTCGTCTTCGCTGGCGGCATCCTCTTCAACCCGCTGACGTTTGGTAGTGCCCCCGCCTTCGGCGCCTGGGACGTCTTCGTCCATGTCCTCGACTTCCTGGGTGGCCTCGATGTTCTGGGAATCCTCGACTTCCTGGGTGGCTTCGGTGACGTTCTCGGTGGTCTCGACGTTCTGCGTGGAGTCCTTGCCTTTTGACTTCTTTTTCTTTTTTCTTGTTCTACGATTTTGGATCGTAAAACCGTCTTTTCCATCTTCCTGGTCGCTCGAGCGGTCATCGCTGCTCTCTTCAGGGTGCTGTAACAGGAGGGACTCTTTAGAGTCTGCATATCTTGGCGGGGAAAGCGCCTTGGATCTGGGGGGTGACCGAGATCTGACTCGTGTCATCTTTGGTTGGGAGCGGTAACCTAACTTTTAGAAGAAGCCTTTTTTTCAGCCGATTGGCCCGACACCACATCGACTTCAGGGTTGGCTCCCTGCACAACAGCGCGGTAGTTCTCGTACCTAGACAGAACTAGGTACGGGATCCTCTTGATTTTCTCAACTCTCTGACCTTAGGGGCCGGGGCTGCAAGATGTATTCTAAATAACTACACCTTGCAGTGTCGAGGCACAGTGTTTTAAACTGTACCCATTCCTAACGGAGGCACAGAGAGTATCCCGTAGCGGGCTCACGTCGAGCCCGCTATTGCTTATTCTGCTTTCCAACCCTTGTTTGCAATGTCTCAGAAAATTCAATGAAATCAAACTTCCTGAGTTTCACCACATCCAAGAGGTTGGCTTTTGCCTCTGCTTCCACGTCTTCGCGTCTAGCGAGAGCGAGCGCTCTAGTGTTGCTGTGCTTACATTCACAGCCGTACTAAGAAGTACGTTACACCAAAGCACTTCCCTCTCCTCGACTTGTTGCGCTGCTACTGCTGCTCGTCCGCACTCTGCACGTCTTGTCTCTTCGGCGGCTACCGAGAGACTTACTTCTGCACTGCCGGATCGTCGCTTGCGATGCTCTTAAATATCCCTCTGGCGGCGTTGGTTCGGAGAGGTGGAACTTAGTGGGGGCACCTGCGCGATTTGAGAGAATCGCATGGTTCCGAGTGTCGATGTTTGGTCGAGCCGTCAGCCTATCATTACACCCCCTCTTCTTCGAAAAAAAAAAAAAGAAGTAACATACCTTTTTTTTGGCGTCTATAGTCGTTTGATTCCATCTATCCCTCGTGGTATCTTTATTACAATTTTTCTCCCGTTATTGCATGAAATTCTGTACCTTTTGGTCCCTCCTTCGATTAGTCGCTTTGGGACGACTTCCAATAGGTCAGAGTATTCTGCGGTTTGAGGTTCTCCTGGAGTGGATGCGGCTTGGGCTTCGAGCCCCGTTGGTGTATCTGGGGCCGCCGGGGATTCGAGGACACTCTGCTTCCTTGGCGGGGATGGCGGCGTTCCGAATAGTTCGTGGAACCTCTTTAACATCCGTTCCGCGTCTTTCCCTGGTGTCACGGGCAGACCGGGTCTCTCTGGCGTTCCTAGGGGGGTCATCTGTTCAGGAATTTCTAGAATATCTTCCATGGTGGATGTGGACGAACTAAATTCTGAATGCTAATATTGCTGCTTATATAGTGATTTAAATGCGATGGCTTTAAATCTTTCACATGCGCCGTTATCTGCTTACGGCTATTGCTGTCGGCAAATTTCAGTTTTACGATTACTGGCGATATCACGGATGTTACTGTGTATGGTCCTGAGTACTTTGGCGCTAACTTGCTGGTGAACGCTGCGCTAGCCGATGATAGATAGTGTTCCTTTTTCATGACACGATCTCCTGGATGTGGCCGCCAGTTTCTTCGCCTTAAATTGTCATGTTTCTTTTGGTCCTCGAAAGCGTGTTCCATGTGTACTTTTGCCAATTCCCTCAACGCTTCTAACTTGCTTAAGTTTTCTGCGTACCCCTGTATACCCTGGTCATTTGTCACATCTGTTGTATCTAATTCTCTTCCAAAATTGAGAAGCGCTGGTGAAAATCCTGTCGAATCATGTTTTGACGAATTTATGGCATAGAAGAATTCTGGTATGAATTTGTCCCAGTCTTTATGGTTATCCTCCACGTAAGTAGCTATCATTGTTTTCAGTACCTTGTTTGTTCGTTCTACTGGATTGCATTGAGGCGAGTATGGTGGTGTCAGAATGTGATTTATATTGTATGACTTCATGAATGCCCTAAAGCTGCTACTTGTGAACTGCGCGCCGTTGTCCGAGATGATTTTCTTTGGGATTCCGAATTGCATAATTACTTTTGATCGTAGAAAGTCGATGAGGGAGTTCGTAGAAGCTGCTTTTATTGGTTGGGCGACAACCCATTTGGTGAACCGGTCTTGCACGACTATCAGGCAAGCGTTACCCTTTGTAGATCTTGGAAATGGTCCCACTAAATCGATTCAGACAGTATGCCAAGGCTTTTCTACAGCGGACGGTTGCATTTTCCCGGCTGGTTGCATTTGAGACGGTTTATATTGAAGGCACTTCGTACAGGTTCTAACGTAGTCTGCAATTTGTTTGAACATTGTTAAGACTTGTAATTAGTTTCTGATTAATGAAATCTCTTGGGTCAGTGTGTCTGGTTCGGCTTCCTTGGAAGTATTGCTTTTTGGGATTGTTCCTGTCTCTTCCCCGCGATCCTTATAAAAGATTCTGAGTCTTAACCTTAACTCGTCGACGGTTCCTTTGGAATCCAATCCGCACCTTTCGGCGTCGCGCTGTAATTCCTCTTTGGAAAGACGATTTATCCATGATGTACCCGTCGTGGCACCTGATACTGAGTCTGTGTCTTTATCTGTCGTCATTTTTGTTATTATCTGAGCGTCGAATAACGACGTTTACTTGCGTATATTTCGACTTTTGCTCTGGCGCCAAATTTGTAACGGGTAGTTCTTTCAGGACGACAGACTCAGTAAAACACAGGTTGAAAACAAAGCAAATCTATTAACTCCAAATTATAACAATATAACGCAAAATAATAATTTGATATTTTATCTCGTCCCAGCGAAGTCCTCCTCCGGATGGGCGTCTGTAACAGAAGAACAAAATTAACAGCGGTATTCAAATATATTATATCTATCGGGACTCGCTCAATACGCTTGCCTCCGTTGAATTACGAGTCTCACATTACCTCACTTCGGTACACCGTGCGTCTCGTCTCGAGTTGGCCTGCCTGAGTTTACGAATCACCTCACGAACGGTGCACGTCGCGATTCAGGTTGGCCGGCCTCGCTCACTTCGCTTGGCTGGTTATGGAGCCCAGAACGGTCGTTCAGGACTGCCGGATCGTCCATCCAACATTGTTTGATTTGCTTGTCTAGATAATTGCTAAGAAGAAATGCGTTCAATGTGCGTCCCCGTTTAGGATTTTGTCCTCTTCAGGGTTTGTCGTGAATGTATTGTGTGGCAGTAAAAGCAAACAGTCCGAAAAACACACTGGGGCAAGTGTCGTATCCTGGTGTTTTTCCTTGGTTATGCCGGACGGTGGTGTCCAGAAGGCTAAAAGTCAACAGAGAAGAAAGGTTTGATGGATTGTTGTTGGTTCCATAGACATTTACGTGTACTGTCCGTGCTTTGCTCTCAACCAGTCTCCCTAGAAACCATTGTACAACGACAGGCGAACCTGCGTCCCTCGTGGGCGGTCAGGAGGTGGCTTTTGAGCGTAGCGTGGACAGTGAGCGTTGGAGTGGAGAAAATAGTTGCGGCTATTTTCTTGGGACGAACAGGTATAATTGTGCAATGAAGTTGGAAAACCGCAAAAAACCAACTTCTCCCTGTTCGGGGTAGGGAAGAGGATATGTTATAGGTGGGTACGGAAGGCTAACGGAGTAGCCTCAAGGATGTTTTCGTACTCTGCCGGGAGTTCGTCAATGCATGTTTGCATTAGAGCAGACGGTAAATGAATCTTTTTGTGTTTGGGCGTTCGGCAGAGTACGTGGCCGGAAGATGAACAGGAACATTTGAGAGATTCTTGTGTGTCGGAGGGGGGGCCGTTGATTACTTTGATTGTGAAGTTCCTGTTCAGAGAGTTTATTCTCTCGGTGATTTTGGATCGTCGCTTGATCGTCGCTTGCGATGCTCTTAAATATCCCTCTGGCGGCGTTGGTTCGGAGAGGTGGAACTTAGTGGGGGCACCTGCGCGATTTGAGAGAATCGCACGGTTCCGAGTGTCGATGTTTGGTCGGAGCGTCAGCCTATCATTACAAGGGGTCGCTCTTCCTTACTCATATTCGCCGCTCCCCTGTACATTATGTCTTCTTCACTTAAACCTTTCTCTCTCAAATCCTCTGTCACACAGCCTTTCCATCTTCTCCTCGGTATTCCTCCTTTCATAAACTTCTAACATTTCCATGCTTCGACTTACATAGTTTCCTTTAATAGGTCTGATGTGTCCAAGCCATTGTAGTCTTTGTTTGTGAATTTTCTTTGAGACTGTAGTCACTACTACTTCAATTTCCCTAATCAAGTCGTTCCTTCTCTTGTCCCCGCTAGTCTTACCCAACATCGACCGTAACATTTTCGTTTCAGCTACCTCCATTTTCTTGTCCTCAATCTTGTTTCCAGGTCACCAAGAAAACTTCTCGTAACTTTCGTAAAACAAACTGGAATGCCTATCAAGCAGAATAGGAATATTATTTAGCTTTTTAAATTTGTAGCGTGTACACTAGTAATAACATAGGAATATACTAGTTTATAATATGTATATTGATACATTTTTTCTATTTAAAAGGGTTTCATCCTCTTCAGAGCTAATGGTGGAGGAACTGGTGGAGGATTTACATCCCTCTTTCTGCAGCATCTAGCCGCTGACTATGGTAAAGTTAATATAGTGGAATTCACCATATTTCCCTCGCCGCAGATATCAACCATTATCGTGGAGCCATATAACACTGTTTTATCCACAAACGCCTCCATAGAATATGAAGACGTGTGTTTTCTAATGGATAATGAAGCTGTTTATGATATTTTAGGTAAGTAGACTTGCTTATTTTTATTAAACTTCGGTATTGATTAGTTTTTTTGGACATCTTAATATACCTAGGCTCGCTGTTGACTAGATATCAACGTTAGCGAAGAAATTAAATAAAGAATAGATATCCAGTCCACTGACCTGCTAAATCATCAGGCCTAACCGTAATTAATGAAGAATGGACCAACAACCAATAGATAAGAGCGCGCATCGGAAAATCTAGATCCACCTTCAACCATGTGGGTCTTCTTTAACAGCCACATTCTTTCTATTGGCATAACAGTAAGAATGCTGCGGTACTACGTCTTCTCTGTCCTTTTTTATGGTAATGAATCGTGGACCTTGAACGAAGATATATAATCAATAGACCTTCTACCCTCTCGGGTGTAGGTATTGACGTGTGCTCTGTTAACAGTGCACAAATCTCTTCCATTGCTTCCTGTCCTGTGCCATAGCCTTTGCTTTATTCCATGATATTCTTTTTTTGTCAAGAATCCTTGCCATCACTTCGTTTCATGTCTCTCTCGGTCTTCCTCTACTTCTTTTCCCCTACACCTTCGTTTCCCATATCTATTTAACTGGTACTTCTTTCTGTAGTCTTTGTAAATGCCCCCACCAACTTAATTGTCTTTTTTCAACATACTCCAACATTGTCTAGATTTTCAGTTCTTCTCTTATGCAGTTATTCCTTACCCTATCCCTTCTAGCGACTCCTTGAACTCTGCGTAGATACCTCATTTCTGCTGCCTGTATCTTACTTTTGTGTTGTCTATTTAGTACCCAGGATTCACATCCGTAGGTAAGTACTGGTCTGTATATAGCTTTAAATACCTTTATTTTCGTATGTTTCGATACTTCTTTCTTGTTAATAATTATTTTTCCTATTGCGTGGTAGAGTCTGTTCACTTTATAAATTCTTTTAT
Source organism: Diabrotica virgifera virgifera (assembly GCF_917563875.1). Lineage (NCBI taxonomy): Eukaryota > Metazoa > Arthropoda > Insecta > Coleoptera > Chrysomelidae > Diabrotica > Diabrotica virgifera. The sequence goes on from NC_065451.1 coordinate 170,663,553, forward strand.
TAATCTCAACTCCCTGTTTCTGTTTCTTCAATGGTTACTCCCAAGTACTCAAATGATTGTACCTGTCTGTATCATCTATCTGAACATGTAGATCCTCTCTTTCTTTGGCTATTATCATTACCTTCGATTTTTATTTGTTCATAGTCATACCATACTTTTTTATAACTGTGTTCCATGTTTTTACTCTTCTACGCTTGTAACTCGTCTTCAGTAGCTGCTAAAATTACTACATCGTCGGCAAATGTACAATCTGCTATCTCTGTGCTTTTCAGATTTCTATACCATATGTGTAGTGGTCTGACTTTTGTTTTTGTTTCTTTTATTATTTCGTCCATAAAGGTAATAAACAGTAACGGGCTCAAGATTCTCCCTTGTCTTACACCTTCAGTTGTTCTGAACTGGTTGGAAATCATACTTTTACTTATCACACAGTTTTTAGTGTCTCTGTAGATTGATTTAGTTACCGGTATAAGTTTCTCTGGTATGTTTCTGTTCTTCAGACTTTTCCATACTTTTGATCTAGGTACTTTATCAAATGCTTTTTCCATATCAAGGAAACTGAGGTACGTCTTTTTCTTCCTAGATAATCTTTAATTTATTATATCGTTTAACGTAAAAATGTGATCTTGTGTTCGTGTTCATCTACCAGGTCTAAAACCACTTTGCGATTCTTCTAATGTTGGTTCTATTATTTTTCTCAGTCTACTCTCTAATATTAGCTCATAAACTTTCATCACTGTATTTAACAGAGTTATTCCTCTATAGTTGTTGCAATTATTGTTGTCACCCTTCTTATATATAGGTACAATCAGACCAATTTCCCAGTCTGTAGGTATTTGTTATGGGTAGCGAGTAGGAACTCTTTAAATTATTGAAGATAGTCATATCAGGGAAAATGAATCAATCCCTGCCCTCGCAGATTCCGGGGGTTTCCTGACCCGGGAAACTAGTACCTGTTTAGGGTCCCTTGTCCAGGGTTACGGATGAAGTCCACAACGGCAGACATGGCGGAGAAGCGGAGCTTCGGTACGGTGTGGATGGCGGAAGTGGCAACCCTCGATTATAGGGGTAATATAGAATCAAAACCGTAGCGTCTGATCCAGAATGGACGGCTACGAACAGCGTCTGACCCAGAGTGGGCGGCTGATAAAAAATTCAGCAACCCGTCTAGCCAGCGTGGTGTTTTAAGGCTACTCATCCTTCCAACTACATAGAAATGGCGAATACTAAAACGAACGGATATGCCAAGTCCCACACCCAGAAAAGGGTCTGCCTCGTGGAATCTGGGGGAGGCAAGAATTCGCTTAGTACACACAAAATGCACATCGGAACATATAACATCAGAACGATGAGGACAGAAGATAACCTAGAAGTGTTGCAAGAAGAACTTAAGACCATAAAATGGGACGTAGTAGGCTTATGCGAGACAAGGCTTAAAGGCGAAGAAACGACTCTACTAAAATCAGGGCACACTTTGTACCAATACAATTCAGGAAATAACCAAGGTATAGGAGGCGTAGGCTTTTTGGTACATAAAAGAATTGAAAACTTGGTAACTAAATTCCAAGCGATTTCTAATAGAGTTATCTATCTGGTAATAAAACTAAATTGTAGATACAGCATTCAAATAATCCATTGTTATGCGCCAACTTCTTCTGCAGATGATGAAGAGGTAGAACAACTTTATGAAGACATTACAAGAGCCAGAAACCTAGAGAAAACATATTACGTAATAATTACGGGAGATTTCAACGCTAAAATAGGAAAGAACGAAAATAACAACGACAACGAATATATTGGAAATTTTGAACTGGGAAGTAGAAATCACAGGGGAGATATGCTCGCAAATTTCCTCAGCAAAGCAAAGCTATTCTGCTTAAACACATTCTACAAGAAAAAGATGCAGAGAAAATGGACGTGGCACAGCCCAGACGGCAAAGTAAAAAATGAAATTGACTTTATACTCTCTAACTTCAAAAACATTGCTAAAGATGTTACTGTACTAAATTCTGTCGACACTGGTAGTGACCATCGATTAGTTAGGGTGCGAATAGAAGTAAATACGAAATTCGATAGAAGAAAATTATTAACACAGGATAAATTACCAAACATAGAAGCACTCGAAATTAATCAAGAGGAATATCAAAGTGAACTAAAAAAGCGACTAGGACCTTTACCAGTATTCAACACGAAAGATATAAATGAAATAACACAAAAATTAACGAATGACATAACATCAACTACAAAAAAGATCTGTGGTAAAAATAAAAATCCGAGAAAAACGAAACTTAAACAAACAACACTGGATTTAATGGAAGAAAGAAGAAGAACATCTAAAGAATTACCAGAATATAAGGCTATCAACAATAAAGTTAAAAAGAGCATAAGGTCAGACTTGCGGGCTTATAAAACAAAACAAATATTGCAAACCATCGAAAACAATAGAAACATGAGAGTATTGAAATAAAATTTAACTAAAGGACAATCGAAGATAACTAAAATCAAAAACCAACAGGGGAATACGGTGACGGAAAAAACTCAAATAATCAAGGAAATACAAACGTTCTACAAGAATCTTTATACATCCACTATGCAGAACCCCGGAACAGACCATAGAACAATTCTAAACGTCGGCTCGGAAACTCTCCCTAAAATAACTTCTTCGGAAATTAGACATGCCTTATAGCAAATGAAGAATAAAAAAAGCTCCTGGCGGGGATCATATAATGTCTGAAATGTTAAAAATGGGTGGCAACACCGTTGTAGAGGTTGTGGAAGTCTTGCTGAATAGGTGTCTAATAGAGAAAAGAATACCCAATCTGTGGGAAAACGCCGAAATAATACTTTTACACAAGAAAGGAGACACTACTAATATTGAAAACTACAGGCCTATAAGTTTGTTGTCACATTTATACTTTATACAAACTGCTAACAAGAATAATAACCAACCGCATAACACAAAAACTTGATTTATATCAACCGGTTGAACAGGCGGGATTTCGACAAGGGTTTGGTACTAACGATCACTTACAAACCATCAGAACACTGGTAGAAAAAACCACAGAATATAATGTACCCTTACATATGACATTTATTGACTTTCACAAAGCTTTCGATAGTATTGAAACCTGGTCCTTTTTGTCAGCCCTAAGGGATGCTCAAATAGATTCACGGTACACTACACTTATTAAAAACTTTTATGAACAGGCCATATTCCACATCAAAATCAATGAAGATCAAAAAACCGAAAAAATACGCCTTGGTAAAGGTATTAGACAAGGTGATACTATTTCACCAAAACTTTTTACCTTAGCATTGGAAAATGTATTAAAACAGCTCGACTGGGAGGAAAAAGGTCTAAACATTGATGGTGTACGTTTGAGTCATTTGATGTTTGCGGACGACATAGTATTATTCAGTACAGATATCAAGCAACTGCAGCAAATGATGAAGCAACTAAACCAGCAGTCAAATAAAATAGGTCTCAAAATGAATCTTCAGAAAACAAAAATAATGAGTAATGTACAAACTAATCTTGTTATTGACAACGTCATTCTTGAAAATGTAGACCACTATGTATATCTTGGACATACCATTAAAATCGGCAAAGAAAACCAAATAGCCGAAATAAAAAGACGCATACAATTGTCTTGGGTAGCATTCGGCAAGTTAAGCTTTATCTTGAAGAATAGACATATACCAATGTGTCTAAAACGTAGAGTTTATGACAAATGTATCTTTCCTGTAACTACATATGGACTGGAGACCATGGCCTTTACAAAGAAAACATTAGAGCAGCTCAGTACAACTCAAAGAGCGATGGAGAGGGCCATGCTAGGGATTAGTTTGAGAGACAAAATTCGAAATATCGACATTCGTGAAAGAACAAAGATTGCTGATGTCGTAGAATGTATAGCAAGGCTCAAGTGGCAATGGGTCGGACATGTTGCCCGAGATAATCCCGAAAAATGGACACAGAGACTAACAAACTGGAGACCAAGAGAGAACAGGTGAGGAGTAGGCAGACCGCAGAAGAGGTGGGCAGATGATATCAAACCAGTCGCGGGCAAACAGTGGATGAGAATTGCCAAGAGTAGAAATCGATGAAAGCAAATGGAAGAGGCCTATGTCCAGCAGTGAACGAACACAGGCTGAAGAAGAAGAAGAAGAAGAAGAAGAAGAAGAAGAAGAAGAAGAAGAAGAAGAAGAAGAAGAAGGTATTTGTTCGTCTCTCCAAATCATTTGTACTCAAAATCCCGTGGACTGACCGCCTCACAAATGAGGAGGTCGTCAGAAGAATAAAGAGGAACTGAGAGGTACTTACCACCATCAAATATCGAAAGTTAGAATACTTTGGACATATTATGCGAAATGAATTCAGAAATGCCCTCTTACAAGCCATCCTACTAGGAAAAATATTTAGAAAGCGAGAAGAACATCCTAGTTAAAAAATCTCAGAACTTGGTTCAACACAACATATGTGTTGCCAGCTTTTCCGCGCTGCTGCAGATAGAATCAGTATTGCCATGATGATCGTTGACTTTCGTCACGAAGATGTAAATACATCAAGAAGAAGAAAAAATTTGACAAAAGATCTTTTGGTAGAAGAAGAAAGGACTATGCAACGTAAATATTACCATCAGGCATTATCACTTATCAGATCTAACTTCTCCTTCTTCAGGTGCCATCTCCGCTACTTATTCTTCTTCATGTACCATGTCCTTTCAGAACGTTGGTTACCATCATAGCTATCCTAATTTTATTTACTGCCACCCTAAATAGCATGCTTGTATCAACACCATACCAATCTCGGAAGTTCTTCAACCATGAAGTTCTTCTTCCTCCTGGACCGCGTTTGCCTGCTACTTTTTCTTGCATAATATTTTGTAGCAACCTATATTTGGGACCTCTCATTACATGTCCGAAGTACTCCAGCTTTCTCTGCTTTTTATGATCTCAGTAGTCCTGCTGAGGCGTTCTAGTATTGTGGAGTTTCGAATCTTCTCCACCCAGGAAACTTTTAAAATTCTTCTATAGCACCACATTTCGAAAGCCTTAAGGCGATTTAGATCGATTTTATTCACAGTCCAGGACTCGACACCATAAAGTAAGACCGAGAACACGTAGCAGCGAAGTAGGCGGATCCTCAATGCCAATTTTAGGTCTCTGTTACATAACACCTTGGACATCCTTCTAAAAGCGGCTCTAGCCTGCTCCATCCTAGATCTAATTTCGCCGTGACTTTCTGCGTTAAAATTTAGTTGCTGTCCGAGGTAAACGATTTTATCAGCTTCCTCAAGTTTGGTATTATTTACATATACAGACGGTTTTGTATGCTGCTGTTTACTTATTACGAGTATTTTGGTTTTCCGTATGTTCAGATCCAGACCTGCCTCCATACAACTCTCAACGACACTATCAAGTAGTGTTTGCAGATCTTCTTAACTAGAAGCTAGGAGTACTGTATCGTACGCATATCGCAAATTATTGATGACTTCACCGTTCACAAGTATTCCTTCTTGTTTTTCAGAAAGAGCTTTTCTGAAAAATCTTTCGGAGTAAACGTTGCAAAGCAGTGGTGACAAGAGGCATCCCTGCCGTACTGCTCTTTTAATAGTAAGAGCCTGTGATTCCACATCATCTACTAAAACTGATGTTGTTTGATTCCAATGTAAATTTGCAATTATTCGAACATCTCTGCCGTCCAAGCCTACGTCTTTTAGAGCTTCGATCAATATAGAGTGCTTAACAAGTGTGTAGGACGCTTCACCTGTGGTAAAAGGACCTGGTGAATATCTCCTGTCCTTCACACAAGAGGGGAACCAGCTTCTATAGTGGTTGATATAATTAGACTCTGATATTCTTTGTCGAGTCGAAGCAAGGTGTAAATCGGTGTTGAAATGATTAAAATACGTGTGAGATAATTAGTTTATTTAACACAAACACTAATATTTACAAGTATCGTACAAAATAATTATTATTGTTTTTACTACAACAAAAAAACATACATAAATTTGCTATGTGCAATTGACAGTAAAGTGAACCGCGATTTAAGAGTGAAACATGTGATTAGTAACAAGTGAGAGAAGATTCGCGTGAAAAACCGTGTAATGCGATAGGAAAATACGAGACGTGAATACTTTCAGAGTTGAGCGAGAGACGCGACCGATTAGCTCGGTAGTTGACGAATAAGTGATTGAGAGACGAGAGACTAAAAACGACTTAGGCATAAGGATTCCTTTTTCCTTTGGGTCCCCAAAAAGAAGTGGAACTCATTCATCAATGTCCTATGCGTGTCTAATTTACGTTCAGAAATAAACAGAAGGTTTAATTTAGTCCAGTAACGACAAAGGCCTTTATTGGTTTAAGGATACATAAATCCGACAGCAAGACAGCTTCACACATTGTCAAGTTGAAAGAATTGTTCTTAATTTCGATCCAAACCCTGGGAACCGGATATATCTTAACCTAGAATGTTTTCGTAGTGCACGGGTCCTTGTATCGCCGACTGAAATGGGAGGCCACGGGACAAGCAAATGTTTTCTCGGAATTGGTTAATTTTGGAAGCTACAAAGGGCAGATGTGTTCGTTTGAAATTATCAATGATTCGACGAATTTTATTAAGATTCTTATATAAGTAGAAATGATAATTAGCTTTATGTTAGAAAATCTAACATAAATTGCCCCCCGCGCCAGAGGAGGAAAAATAAATGTTAAGAGCAAGATAGAGAAAGAGAGAGCGATGGAGAGAGATAGCGATTGGGAGAGAGAGATCGAAAGAGAGAGAGAGAGCGAGAGAGGGAGAGAGAGAGTGCGGTTTTTAGTAAATTTGCTTGAGAGAAGAAGAGATTATGGGAAACTTTATCTTCAGTTGTGAGTTATTTAAAAATTATATTTACAAATAAATTGCGAAAAATCAAGAGATAATTCTTTACAATAATAAACAAAACTTGTTTTTTTTTCATTTTTCTTAGTGTATATACTATTTTGTACAAAATTTTGACCTAAATTAACAAATCAGTTGTCGCGGGTAACTGTAAATGTGTCATAAATTATAGGCGTTTTGCCCTGAGTGAACTGTTGTGGTGTTTTTATTTTTCAAATTTATTGTCAACAAGTGAAAGTGCGGGTGACTTGGGTACTTGAGTAGATAGAGGCATTGTCTAGTTATACAATGCTAGCGGTAATATTTTGAGGGTAAGGTCGGTTATTGAACTGTGTTTCGTAAAAAGGGAAGAAATATTTTCATTTTTGTTAATGCCTTTTAAAATGAGATTTTAGACGTTTTCTTGGGATAGGAAATGATTCGTCAATATTCAAATTCTCGGATGGTGTTTTATGGGTTAAATTGATTTTGTCAAAATGCACATTTGTAGAGTGAGAAAATAAAGAAATGTTTTGTTGTTTAGAATGGGCTGCGTTTGGAATATTACCGGCGATTACCCATCCAAATATTGTATTGAAGAGTGTGGGTAGATTTTTTCCTAATTTTACGATACCCGGTAAGAGGATTTCGTAGTAAGCATCTGCTCCTATCAGAATTTCAATATTTGATTCCATATAAAAATATTTATCAGCCAGGCTGAGATCTTTTGGAATTTTAAGAAAATCAGGGTTGATATCTAATTGCGGTAGCTGGCAAGAAATCTTTGGAATTATTGCACAGTTTAAATTGACATTACGTTCGAAACCAGGTGTGTAAAGCATGATTTTTGCCATTGATTTCGAAGTGAGAGAACTTTGGGCAATGCCACAAACTTTTAGTTCATTGCCAGAAATTTCGGGATTAATTTTATTAGCGAGATTTTCCGTTATAAAAGAATTTTGACTACCAGAGTCAAGGATTGCCTTAGCAAATATGGCATTTCCAGATTTGTCAATTAAAATTACTTGAGCGGTGGGTAAAAGAGTCGAAGAGTGTGTAAAAGGTTTATTTGTAACGGTTAGAGCTACGTTAGGGTTACATTCATCTTCTTGAGAGTCATTAAAATAAGATGGCTGAGCAATATTTGCGTGGAGTGAGTTAGTGGAATTTATGGCATTTGTGGTGCGGGGTGAGAGACTGCGAGCATCAGCAACTTGTGCTTGCGAATTTGCATCATTATTAAAACGAGAAGCATTATAACGTGTATTTCTGTTACTATTCTGTTGAGCGGTTTCTGCATAGGGTGTAAATCTAGCAGAATTTACATGTGTGCTTGCATTGCGATTATCTTCGTGGTGAGAAGCGTGAGAAGAACGAGTACGTTTAATGTTTTCTGCATACGAGTTTTGGTGCAGAAGGGTGTGATGGTTTTTAGAACAAATAAAACAACCGCGAGAAGTACACTGAGCATGAGTGTGTTTTGTACCAAGACAGTTAGAGCACATGTCTCGCGATTTTAAAAAATTATATTTTTCTGAGTGAGAGAGGGCAGCGAATTGCCTACAGGAATATATTTTGTGCGCTGAATTATTACAGTAATTGCATTTGATATGATTACTAGAGGAGAGAGGTGGAGATGTATTTGAGAGAAGAGAAGTGGAGTTAGATTTAGCGTGTGATTTGTCCCTTTTTGATTCTGGGATATTTGTGAGGTCTGCGAGAATGTTGCAGCGTTCATTGAGGATCTCAAAAAGTTCGACAATTGTGGGAGTGTAATTTCTATCTCTTCTTTCCCCATAATATCGTTTGGTGGCAAAATCGAGCTTTCTTGTTATTAAATTAATTAAGAGATAATCCCACGATTCGACGGGAGCTTGTAGAGCCTTTAAGGAGTCAATATTTCTTTTTAAATCGTTTGTAAAATCACTTAGTGACCGATAGTTGCTCCTTGTGAGTGTAGGGAAATCTATGATAAGATTGATGTGAGAATTGATAATAGCAAGACTGTTGTCGTACTTCTTTTCGAGTATGTCAATAGCGAGATCAAAGTTTTCGTTAGTTACGTCAAGCGAATCAATTAAATTTAAGGGTTCTCCGCGGAGGGAAGATTTCAAATAAATTAGCTTTTGAGCTTTGGTGAGTGTTTGATTATCCTTTATAATGGAGGAAAACAATTGGTAAAATGAGACCCATTTACTGGGCTCGCCATGATATATTGGAACAGAAACAGGGGGGAGGCGTACGTTGGAATTACCATGATTACCGTGTTGATACTGAGAAGGTACCGAAGAAGAAGAATTAACTTTCGAAAATTGCGCCAATTTACCGTCAATTCGAGACATAGCAGAGAAGTATTTATTTTCAACTTCTTCTCTATTTTCTGTGTGCAAATCAGCATTCTTGTGAGTGTCTATCTTATTACAAATGTCATTATAATTATTAAATGCATTAATTAAGTGCGTTCTTCTGTGACTAAGTTCAAATGTATCAGTTTGACTTTCGAGAAAATTGCTTATCCAGTTTACATTTCGTTCAAATGATGATTTGCATGTACCAATCTCCCTCTTCAGTGCGTCCATAATTAAAATATATAAAATTTAAAAAATTAAAATATTGATTGTCCAGTGACAATCTGTAAATATTGTGATTTTAACGGTACACAAAGAGAGATCGTGGTTGAAAATATAGTGAGTATGTAGTGTAAAAAGAAATAAAAATTATGCAAAATATTTAAAAAGGAGATGAGCAGATATATATAAAAAATAAAGAGTAAACAAATAAATTGTCCTTTAAAAACACATGCGTACACAAACTTATTGAGTTAATGATAAAATGTGGAGTAATATTTAAGGAAATAAAATAAAAGTTCATAAAGTTTTTTATTATTGCGATGTTACCTTAGTATGCGTCAAGAAAGCGATGTTCTTGAAGAATGGGACGGTGTCAGCGTGGCGGCGGGCAGCGGGAGCAGCACCAGGCCGAGGTGGAGGCGATCAGCGGGACAGCAACGGTCCAAGTTGGAGGCGGTCAGCGGGACAGCAAACGGTCCAAGGTGGAGGCGGTCAGCGGGACAGCGACGGTCCAAGTTGGATGGCAATCAGCGTGAGAGCAATGGTGCAAGGTGGGGTCGATCAGCGGAACCGCAACGGTCCAAGGTGGAGGCGGTCAGCGGGACACCAACCAAGGTGGAGGCGTTCAGCGGGACAGCAACGGTCCAAGGTGGAGGCAGTCAGCAGGACAGCAACGGTCCAAGGTGGAGGCGATCAGCGGGACAGCAACGGTTCAAAGGTGGAGGCGGCCAGCGGGACAGCAACGGTCCAAGGTGGAGGCGATCAGCGGGAGAGCAACGGTCCAAGGTGGAGGCGGTCAGCGGGACAGCGACGGTCCAAGGTGGAGGCGATCAGCGGGACAGCAACGGTCCAAGGTGGAAACGGTCAGCGGGACAGCAATGGTCCAAGGTGGAGTCGATCAGCGGGACAGCAACGGTCCAAGGTAGAGGCGGTCAGCGGGACAGCAACGGTCCAAGGTGGAGGCGATCAGCGGGACAGCAACGGTCCAAGGTAGAGGCGGTCAGCGGGACAGCAACGGTCCAAGGTGGAGGCGATCAGCGGGACAGCAACGGTCCAAGGTGGAAACGGTCAGCGGGACAGCAAGGGTCCAAAGTGGTGGCGATCAGCGGGACAGCAACGGTCCAAGGTAGAGGCGGTCAGCGGGACAGCAACGGTCCAAGGTGGAGACGGTCAGCGGGACAGCAATGGTCCAAGGTGGAGTCGATCAGCGGGACAGCAACGGTCCAAGGTGGAGACGGTCAGCGGGACAGCAACGGTCCAAGGTGGAGTCGATCCGCGGGACAGCAACGGTCCAAGGTGGAGACGGTCAGCGGGACAGCAATGGTCCAAAGTGGTGGCGATCAGCGGGACAACAACGGTCCAAGGTGGAGTCGATCAGCGGGACAGCAACGGTCCAAGGTAGAGGCGGTCAGCGGGACAGCAACGGTCCAAGTAGAGGTAATAGGATCACCGGAACAGCCGATAACGATTCGATTCAATTTCAACACCGCGAGCCTTGCTTCTGGGTATGCAGACGATTCTTTGAATCGTCCCACCAGGGGTACCAAATTATGTGTAGGACGCTTCACCTGTGGTAAAAGGACCTGCTGAATATCTCCTGTCCTTCACACAAGAGGGGAACCAGCTTCTATAGTGGTTGATATAATTAGACTCTGATATTCTTTGTCGAGTCGAAGCAAGGTGTAAATCGGTGTTGAAATGATTAAAATACGTGTGAGATAATTAGTTTATTTAACACAAACACTAATATTTACAAGTATCGTACAAAATAATTATTATTGTTTTTACTACAACAAAAAAACATACATAAATTTGCTATGTGCAATTGACAGTAAAGTGAACCGCGATTTAAGAGTGAAACATGTGATTAGTAACAAGTGAGAGAAGATTCGCGTGAAAAACCGTGTAATGCGATAGGAAAATACGAGACGTGAATACTTTCAGAGTTGAGCGAGAGACGCGACCGATTAGCTCGGTAGTTGACGAATAAGTGATTGAGAGACGAGAGACTAAAAACGACTTAGGCATAAGGATTCCTTTTTCCTTTGGGTCCCCAAAAAGAAGTGGAACTCATTCATCAATGTCCTATGCGTGTCTAATTTACGTTCAGAAATAAACAGAAGGTTTAATTTAGTCCAGTAACGACAAAGGCCTTTATTGGTTTAAGGATACATAAATCCGACAGCAAGACAGCTTCACACATTGTCAAGTTGAAAGAATTGTTCTTAATTTCGATCCAAACCCTGGGAACCGGATATATCTTAACCTAGAATGTTTTCGTAGTGCACGGGTCCTTGTATCGCCGACTGAAATGGGAGGCCACGGGACAAGCAAATGTTTTCTCGGAATTGGTTAATTTTGGAAGCTACAAAGGGCAGATGTGTTCGTTTGAAATTATCAATGATTCGACGAATTTTATTAAGATTCTTATATAAGTAGAAATGATAATTAGCTTTATGTTAGAAAATCTAACAACAAGATCAAATGCATTTTCGAAGTCAATAAAACAACAGTAAATGTCTACAGATATATCTCTACATCTTTGAGCAAGTACGTTCATTCCAAATAATGCCTCTCTCGTTCCAAACCCGTTACGGAAACCAAACTGTGTGTCATCCAAGTATTCCTCGCATTTATTGTAGATACGACCATGTATTACCTTTAGAAAAATTTTCAATAAATGGTTTAACAAACTGATGGTTCCATAATCAGCACAGGTTTTTGCTGTTGTCTTCTTAGGTAGAGCTATAAACAGTGAATTAGACAGCCATTAGGAAGTTCTCCGCTGGTATAAATGGTATTGAAAAACGAAGTTATAGCCTCTAAAACATTGCTCTATCATTTATAAGCTTGTATATTTCAGTTGGAATTTCATCAGGACCAGTCGCTCTGCCATCTTTTGATGATTGTATGGCTTTTATTACCTCAGAGCGTGTTATTAGGGGTCTCCGCTATATCTCCGCTACGGAGGTTGGCAATTGTCATAGCTATTTTGATCTTTAAGGCAGTATCTCTAAATAGTTGGTTTGAGCTGCATCCAAACCATTATCTCAGGTTCTTCAGCCATGAAATTGGTTTTCTTCCGATGCTATCAGATCTAACGTCTTATCGAATTTTAGGCTTTTTAGAATTTTTGGCTAGGAAAACAATTTCTGGCAGAAGGAAATACAAGCTGTCATAAATTAATCATCTTATGCAATAAGCATATTTTTTAAACGCTTTTCTTTAGTTCAATCGTTTGCGTCAAATCTTTAGACGTTAATTTGACTGCCTTTTCTTCAATGAAAATGAATGCAATTTTGCAGGCATATGCATTTGCGGGAACAATACACGAATAGTCAATAATTTTTTTTATGTTTATTAATTGTTTAAATAAAAAACGATTTTAATGGAAAATGCTTAAATTCTCTTGTTTTTTACAATGTAGAAACTTGAAACTTTTACAGATTGTAGCTAATTATATGAACTAAACATAATTTCACTTTTTACGTTAATTGTTTACGTTACGCTTCATAAATAAAATAAACAATAAAGTTTCAAATTTATCCAGATTATGTCCGATTTCTATCCAGTTTTCAGCGAAAAAAAGTTATGGCACCGCAGATAGACGAATGCTGCCCTTAGTATTGTCGTGGGCTTTCAGTGTCCATAAAACGGAAGGTTCGACTGTTGACTACGCTGTCGTGAACTTGGGCCCGAAAATGTTTGCGTAAGGCAGGCTTACGTTGCATTTAGTCGAGTGCGATCATTAAGGTACGTATCCATACAACGGTGAACCCCGCTTGATGTAGCTGCTCAAATGGATACGGCATGCGCTACCCTACATGTAAACCGCAAACCGGTTGAATCGAAGAGGGTGAGCGCCGAGCGGCGATCACCGACGTATCCACTATGTGGAGCTGCTACACCGAGCGAGGTTTACCCTTGTATGGATACGTACCTTACGACGGCTTGCGCATCTAAGGACTGCATTGCGAGAAATTAACAGGGTCTACACCGTGCAATATAGGCCAGGGTAATAAGACAAAAGTATACCCTGTTCGTGACAATTCTGAAGCGTTTTTAGACACGTAATACCTATAGGAACAAATTATAACTATTTCCTGCGTAGGATCTGGCGGCCATTTTTATTTATAAACAATTAACTGTCAAAAAATGGCATTTCCCCCTTTTTTTTTCAAATCAACGGAAAACAGTGAAACTTATGATTTTTAGTACAAATAGCTTCGATATTATGGAAAAAGCTTTAAAATGACGTATTACAAAGTTTGATATACTCATTTATTGTTAATATAATTGCGAAAAAAGCTCGGAATTGCAAAAAAAAAAAATTCTCAATAACTGTCGTAAAAATTAGTGTACAGCTTTGAAATTTTGTCAAATAAAGGTTCTTTGGTGCTTAATATGTGCCAAAAATTTCAAAGCGATTCATTCAATTGTTTAAATTTTATTCAAATAGTTTATCCCAGACAGCATTTTTTTTGCAATAACATTCAGTGTTCTAGTACGTAACTCTAACAAGTCAGAAAAAAATGATCTTAGAACCATTCCACAGGTGTCAAATAAAAGAGCATGAGCTATATTTTCAACATGGTTTAAAAAAGCGAATAAAAAATGCATTTATTAGTAATAAATAATTATACAAAAGTATCGTCAATTTTTCTTTATAAACTTTTTAAATAACTTTTCCTAAAAAAATTAACTTTTTTACCCTGTTTTAATAGGTCTGGATCCCGCGTATGAAAAAAAAGTTGATTAATAGCAAGCTGAAAATTTGCTAATAGCTTAAGGGTATCTAGTCGGACAAACTTTGATATATGGGAACACTGGAACAGGGGAAGTTTTAATTGTGGAACAGGTTAAAAATTTGGAATGGTCAGACCACGAAAACGGCACATGTATTTTGTCCGACAGAACAGACTTAAACTCTCCGAACAGAGATTAAAGTCTCATGCAAAAATCAGACTGGTATTTATCACCAAATTGGAGTTTTAATGAGTGAAACATGAAGAATATGTCAAATGGCAGGAATTATGACATGTGATACATAGCAGTCTGCTTTTTGCATGAGAGTTTAATCCCTGTTCGGAGAGTTTAAGTCTGTTCTGTCGGACAAAATAAATGTGCCGTTTTCGTGGTCTAACCGTTCCAAATTGTTAACCTGTTCCACAATTAAAACTACCCCTGTTACAGTGTTCCCATATATCAAAGTTTATCCGACTGGACACCCTTAAGCTATTAACAAATTTTCAGCTTGCTATTAATCAACTTTTTTTTCATACGCGGGATCCAGACCTATAAGTGCACAACTACCAAGTAATGTTATCTATGTCATAATTGATAAAAAATTGTAATAAATATGTATAATTTCTTATATAACAAAATGAAAAGTTTATAAGAAAAGATTTACAATACTTTTGCATAATTATTTATTACTAATAGATGCATTTTTATTCACTTTTTTAAACCAAGTTGAAAATATAGCTCATGCTTTTTCATTTGACACCTGTGGAATGGTACTAGCGTCATTTTATTCTGACTTATGTTATTGCAAAAAAATGCTCTCTGGGATAAATAATTTCAATAAAATTTAAACAATTGAATGAATCGCTTTGAAATTTTTATCACATATTAAGCAACAAAGAACCCTTATTTACAAAAAATTCAAAGCTCTACACTAATTTTTCCAACAGTTATTGCGAAAATATTTTTTTTGCAATTCCGACCTTTTTTCGCAATTATATTAACAATAAATGAGTATATCAAACTTTGTAATACGTCATTTTAAAGCTTTTTCCATAATCCCGAAGATGTTTGTACTAAAAAAACCATAAGTTTCCGTTTTCCATTGATTTGAAAAAAAAAGTGAAAAATGCTATTTTTTGACACTTAATTGTTTATAAATAAAATGGCCGCCAGATCCTACGCAGGAAATTGTTACAATTTGCTCTTATAGGTATTACCTGTCAAAAAGAAAAGCTGCAGTGCCACCGGGGTGCATGTACGGACGGCTTCCAGGAAAAAAAACCTGTCAAAAACCGCTTCAGTACCCTGGCTGTTCAAGTGTCATGGAAAAACCTTATTATCCTGCACTAATAGTAAAGCACTAGAAGAGATGGAAAGACTGCGAAAACTGCAATAGGTGTAAATAATGATTTTAATTTAAGAAATGTATGAAGAAATTACAGAAAATATACAAAGTATGTATTAACAGTTGAAATAAATGCAAAAAATGTGTCTATCATAATATAGTTACATCCTTTCTTTTTAACATGACAATATTATATTTTAATGTTTGAAAAGTGTAAGACTAAAAAGTAAAAAATAAAAAAATATGAAAAAAAATTTTTTTAAGAAACGCTTTTCTTTAGTTATGAGTGACTAAAATTAAAAATATTATAAAAAAATCAACTAAAAAGAAAAAAATATCAAACTCGAAGGATTATTCGAAAAAAAAAGTTCGTTAAATAAGTGAAAAAATATAACACATTCGTTAAAAAGAAGCGTGGGGCGCTATCCTCAAACCATTTATTCGATGAAGAAGCGCCCTACGCTTTTCTTTAAGGAATGTGTTAGATTTTTTAAATTTTTTAAAGAACATTTATCGAGTTGGATATTTTTTAATTTTTGCTTTTTAGTTGATTTTTTTATAAAATTTTTAATATTAGTCACTCATAACTAAAGAAAAGCGTTTCTTCAAAATTTTTTTCAAATTTTTTTATTTCATATGAAAATTGTGTATTTGTAACCCTGAAAGTATTTCTGGTTTAATTCTTTTATTTAAATTACGTATCTTTTAAATTACATCTTTTTCTAGGTAGAAACTTAGATACACCAAGACCTACCTATACAAATCTCAACAGGCTCTTGGGGCAAGTGGTTTCAGCCGTTACAGCGTCATTGAGGTTCGAAGGGGCTATAAATGTTGACCTAGCAGAGTTTACAACAAATCTCATACCATATCCCAGAATACACTATCCCTTGACAACATACGCTCCATTTGTACCTGCATCCAAGGCTTACCACGAACAACTGTCAGTAGCCAGCTTGACAAATTCATGTTTTGAACCTGCAAACCAGATGGTAAAATGTGATCCACGGACTGGTATGTATAATAATTTTATATTATTATTGTAATATGAAACAGACCATGGAATCCCATATGTATAGGTAATAGCTAGACTTATGCAAATATGCAAATTGCATATTTTTCATATTATGCATAAAATATGCAAAAATGTAAAATTTTGCATATTTCTATAAAAGTGTGCATAAAGTGCATATAACTTGAAATTTTAAGTGTATAGATATTCATCAAATAAATCAAGAGCTTGAAAATCCGAATATTTAATTTTGTTTCAATATCTCTAGATATTTATTGTAGTTTTTTCCTTGATTAAGGGTTCCAAAATCTGCTAATTTATACCTCTAGGTAAAAACTTTTATTGGGGTGGTCAGTTTTAGAAATCAATTATGTTGTAAAATTGGAGCTGCTCACATATATCTTTGTAATAATATTGTAAATTGCAATTTGAAACTACCGAAAATAAACACTGCTTCAAATTTGGATAAAACCTACATCTACGGATAAGGTTAAAATTTACTGCTCAATTTGTGGTAAAACTGGAAGTACTACATAACTGTGTGTTATATTATTTTATACGAGAATATTTTCTAATATGTGCATTTTTTTAATTTCTTGTGATGAAAAAATAAGATCTAAAAAATTCAAATCATTCAATAATGTACTGAAAAGTCGCTTAACATTATTTTCTCGTACAATAACCTTTAGTTGTGGGCTTAGATTTAGGCTCGTAGTATTTTTTCTTAGATAAACAAACAAAAACCAAGAATCTCCTGTACATATTTGGGGGACCTTCCTGCTTTCACAGTTATATTATATTGATATTTTCAAGATTCCTGATTTTAATTGTTATGAAAATAGTTACCAGGTCCTTTCTGAAGTACTTAGTTCAAGTAGGTACTAGGTGGGACACTCTTAGTTAGGACACACTTAATGTGAAAGCAAAGATTACCTTAAATTTGAAAAATGCCCCAGTAACATCGGTTGATGTAGAAAGAAGTTTTTTCATTTAAAAAATATATTGTAATATGTACCTACTCAGAAGCCATAAGTTTTTGTTAAGAAAATTTAAACAGCATTTAATCATTTAATGTAAACAAAATTCCCAGTAATATTATTTATTTGTTACAATACTTAAATAGTTAAATACCTAAGCTTAGTTTGCAAAATAAATAAAAACTATTAATTACTATAAATTATGAAGATATTTTAAATATGTGTGTAAATAAAATGGATAATACTTTCTGAGTTGTTTAAGTATATGTACTTATATTTTTTTATATGCATATTTTCTAGATAAACGTGCATATTTTTGTATAAAATACTGCATATTTATGCGCATATTTCATGTTTTTATTTGCATATTTGACTAAGTCTAGTAATAGCCTAATGAGTATGCCGAATTACATAAGAGTTGCGGTTTTACATTGCTAATATATCAAATATTTCATTCATAAATTACCAGTTATTATTTCGTCCCTAATTATTATTAGTCCAGAGAAATAAGATTTTTCTCGTGACACATCCCCCTCCAGGCTGAAACCAAATTTTTTGAGTAGTATGGACATCAATATTATTAACCTATATGTTTCCTGCAGCCGATTTTGATGATATACATAGTTATAAACAAATGAAGATCAAAAAACGCTAAATTTTCGCTTTTTTCGTATATTACCAAAAAGTTAAGCACTTTAAACAAATTTGAGTGTAAGAAACTCATAAATCGTATAAAAAACTTCAATATGGCGTTCGCTGAATATGTCCATCCTTATTGGTTGCTTAGAAAATTGCAAAATAAATCATAAATTTTGAGTTTTTAAAAATATTCATAACTTATGTAAAAATTAACTTAGAACCTTCTTATTACACGGAATGCTGATACTTCTTGTACTTAAATTATATTTTAAATTTCAAAGCAATTGGTCAAATAGTTTAAAAGTTATTTAATTTGTTTATCCCAAATTCATTTTTTTGCAACACTACAAGTCAGAAAATTATGAGGCTACAATCATACTTCGGACAGTTTATGAAAGAAGAACATTTATACTATTACCATTATTAAAAATAAATGACAAAAAAAATTTTAAACAGTGTAAAATTATTTTGAAAAAACATGTCGATTTTTTGCTTACTTATAAACAATTAGAATAACTTTTTAACCGTTACCTGTAGAAAAATTATTTTTTCATATTTAGAAAGACTGAATTTTTATACACATTTAGCAAGAAAAACAACTGTCCTAGGACAATTAGTGACAAAGTTAGCCCCCCATTTATTCAATTCACATGTTTTTGCAAAATAATTTTGCAATATTTATAATTATTTTTTGTAATTTTTTTTTAATTAAATTAATATTGTAAATTTCCTTCTTCCATAAACTATCCAAAGTATTACTGTAGCTTCATCATTTTCTGACTTACAGTGTTGCAAAAAAATAAATTTGGGATAAACAAATTAAATAACTTTTAAACTATTTGACAAATTTCTTCGAAATTTAGGGTATGAATTAAGCACCATAAGTCTCAGGATTCCGTGTAATAATAAGGTTCTAAGTTAATTTTTACATAAGTTATAAATATTTATAAAAACTCAAAATTTATGATTTATTTTGCAATTATCTAAGCAATCAATAAGGATAGACATATTAAGCAAACGCCATATTGAAGTTTTTTATACCGTTTATGAGTTTCTTACTCTCAAATTTGTTTAAAATGACTATTTTCTTAGTAATAGACGAAAAAAGCGAAAATTTACCGTTTTTTGATCTTCATTTGTTTATAACTATGTATATCATCAAAATCGGCTGCAGGAAATATATAGGTTATTATTATAGATGTCCATATTACTCAAAAAATTTGGTTTCGGCCTGGAGGGGGTTGTGTCACCAACAGGCTATTTTTTTTCCTTATTTCTCTGAACTATATTTCGAAACCCAATTTGGATTTGGGAATGCCATGCGTACACGAGAGGCATTATTTGCATTTAACGTCCTCATGCAAAGATTTATGGATGTAAAGCACTGACGAAGCGTCCATGTAACCACTGTTACCATTGGTAACAGTTAAAAATCTTACAAATAAATATTTTATGACGATGAATTTACCTATATTACCATTTACCTATATTTTAACCAATAGAAATATATTATTATATTACTCAATTAATAGTACTCAATTCGGTAAATAGCCAATTACTCATAGACACACGAAAATATTGGCGAGCTTATGTAATTCAGTTGTACTTTATTATACTCTGTTACCAGTTTCATTTCTGGTTACAATGGTTACATTCTCGCTGTCGCTCGGGACCGGCTAGTGTCTGAAAATTTTGAAGGAGCAACGGTGGGCGTAAGCGCGCTGTGTATAGCCCTGTTACCAGATTTAAATTTGGTTACAGTACCTATAAAAAGTGTGCGTGCAGTTAACCATGGATTAGTGTCGCTGCGTAATCGATCAACTACTTGAAATGTAATTATCCTTGTATAATTTTGAAGAAAAAAATGAGGTTATTGAAAATGAAAGACCTATTTTAAACAATTTAAAAAAGGAATCAAAAAAAGTAGTTCGATATTTTAAATTTAGTTGGTACAGCGAAAATCCTTGGTTATGTGGTTGCAAGAAAAATAGACTGTATTGTTGGCCATGTCTTCTGGTTTCTACAGAAAAATGGGTGGACCAGGTTCACGATTTACATAGTTTTAGAGTTTTAAAAAGGAGACATGAAATTTCTCCGTTACCTACATGTAAGATGTATACCCAATTTGATTCAGTTTGGCAAAACAAGAATCGAAAGTTCTCTTAACCAAGCTTTTAAATCAAATATTGCTAAACATAATGAGTTTGTTAAAAAAATAGATAGGTATATCCTTAGCACACTTATAATAGATACCGTATGTTTTTTCGCCAAACAAGAATTAGCGTTTCGTTGTCATTTTGAGGGCGACGACTCTGACAATCGAGGCAATTACAGGAAATTGTTAACATTAATTGCCAGAAAAGATCAAAAACTTTGCCAATACCTAGAAACATCAACTGTTTTTTCGAGAGTTTCAAGTGATATACAAAATTATATTATTGAAGCTACACAGTGGTGAGCGCACTAATACCCGGCAAAATAACCCAAAAGATGGAAAACATATTAAGTTGTGAGATAAAAAGAGATGAACCTAGTGGAGGTGTTAAATTTAGCGATAGTAACTTATACAGGGTGTCTGCGTAACTTGGAACCATATGGGAAACTTTTTTAATATCAATTTTACGAAAAAAGTCATTCTTTATAAAGTGCTCTGCATAGTCTAAAACCTAAGATGCAATCATCAGATATCAAATTTTGTCAACATTATACGAGGTATGTCAAAAAATATGAATTTCGCTCAAGAGCAAACTACCTTTATATTTCAATATATCAAAAAAAATTATTATGAAAAGTTATTTGTAATTAAAAACCATATTCAAATATGCAATAATAGCCTTCTACTTGAAAAAAAAATTTCTGAAATTTTCCTAAATTACCGATTCCGAACATCATTTTTATTTATTAGACATGTAATACCTCTTTTATTAATCATTTTAGGAAAAAAAGTTATTCTTCATAAAAATCTGTGCATGGTCTAAACCTCAAGATGCAACGATCAGTTATCCAAGTTTGTTAATTTTATACGAGGTTTGTCAAATAATATGAATTTAAAAAGAATTCTTTTTAAATTCTTTCTAAATTCATATTAGTATCGTTCGCGGTACCTGTTCCGTACTTGTCCAGGATTACTTCGCATGCGCACTTTAAAAATCGCATGCGCACTTTAATAAAAAGAACGCTATTTTTTAAAGTGCGCATGCGAAGTAATCCTGGACAAGTACGGAACAGGTACCGCGAACGATACTATTATTTGACACACCTCGTATAAAATTAACAAACTTGGATACTGATGGTTGCATCTTGAGGTTTAGACCATGCACAGATTTTTATAAAGAATAACTTTTTTTCCTAAAATTATTAATAAAAGGGTTATTACATGTCTAATAAATAAAAATGATGTTCGGAATCGGTAATTTAGGAAAATTTCAGAATTTTTTTTTAAGTAGAAGGCTGTCATTGCATACTTGAATATGGTTTTTAATTACAAATAACTTTTTATAATAAAATTTTTTGATATTTTGAAATATAAAGGTAGTTTGCTCTTGAGCAAAATTCATATTTTTTGACATACCTCGTATACTGTTGACAAAATTGGATATCTGATGATTGCATCTTAGGTTTTAGACTATGCAGAGCACTTTATAAAGAATGGCTTTTCTTCGTAAAATTGATATTAAAAAAGTTTCCCATATGGTTCCAAGTTACGCAGACACCCTGTATATTGACATTATATTGATTGTTTCCCACCTTTAGACGTATCGAACGAATTTGAGAAATGCCACTTACTCTGGGCTAATTAGCAAAATACAAGGAAAAGTTATTTACCAGCAATCTGATTGCTGGAATCGAATATTATTATTGTATGTATTAATAATATATATATATATTGTTATATTTCTATTGGATATGAAAATTAAAATTAGATAATTATAAACAGAATTCAATTTAATATAAAATATTTTCAATTTTCTCAACCACGGGCATATAAATTTAGAACAACCTGTATACAACAAATTGTTATATTTAATTTTAAGAAGTGATTAAACGATACTCGGAACAATGCGCTTAAAATAAAACTAAAGTGAAATCGATAATAGGTCATTATCGTTGTTCGCGGAAGGTTCAATCATTAGCCGATGCTAAAGAAGACTTAGTGAAAGTAGATAATAGATCATTAAATTTTGTAATTAGTAGAAAGTAATTTTAGAATGGGAATTAACTATTTTTTTTGGAAATCCATTAAGCATATTTAGAAAGTTTAAAAATTGGTTTTGAGGAATACTGCGAATGAGAGTTGGTGGTGGAATTTTGATTTGTGAATCTGGAAGGGATATTTAGAAAGTAGGGGAATGAATGAGAAATAGAGAGCAGAATGTTTTGAGCTGTCGAGAAGTGAAGTCGAGTAGTAGACGGTAGTGTACGGAGAGTGAGAAAGCCTGTGTAGTTCCGTGAGTGTGAAGTATCTATCGTAGAACGAGAGGTAGGCCAGGTTGAGAGTAAAAGAACCTCCTTGAGCCAAGAGTTCCCGGTAGCTGATTGCAGTTTCGAAAAAGGTAGAACACAGCATCACGACAGAAGCAGGAAACGAGAGCTATACGAGCTAGTTTCAGAGGAGAACATTACTGGAAGCCAGGACGAGGTTTGGATTGCAGCCAAGGATAGCAGGAAACGGGTCTTGTGTGAAGACATTCTCAGTGCACCAGAAAAAGGTCAGTCTCATTTGTTTGGACATGAATGTATGGGTTTTTCGTAGTAAATACCACATTTAAAATTGAAGAAACATAATCAATAATATCAGAAAAGCTTCATCAAACTTAAATAGAATTGTTGCTAATAAATCATAATAGTTAAATGTTAATAAAAACTTTCAATTGGAAATCAAAAGAAAATAAGATTCCCATGTGTAAATGTTATGTTTAAGAAAAATAAGATATAGCAAATATTAAGCAGTGATTGCCATTTAAATAAAATAAACAATATTTTGATTACAATTGTAACCCATATGTGTTATTATTTTACTCTTTTCTTTCCTATCCCGATTAGGAACCATTAAGAAATACTTAGAAGCCACGTATGTAAGTAATTAATTTTATAAAAAGCCCTGAGATTGAAAACATATTGATATGTGATCTGGTAAATTAATTAGATTATTATTAATGCATTGATTAAATTAAATGACATATAAAAATATTATCTCATATCAATAATCAAGATCACAACAACTGTCGTCCAACGTGGAAAGCATTGTTAAGTATTTCTAGTGGCAAATTTGAAGGATAGAAAGAGTAAAGCCGGTATTTGAAAATTTATATGCCTGTGGTAAAAAGTGAGATACTTACATTTGATAACATAAAATTTTAGATCTCTTTAGGTACAAATTTTACATAACTGATTTAATATTTTATTTTTACGATATTTACATTTGATATATTTATTGACAATTTATAATATTTGGGTGAGAAAAAGTCGTCTTGGTAACATACTAGTAAAATTTCATATTTGGCGGGGACAGTACTTCTTGAAAACAAATGTCTGTGACAAGAAGCCAAAGCAAAGACAACAAAAAACAAAAAGAACATTCAAATCAAGAGAATAATTCAGACCAAGAAGATATTTTAGACACGACAATCATGGCATCAGAACAGCAAGAATTATCAGGAATAGATAAATTATTACAAATGATGCAACTCCAGTCACAAAGAATAGAACAAAAAATGGATAAAAATCAGGAAGAAACATCAAAGAAAATGGATAAAGTGGATCAAAAAATGGATGAATCACAACAAAAAATGGATCAAAAAATGGAGGAAACACAACGAAAAATGGATGAAACACAACAAAAATTGGATCAAAAAATGGATGAAACACAACAGAAAATGGATGAAACACAACAAAAAATGGATGAAACACAACAAAAATTGGATAAAAAAATGGATGAAACACAACAAAAAATGAAACAAGCAATAGAAGAGAACAACAAGAAAATGGAGGAACGCATAGAAAAGGAAGTAAAAGGATGTTTAACAACAATGAAAAACGAGATGAAAGAACAAGAAATGAAAATTCAAAATAAAATAAAGGAGATAACGAATTGCCAGAAAAAAGAAATGGAAAGTTTGGAAAACAAGTTGCAAAACGCTATTCAAGCAGACATAGAAGAAGTGGAAAGAAAGATTGCGGAAATCAATACCCAACAAAATGTCGGAGAAAGAAGAGAAATGGTTATACATAGCACAGATGACGTGAAGATAAGGTTTGGCGGGGATGTAAGAAGATTACACCCAGTGCCGTTCATAAATAGCCTGAAAAAGAAAATACAGCACATCGGAAATTTCGAAACAGCAAAAGAAACTATCAGAAACCATCTCAAATATGAAGCAAGCCTATGGTTCGATAGCAAAGAAGAAGAATTCGGCAATTGGCAACAATTTGAACAAAAATTTTTGAATTATTTCTGGGGAAAAGTCCAACAATTGGAAATTAACAAGGAATTGCAAAATGGGAAATACAATGATAGGATGGGTGTATCAGAAAGGACATATGCTTTGCAAATTTACAATAATGCAAAACATTTACAATATAATTACTCATCGGAACAATTAGTCGAACTGATTGCAAGACATTTCGAGGAAACGCTGGAAGACCATATCACATTGCAAAACTACAAAGACATAGATAGTTTATGCCAATTCCTACAAATAAGAGAATCACGTCTAAGAGAAAGAAAATCAAGAAGGTCGCGAGAAGATTACAGGCCCCGAGAAACACAAGAGTACAGAGATAGAAATCAAAATAGGAGGGACTATACAAGACGAGATTTTAATCCCAGAAGGGAAAACGAAAATAGAGACAACGGAAGAGGAAATTATGAACAAAGAAATAGGCAATGGAATGAGGACAGAAATCGAGAATACCAGAATAGAACCACCACACGCTCAAATCAAGAAAACAGAAATAATGGTAGACAAAATGAACAGGGATATCGAGAAAACCGAAACAGATCCGACAGACCAAGAGAAAATAGAAGAGAAGTAAATAATACCCAGACAGATGAATATGACGGAGAGAGACATTATGACGAAAATATAAACAACGATGAGCAACCGGCGTCTTTTCACGACGGCGCTCACTAAAAACCAAAAATCAAACAGGAATCTTTTGTCACCCCAAGGAGTTTATTAAATTGGCAGGAAACAACGAAAAGAAAAATGGAGTTAATTTAAAATTTGTGGATGGATTTATCAACGAGAAACCAATTAAAATTATGATAGACACTGGATCTGAAATAACATTGGTCAACAGAAAACTAATAGAAGAAGTTAACTTAACAAATTTAATTTACAAAATACCTAGGGTAAATTTAGTGGGCGCAAACAAACGGACATTGGCAACTATAAATGAAGGCATACGAGTAATGGTACGACTGGGTAAGAAAATGTATGCACTACAATGTGTAATAATGCCAAACATGTCACATGACATGATAGTAGGAGTTGACGAATTGGCAGAAAAACATGTAGTGATAGATTTTAAAAATAATACGATGAAACTAACAGAAGAAGAAGAAAAAGAACAGGACAAGGAACATGAGAAACAAAATACGGACGAATCAGGTAAAGAACAAACAGTGGAAATGAATTTGGCAGCGAAGCAAGGACAAAGAAAAAAAAGGAGAAAAGGTCAGAAAAAGATAAAAGAAAATGAAACCTGTGGCTCCTCAAAAGAAGAGTTGAGCCCAGAAGAAGAAAATTTGAGAGTATCAGAAACAAAGGAAACCTGGGATTCCTCAAAAGAAGAGACGAGCTCAGGAGAAGAAGAAATAAAGCAAAAAAATGAAAGTGAAAAAAATATGATTGAAACAGTGGTATTTGAAGAGGAGGTATATGCAAACGAGGATGCAGAATGCACGGTAAACATGTGTGAAAAATCTGAGGAAAAAGACAGAAGATTGATATGGGAAAAAGGGAAAGACAACATAATAGCCGACACTCTAACACAGGATGAGGACACTGAAAATAAGGAAACAATTACTCTACAGGTGGGACTAATTAGAGTAATACAAGAAGAAGGGGTATAAGACGTAGATTAAAGTAAGGAAATATACAGGGAGTTGGTTTTGCCCTCGAGAAAATTTATTTAAAAATGCAGATAAATTTTATCGAATACAAGGCGGGGATTTGTTATATTTCTATTGGATATGAAAATTAAAATTAGATAATTATAAACAGAATTCAATTTAATATAAAATATTTTCAATTTTCTCAACCACGGGCATATAAATTTAGAACAACCTGTATACAACAAATTGTTATATTTAATTTTAAGAAGTGATTAAACGATACTCGGAACAATGCGCTTAAAATAAAACTAAAGTGAAATCGATAATAGGTCATTATCGTTGTTCGCGGAAGGTTCAATCATTAGCCGATGCTAAAGAAGACTTAGTGAAAGTAGATAATAGATCATTAAATTTTGTAATTAGTAGAAAGTAATTTTAGAATGGGAATTAACTATTTTTTTTGGAAATCCATTAAGCATATTTAGAAAGTTTAAAAATTGGTTTTGAGGAATACTGCGAATGAGAGTTGGTGGTGGAATTTTGATTTGTGAATCTGGAAGGGATATTTAGAAAGTAGGGGAATGAATGAGAAATAGAGAGCAGAATGTTTTGAGCTGTCGAGAAGTGAAGTCGAGTAGTAGACGGTAGTGTACGGAGAGTGAGAAAGCCTGTGTAGTTCCGTGAGTGTGAAGTATCTATCGTAGAACGAGAGGTAGGCCAGGTTGAGAGTAAAAGAACCTCCTTGAGCCAAGAGTTCCCGGTAGCTGATTGCAGTTTCGAAAAAGGTAGAACACAGCATCACGACAGAAGCAGGAAACGAGAGCTATACGAGCTAGTTTCAGAGGAGAACATTACTGGAAGCCAGGACGAGGTTTGGATTGCAGCCAAGGATAGCAGGAAACGGGTCTTGTGTGAAGACATTCTCAGTGCACCAGAAAAAGGTCAGTCTCATTTGTTTGGACATGAATGTATGGGTTTTTCGTAGTAAATACCACATTTAAAATTGAAGAAACATAATCAATAATATCAGAAAAGCTTCATCAAACTTAAATAGAATTGTTGCTAATAAATCATAATAGTTAAATGTTAATAAAAACTTTCAATTGGAAATCAAAAGAAAATAAGATTCCCATGTGTAAATGTTATGTTTAAGAAAAATAAGATATAGCAAATATTAAGCAGTGATTGCCATTTAAATAAAATAAACAATATTTTGATTACAATTGTAACCCATATGTGTTATTATTTTACTCTTTTCTTTCCTATCCCGATTAGGAACCATTAAGAAATACTTAGAAGCCACGTATGTAAGTAATTAATTTTATAAAAAGCCCTGAGATTGAAAACATATTGATATGTGATCTGGTAAATTAATTGGATTATTATTAATGCATTGATTAAATTAAATGACATATAAAAATATTATCTCATATCAATAATCAAGATCACAACAATATATATGCAAAGTCCGCAGATAGTGTGCTACTTTTTTATAAACAAAATGGCGCCCGAAAATCGTGTTTTTTTCAATTTTTGCTCTATAACTCTAAAGATTTTAACTTTAGACCAAAAACACTCAAATAAAAATTCACCGCAATTAAATTCTGCATAGAGACGTGTTTTTTCCGACTTACTTCGACGAAAACTTTTCCCGGAAAAAACGGGTTTTTCCAACAAAATCTTTAATATTCAACTAAACTTTTAGATAAGTAGTTGTTAATCAATAATTAAATAACTTGGTAACTTAAAAGCCCTTTCCGTATATATTATAATTCCAGAAGTCTATGGAAATTGAATGAACAGTTTAGCAACAATTAAAATGTTAATTAAAAATTTATGGTCGTTATAATAACGACAATAATTATATTGCATAAGAATAACTATGATTTTTTCATAAAAAGGCACTATACCTATCTAACGTATTTTACAGAATTGAAATTGGACTATATATGCGGCCTCGGGAATATTTTAAAATTATAAACAATTTTTTGGTTTAAAAACAAATAGAATATCTCAGGAAATATTAAACTAAATTAAATTTTGAAAACGGTATTCGAAAGACAACAGTAGGACACCTCTTCTAGAAGAAAAAACATTTAATTATGACGAGTGGTTCCTGAGATACAACCAGTCTAAGTTGACCGGAATTTACGGCAAAGATATAAACAATAGGATCATAATTTTCAAACCATCACCTTTTTATTTTTGTCCTCTTTCTCCACACCAATTTTCATATCTTTAAAATCCGCATAACATATATTATTATAATAAAAACTATCGATAATACGTGTGAAAATTGCCAAAAATAGCAAAATTCCAATCAAAAATTAGGTTGGAGAAAATGTAACCCTCAAAGTTCAAAATCGGTATACGTTAACAAAATGCATTTTCTCGGCTTCCCATGGAGCAATTTCCTTCATTCTTTTTTTGTTCCCTAATAACTCGAGTAGAGCCATCGAACTAAAGCATTATTAGATGTCAAACTTGCTTTTGTTTTGTTATAATAGATTAATTTATTTATAAGAACAGAAAATTACATATTTTTCCCAGTTGTAGGCTTTTTTTAGATAAACTTACTACAAGTGTACCTTTTAAAGTTAAAAACATAAATATTCTCATTTGAAAGCTGTATAATTATTTAAACAATTTTTATTGAAACAAATTAAAATATTGTGTTATAATAAATAAATTAATTTATTATAACAAAACAAAAGCAAGTTTGACATTTAACAATGCGTTAGTTCGATGGCTCTACTCGAGTTACTTGGGAACAAAAAAAGAATAAAGGAAATTGCTCCATGGGAAGCCGAGAAAACGCATTTTTTTTAACGTATACCGATTTTGAACTTTGACGGTTACATTTTCTCCAACCTAATTTTTGATTGGAATTTTGCTATTTTTGGCAATTTGCACACGTATTATCGATAGTTTTTATTATAATAATATATGTTATGAGGATTTTAAAGATATGAAAATTGGTGTGGAGAAAGAGGACAAAAATAAAAAGGTGATGATTTGAAAATTATGATCCTGTTGTTTATATTTATCTTTGTCGTAAATTTCGGTCAACTTTAAGCGGTTGTATCTCAGGAACCACTTGTCATAATTAAACGTATTTTCTTTTAAAAGAAGCGTCCTGCCGCTCTCTTTCGAACACCGTTTTCATAATTTAATGTAGTTGAATATTTCCCGAGATATTCTATTTGTTTATAAGCCAAAAATTGTTTATAATTTTAAAATATTCCTGAGGCCGCTTAAATAGTCCAATTTCAATTCTGTAAAGTACATTAGATAGGTATAGTGTCTTTTTATGAAAAAATCGTGGTTATTCTTATGCATCATAATTATTGTCGTTATTATAGCGACCGTAAATTTTTAATTAACCTTTCAATTGTTGCTAAACTGTTCATTTAATTTCCATCGACTTCTGGAATTATAATACATACGGAAAGGGCTTTGATGTTACCAAGTTATTTAATTATTGATTGACAACTACTTATCTAAAAGTTTAGTTGAATATTAAAGATTTTGTTGGAAAAACCCGCTTTTTTCGGGGAATATATACAATCATAAGATGCGATTCCAGCAATAAAATTGCTGGTAAATAACTTTTCCCAAAAATGGCCTATTCTCCGATAATCAGCCCAGACTAACTGTCACAGTGGCAGTTTTAGTTGAGATACTTCTCTGATACGTCTAAAGGTGGGAAACAATCAATATAATGTCAATTTATATGTTACTATCGCTAAATTTAACAACTCTGCTAGTTTTATTTCTTTTTATCTCACAATTAATATAAGATTTTTTGCATCTGGTTTTGGTAACACTATAGAAAAAGTCACGCGTCGCCACTGATGTAAAAGAACCACTCTATGTTTGTTTTATTGATTACAATAAGGCGTTCGATAAGGTCCGACACAACCGTCTTATACAGTTGCTTAAAAATAAACACATTGACAAAAAAGACTAAAGAATAATACAATAAAAATATATACCAGTTTTATTCAATTGCAATGCGAAGGCAAAACAATCTTATTTTTCGACGATACTGCCGGGTCTAAATGCAGGGAAAAATATAGGGAAAACGAAGTATTGGAAGAAGACGCATTTCCTGGCTCAACAATCAGAGAAAGTGGTATAATTGCAGTTCCCTATACTTGTTCAGAGCTGCAATCTCAAAAGTGAAAAAAGCTGTGAAGATTACCGGCCTCTTTATTGGAGACAATACCGAAAGAAAAAAGAAGATTTCGTACCCTTTGAAAACTAAATATCAATTAGATGCAGAAGTTGAATTTTTCACCAAACACATCCAGCAAGCAGCCTAAAGCAGTACTTACATCCTCCCTATTAATAAACTCTCGGAAAGAAATCAGAGGAATAATTCCTGAGAGAAGTAAATAACGTCCATCGCAAATGGCAACAAATCATATCTGTATAGGATAATCATTCAGACAATCGCGTCCACTGCTGGACAAGGGCTTGTCTCAGTTTTTCTAATGTTCTTTACACTAGGCACTTCTTTCCGGCTACCTTACTTCGTCGGTCCATCTAATCAGTGGTCGTTCTCAGCTACTTTAGTAACTTATATACGATTAAGAGAACGTATCTACCTCTTTCAAAAAGTTACATCAGTGGCTGTTAACAGTTCAGGTACCTACCAGTATCAATTGCTGTATTCACTATTTTGAGCCCAGGGATTCTTAGAAGTCCTTGCCCATTCAAGTACTGTCCGGGA
The DNA here is from genome assembly GCF_917563875.1 of Diabrotica virgifera virgifera. Lineage (NCBI taxonomy): Eukaryota > Metazoa > Arthropoda > Insecta > Coleoptera > Chrysomelidae > Diabrotica > Diabrotica virgifera. Next base: position 170,694,501 of record NC_065451.1, read on the forward strand.
CTAAGGCACACTTGCGTGTTTTATACACATTTGAGTGGTTTTTAACAGCAGAAATAAACAGCTCTATATCTACGTTGAAATCCATCGCTCGGTCAACTTGTACTCACTGATTGCCTAGCACAGACTCCCAAGCCTCCAACTTGTTTGCAAGTCGCGTACACGTGGCGGCGTAACAGAAACTGGCGTGCTCTCGGTCCACGCGGCTTGCAAGTCACTTGCAAGCAGCTTGCACCTCGCGTCTCAGCTCGAGTGTGCAACGCCTAATTACAACTCATGTACTGCTGAACCGCCAGCGCTCGCACGCAGCTTGCTCGCAACGTGCACGTGGCTTAAAAAGATGCAATTGAGCATCGACCTAAGCCGATTTTTGTTCCTTTCTCTCAATAATGATATTTTTGAAAATTGTTATGCATTGATTTTCCGTTGCCTTTCGCATACCAATATATCTCTCTCTCTCTCTTCATCTATCTCTCTTTTAATCAACTTTTAAAAGCTCTATCATTCATCCCACTTAGTTTTCGTTTTTACCTCTTGTTCCTTACGTGCCATCTTCGCGACGAAAGTTGGCAATCATCATTGCTATTCTCACTTTTGACACTACAGCCCGAAAGAGTTCAGTTGAGCTGCATCCAAACCATTCTCTGAGATTTCCCAGCCAGGACATTTTTCTCCTACCTATGCTGCGCCGTCCTTGAATCTTTCCCTGCGTAACTAATTTTAGGAGTTCATATCTGTCACCACGTGTTATATGACCCAACTATTGAAGTTTTCTTATTTTGATAGAATCCAGTATCTCCCTGCTGTTCTGTATTCTCCTTAGTACTTCCTCATTGGTTATTCTGTCTGTCCAGGAGATTCTCAGCATTCTTCGATACGTACAGATCTCAAATGCTTCAAATCTATTGAGGCATTGTTTATTGAGAGTCCATGTCCCCACACCATACAAAAGAACAGAAAATACATAACATGTTAGTACTCGCTTTCTAAGATTTAGGCTGAGGTCTCTACTACATAATATTTGTTTCATATTAGTCAATGCAATTCTAGCCTTTTCTATTCTAATTCGGATTTTTTTGGTATAATCGTTTGTTTCACTAATGTTTGTCCCTAAATAGTTATAATTCTGAAGTCGTTACATCGTCTTATTATTTACGTGTAGATTTATGTTTCTAATATTTTTCTTTGACATAACCATGAATTTCGTTTTCTCTATGTTTAGTGACAGACCAAATTCTTCACGCGTTGCAACAACCTTATCTAAAATATCTAAAATTCTTTGTAGATCTGTAATAGTTTCTGCTATTAAAATTGTGTCATCGGCGTATCTAATTTCACATATGGGTAAGCCATTTATTTTTATGCCTGCTACTTCATCTTCTAATGCTTTTTTGAATATTTCTTCGGAGTATGCATTAAACAGTGATGGCGACAAGACACAGCCCTGTCTAACGCCTCTTTTGATTTTTATTTTATTGGTGTTTAAATTATTTATTCTTATGACAGCTTCTTGTTCTACTTCTGGCGTAATCATTGTATTCTCCGTTTAATATTGTAGTCTCCGTTCTTGAATCTTTTTCAAAACTGTGGTCACCCTGGCTATTTCTTTAATCAAAGCATTCCTGATTGCTGTTCCTTCTAGTCTCATCCAACGTTCACCGTAACATTTTTATTTCAGCTACTTACCTTCATCTTCTTTTCTTGAATTTTCCTTACAAGCCCCATCGTAGGCCTCACCAAACTCTCGTATATCTTTTCTTTCAACCGTTCCCCAATTTTTCAATCACAGAATGCACCGCTCATTCTCTTCCAGTTAAACCAACCAGTATGTATTCTGTCGTCAATTCTCTAGTTTTCCATTTTTCGTTATGTAGGATTCAAATTATTTAAATTGTTCTACTCGTCCTAGTTTTTTTCCAAGCAATTCGATGCCCTTAAACATTCCTGCTCCTCCCAACCAATTTCGACCTGGTAACCTCAAATTCTCCCTCTTCAATAGCCCTTCTCCGACCTTAAAACTTTTCATCCAACATTTTTTTGATCTCCTCTTCTACGAACATCATATCATCACAAAATACCATTGACAAAGGACCCTACGTCCTTACCTTCTTTCTCAGTATATCCATCACAAGAATAAACAGGTAGGCACTCAGTGAAAAGCCTTGATGTAAACCAACCGTCACTGGAAAACTTTCTGTCAATCCGACACAAATCCTTACTTTGGTCTTGATGTACGCTCCCCCATACATATTCTTCAGGAGACTTACTTACTTTTTAGAAACCCCTTTGTCTCTGATACATCTCCCTTGCTCTTGTCCAGGAACTGTGTCATAGACCTTTTTAAGATTTACACCTGAACTAGGGATGGGAAAAACCTACCGGTTTAAACCTAAAACCGGTTTTTTTACTTCGCAATAACCGGTTTTACCGGTTGTTTTTTGTCCCGGTTATAACCGGTTTTTTATTTTTAAAGTAAAAACCGGTTATTAGGTTTCCACGGTGATTAGGATTAGGTTAGGTATTATTTTGGATCCCAGTTATAATTATTATTCTCAAGTAATTATTCCAAACAAAACCATAATTCAAATTTTATTTTATTTTATAAAATACAGAAGCAAACTGAAAGTGTAATCTCACATCAGCCAGAAACAATTATTAAGTTTTATTATAATATTTCCTTGAAAAGGTATTTGTAATCATAATATTTACATAAGAAGTGATCTGGTTGAATTAGACGCAAACATCATCTATTTTTCACACTTAACTCTTGACATTGAAAGTGGGTGAATGACTTTTTCTTATTACCAAAAATAATGCTATGACTATGAATATCGAATTACTGATTACGAATACGAATCTCCAAGAATTTCCCTACGTTTTCAAAACGATACACTCATACAGGAAGTATTAAATGAGTTAAAATGTACCTATTCTACAAATAGACAAACGTGTTAAAAGTAAGACACGTTCTTTCGATGGTACTAATTTTGATCATATTGATATCGAGTCGAATGGAGTATCGCAAACTAAAGTGTATTGTAAATGTAACTTTGTAACCTATTGGATTAAAAAAGAATGTGTCTGTATACTTTGTACGCACGTAAGAAGTTATACTTCTATTATAATATAATTTCAACGAAATAAATATACCTACTTAACAGTTACAATACAAAAAATTAACAATAATTACCAAAAATGCCTAACAAAATTACCTTTCAGATATACATAATTATACATCACGGTGACAAGTGAAATATAAAAATAGATGTTTTATTATTTTACGCCCAAGGAAGACAAATCCAAAGACACAAAATTATAATAAAAAACCTTTTAAACCACCTTTTTCAAATTGCGCAAGTTGTATTATTAATATTAATTATAATAATTGAAATATAAATATTTTGACGTTTCACAATTTGACAATTCACTTTTAACTGCAGTGCCTTAAAAATTTTAAAGCACTAGTGCCTTAAAGTAGCATTTTTAACGCTCCTATGGAGTTCTAAAAATTGCATTTTTAACACGTTTGTAGAAAAATATATTTCAAAACACTAATATATTCTTTCCACACCTTTTCTGGACTGATACATATATAAATTAAAACATTTTGAAGTATAACTTCAAAAATATAATATGAAAACTATTTAAAAAGGCAGTATAACTATTAACTAACCTTTGTTGTTTCTCTTCCCACAAATTTTAAAACGCAACAACCATACATAACCAAACCGTCAACCGTCCAAACCACAGCAGCGCTACAGCTGCCATATTGGATAATTTTTGACATGTCATTTGAACATCCAATCAGAACAAAGTTATAATGCGCATGCGCCGGGATCGTAGGTTTTAACATATAAAAATTCACCCTCATATCGCGCGTAAAGAAGTATAACTTCAAAAATCGAAAACCGGTTTTTCCAAAAACCTGTTTTTTTTGGCCGGTTATAACCGCCAGGTTAAACCGTAAGCAAAAAAAAAAACCGGTATAACCGAAAATCGGTGTTTTGTCAAAAACCGCCATCCCTAACCTGAACCTAAATCGTTTTGTGTATAACTGCTTAAACAACTTTTCTAACCGAATTTACTGTTTTAGGCAAATACATATCCTGCTGTCTTCTGTATCGTGGTGATGTTTCTCCAACCGATGTCAACAATGCAATAACTAATATAAAATCTCATCGATCAATACAATTCGTTGACTGGAGCCCAACTGGCTTCAAAGTTGGAATAAACTACATGCCGCCTGTAGCTGTTCCCGGAGGTGATTTGGCAAAAGTCCACAGAGCTGTCACTATGCTGTCAAATAACACTGCCGTCAAAAGTGCCTGGGAACGAATTCTTAGAAAATTTAATTTGATGTTGGCGAAAAGGGCGTTCATACACCACTACGTTGGAGAAGGCATGGAAGAGGAAGAGTTCAGAGATGCAAAAGAAGATGTGAAATGCTTGATTATGGATTATAGAGAAGTTGAGAGTTAAAATAAAATCAGCCTACGGCGTACATACGTGGAAATGGCATAAAAAGCAAAAAAAAATAAATCGAAAGAAAACAAAAGTAACTTTAACACATTAAAACTCTATTAAGTATTCTGTCTTTTACATTTTGCGGATTTTTATAAAAAATAAAAGTATTATACAAGGTGATTCAGTGAACCGGTACGATTTGGCAACGTTGCTGACGATAAAATAGAGGATCCGCGGGCTTTCGACGTAAACGTTGTGAGTCAGGAGAGTGGGAAGTTTACTTACCGTGGAGACGTGGTAGGGTGAAAGTTATTACAGAAATGGTGGAAAAAAGTTTTGTGCGTGTACAACAAGCGTTTCGTTTAGACTACCATTTGCCGCTCCGCGCTGCAGTTCCGTCTAACATGGCTATTAAGACTTGGGTTAGGAACTCTAAAAGTAGTGGTTCAACATCACATAAAAGAAGTGGCAGTGTCAGAACTACTCGCACACCATAGAAGATTGAAGCGGTGCGAAATTCATTAGACGCAAGTCTTCGAAGATCCCGGCGATGACTCCGAGTAATGAATTTCGCACCGCTCCAATATTCTGTAGTGTGCAAGCAGTTCTGACACTGCCACCTCTTTTCTGTCATGTTGAACTATTACTTTCAAAGTTCCTAACCCAAATCTTAACAGCAATGTTAGACGGAATTTCAGCGCGGGGCGGCAAATGGTAGTCTAAACGAAACGCTTGTTGTACACGCACAAAACTTTTACCATTGTTGTAATAAGCTCTCAGAGCACAAGGCGCGTTGTTCATCCGACCACGTCTCCATGATAACTAAACTTGACTAAACTTCCCACTCTCACTTTCTAGATTCAAAACGTATACGTATACGTCAGCAGCGTTACCAAATCGTTTCACTGAATCACATTGTATTTACAGATTGCAAAATTTGTCCAGTCGGGTTAGACGAATAATAGGCCTAACCTTTCAATGGGAGCTGCCCCAAATTTTATTTTTCTAATCTTTAGGGGGACTCAATAGTAGTGTAAATTTAAAATCTCGACTTAATTCCTCCGTTGCGTTAGCCGCCATCTTGATTTTAAACGAGAATCGTTTTTGCTCAATATCTACGCCATTTTCAACTTTTTGACAAAAAGTGTAACAACCAAAATTGTTGAAAATGCGATTTTCTATCATTTCTATTGTTACAATTTTTTTGTGCCGTCGATATTTTCCGAGTTATGGCGGAAAATAGTGACAGTTAGAGCATAATTATTAAATTATCCCGTTTATTATTAGTTTTGCGACAAAAATGTTCTTACACAAAAATAGAGAAAATTAAATTCTACACAATTTTGATCTCTTTCATTAAAGTTAATATTTAAGGTAGTAGGTACGTATGCGGTAATGGCGCGAGAGTAAGACCGGATTGATTTCGTTGCAATTGTTTTTGTTCAATATCTACGCCATTTTCAACTAAAATTGTTCCAAATATGATTTCCTACAATTTCTTTTTAACAATTTTTTTCATGAGGTTGATATTTTCCGAGTTAAGTAGGAAAATAGCAAAAAGTGGTGGGGAGCATAATTACTGAATTGAGTCTTGTTTCCGAGCTGCCCCAAATTTTAAAATTCTCTCCTTTAGGGGAGATCAATAGTAGTGCAAATTTAAAATCTCGACTGAATTCGGCGGTTGCAATAGAGGCCATATTGGTTTTAAAGGAGAACCGTTGTTGCTTAATTTCTCCGCCATTTTCAACTTTTCGACAAAAACGGTAGGAACTAAAATTGTTGGAAACGCAATTTTCTACAATTTCTTTTTCACAATTTTTTTATGCGATCAATATTCTCCGAGTTAAGGGGGAAAATACTGGAAGCGGAGGGGAAGCATAATTATTGAACTGTCTCATTTATTATTAACTGTATGACACAATTGTACATAAACAAATATAAAGAGAATTCATAAACATCATCAAACAAATCATATAAATCTTAGCATGGTCTTGAAAGAATTATAAGACATTGCTGCATGTATTAGTGGCAGATACTCTATAATCCACACCTCACACAAGTTTTCTTTGTTATTTCTATGTACACCTCTTTTGTAGCCATTTCGGTATACTAGATGTACCTATAATCACTATTATTCATGATAATTTTTAGGTATACACGTATTGACAAACACCAAACAAATAAATGGGGATGAGATCTATGTTTCCAATTAACATACAATACAATGCTACTCTTCCTAGAATTTGTTTACGACCACTATTTTTAAGTTTATTTTTGAAGTAACTTCAATAATTTACGGTAGATAAAAGCGGTCACGTCATAGCGACTTCTAATCTTTGTTTGTATTACCGAATATTATTATTTATTTATTGCAATATTCAACAATTTGTTTACCAGTTATGCTAGTAATAAATAGTATTATCTTAAAACTAACAGATATTTCTCTTTAGATTAACGAATTTTTGAAGAAAATATATAACAGGTACAATTGTACCTATGCCGTCTGTTAAGGTGATACAGTAGCGATCAACAGGTAGCCAAAACGCGTTCCAAAATCGCGGCTATAATTTTGAATATGTTTTCGAGATATTTGGCACACGTATTCTTAATATAATAAAGAATGGCGGTACAGAGCCCAATTTGAAAAATATATTAATATGTGGAAATTACTCTGTAATTAAATCCAATATTAAAAAAACGAGCCTGTACCGCCATTAAGAAAAACAAAAAAATACACTTTCTTCAAATAAACTTTTTTATCCGATACCTAGATTTTGTGTCATTTTGGAACTACTAATGAAATAAAAAAATTTAGTAGTTCCAAAATGACACAAAATCTAGGCATCGGATAAAAAAGTTTATTTGAAGAAAGTGTATTTTTTTGTTCTTCTTAATGGCGGTACAGGCTCGTTTTTTTAATATTGTATTTAATTACTTAGTAATTTCAATATATTAATATGTTTTTCAAATTGGGCTCTGTACCGCCATTCTTTATTATATTACGAGTAAGTGTGCCAAATATCTAGAAAAAATATTCAAAATTACAGCCGCAATCTTGGAACGCGTTTTCGCTACCTGTTGATCGCTACTGTTTCCTCTTAACGGTGTAAAATTATGCCGCTCGACAAAGGTTAATCAACTCAAAATATTTCCGATGCCGTGTCAAATATTTAAGACTCTCACTGTCTTGTCATCATATTCTATTTGACTCAGTACGTTGTATGACAAAGATAGCGAATGTTCGATTTGGAAAATATCCCCACGGACATGGAGTCAATTTTTTTCAAATCCTGAAAAAACTAATAAATATTTTTAAAAAATTTAAACGCAGAATGAAAGACTAAATTATTATCGAGGGCTGAAAGTCCCTTAGAATAAATAAAAAGTTTTAGGTCTGGATCCCGCGTAAGAAAAAAAAGTTGATTAATAGCAAGCTGAAAATTTGTTAATAGCTTAAGGGTGTCTAGTCGGACAAACTTTGGTATATGGGACCACTGGAACAGGGGAAGTTTTAATTGTGGAAGAGGTTAAAAATTTGGAACGGTCAGACCACGAAAACGGTACATGTATTTTGACCGACAGAACAGATTTAAACTCTCCGAACAGAGATTAAACTCTCATGCAAAAATCAGACTGCTATTTATCACCAAATGGGCGTTTTAATGAGTGGAACATGTAGAATATGTCAAATGACAGGAATTATGACAGGTGATAAATAGCAGTCTGATTTTTGCATGAGAGTTTAATCTCTGTTCGGAGAGTTTAAGTCTGTTCTGTCGGACAAAATAAATGTGCCGTTTTCGTGGTCTGACCGTTCCAAATTTTTAACCTGTTCCACAATTAAAACTGCCCCTGTTCCAGTGTTCCCATATATCATAGTTTATCCTACTAGACACCCTTAAGCTATTAACAAATTTTTAGCTTGCTATTAATCAACTTTTTTTTCATACGCGGGATCCAGACCTATTTCATTGAACGAGATATTTGAAATTAAAAATTACACTACATTTTCTCTTAGTTTTTCACCTCTGTAGTTTATTAAAATAAACATTACAAAAGTTTTCAAAGACTTTCGGCCCTCGGTAAGAACGTAATCCTTCATTCTGCGTTTAAATTTTTCAAAAACTTATTAGTTTTCTCAAGATTTGAAAAAATGAATCCCATTTAAATAGCATTAGTGCCGAAACTACGTACCCATCCCCTAACGATTGGATTAAAGATTTTGCAGCAAAAAAAGCTAGAAAAATGAGTGTTTAGAGTTTAGATATGAGATTTATTATGAGTATGGAGTGGAGCGAGTGTCAATGTTGATCACTAATCCAACTTTATCCAAATTAAGAACATGACATTGACGTTTTTCAGTATAAGAGAATAATGTGACAATTTAACGATCTAAAAGTTTATTTGTGGTATTCTTAATATTTTTATTTTTCAGTACCGTAGCCTTTTACTGTTATACAGTTCATATTATTTAGCTTGTTCTTTTACTTATAAAGTCTTTTCAACTCGGCTTTTTTAGTCTTTTGCTGTCACCTGTATCTACTTTTCCCCCGGATAAAACAAATGCTATTTAATTTTAACAATTAAGGGCAGAGGCGCAAAATGTTGCCTGTCAAAATGTTCAATGTGATTTACCAATATACTTTTTGTAGTACCAATGTTGTATCAATTTTAAAAAGTAAAATTAAAATAAACGTTATGTATTAATATTATGTGCGTTATGCATTAATTACATAATCGTGAAGTTATCGGGGGCCGCTCGGGGTAATTTGGCCTAGGGCCGCAAGTACCCTAAATCCGGCACTGTACATAGATAGCTAAATTGCTTGATACAAAATTCACATTTTAGATGTTTCACGAGTGTGAATTCTGATACGAATCTTTAAAGCAATTAGTTTAGTAAACTGCATGCTGCAAATTTCACATTTGTAAGGTGTTTCATCAGTGTGAATTATCATATGAATCTTTAGAGAACTTAGTTGAATAAACTGGTTATTACAAATTTCACATTTATAAGATTTTTTCACCAGTGTGAACTACCTTATGTTATAAGGATTTGATCAATGTGAAGTTTTATATGATAAAATTTAAACCGCTTAATTGACTAAACTGCTTACTACAAATTTCACACAGATAAGATTTTTCACTAGTGTTAACTAGTTTATGAGTATTCAAATTACTTTTTATAGTAAACCGCTTACTACAAATTTCCCATTCGTAACGTCTTCACCAGTGTGATTTCTCATATGAATTTTAAACTACTTTTATTGAGTAAACTGCTGACTACAAATTTTACATTTATAAGGTTTTTTACTAGTGTGATTTCTTTTATGCGCATTTAAATGACATCAGAGTGAACGACTTAGTAAAGATTTCACATTTATGAGGTCTTTCACACAGTGGCGGTTGGTCAGAGGAGCCAAGGAAGGCTTACTCTGCCATATTTTTTACACACACTACACTGTTTTGTTTATTTTCAATCGCGAAAAACAACAAGCACTCTTACTATTAGACAAAGTGTAAATGCCACGCTATGACAGGACCCTAAAATTAGTTATCCCGAGATACATGTAACGGAGGCTAGTGGCTGACAAGGGAGGCAGACCGGCCGCTAGCCTCCGTTATATGCATCTCGGGATAACCAATTTTAGGGTCCTGACTACAAATAATATGAAATCTAAAAGTGCAAATTTTGTCATGAAATTTGGTGTGTGGAGTTAGAATAATATTTGGAACAACTTGTTCAAATAACTTTTTCGGATATCTCTAATGCGAAGCAAATTATCTGAAATTTACCGTGTTTGTGGATTCGCAGTAGGCTGCTTTTAAAATTTAAATTTTAGTTGAGTATCTTAAAGAATATGAACCTTCAACCTGTATGACTGAGCAAAACTTTAAATCTGTCTTTATTTTGATAGCTGATATATAGTGTGTACATTTTAAGTGAGACACACTGTATTTATATTTATGTCTCTTTTATATATCAGCTTCTTTCTCTCAGTCAGGAATTAAAACAATTGTGTTTTTTTTTGTTACTTAATATTTCGCCAATTCGATGCTCGCTTCTTCAATTATGCACTAAAATTTTATTAAAACAAAGGTGTGAGCAAAATAAAAATAAAATTACATGCATATTTATTTACAAAGATGGAGTTGTTAACAAATAAACGACACAAACATTTATACTTTTAAAACACTTTTAAAATTAGACCAACTTTTTAAAATGATATATTATGAAATTGGAAAAAATTGGAAAAAATAAAAGGGGCTTTAATTTAATTTTTGGCGCATTTTTTTTTGCTAGTGCAAATTTGTCTAGATATTTTATAGGTATAGCCCCCCCCCTATTGTAAAAATCAATCACCACCAATGCTTTCACCAGTGTGAATTGTCATGTAAAGCTTTAAACTACTTTGTTGAGTAAACCGCTTACTACAAATTTCACATTTATAAGGTTTCTCACCATTGTGAACCATAAAATTTACCACTGCATTTACAAGCAATATCACAAAGTCTTAGCGTTCCGGTACTGCTTAATTTGCGACTACACCTTGGTGTGAATTACCTTATGTTTAATTAGACCACCTTTTTGAGAAAACTTTTAAAGCATATCACACATAAGGTTTTTCATTAATGTCAATTCTCGTATGAATTTTTAATGTACTTAGTTCAGTAAACTGCTTATTACAAATATCACATTTATGAAGTCTTCTATAAGTGTGCATTCTCAGATGAAGCTTTAAATTACTTAGTTGCGTAAACTGCTTTCTACAAATTTCACATTTATAAGGTCTTTCACCAGTGTGAATTGTCATATGAAGCTAGCTGAACTGCTGTGTCGAGTAAACCGCTTACTACAAATTCAACGTTTATAAGGTTTTTGACCAGTGTGAACTTTTATATCATAATCTAAACTAATTTGGTAATTAAATTGCTTACTACAAATTTCACATTTTAGGGTTTTCAGCAGTGTGAATTCTCAAATGCTCCTTTAGATTACTTAGTTTAGTAAACTGTTTACTGCAAATTTCACATATATAAGGTGTTTAATCAGTGTGAATTCTCATACGAATGAATCTTTAAAGCCCTTAGTTTAGTAAACTGCTTACTACAAAGTTCACATTCATGAGGTGTTTCATCAGTGTGAATTACCATATGAATTTTTAGAGAAGTTAGTTGAGTAAACTGTTTATTACAAATTTCACATTTATAACGTTTTTCATCAGTGTGAATTATTTTATGAGTTTTCAAATTACTATTTCTAGTAAACTGCTTACTACAAATTTCACATTTATAAGATCTTTCACCCGTGTGAATTTTCATATGAAGCTTTACACTACTTGGTTGAGTAAATTGCTTACTACAAATTTCAAATTTACAGAGTTTTTCACCAGTATGAACTACCTTATATTCATAAGGCATCTGCTCAGTGTGAAGTTTCATATGATAATTCAAACCACTTAACTGACTATATTACTTACTACAAATTTTACACAGATAAGGTTTTTCATTGGTGTGAACTAGTTTATGAGTATTTAAATTACTTTTTATAGTAAAGTGCATACTACAAAAGTCTTTCACCCGTGTGAGTTTTCATATGACGCTTTACATTACATAGTAGAGTAAATTGCTTACTACAAATTTCACATTTATAAGATTTTTTACCAGTGTGAACTACCTTATTATGTCTACTTAAACCAGCTTTTTAAGAAAACCTTTTAAAGCATATTTCACATTTGTATGGTTTTTCATTTGCGTGAATTATTTTATGAGTATTTAAATTACTTTTTATAGTAAACTGCTTACTACAAACTTCACATTTATAAGGTCTCTCACCAGTGTGAGATCTCATATGAATCTTTTGATGACTTAGTTTAGGAAACTGCTTATTACAAATTTCACATTTATAAGGTCTTTCACCAGTGTGAATTGTCATATGAGTATTTAAACTACTTTTTTGATTAAACGGTTTACTACAAATTCCACATGTATAAGGTTTTTCACTAGTATGAATTCTTTTATGAATATTTAAATTATCTCTTTTAGCAAATTTCTTACTACAAATGTCACATTTATAAGGTTTTTTACCAGTGTGAACTACCTTATGTTTATTTAAAACACATTCTTGGGAAAACTTTTTAAAGCATGTTTCACATTTATGAGGTTTTTTTTCAGTGTGAATTATTTTATGAGATTTCAAATTACTCTTTGTAGTAAACTGCTTGCTACAGATTTCACATTTATAAGGTCTTTCACCAGTGTGAATTCTTTTATGAATATTTAAATTATCTTTTAAAGCAAATTTCTTACTACAAATTTCACATTTGTAAGGTTTTTCACCAGTGTGAACTACCTTATGTTTATTTAAAATACTTTTTAGGGAAAACTTTTTAAAGCATATTTTACATTTATAAGGTTTTTCACCAGTGTGAACTACCTTATGTTTACTTAAATTACTTTTTTGAGAAAACTTTTTAAAGCACATCTCACATTGATAAGGTTTTTCATTAGTGTGAATTCTCGTATGAATCTTTAAAGTACTTAGTGTAGTAAACTGCTTACTACAAATTTCACATCTATAAAATCTTTCATCAGTGTGAATACTCATATGAAGCTTTAAACTACCTAGTTGAGTGAACTCTTTACTACAAATTTCACATTTATATGGTGTTTCACCAGTGTGAATTTCCATATGGGTATTAAAATTAAGTTTTGTACTAAACTGCTTACTACAAATTTCACATTGATATGAACTTTCATTAGTAGAAGTTTCCAATTGTACTTTGGTAGCATCGAATGGTTTCGTACCTTCCATTGTAGTATCCTGTGGAGCACCTAGAATATAAACGAAATTATAAAAATTTGTTTTTTACTGAAAGGGAAATTTAATCTATACTCGGGTTCACTCATAGATTTCAGCGTTGGCTTTTATTAATCCGGTCAAATTAGACATCAAAATAGTTGGCAAATAACAAAAATTGACGGAGAGCCAAATTTTGGAGGAGAGCTAGAGCTTACCATAACAAATAAAGTGTTAAAAGTCCCCATCGATCCCATGTGTGCAACAAAAGTTATTCGGGGTCAAAGGTCAAAATTTGAGATTTTTTGGATTTTTCTCGAAAACAGTAAGTTTTATCAAAAAAACAAACATCAAACCAGAGTTGTAGATCTTAACATTCTCTACAAAAGTAGTCCTTACAATTTTTTTCCCAAGAGTTACCATTCCTGAGATATCGCGATTTTAAAAGTTACTTTATACATTACATGCACATAAACCACGTATATACAGTCGGAAAAATGAAAGAATCCCCATGAACGATCACATCATTCACTTATTTTGTATTTGCTGTCTTTTTCTATAAATAACAAACGTTTGTTATAGAAAAAGGTAGCAAATACAAAATAAGTGATTAATGTGATCGTTCATGGGTATTCTTTCATCATAATGTGGCACTTAAGACAAGTGCCACATGAATGAATGCCTATTTGTGTCTCTTTTATACAATAATATATTATACTGTTCTAAAATATTTCTTCAAAACATAATCAGTCCCAAACTGAATTTCCTCTATCCATGTGGCCTTGAAAAACATTTGGCTATACCACTGTTTAAAAAATAACATAATATTGTCTATTGTAAACAATTGCTACAGCATTGTCGGTAGGTCTTGTCTTGTTCATATTATCTGTTTCTTTTAGTGCTAAAGGTTCAGTTCAAGTGAATATAAGTACTTATTAAAAGCGTCTACCATTTAGCAGATATTACTGGTTTACAGTGACAGTGGTATTTGACGGCTACAATGACTCGACAAAGAATATTAAAGCTGCAGAACAACGTCGTCGAACTGCAAAAACATCATTGGGTTCCGAGATTTCTTTGATGAAAATATAACAGTTCCAGCGAATCAACAACAATTTTTGGCTAACATTATCAATAAATCTCGTTTCATTTCCATGTTAACTGACAAATTAACAGCTGCGAATATTGAAGTGAAACAGGCTAAAAATGACGCAGATGACCTTATAATTGAGACAGCAATTGAAAAATTTATGGCAACAAACACAACAATATTGTAGTTGGTGAAGATGTTGATCTGTTAGTACTGCTTACTGCAAGGACTCCAGTAGATAAAGTTATTTAATTTCTGAAACCTGGAACGGCTCAACAGCGAACAGCGATATAGTCTTCGAAAAGTTTATCGGCTTATCCCAAATGCCAAAAGTACATTTTATTTTTACATGCGATACCCGGCTGCGACACTACGTCAGCAATGTACAGAAGAGGCAAAACGTCAGTACTTAAATTATTCGAAAATAAAAAAGATTTGACTGACTGCTGTAAAGTTTTTACAGAACTTGATTCCACAGCGCAAACAATAATTACGGAAGGAATTCGCTTTCTTCTTGCGGTTTATGGAGCTCCAAAAAGAAATTAGTTGTCTTGATAAATGCCGATACTTAACTTTTGTAAAAAATACGCAAAACAAGAAACAAGTACAACTATCATGTCTTCCTCCAACATCAGCACCTGCTTTTGAACATTTGTATCGAGTATATTATCAACAAACATGGCTAGGCAATGAACTGAATCCAGAAGACTGGGGTTGGAAATTAATAGATAATACTCTGGAACCGATTAAAACCTTACTCCCACCTGCTCCAGAAAAACTCCTTAACACTGTTTTTTTGCAATTGCAAAAAAGGTTGTAGTGCCAAATGTGGATGTAAAAAAGTCGGGTTGCTGTGTTCTCTAGCGTGTACCAACTGCCAAGGTCAGTCCTGCTCAAATGTCCAGTTTAGTACAACAGAGGAAGACTCCTGTGATTTTAATGAAGAGACCAACGACTCAGTCACATTTGAACAATTTTTGAACATCCAGAAAGAGGAAGAGGAAGAAGATGAAATCGAAGAAGACTTGACTGTTGAAGTAGACTTCTAAAATATCTAAAGAAATCAAAACAATAGTTAACCTAATAATCAATAGCAATATCAATAATCAATATTCAATATCAATAATAAAGTAATATCTACAACTTGACCGGTATTGTTTCCTTAAATTATCCTAAAATTGTCAAAACAGTTAGTGGAGTAAGCCTACAGGGGAAACCACGCGCCGAGTACACTACTTCACAGGTGGTGTGGAAACGTGTGCATGTGCATATCATGTATAATGTGACTCTTAGGCAGGCCGCACATCAAAGAAACATGAAACGTAAATTACGTTTCATGGAAATAAAACACTGCTAAACAAATATACGTGCGGCCATTTATGAAACTCTCCGAAAATAAAAATATGTCATGAGCATGAATCACACTCGTTTCATTGGTAGGGGGACTTTGAGATTTGTTTCATCATCAGCCCATAGTCGTCCACTGCTGAACATAGGCCTCCTCGAAAAACTTCCATTCAGATCTATCCTGCGCTGCTGCAATCCAGTTGGTACAAATCCTCTTTATGTCGTCAGTCCATCTTGTGGGTGGGTATCATCTCTCATTCTAGCGACGTGTCCTGTCCACTTCCATTTAATTTTGGCTATGTGTTTTATTATGTCTTCTACACCACTTCTTCTACAAATTTCTTCGTTTCTTACCCTATCTCTTAACGTTATGCCCAACAATGATCTTTCCATTCTACGTTGCGTCACTTGTAGTTTTCGTGCAGATGTCCTTGTTAGGGTAAGTGTCTCTGCGCCATATGTAAGAACAGGCAGGACACATTGATTAAAGGCTCTTCTTTTTAAGCTGATGGGTATATCACCTTTAAAAATATCACGTAGTCTTCCATATGCTGCCAATCCCAGAGTTATTCTTCTTAGCAGCTCAGCAGTTTGATTGTCTCTGCTTATTTTTACCGTATGTCCAAGGTATATGTAGCTGTCAACAACTTCAATTTCGACGTCTTCTACCTTTAAAGGATGGCTCGGAACTAAATTCGTCATCATTTTGGTCTTTTGGTAATTAATATTTAGACCTACTTTACGTGCTGCATAGCGGAGTTCATTCAACATATCATTGGCAGTTTTTAGGTCATCTGAAATCAGAACTATATCATCTGCGAATCGTAGATGACTGAGCATCTCACCATCGATATTTATTCCTTTATTTTCCCATTCCAGTGATTTCAAAGCATGTTCAAGTAAAGTAATGAACAACTTAGGCGACATAGTATCTCCCTGTCGAATACCTCTCCTGATATATATATCTTATTGGTAGGACCGTACAGATTTATAGTTGTTGTAGCATTTCTGTATATATTTTCTATAATATTGGTGTACCTATGATCAATTCGACACTCTTCCAAGGCCTTAAGTAGTGCGATTAGTTCGATAGTATCAAACGCTTTATGGAAGTCTATAAACGTTAGAACTAGAGGTCTGTTATATTCAATTGATTTTTCAATCAAGACTTTGAGACACTGTAGGTGGTCATTTGTACCGTAGTTGGGGCGAAAACCAGCCTGTTCTTTTGGTTGGTACAGCTCAAATTTTGCTTCCAATCGATTGGTTATTATTCTGGTGTACAGTTTGTATAAATGGTTGAGTAGAGAAATTGGCCTGTAATTCTCTAGGTTCATGTTGTCACCCTTCTTATGCATAAGAATTGTAATTGAGTTATTCCAAACTATAGGAATTTTTTGACTATACAAGCAGAGATTGAAGAGGTCTTGTATTTTTTTCAGAAGAGAAGTTCCGCCAATTTTTGTAGCTTCTGTAACTATTCCATCATCTCCCGGAGCCTTGTTGTTTTTCATTTTTTGGAGTGCATATTGTATCTCATCTTGAGTAATTTCTGGAATATCCTCAGATCTCTGGTTTTGTACCGTGTGTCTATTTTCTGGATTTATGACATTGTTAACTTGGTTTGTGTATAATATAGTGTAGAACTCTTCGACTATTCCTAGTATTTTCTGTCTGTCTGTTGTTATCTCACCATTTTTATCCCTAAGCTGGAAAATTTCTTTTCTACTTGTCGTCATTTTTCGTCTCATTACCTTCATGCTCCGGTTTTGCTCTATAGTCTGTACTATTTTTTCATGTTTAAATTTCCTAATATCTCTTCTCACAGCTTTCGATATGTCTTTATTGAGTGCCCTAATGGTTTGTGGATCAATGTCCCTTTCACTTTTTAACTGTCTTCTTTCTGTTATTTTGTGTTGTGTTTCTAAAGTGATCTTTTCATCTCGTTTGATCTTTGGGCAAAAACGTGCTTGTGCCAGTTTAAGTGTATCAACTATTTGTTTGTTCAACTCATCGACATCGTTTGATATTATGGTGTGATCAAGAGTGTTATTAATGTAGTCTCCAAATGCTGTTTCGTCTTGTGGGCGTGTGCAGTGAAAGTATTTCTTTTTTAATATATGGCTTCTATCTAAATGAGTTGGTATCTCAATGGTAGCTCTAACCATCCTATGGTCAGTGTTTGTCGAGAATCTATTAAGAACGGTCACATCTTTAAATATATATTTTTTATCTGTAATAAAGTAATCTATTTCGTTGCGGGTATTGCCGTCTGGGCTCCTCCATGTCCAGCGTCTGTGTAGCTTTTTGTAGAAAAAGCTATTCATTTGATAAAGATTATTCTCTAGTAGAAATGACAAAAGCATTTCACCTCTCCCATTTCTACCCGGACTTCCGAAATTTCCCAGAGATATTTCCGATGCATCTAACTGTGTTCCCATTTTTGCGTTGAAATCACCACCCATGACAGTGTAGTGGCATTATTCTCTCTTATGGCTTCTAATATATCTTCGTAAAGTTGTTCTACCTCTTCGTCACGATGGGTTGATGTTGGTGCATAGACTTGTATGAACTTAACCGTACATTTTTTATTTAACTGTATTTTTATATAAATTACTCTCTCAGATATTGCTTTTAGTCCTGTCGCCAAGGGGGTACAACGGCCTCCTGTATTCAGATGGACGTACCCAAGTTTTTTTATGTATTTTGACCCGTAGAACACGAATTTTTTGGGTAACAGTTGATCCGAATGTCGATAAGTTTGTTATAAACAAAGAAGTTGAGGAATTACATAACAGCGATTTCTCGCAAAACAAAACATTTTTTTGTATTTTTTGGGCCATTCTAACCAAAAAATGTTCCTACAATTTTTTTCGTAGGATGCATAATTTTCGAGATAAATGCGGTTGAACTTTTAAAAAATCGAAAAATTGCAATTTTTGAACCCGAATAACTTTTGATTAAAAAAGAAAATAGCAATTCTGCTTACCGCATTTGAAAGTTCAAGTCAAATTATATCGGTTTTAATTATTTGCATTGCTTAAAATTTATTATTTTATTGCTAAAAAAAGCTAATAAACACCTAGTGCTTGAGTGATGTTTTCAATGATTTCTCATTTAAAATCGAACGAGTAGGTAGTATAGGTACAAGTGCAAGCTAGGCTATTTCTACGTAGCATGCATTAAAACGCATGTAATAGGTACGGGAAACACTATGTGTTTATAGCTTTTTTTAACAATAAAAAATAAATTTTTAGCAATGCAAATATTCAAAACCGATATAATTTGACTTAAACTTTCAAATGCGGTAAACAGAATTGCTATTTTCTTTTTTATGCATCCTACGAAAAAAATTATAGGAACATTTTTTGGTTAGAATGGCCCAAAAAATACAAAAAAATGTTTTGTTTTGCGAGAAATCGGTGTTATGTAATTCCTCAACTTCTTTGTTTATAACAATCTTATCGACATCCGGATCAACTGTTACCCAAAAAATTCATGTTCTACGGGTCAAAATACATAAAAAAAACTTGGGTAAGTCCATCTGAATACAGGAGGCCGTTGTACCCCCCTTGGCGACAGGACTAATTTACTAACACCACATTTTTGGAGAGTTTCTTGTGTATTATGATGCCTACTCCTCCTACAGAGATGTGTTCACTTCCCATATAGTAAAGTAGGTGACCAGAGTTTAGTGTTTCGAGAGACTCTCCTCGTCTTCTTACCTCACTGAGTCCGACTACGTCTCATTTAATGTTCTGTAGTTCGTTTTCTAATTCCAGTAATCTGTCTACCGACATCAGGGATCTAACGTTAAGCGTTGCAACTTTCATCGTAAATCGCTTTGTGTTTTTCTCAGGTTGTGTCAGAACTTTGTCCCCCCCAGAATCCGTGGGACAGACTGATAGATCAGTGTGAGACTCTGGGTTTTGAACCCTACTCACCTGGGGTAATCTTCCTTTATTATCTGACATTTCATTTTTCGAGGGAAAATGGCAATTTAAAACGCCGCGCTTGCCATGCGTGTTGGCGAGTTTAAGAGGAGAGAATAGATAGTGTGAATAAAATAGTGACCCGTCTGTCCTCGGAAACCTAATAGCCATTCGGGGTCGGAAGAAAACAAGAGTTAGCGAAGGGAGGCTGATAGGATAGATCAAAGAACATTTCACTTAAGACCAGTTGAAGAAGAGTGAAATGTGAAGGCCCTCATAACTCGCCAGGTGCGATTCATGAGCGTATGAGTATTTATGCATATTGTGTTCCCGCTCATACATCGGGGTAGTGACTACAGACTGTATGGCTCGTCCAGCATGCCATAGCCTGTACAACTGGGGGCACGACATACTGCGCTGCAAACCTCGTACCCCCCGAAGTCCATGGCCTGACCCTTTAGCACTGTTTTATTTTCATGAAACATGTTTTTCGTTTCATGATTCATGTTTTTCGTTTAATGTTTGTTTGATGTGCGGCTTGCCTTAGAATGGCGATATCTCAGGAATGGCAACTCTTAGGAAAAAAATAGTACGGACTATTTTTGTAGAGAATTTTAAGATCTACAACTTTAGTTTAAGGTTCTTTTTTGATAAAACTTACGGTTTTCGAAAAAAATCCAAAATTTTGACCTTTGACCCCGAATAACTTTTGTTGCACACATGGGATCGATGGGGACTTTTAAAACTTTATTTGTTATGGTATACCCTAGCTCTCCACCAAAATTTGGCTCTCTGACAATTTTTGTTATTATTTCAAATGTCTATATAGACCGGGTTATATGACCAATGTAAATCAAATGGAACAAAACGCTGCGCTGAACAGCGCGCTGTTGCGAGTTCGTTGTCGGCCTTACCGTGGCAAAGCCGGCTTCAGATACGCGTAAAGCGATACGAGAGTTTACCCACAATGACAACGACACTCCTATTAGACCGGGAGATATTATACAGAAGTTCAGCCACGATTTTCTAAGTCCTGCCTTTTGCAATACTGGAAGGGTAGACGATGTACTTACAATCTGTGGAAACATCCACAAATTTCCTGTAACATTTTCCTGTAAAAATTAGATTTTCCCAAAAAATAAAAATAGGGTTTTGCGATGAATTTCTAAGTCCTGTCATAACCGTAGATAGACAGGATACTATCGATTTTATGAAGAAAATTTTTTGGGCAGGAAGGTTGCAAACAGGGTAACGGAGTATATATTTATAAAAAAATTGTAAGGAAAATAATAAATTTTCATGATTTTCTAGGTCCTGCCAACTAAATAAACTAAACATATTTATTTCAAAATGATCAAAAAAAATATTGGCATGACGTCTCCTAATATTTAAGTATACTTGTCCCTTGGAAAATTCTGCGGAAAATTTTCACCCTGATTCCGTGATTTTCTTAGTCCTGCCTTTAAAAAGTTATAATACTCACACACAATCAATACCTTTTCGGTACTCGGCAGGAAGGTTAAACGGTTCTTGTAAGACGGCAGGAGTCCTAGATTTGTAAGAAAATTCGTGAAAAAGTCAACGATTTTCTGAGTCATGCCATTCTGCACATGTTTCAAGAATCTTAATATAAGTCTATTTACAAAGAGGCAGGATGGTTTTATGGTTATTTTGTATACAGGGTGGGGCATTAGTGTGACAAAGTCCAATTACTCGTTTGTCGTAAGATAAACGAAAAAAGTTATTTAGGTAAAACATGGGCCACAGATAGGACTATGATTTAACAGTATTTTCTAGTATACAGGGCTACCCGTTTTCACAGGGTGACACAAATTTATGTTTTTTTTAATGAAATACCCTGTATATTTTTACATTTTTGGATTCTACTCGATGTTCTCTTTAATAAAATATAGTGTTTTGAAATATTATGCGAGGTAGTTTAAAATATAATTACGTTTTTTTGTTAATTTTGTAGGAACATTCACACCCTATACATATTGTTAATGATTTGATATCCAAACTTCTATTAATTTATGTTCAAACGATTTTTAATATAGTCTACCATTGTCAGTTATTAATAATATACCAAAATGTTTAATTTTAGTATACGGGGTTGGTTGAAACTCGGAATGAGTATTTTCTGAGTTTTCTTAAATGGGACACCCTGTATTTTAGTATTATAATAAAGTGATATTTTATGGTACCTTTTTATTTGTTAAGCATTTTCTATACCATATTTATATATTAATTTCGGCAGTAAATTGATACAGACAGATTACTTAGATGGTTTTTGGGGTTTCTGAACAAGAATGTCACATTAGAACAGATATCTTCCCTAAGGCGAGCCGCACACCAACGAAACATGAAACGTAAAACACGTTTCATGAAAATAAAACACGGCTAAACAAATCTTAAAGTCCGCCTACCAATGAAACGAGTGTGATTCATGCTCATAAAACATTTTTATTTTCGGAGAATCGCATAAATGGCCCGACGTCTATTTGTTTAGCGGTGTTTTATTTCCATGAAACGTGATTTACGTTTCATGTTTCTTTGATGTGCGGCCTGCCTAAGGGAGCTAAAGCTCTTTACAGATGGCGCGTTGTAATTAGTTTTTTATATCTCCAGAACGCTTCCAATTCGAAAGACAAAAACTGGTCCGCCTTTTTTTCTTCCAGAGATAAATCGATTCCATCAATTGCGAATCTCTAGTACCGGTCATAGGAATCTTTTTTGTCTTTCCCTTTTAGGTATTTTTGACACTAGATTATTAAATTGTGAGCTATTCTAGTACTAAAAGTTACTCCTGCTTTAAGTCAGCAGGATGCACGGTTTTCTGGAAAAATCCATTTTAAAATTTTTCGTTTGTTGAATTTGAAAAAAATTTAAAAATAATTAAAAAGAAAACGGTGTATTTGCCGACTTAAAGCAAGAGTAACTTTTAGTACTAGAATACCTCATAATTTAATACTCTACTCTCAAAAATGTCTAAAAGTTTAAAGACTAATAAGTTATGAGATAAAATATCCGTTGATCTACCCAAGACGGATGTCTATGACCAGTACTAGAAATTCACAATTGATAAAATCGATTCATCTCTGGAAGAGAAATAAACGTAGCAGTTTTCGTTTTCCTAAATAGAATTTTTCTAAATTCTTTTAAACTCAAGAAACCAAAAAACGAAAAAATTTTCAAATCGATTTTTCTAGAACACTGCGTATTCTTCTGAGTTAAAGCATAAGTACCTTTTAGTACAAAACTATCCCAGAATTTAATAATACAGTGTCAGTAATGCTTAAAAGTTGGACAGAAAAGTTATTCGATAAAATATCCGTTTACTTACCCAAAACGGACCCCTATGACCGGTATTAAAAATTGACAATTGATAATTGACATTTGACAATTGACCTCTGGAAGATAAATAAGTGTACCAGTTTTCGTTTTTCCAAATAAAAGCGTTCTGCAGCTATTTTAAAGAAACTAATTACAAGACTTCGATATGCTTCTTCTAGACGAAGCATATCGAAGTAGAGGTCGTCCGCCAACCAGATGGTCTGATGACATCAAACAGATCGACAGAAACTTGATGCAGACAGCACAGGACAGAAATGCATGGAGAAGACTGAGGGAGACCTATATCCAGCATTGGATAGATCCGGGTTGAATTATGACGATGACGAATTACAAGACGCCATCTTTAAAGAGCTCTAGCTTTCCAAGGAAGCATTTTTTAACTATGTGAATTGAGTTAAATTTTCTTAAAATTATCTGGGGAATCTCCGGTTTTCGTTTGTTATGAGAGCTTCTGGACACCCTGTATAATATAATGGGTAGGTAAATTCCCTACTATAACCAATAAATTGTAAAAATTGTTTATTTACTTTTATTGCGTTTACTTAGATAAAAATATGATCTAATCACTTAAAATAAAGATGTTACAGTTTGCTATTAGATTTGAAAAGTGTGTAAAAATTCCGAGACATTATTCAGGAAAATAATATTAATAGGATATGATTGTTTTAATGATATATAAACTAATTTTTTGTATTATTCATCTTTGCGGTTATCCTGCCAAGTTGTAAACGGTTTTATATTAGTGTTTTTTAAGCATACTCGACATGGTGTAACTCAGAAAATTGTGGTGATAGGAATATGTTTGTATAACACCCTGAAATCATTTTACGGACACACAATTTAATTTTTTATACGAAATAACTATACAACCATCCCGCCTATTTGAAAATAGATTTATATTAACCTTCTTGAGATATGTGCGAAATGGCATGACTTAGAAAATCGTGTAATTTTCCACGAATTTTCTTACAAATTTTTTAACTATATATAGTAAAAAAGGCGTAACTAAACATCCTGCCATTTTGAATAATGTCTACTGAAATTATTTATTTTATAACAAAATTTATTTTATGACTTAGAAAATCACGGAACCATAGTGAAAATTTTATACAGAATTTTCCAAGAAACAAGTGCAGTTAAACATTAGGTGACGTCATGCCAACATTTTTTTGGTCATTTTGAAATAAATATGAAATTTATTAAGTTGGCAGGACTTAGAAAATTATGAAAATTTCATTATTTTCATTACATGTTTGTATATCTGTATACTCCCTTATTCCTTTTGCAACCGTCCTGCTCAAAAAATTTTCTTCATAAAATAGTTATTCTATGGATATGGCAGGACTTAAAAATTCATCGCAACTCCCAATTTTTTTTTTTCATGGAAAATCTAATTTTCACAGGAAAATGTCACAGGAAACCCGTGGATTTTTCCACAAATTATAAGTACCTTCTCTAACCTTCCAGTATTGCAAAGGGCAGGACTTAGAAAATCGTGGTTGAACTTCTGTTAATATCTCCCGGTTTATATCGAACAAGGTTGTAACTCATTTTTAGCGATTTGACAGGAGAGGCAAAAAACGAAAACATGAATTTTTATAAATTTGTAGCGAAGTGATTAGACTCTTTTACACTAATGTGGTATGATATTTTTACAACATAATAAGGGATTACTGTGAGATGTATATTTTGTAATTTTATTATCTATTGAAAATCTTGAGTTTGATTGAGATACAATCTTGAGATTAAATAAGAGTATTCGTAGAAAAAGGGTGTATAACTCGCCTAACAACCATTTTACACTCTCCGTGTTAATTACTTTTCCCGTTTAACTACATATTAAAGATTGTATGTTTTGAGTTATTTGCAATATAGCTAGGAGAAAATTAGTTTTTATGGTATAGTTAAACAAAATATCAACTCACAGTTTACTCAATTTTAATTGGAAATTATAAATTTTACAATAACAATAATATTCTCTCATTATGAAAAAAACATGGTATAAAATATCTCAAATTTTTCGCATTTTTATTGCGTATCTGAAAATATTTAATTTTAACCCATTTTACTTTATTACTTTACTTTTTTACTATTAATATCTACTTCATATAGGTTCAAATTTGGAATTTGCTTCTGATTTATTTCAGCTAAGGATTTAGGCTTGTCTGATGCTTTGGCATATCGTATCATTGTTATCCATTGGTGTGGAGCATATACGACTTAACGGTTTTTCCGTTTTTCTATAAGGGCATGCATTGAATCACCTTCGTTTTGTGAATATGCTGTTTAAAAAAATACTTGTGTATTGTTAATATTAAACTTTTTCAATACATAGAAGTACGCAGCAAAAACTATTCCATATTTCTTTTGTCCACCGCAACTATCAAAAAGAAAAAAGTCCGTAAATCTTTTTTTACTTTCATTTCGATAAATTGACTCAAGGATCCCCCAAACCGACGCGAAAGTTTTGCGACGCGAATTTTCCGTAGCGGAACATTCGCAGGCGGAGCGGTAGCGGACAAGGGTTCCCCATATTGACGCGAAAGCCGACGCGACTATTCGCCATACAAATGTGAACAAATTATATTTTTAAATCGGCCAACAGGTTTAGGAAATACAAGACATCAAAAATGACCAAATTTTTAAGTGGGCGTAATCTCTATGCAAGCAAATTAATAATAATATTATAATATATAATGAAAACTTATCATTTTCTCCTAATTCTAACTCTATACTATTCCAGACTTTATCCTTTTTTCTTATATTTTTATAATCTTCGTCCGTTAAATCATATATTATAGGATATTGTTTAACAATTTCAATGAGTTTTTCTGTAACAACCATTTTAAAACACGCGAAACTACAACGGTAGCGGAAAAAACCGTGCATGCAGCGTTTCATGAAAGAAACACTGTTCTGCCGCGACCGTTGCGGATTCCGCGCAAAGTGGTCTGAACACCTTCATAATCCGCCGTGAATATCGGTTCGCCGCGATTCCGCGTAGGTTGCGGTTGCGAAAGTTTCGCGTTGCGCGTTGGTTTGGGGGATCCTTTATCAGATGCACCATATCTTTGAATAAACTGCTCGTCAAAAGTTAGGGATATAGAAAATTATGCTGATTTTCATACTTGATTTTTTCGCGAACAGACGAATTCCGCTATTTTTTTTTATTTTAGATTTTTCTTTAGTATTTACACAATTGTGAAAAGGTTTACTCAAACTTATTTTATGTACTTATACCGGGTGGAAGAAAAGAAATATTTTTCTTATGTTAAGTTTGAGACACCCTGTACGGAGATCCAGGTACAAATGTGAGTATACATTAGAATCGTATTGTAGTCTTACGTTTTGTGAACATGTTGTTGTTTAAATGTCCCTGATATCTTTAGGAACAAAAAAATAGACGGTTTTGTAACTTAACCCTTAAGTACTAACACCCCGTCTCTCAGACGGCATCGCTTGTCGAAAGTGGGATATTTCCCTTCCTAGAAAATTTTGAAGGTCACCCGTTTATGATTTTTCAAGTTGGGTTGTTCTTTACGGCGGGTGTAATTTCCTCACCAAAATAATCTTTTACCTGCGTTTGGAAGGGTATGCCATAATCCCACAGGTATTTTCCTCACCAAAATCGAAGTGATTATTTCAGGTAGATTTTACAAAAAGGCATTCAAGGGAATTATTTATCTACCTGCTCTATGATTACAGTAGGTACCTATAATAATTAATGAGTTAATAATTATGGTATTTTATTTTTAGTCACAATTGCAATTTTGGCATATTTAATATGCAATGGCATATTTAATAGAAAGTAATCGCGATAAACCTTTACTGCTATTTGAAAATTTTATTTTTTATTAAGTGAAAGTTTTATAAAATGAAAGTTTTAAAAAGTGAAAAAGTGTCATAAAACAATTTGTAGTGCGAAATTGTTTAATATTGGTGCAAATTTTACAATTTCTAGAAGTAGCCTTCAATATAATCATGCATTTTCTTAGAAAAAATTAAAGAATTTCAGGTAGATACGTATGTTAAAATTCAAAGTTTGCATATTGCAAAACCAATCAAAGATAAAAAAGTTAAACTAAAATTGAAAAATGTAGAAAATTTATTTATAAGATATCAGTCAAATCTAATGACTAGACTGGATTTTGTAAAGTGTGTCTCTTATTATAGTAAATATTAAATAATAATTTATAAGGGAGTCAATATACAATATGTCCATGTAGGTTGGAATCATATAAAACTTTTTTATTATTAATTTTACGAAAAAAGTTATTTTTCATAAAAAGTTCTGCATGGTCTAAAACCTAAGATTCAACCATCAGATATTTTCTTAATAACAATTTTCGATATTTTCAAATACTAAGGTACTTTACCCTTGAGCGAAATTCATATTCTCAAATACAAAGGTATATTTGATATTTGATGCATTTTAGATTCTATGTTCTATACGATGCAGAGCATTTTATGAAGAATAACTTTTTTTCGTAAAATTTATAATAAAGAAGTTTTCCATAGGTTCCAAGTTGCGCAGACATGCTGTATAAGAGCGCAAAAAAGTTTTTTTGAACGTTTAATATTGTTTAAGCTTGTTATTAAATGTATTTTAGGTAAGTTGTACAGAAAAAAATTTGATGACTTTGTGTAAACATTTTTTTAACTGATAATTTTCGGATTTTGTATTACATTTTTTACCTTTCTTAATTTTCTCAAAAAGAAGTTGTTTATTACATTTTTGAAGTAAAATAATTTAGTGCACTTTAAAGACTATATCTTAAGCTTTAAAAAACACTCATAAAATTGTAATATATCCGTTTAAACTTGAGTACGGAGCACACTAGTTAGCTCGCGAGTTCAAAAATCCCTTTTAATATAATACAGTTTAAAAATAATAGTTTTCGATCCGAAAACTGTATACATATACTGGTTCGCTTCAATGGTTAAGCAGGCTTTCACAGGCAATGGTTGTACGCTCAAGTAATGAACTGTTTTCCTTGTTCACTGAGTAATCAGCAAATCTAACTAAAGTCTATAGCAAAACATTCACGTACGTTTAATGGATCTAGGAAAACCCAACTTCTTGAATTTTTCTACACCATGATTGTCCGAGATGAAATCTACATCATTTTATTTTCGCAGAGAGAAACACTTCACTTACGGCTGCATGGATCTCTTTTTCGAAATCGGAATACACAATCTTGGGATTAAAAATGTTTAATTTTTGACACAATTTAAGGCAATCACATATGAATTTGCTAACTTATTTGAAAGCAAAAGAATAACGGCACAAAATGTCCATTATTGAGTCCGTGAATTGTAAATAGTTAAGTAAAAAATTTTGTACAGTATTTAAAAGTTCCATCAACCTAATAATTGCTTCTAATTTACTTAAAAACGTTAAGTTGATTTTTTTTGAGTAAAATATCGTTTAGTAAGATATTTAATAAGTAAGTTAAGTTGTTTAGTAAGATTTTAGAGTCCTATAGGTAAAATTGTATTAGTTACACATTTTTAAACCATTTTTGATTACAATTCATGTACGTCTCACTTTCCGCCCACACCGTACGTTTGCCCATATTTTTTCTATTTATTTCAACTTAAGATAGCTTTAACATTCTTCTTTCGTTTCCAATTTGTAAAATTTAGTTTGATCAATTAGTTAAGAAATTATAATAAATTAAAAAAAAACCAATAGAATCCTTTATAAAAGGTATTTTGTAATCACACATCATCAGTGCTTATCTAAAATGATTGGTCAACCAATCGAAAACTAGTTCTGTGATGTATCCCTTTTTAGGGATTTTTAAATATATACCTTTTATAAAGGATTTTATTCGTTTTTTGTATTATATGGTATACAGCCTACAGGAAAGCTTTTTCCTTGTGGATTTTTATAATAAATTAATTCAAACGCGCGCAGCGTTGAACGCTTCTATAAAGTGCGACAATGTTTGTGAGAAGGGTGACTTGAGCGTTTTAAATAAAAAAATTATAGAAGCCGTAGATTTAATATTAGACAAATCTTTGTATTCGGTTCTTTACGTAGAATTTTTAAGTCTATTTTTTTCAAAAATTTATAATTTTCGTCGGCATTTAAAAAAACAATTAATTTCGCAGTTCATTTGTTTAATAAAAAGTGAAGCACCCACTTTTGGAGTACCTACTACTTTTTGATATGTTGTTTATTTAACATTTCTTAATGAAATTATAAAAAGTTCTATCTTATTTGATTTTTTCCATAAGCAAAAACTCCATTGACACCTCTATTATACGTTTTGCCTATTATATTATAAACTATTATTATAATGTAAGGAAATTAACGACTTTATATTCGGATTTCGGATTCTTTCATAATAAATATTCTTAAATTACATCTACCTTTTTATTTTATTACCTGAGTGAGTTGGTGAGGAAAATACCTGCCGGATTAATATGAACCTTTAAATTTGGTGAGGAAAATACCTGTGGGATTATATGTTTTTAATGGTTGGTGAGGAATTTACCTCCGCCCGTTCTTTAGTAGTCTTAAATCCGGCAATTTGCTGCAGGTTGTTATTCGAAACATATTTAGGCGCAAAGTGTGATTTCCGTCTAATAGACGGAGTGTTAGTGTTTGTGCCCAGTTCGTCATTAAACATAATGTGCCCCAGTTCGTAAAAAAACATCAAATAAGGGAATAAATACCCTGAGGAAACTATTTTGAAATGGTTTGATGAGGTAGAAGACGACATAAGCGAAGTGGAATCGATTTGTGATGAAAATGTTGCCACTGACTACCATTGCTACACTGTACTAACTATAGTACCTGTCAGTTTTTTTTGTTTTAATATTTTTTAAAAACCTTTTTATTTTCATTTTTCTTACTCTTTTTTAACTCGATTATAAATTTTTATTAGGATTCTTTAATTTGTTTAATTTTTATCACACTTTTTTTCAGGAGTAAAAAGGTACACAAACAATCCTTCCATTCTTGTTATAATGTTTTTTATTTTAATAAATACAGAAAAACTAGATTAATTACTGTGTTTTTAAGATAATCAATACTTTCATTAAGTCAGCGAGTTATTTTTTTGCATTAAAATATTTAACAAAAACCAAAATTACCACTAAAATGTTAAACCCGTCTGTCAGGCGGTTATTTAGTGTTTACGCCATTGATTTAAGATGTTATTATTTAAGGGTTAACAAGTGTTTTAACCGAAACAAAAGTTTGAGAGACCTTGTAGAGAAAAAAGGCATAAAGGTGAGTATACCTCGATATTATGTTGTAGTCTCGTATTTTGTGAATATTTTATTTTGTTAATTTCTCTGATATCTTTCATAACAAAGAAACTAGACGGTATTACTGTTTAATATGTGTTTCTGTGTTTTACATGTGTGATGTGATGCATGTCGTCAGTTAAAACACATATTAAGTAAGTAAACACAGTTAAACACATAAGAGTAATACCGTCTAGTTTCTTTGTTATTAAAGATATTAGAGAATTTTTTTTTTCTGATTCTGGCCTTGGTTTAGAACTAGAACCTTTAGCCACGTAATTGTATAACTTATCACTAACTCAGGTGTAATGTGTAGTGTGTGTGTTGAGTAAGTGTCTTGTTACTTTGCAAAGTCGACGTCATTGTCTTTGCAAAGAGACGCTAATTTTATCGAAACGTCTGCGGTCCCTCCGAGAGAAATTAAAAAAATAAAATATCACAAAATATGAGACTACAACATAATATCGAGGTATACTCACCTTTTTGCCTTTTTCTCCCTACAAGGTGCCTCAAACTTTTTTTTCGGTTAAAACACGTGTTAAATTACAAAACCGTCTATTTTTTTGTTTCTAAAGATATCGGGGACATTCAAAAAACAAAATGTTCAGAATATATGAGACTACAATACGATTTCTATATATACTCACATTTGTACCTCGTCCTCCCTACAGGGCGTCTCAAACTTAAGATAAGAAACACATTTCTTTTCGTCCACCCGGTATAAGTACAAAAAAAAGTTTGAGTAAACCTTTGCATAACTGTGTAAATACTAAAGAAAAATCTAGAATAATAAAAAAAATTAGCGGAATCCGATAATCTGTTCACGAAAAAATCTACTATGAAATTTCAGCAGAATTTTTTATATCCCTAACTTTTGACGAGCAGTTTACTTTATAAATTAAACATACGTGCAACAAAGTTGTAACCAATTTAAAAACCTTGTTAATCATCAAGTATAAGGCTACGGCTCCACGGGCGAGAAATTGACGCTAGCAGTAGCAGTAAAATGAACTTAACTTTCTGCGGAACGGAATGGGAATAGCCGAACTGTACCGACTACAGGACTTGTGCGTAGTCGGTTCAGTTCGGCTATTCCCATTCCGTTCCGCGGAACCTTAAGTTCGTTTTACTTCTACTGCTAGCGTCAATTTCTCGCCCGTGGAGCCGTAGCCTAAAGAAAGTAAATATTTAACATAGGGAGTATCTAGTGTTCCAGCCTTTTTCACGCTAAAATGACACACGTAAGTTAAAATACAACTTTTTTCAATGGAATATTAGGCAAACTATTTAGAATTAAACTATGTCGTTTATATTGATGTGTGCGCAATTTTTTGCTGAATTCGCCTGCGTTGAAATCTGAAAAAAGGTCTAACTTGGGTTATAACTTTATTCGATGGGGGTGTCGACAATATCATTATCAGGAGCTAATTGAGAACACTTATATAAAAAAATGAAAAAAGAGGAAAGAAAACAGTAATGATGGAACGTTGTGGCATAATAAATTAGAGGCATATATTTCTCAGAAAAATAGAGAATTATATAGAAAATTGGTGAATTGTATTTAGTTTACTAAGAAAGTTAATACCAACTTGTGTTGTTAAGTACCAACACCATAAACGCTGCCTTGTGTTGATAAATGACTTAAATGAAAATATAATTAGAGCCATTGACGAAAGTCAACAAAAAAACTGTCCAAACAAAAAGAGAGATGAAAAATAAGCATAGAAACTAGAGAACTAATCAAAACTCGAAGTAAAATTAGAGGAAGCAAAAATACTAAAAACGTGCGTTAACAGATATCAACAAAAAAGTGTCAAAGGAAATAAGAAAAGACCTAAGGAAGTTTAAAACTCAAGGCATTAAGAAATTCATAGAAGAAAACAGAAGTTTGAAAGTTTTACGGAGAAAATTGAACAACTGAAAATGCGAAATACATAAATTGAAAAATAAAAAGGGCGAAATACCATCAAACACAGAAGATTTATTAAATAGTGAGAAAGAATTTTATTTGGAATTAAATGGAAACCAACGGCAAAATCAAAATAATCTGAGGGAAGCGATTTCAAAGAAAATAGTAAACCAGGGCTCCGAAATACTACCAGAGATAACCACTAGCGAAATCCATCAAGCACTAAGAAAAATGAAAAATGAAAAAGCACTAGGTGAAAATGGAGTCGTAATAGAGGCCATTAAAAACACAAGCCACATTCTTATAGGTAAAATAAAAAAATCTCTTCAACTTATGCCTTCATTAAAAGGCGATACCTGAAAAATGGAAAAACGCAGTAACAATACTTTTACATAAGAAGGGAGATAATATCGACTTGGAACATTACAGATCCATTAGCCTGCTATACGAGTTATACAACCTCTTTACAAAAGTAGTGACATCAAGAGTAGAAAAAAAAAGCTAGATTTTTACCAACCACAAGAACAAGCTGGATTTCGTACAAACTTTGGAACAAACGACCATCTGCAGGCAGTAAAGTTACTAACTGAGAATAGACCGGACAGTATCGTCGCCTCCGCTAGCGCAATTATTCCGATTCGATTTTTTTGCACAAACTTACTCAAAAAGAGGTCCTTATAACATATCCACAAGGTGCGGGGCGGTGCCGTGGTCGAAAAATTTTTTAAACATTTTTTTTTAAACAAATGCACAAAAATAATTTTTTTATTTCCAACAATTTTTTTTAGATAATTTGGATCATTCTGAGTAAAAAAGGTCTCCTGTCATTTTTCTCTAA
Organism: Diabrotica virgifera virgifera; assembly: GCF_917563875.1. Taxonomy (NCBI): domain Eukaryota; kingdom Metazoa; phylum Arthropoda; class Insecta; order Coleoptera; family Chrysomelidae; genus Diabrotica; species Diabrotica virgifera. Next base: position 170,727,492 of record NC_065451.1, read on the forward strand.
AATTGACTGTTGTCGAGTTATACGCGAATAAAAATTTGAAAAATGCGAAAATGGCCATTTTCAAGGCTTCATAACTCGATTAAAAATGATTATTATGAAATTCAAAAAGTGACAAAATCAAGATTCAAATACTTTCTTCAGCGTCCTGAAGAGATTTTTGTCATTATTTTATTACAAAACTGTTATTTTTAGTTATTAACAATTAGCGCTATAGTCTAACTGTATCGTCGCCTCCGTTAGCGGAACTATTTCGATTAGATTTTTTTGCACAAACTTACTCAAAAAGAGGTCTTTATAACATATCCACAGGGTGTCGGGCGGTGCCGTGGTGGAAAAATGTTTTAAACAGTTTTTTTTAAACAAATTCACAAAAATAATTTTTTCATTTCCGACAATTTTTTTTTAGATAATTTGGGTCATTGTGAGTAAAAAAGATCTCAAGTCATTTTTCTCTAAACTTGATTGTTGTCGAGTTATACGCGATTAAAAATTTGAAAAATGCGAAAATTGCCATTTTTAAGGCTTCATAACTCGATTAAAAATTATTATTATGAAATTCAAAAAGTGACAAAATCAAGATTCAAATATCTTCTTCAACGTCTTGAAGATATTTTTGGCATTATTTTATTACAAAGCTGTTACTTTTAGTTATTAACAATTAGCGCTATAGTCCAACTGTATCGTCACCCCCGTTAGCGGAACTATTTCGATTAGATTTTTTTTGCACAAGCTTACTCAAAAATAGGTCCTTATAACATATCCACAGGGTGTCGGCCGGTGCCGTGGTCTAAAAATTGTTTAAACAATTTTTCGACCACCGACCGGCACTCTGTGGATATGTTATAAGAACCTATTTTTGAGTAAGTTTGTGCAAAAAAATCTAATCGAAATAGTTCCGCTAACGGGGGCGACGATACAGTTGGACTATAACGCTAATTGTTAATAACTAAAAATAACAGCTTTGTAATAAAATAATGACACAAATCTCTTCAGGGCGCTGGAGAAGGTATTTCAATCTTGATTTTGTCACTTTTTGAATTTCATAATAATCATTTTTAATCGAATTATGAAGCATTGAAATGGCCATTTTAGCATTTTTCAAATTTTTATTCGCATTTAACTCGACAACAATCAATTTTAGAGAAAAATTACAAGAGACTTTTTTTGCTTAGGATGACCCAATTTATCTAAAAAAAATTGTTGGAAATGAAAAAATTATTTTTGTGAATTTGTTTAAAAAAAATTGTTTAAAAAAATTTTCGACCACGGCACCGCAAGGTACCCTGTGGATATGTTATGAGGACCCCTTTTTGAGTAAGTTTGTGCAAAAAAATCTGATCGAAATTGTTGCGCTAACGGGGGCGACGATACAGTTAGACTATAGCGCTAATTGTTAATAACTAAAAATAACAGCTTTGTAATAAATTAATGACAAAAATCTCTTCAGAACACTGAAGAAGGTATTTGAGTCTTGATTTTGTCACTTTTTGAATTTCACAATAATCATTTTTGATCGAGTTATGAAGCCTTGAAAATGGCAATTTTCGCATTTTTCAAATTTTTAATCGCGTATAACACGACAACAGTCAATTTTAGAGAAAAATGACAAGAGACCTTTTTTGCTCAGAATGACCCAACTTATCTAAAAAAAATTGTTGGAAATAAAAAAATTATTTTTGTGAATTTGTTTAAAAAAAATTATTTAAAAAAATTTTCGACCACGGCACCGCCCGGCACCCTGTGGATATGTTATAAGGACCTCTTTTTGAGTAAGTTTGTGCAAAAAAATCTAATTGAAATAGTTTCGTTAACGGGGGCGACGATACAGTTGGACTATAGTGCTAATTGTTAATAACTAAAAATATCAGCTTTGTAATAAATTAATGACAAAAATCTCTTCACAACGCTGAAGACAGTATTTGAATCTTGATTTTGTCACTTTTTGAATTTCATAATAATCATTTTTGATCGAGTTATGATGCCTTGAAAATGGCTATTTTCGCATTTTTCAAATTTTTAATCGCGTATATCTCGACAACAGTCAATTTTAGAGAAAAATAAAGAGACCTTTTTTGCTCAGAATGACCCAAATTATATAAAAAAAATTTTTGGAAATAAAAAAATTTTTTTTGTGAATTTGTTTAAAAAAATTTTTTTTTTAAATTTTTCGACCACGGCACCGCCCAGCACCCTGTGGATATGTTATAAGGACCTCTTTTTGAGTAAGTTTGTGCAAAAAAATCGAATCGGAATAATTGCGCTAGCGGGGGCGACGATACTGCCCGGTCTAGAAGTCAATAGAATATAATAAGCCCCTTTTCCTAGCATTCGTAAATTTTCATAAAGCCTTTGAAACGATAGAGTTGAATAGCATTTTAGAAGCTCTATATGAATGCCGCATTGACTATCGTTATAGTACACTTATCTATAGTATTTATAAAGAGGCAACAATTGGTCTTAAGATACATCATAAAACCAAACAAATAAGCATAGAACGCGGCGTAAGACAAGGCGACACACTGTCGCCAAAACTATTCATAACTGTTCTGGAATATGCCTTTAAGATGCGCAACTGGGACAATAAATGGATCACAATAGATGGAAAAAAGTTAAATCATCTTCGTTTTGCAGATGACATAATCCTTATAACTGATGACCTAGGAGAAGTAAAGGAAATGCTAAATGAGTTAGACGCTATCTGCTGGAAAATAGGCCTGAAAATGAACTTTACTAAAACTAAATTCATAATTAATCTGATTCCTAGCGGACAGCTGATTATACGCGAACAAGACGTAGAGCTAGTGGAAAAGTACATTTATTTAGGTCATGAAATAAGAATTGGCAGTGATAACTAAACGTGCGAAATAAAAAAGAAGATTAACTCTTGCTTGGGCAGCCTACGGAGCGTTGAGAGACATAATATTTAGCAGCAGTATACCGATCCGTTTAAAAAGACGAGTGTTTGATCAATATGTGCTACCGGTAATGGCATATAGAGCAGAGACACTGACTCTAACCAAGGCAACAGCGTCGAAAATGATAGTTAGTCAAAGACGTATAGAAAGATCCATGCTGGGCGTAACCCTACAGGATAAAATAAGAAATGAAGATCTCAGACAAATAACAAGTAACACAGATGTTATAATACGTGTCACCAAGCTCAAATGGAACTGGGCAGGTTACGTCGCAAGGCTGAAGGACTCAATATGGACACCAAAACTAATAGAGTGGAGACCAAGACAAGGTAAACGCAGTAGAGGAAGACCACCTACACGATTGACAGATGATATCAGGCGGATTAGTAAAAACTGGCTAGAATCAGCACAAAACCGTGTGTGGAAATAATTGGGGGAGAAATATGTCCAGCAGTGGATGTAAGTTGTTTTAATAATGATGGAGAAAGTTAAAATAAGTGTATACATATATGTATATATTACGGTATAAATCAAGGTTACGACACGCGTCTCGATTTTTCGAATGACGCCAAATAGGATTTTAGTCCCATCAGAAACACCATACCGAGCAACAAGAAGTATTCACTTCAAAAAACCTCATGATACTAACCCGACATGGTATTTGATCTTACATTTAGTTTACTTTCAAATTAACACCAAAACTCTGATTTTATGTCTATATTAAATATTTTAAAACATAATGATGTATCCTCAATATGTTATTGACTTAATAACGTGTGATCCAAAATTATTGTCACCATAGGTGGCTCTCTGAACGACAGAGATAGCGATAGAGTGCATGTCTATTCTTAGTTCAGATATACTTTCCAGTTTACGTCAACTTTGCAGTTTACGTCAACTTAACAAGAAAATTTAGGTTACGACACGCGTCTCGATTTTTCGAATGACGCCAAATAGGATTTTAGTCCAATCAGAAACACCATACCGAGCAACAAGAAGTATTCACTTCAAAAAACCTCATGATACTAACCCGACATGGTATTTGATCTTACATTTAGTTTACTTTCAAATTAACACCAAAACTCTGATTTTATGTATATATTAAATATTTTAAAACATAATGTTGTATCCTCGATATGTTATTGACTTAATAACGTGTGATCCAAAATTATTGTCACCATAGGTGGCTCTCTGAACGACAGAGATAGCGATAGAATGCATGTCTATTCTTAGTTCAGATATACTTTCCAGTTTACGTCAACTTTGCAGTGTACGTCAACTTAACAAGAAAAGTTAGGTTATGTAGAGGTGTTGGTAGTGAACATAATAATATATTGTTTGATTTTATTTATTATTTTTATCTACTTATAATTTTGTTAATTATTTTTATTTTTGATTAAAGTTCTGTGTTAAAGGTTTTGACTGATTTTTTATGTTTTATATCGTTAATCAAAATTAACTGATAAACCAATAATATACATTCAGATTAAAACAAGACCTACGTAATTTTTTGCACGGCTAGCTTTTATCCCAATAATTGTGGATTGCGCGTTATTAGTGGAATTTTCATTCTATTGATTTCCTGTTTTAATATGGTTATCCAGATGGTCAACCAAAGATTGAAAGAGTCTATGGAGCACTACAGGAAGTATGTGATAAAATATAAAATCCAAAGACACGATGCTGTTATAAAGCAAGAAATTAGGGGAAAATTGATAACGAAAAGAGAATACAAACGACTAAAATATGCAGAAGAAAAAAAGGGCTTTGAAAAAACAGGTATTCTATAAAAGTATAAAAGAAAGCACACAGTCATTTAGACCAAAATTGACGATATCCAAAGACAAGGGAGGAGAACTACTAAGAGAGAAACAAACAATTTTAATAAGATGAAAAGAATACTTCAAGGAAAACCTAAATGCTAACAATGAAAATCATCAAAACGAGATAATATGTTATCCGGAGATAATACGTAATGTGGCGGACCAGCACATGAGCTATGAAGAGGTAGTTCATATAATAAAGAAACTAAAAACAATACAGCGCCAGGATCGGACGGAATTTCGACAGAATTATTGAAACATGGATAATAGTAGGGGAGCAAAGTATGCTAAATGTGCAGTCACTCGAGTGCTTTGGAGACCTATTGGATTGTGAAGAGTAGGTCCTAAAACCAAAAAATAAGTTAAGTAAAGTTTTCCATTTTAGTGGGGACTTGTCCATTTTAAATTTAATTTTCAACTTCCAACAATCTTCTTTTAGATTATAGCGCCATCTATCCATAATTCGAAAAAATAATTTGAATAAAAGTTACTTATTTTTATGTAAGGAATCCAAATCTGCAATAAAAATGGGGGCTCCGATTTAAGATTTTAAAGTAACCCCCTACTCCACCACCTCCGTGGGGGGTCGTGTTTGGTGCCATTCTATAGATTTTTCAAAAATATTGAATAAGTGTATTTTTCAGTTTTCGATCTGATGTTCATTTCGCGAAATATCGCGGGATTCGTGTTTAAAATTTTAAATTTACCCCCCACCCCTCTCTGTGGGAAGTCGTGTTTAGTATCATTCGATAGATTTTTGAAAAATATTGAGTAAGTATTTTTTAGTTTTTCGATCTGTCATTCATTTCGCGAAGTATTCGCTTTTTTCTAGTGAAATTTTGGGACTCACCAATTTCCTTACGCCCTGCTCAAATCGCCAGATTTTTGAAATATACACTATTTTACATGTACTTAACTTACCTTATCTTAATCTGACCATTTCGAGTTTTTCTAAGGATAGATTTTCTTTTTCGGCCCCCCCCCCTTAACGGATTCCTCTGCATTAAGAGGCAATGTAATATGGTAGAGGTACATTTTCAGGGTACAAGGTTTCTCCCCATGTAATAATCTGACGCGCTCGAGTAACTGCAAAAATCCCCGCTTAGGCTCCCCTACCATAATAACGGAATCTTTTTAGAACTGTATAAACAATATTGTGATTCAAAAATATAACAAAATGTTACGTGTTAAAACAAACCCATTTTTAGTTCAAAGTTATAAAATTTTATTTACATGTACCAAATAAAAAAATATTTTTAATATTGAAATTTTTATAGGTACCTTTTTAGTTTTAAAATTATAAATTTAACGAATTATTATATTAAAAATTAAGATTTTATGAAAAAAACAATTTGCAAGTCATAGAACTTCGAAATTTTATTAAAGCGAGAGGCACAAAATGTCGCCTGTCAAAATTTTCAATGTGTTTTAAATGTATTCATTTTTTTTCGAGTCCTGAGAAATCTAATAAATATTTTTGAAAAATTTAAACAAAGAATGAAAGATTACATTATTTCTGAGGGCCGAAAGTCCCTGAAAACTTCTATATTGTTTATTTTAATAAGTTACAGGAGTGAAAATAAAAGAAAAAATATATTGTGATTTTTAATTGCAAATATTTTTTTCAAAAAAAAACTTTTTATTTATTATAACGGACTTGCGGCCCTCAGTAATAACGTAAACTATCATTTAGCGTTTAAATTTTTAAAAATACTTATTACTTTTCTCATGATTTGAAAAAATGAATACATTTAAAACACATTAAAAATTTTGAAAGACGACATTTTACGCCTTTCGCGTTAAGCCTGGATGCATTAAATCGGTCCGTTTGTACTCATTTCCCACTATTTCCCATATGGTTCCAAGTTACGAACATACTGTACAAGAGCTCAATTTTTTTTTTTTTTTTTTTTTTGAATTTACCAGTTGGAACGACAGATTCGGATTTAGCATAATCATAATAGTCTAGTAAAATAAAATTACACTACATGTAAATCAAAATGTAAATTCGTACAGGTTGAAACAAATTTTATATCAAAGTCTAGGTGGGTACAAAAGATATTTTCAAGAAAGAAAGTATCCAAATCATACAAGGGGATCATTGTTTAAATAATTAAAAAGCGGTCATTTTTGCAAAAAAAAATACTTTTTTAACTGCTGAGGTCATTCAATTACTAATGAAGGTCTATAGGATTGTTTTCTGCAAAGTTTAAGGGTAAATCTTTCACACAAGACTTACTAAATTAAATTTGACTACCTATTTATTTAAATAATTATACATAAAACTTTAAAAATAAATTAGCAAAAATTATTTTTAGCGTTTTCAATAAGCACTATAAAATATTTTGTTTTACAGGAAAAGTTGCGCTATGTTATTAGTATTAATCAATAAAAAAATTGTTCCAAAAATATTTAATAGTTTTATAGATATTGAATTTGTTTATTAAATGTTACTCTATTTTCAATTGCAAAAACGCGGTTGTTGACAAAAAATATTCACCTGTATTAAATCTTATTAGTTTTATTTTTATGTGTAACTTCGACAAATGTATTGATAAATTCAAATTTCGAATAAACTTCCCCTAAAATATCCTTTGAAAATTATTCAAATTTGTTTATAATTTGTTTATTTAATAACGTTTTTTTTTGCAAAAATGACCCCTTTTTAATTATTTAAACAATGATCCCTTTGTATGATTTGGATACTTTCTTGAAAATATATTTTGTACCCACCTATGCTTTGATATAAAATTTGTTTTAACCTGTACGAATTTACATTTTGAATTTTTTTAATTTGTTAGGCAATAAACAAAATAGAAATATTTTCGATCAATGTAAAATTATGAATTCACCGGTATTTTTAAAATTGTTTATACAAGCAGCTTTTATTTTTTAAATAATTAATAAACAATTAGCAGCCAAATCTGTGAGTAGAACTTTTTACTCTAACATATTTATAAACCAACAAAAAAGGTTTTAGAAAAAACAAGCTTGTTTCATTTTTCCGAAACAATGCACATTTTAGATCTACATTGACTCCCCTATTTAATGAAAGATCACATTCATGACATAAGATTGATACTTAGAAATGAAGAAGAGAAGAGAAAGATGTGTTTCTTACCAATAGTATACTCCTCCAATTCTTTTTTTATTTCAACTTCATTTTCATTACATACATCTTCTAACTCATGGTTTTCTATTTTAATATTCTCTGAATCTGAGCAATACTCATCTAATACAGATTCCTGCCCATAACTGCTTTCATCTACTTCAGATTTAACTTCTATATTGTTATGTTTCTTTAGAGGATCTGCTTCATCTTTAATACATGGTAATATTTCTTGGTTTCTAGAATCTTTAATATTTTCATTACATTCAATAATAACTTTAGTAGGTATTATAACTTTAGTAATTGAAATTTTTATAGGTACCTTTTTAGTTTCAAAATTAAAAATTTAACGAATTATTATATTAAAAATTAAGATTTTATGAAAAAAACAATTTGCAAGTCAATGACATCGAAATTTTATTAAAGCGAGAGGCACAAATTGTCGCCTGTCAAAATTTTCAATGTATTTTAAATGTATTTTTTTTTTCGAGTCCTGAGAAATCTAATAACTATTTTTGAAAAATTTAAACGAAGAATGAAAGATTACATTATTTCTGAGGGCCGAAAGTCCCTGAAAACTTCTATATTGTTTATTTTAATAAGTCACAGGAGTGAAAATAAAAGAAAAAATATATTGTGATTTTTAATTGCAAATATTTTATTCAAAAAAAAACTTTTTATTTATTATAACGGACTTGCGGCCCTCAGTAATAACGTAAACTATCATTTAGCGTTTAAATTTTTAAAAAATACTTATTACTTTTCTCATGATTCGAAAAAATGAATACATTTAAAACACATTGAAAATTTTGAAAGACGACATTTTACGCCTTTCCCTGTTACGCCTGGATGCATTAAATCGGTCCGTTTGTACTCATTTCCCACTATTTCCCATATGATTCCAAGTTACGGACATACTGTACAAGACGGACATACTGAGCTCAAAAATTTTTTTTAATTTACCAGTTGTAACGTCAGATTCGGATTTAGCATAATCATAATAGTCTAGTAAAATAAAATTACACTACATGTAAATCAAAATGTAAATTCGTACAGGTTGAAACACATTTTATATCAAAGTTTAGGTGGGTACAAAAGATATTTTCAAGAAAGTATCCAAATCATACAAGGGGATAATTGTTTAAATAATTAAAAAGAGGTCATTTTTGCAAAAAAAAATACTTTTTTAACTGCTGAGGTCATTAAATTACTAATGAAGGTCTATAGGATTATTTTCTGCAAAGTTGAAGGGTAAATCTATCACACAAGACTTACTAAATTAAATTTGACCCCCTATTTATTTAAATAATTATACATAAATCTTTAAAAACAAGTTCGCAAAAAATTATGTTAAGCGTTTTAAATAAGCACTATAAAATATCTTATTTTACAGGAGAAGTTGCGGTATGTTATCAGTATTAACCAAAAAAATTGGTCCAAAAATATTTAATATTTTTTGAGATATTGAATTTGTTTATTAAATGTTACTCTATTTTCAATTGCAAAAACTTGGCAAAAAGTGTAGGTACTATACAGTCTACTAAATTGTGATAAATAAAAGTTTCTAGCTACTACCAGAGGCGTACGACAGGGAATAGTTAATGGTTGACCCTTCCCAAATTGTACGCCACTGAGGGAATCACTATTCAGCGATATTTTTCGATTCTCCAATACTTTCTATGTAAATAATATACTCTTTACTGGTAACGATTAAGTCATTAGTTTTCGAGATATTGGACGTTAAAAATGAAACGGCATAGTTATTTTGATCTATTCATTCATTCATTTTAAACTTCCAATATCTCTCAAACTGATGACTTTATCGATACCAATAAAGTTATTTACATACAACGTATTGGAGGATCTAAAAATTTCGCTAAAATAGTAATTCACTCAGTGGCGTAGACTTTGGTAAGGGTCAATCATTCACTATCCCCTGTCGTACGCCTCTGGCACTAGCTAGAAACGTTTATTAATCACAATTTAGTAGGGTCTATAATAGCCACACTTTCTGCCAAGTATGGTAAGGAGACGTCGAATAGTTTTAAAGTACCTACTTGGTAACAATAATTTTTAAATTTTTAAATAAAACACCCTGTAACTCAGTAAGTAACAACATTTTATTTAAGAGATGTTAGTTAAATCTTAATATTTTTAGGTCTGGAATCTACAACTCAGAGATTCGACATTCTTAATAAAAATTTAACCCTAAAAGGACCCGTAGTAATATAACTCCAAGAAAAAAAAGAAGAAGAAAAAACGACAAAAATTTTGTTAATTAGTAAAAAATTCCCAGGAACCCAATTATCGAAACGGCATTTCAAAATACTTAATCCCCGCGACGTTATTAAATAAACAAAATATAAACAAATTTGAATAATTTTCAAATGCCATTTTAAGGGGAAGTTTAATCGAAATTTGAATATATCAATACAATTTTCAAAGATATATAAAAAAATAAAAATGATAAGATTTAATAGAGCTGAATATTTATTTGGCAACAACCGCGTTTTTGCAATTGAAAATAGAGTAACATTTAATAAACAAATTCAATATCTATAAAAATATAAAATATTTTTGGAACATTTTTTTTTATTAATACTGATAATATATTTCAACTTTTCCTGTAAAATGAAATATTTTATAGTGCTTACTGAAAACGCTAACAATAATTTTTTGCAAATTTATTCTTAAAGATTTATGTATAATTATTTAAATAAATAGGGGGTCAAATTTAATTTAGTAAGTCTTATATGAAATATTTACCCTTTAACTTTGCAGAAAACAATTATATTGACCTTCATTAGTAATTGAATGACCTCAGCAGTTAAAAAAGTAATTTTTTTGCAAAAATGACCCCTTTTTAATTATTTAAACAATGATCCCCTTGTATGATTTGGATACTTACTTGAAAATATATTTTGTACCTAGTGCCAGTTTATCCACTGGGCGCTTGGGGCGGGCGCTCAGGGGCCCGTTCCTTTTAATTATAAAAAAATAAAGTCGCTAAATAATTTACATATTCTCCGAAAAAAATCTCATACGCAGATACGCCAATACGTCAGTGTTTGTGGCCGGGCCCCTTTCCAAAAACTACAGAAAGTTGTCAGATTTCGCCATGTCATTGATTAAAAACTACCCAGGTAGTGGGTAAAAACTGTGTAGGTTATTAATCAATTGCCATGTCTCGAATTGTATCCAAAATAATCGCACAAACGAAGTTTTTTAGTTTCTAATAATTTCTTTTTGAATTGTGGGGCTTAAATATTAATTTATCTCATCTTTCGGCTTAAAGATAACTTCTTTTAAAATAGGAACAAAATAAGTCCTTTTAAAATAGTTAAACGAAAGACAAAAATAGATATACATAAATCTAATTTATAGGTAAAGAATAGAACATTCTCGAAAATGCCAATACCCAAACAATAAGTACACACTCTTTCAAACATTCAAAAGTAAATCGATTAAAAAAATTGCAATCTGGCATTATACAATGGCCTCTAAGGCTAGCACTCCACTTGCAATTTGTAGTCGCAGCGACAAAAAAAATCGCTGTCGCAGAAAATCTACATAGAGTCTAGAAAATTAGTCGCTGTTTTCAGAATCGCGAATTGAATGCTACAAGGATGTAACATCAGCTTTTAGATGTTTTTCTAATCTAGAGATAAAGAAGAAGTCAAGACGTCAATTAATACTTTATGCGAGAAACATAAAAACGATGTTGATGAAACCAAAGAGAACTTGCATAATGAAATTACCCATTTTGTAACGGTATGCCAAAATTTGGATAAACATCATACAATTTATGAAAAATTTTATTCTTCCAGGATGTAAAAGCAACTTTTCCTAATATTTTAACTTTACCGCAAATTTATTTGACGATACCAATTTCTAATACGTCAAGCGAGCGGACTTTTGCGGCTTTAAAACGAATAAAAACATATTTAAGGTCAAATTTGGGTAAAAAGAACCTAGACGCATTATCACTATTGTATATAGAGAATGAAGAAATGGAGAAACTGAATTGTGATAATATTATATGACAGTTTGCGAATGCCAAGTCAAGAAAAAAGTGATCTAATTTTTGTCTTTATGTATGTTTTAGAATATGTTTTTTTGCTTGTTAGGTGTTGTTTTGTGGAACTTTCTGTTTTTTTATTTATGTTTTTTATTTATGTTTCTAAATGTATTTTTTGGATTATTTTTTACGTTTGCGATTCTTCTTGCTTGTTTAAAAAAATATTTTATGGATTTTACAATAAACCTTTATAGTTAATGCATGTGTTTCCTTGTTAAAAACTGACAACGAATAGCAATGAAGGGGGCCCCTAAACCACCAGCGCCCAGGTCCCGAAGTTAGGTTAAACCGGCACTGTTTGTACCCACCTAAACTTTGATATAAAATTTGTTTTAACCTGTACGAATTTACATTTTGACTTTTTTATTTTATTAGGCTATAAGCAAAATAGAAATATTTTCGATCAATGTAAAATTATGAATTCACCGGTATTTTTCAAATTGTTAATACTTAAGCTTTTGTTGTTAAGCTTTTATTGTTTAAACAATTAATAAACAATTAGCAGCCAAATCTGTGAGTCGAACTTTTTACTCTAACATATTTATAAACCAACAAAAAAGGTTTTAGAAAAAACAAGCTTGTTTGATTTTTCCGAAACAATGCACATTTTAGATCTACATTGACTCCCCTATTTAATGAAAGATCACATTCATGACATAAGATTGATACTTAGAAATGAAGAAGAGAAAGATGAGTTTCTTACCAATACTATACTCCTCCAATTCTTTTTTTATTTCATCTTCATTTTCATTAGATACATTTTCTAACTCATGGTTTTCTATTTTAATATCCTCTGAATCTGAACAATACTCATCTAATACAGATTCCTGCCCATAACTGCTTTCATCTGCTTCAGATTTAACTTCTACATTGTTATGTTTCTTTAGAGGATCTCCTTCATCTTTAATACATGGTAATATTTCTTGGTTTCTAGAATCTTTAATATTTTCATTACATTCCATAATAACGTAGGTATTAACAACTAACTGAGTCCACTGAGAAAAACACTTTCATAATATATCACCTATCACCTTTCTATAAACAACGAGTATAGACTCATGTAACCAACGAACATATAAATATGTATAATCCAGTATGTATATCTAACAAAGATGTTTTTAGTAGTGTGATATTATAGTTTAAATGGGAGAAATGGTATCTGTTATTATACTTCAAAAATACTTCGGTAGATGGCGGCTGCATACACTTTACCTACTAATTACTATATTATTTTAGTCCATGTCGTGAGGCTATTCCACAGTCAGTGACGGTTTAAGGCATGATGAGGCCCTAGGCGGCCATAAAAAGTAGGCCATTATAGCGACCATTTAGTTAAAACAAATTTACAGATATTTATGTTGTTTTGGGAAGTAGTTACATACTCCAAAAATAAATTACGACAATGTAAAAAAATCATTTTTCTTTTTTTTACATTTGTAAAAAAAGAAAAATGATTTTTTACATTTCGCAACAACTTCTCATTAATAGTCCACAGCTAATATACCAAAGAAAAGAAGGGATATTGTATCGATATGTGATTTTGCCCTGGGTATGAGTGCCACCCCTTCGGGGGTGAAAAAACATGCATTCAAAATAATTGCGGAAATGGATAAACTGATTAATTATCAGTAACTTTTGTTCAATCGAGTTTTTTCACTAAATCAATACTTTTTGAGTTATTTGCGAGTGAATATGTTCATTTTTCAACAAAAAAAAACACGTTTTTAGACGTTTTTTCAAAAATTAAGATCTTATCGAAAAAATATTCTTAGAAAAAATATAGTGTATTCAAAATTTTAAAAAATGGTGTATGTATGAAGTATAATATAAGTTGTGCTGAAGCTATTTTCTTGTGGCATTTTTGCAATTAACTAGTTTATTGCATTTTGACAACGACACCCGATTTGGGCGTCAAAACGTTAATAAAATCATTTTTTTAGTAAAATTGTGGCTTATTTTCCATCAAAACTAGTTAATTATAATATAAGTATAATATATAGACCCAGTATAAGCAGAACTGGAGCTAATGAAAAGTAGATTCTTATTCGACAAATTCCAAATCAAATATTTCAACGTAAATAACCAAAAAATTAAGCACTTTTCGGTGAAAAATCATCACAACTTTTTTAAAGTGTTAAAAAAGTTTCATTTTTGTTTTTTTTTAACAAGTTTAAAGGAAGTTTTTTAAGTAAAGCTTAAAATAATGTTGATTTCTTTTTTTTGGCAAAAAAATCTTGAAAATTTATGAAAATCTTGAAAAATCTTAAGTATATTATTTATATGATCTGTAAGTTTCACCGGTTCACAGTGCTTATATTTCAAAACATTGGGATTTAAAGTAAAACAAATTTTTTGAAATTTTGAAAAAAAATGTTTTTTTTAAATAACTTAAAAATTATTAGTTTTACCAAAAATCTTAAAGAGTAAAAAATGTCGGTTTCGCTTTTCTGAATATGTATTTCAGATTTTTGATTTTTTGGAAGATAAAAATTGGTAAAGATAACTGTTCAAAATTTGCATATCCTGGATAGATAATTTTTCATTTATTAAAAATTAATAAATGAAAATAATTTCTATCGGATCTATGTGGGATCGGTACTGACCGGAGGGACCGCAGACGTTCGGATACAATTAGCGTCTCTTTGCAAAAACAATGGCTACTTTGCTAAGTAACAAGACATTTACTCAACACACACACTACCCATTACACTAGGTACCTGATTAGAAAAATCCACTGTACCATGCCAATGGCCATTAGTTGTCGAGGCATTAAGCCAAATAAAAAAAATGCATACACTCGTGATTAGTGACTTGTTCAAGCCCTTTCTACTACAGTCGTTTATATAAAAACTAACAGAGCATATAAACAATACATAAGTACAGTAGCTTGTGAAGCGGTAAGGATTAATTTCATTTGGTATGCTAATTAGGGGGTTATTTTCACCAGTTTTTTTTTTACCAAAAAATGGGATCAACTTTATTCTGAGCGTGTCTTGCTTACTTTTTATGTTAGAAATTTTTTTAAAAACCAAGAATAATGCTTTTTTAAACATATAAACAAATTATGATGAGTTTTCCATGAAAACTGCTTCATTTTTTTATTATTTCACGTTGAAATATTCAATTTAAAATTTGACGAATAAGAACCTACTTTTCATTAGCTACAACTCTGCTTCTATTGGGTCTACAGACTGCACACATACACCATTTATTCAATTTTTTAAAAGCTATATTTTTGTTAAGAATATTTTTTCGATAAAATACTTACTTTTTGAGTTATTTGCGAAAAACCGTCTAAAAACGTGTTATTTTTTGTTGAAAAAGAAGATATTCACTTGCAAATAACTCGAAATGTATTGCCTTGATGAAAAAACTCTATTAAACAAAAGTTGCTTAGAATTAGTCAGTTTATCCACTTCCTGACGTATTTTGACGGTATATTTTTTCACCCCCGAGAAGGGGTGGACTCAACCGTAGAGCAAAAACACACATTGGCACAATATCACTTTTTTCTTTGACATGTCAGCTATGCTTATACCAGATTTCATGTCAATCCAAGCTCTTGTTTCATATCCAAAGGTTCTTTAAAATCCGGAGGTTTTGCAATATTTTACCGTGAGTGAATGGACTATAAGGCCCATCGGTGGGTAGAAATTGGAAAAAAACGTACCATACCAAAATAATTACCAGCTTCTAAGCAAAATTGATTACCAAATTGAGAATATAAAAATGCCTTTGAAGATAACTGCTTAATTTTTCTTGAAGTCGGTTGTATTTTCATGATATTTGACAGAAGACAAAGCAAAAAACTGAGTTTGATTGGAAATCATAAATTAACCATTCTATTTTTTGTCTCAGTTAGCACTATTTGATTTTTTTAACATTTTAATTTTTTTTTTAATTAATGTTTAAATAATTCAATATTAATTAATGCATTTGTGTGGGATGCGGGCCCCATCAAGTGCCCAGGCCCTAGGCGGCGGCCGCCTAGTCCGCCTAATGGTTAATCCAGCACTCTCCACAGTACATCGTCCTTTTTGGAAAATGATTACAAAAGTCTTAAAAATGGTCTTAACTGCTTCGTTTGAGCGAGTCTACCACTTTCTGAAAAATTTTAGAGTGCAGGTTGGACGCGTTTCCGCGTCCCGCGTCATTAATATATTTACGTTGTCGGACTAACGAAACGCGGCTGTAAATTGTTCGGACAAGAGATCGGCAATCTCATTTTTTTCGTGACATTCTCCCCATATTCTGCTGATCTGTTTGTCTTCAAATACGGTTTCTCCTTTTTGGTTTTTTAGTCGTCTTGTTTTATGGCTGGGCGTTTTTTTTGTTGCTCTCTCTTTTTTGTAAAATTGTTTTATTTTATGGTTTTCTCTGCCTTATTCAATATCCTTCAGCGAAACCAGTAATTTTTTTCTTTTTATTTGTTGAGTTGGCTTTGTTTCTCGCTATTTTGTATTCTTCTCTGTTTTGTTCTAACGGATTGTTGATACATATTATACTGGCGTGGTGTTTTTTAGTGTTCTCTCTGTTTCGCTGTCTTGATTGTACGTAAAGTACAGCTGGTTCCAAAAAAAACTGATACGACTCTTATTAAGATTTGATCATTTTGAGCAGTGTATGATTGGTCTGACATTATATTATATTTATTATGACAGACAAATAATAAAATAAACAAACAAACAGCCATTTTTTGAGGTTGAAGTTATCTGACAAATTTTAAGATTTGGCAGTATGTAAATAATAAGTATTTATCCTTCAAAATATAATAAATTAAATATAATTAAACTCATATTCATTATATCACACCTTATCAAAAGCTTTTTATAAGAACATAGTCAGCGATTTTGATATGGCTTAGAGCCAAACTACATCAAGATCGCCTACAAATCGTGCTGATAATTGCCTTGCAGCGAGACCAAAACAAGAAGAAGAAGAAGAAGAAGAAATTACAGTGCTCAATTTTCTACAAAATACGCTTTAAGAGTCGTATCAGTTTTTTTTGGAACCAGCTGTACATATTCAAAGGTAAATTGAAAAGGATTTTCCCAAATTAGCTAAAAGACCAGTTTCAATCATCTCAACCTGTTTGGGTATCGCCCCAAGCCCTCCTTGGCATATGAAAAATATACAGGGTGTCCAGAAACTCTACCGACAAAAGAAGACAGGAGATTCCTCAGATAATTTTAAGACAATTTAACCCAATTCATTTAGTCCGAAAATGCTTCCTAAAGGAGCTAGAGCTATTTGAAGATGGCGTCTGGTAATTAGTTTTTCTTAAATATCTCCAGAACGCTTCTATTTAGAAGAACGAAAATTGGTACACATATTTATCTTCCAGGAATAAATCGATTCCATTAATTGCCAATTTCTGGTACCACTCATAGGTGTCTGTTTTGGGTAGGGCAACAGTTATATTATCGCACATTTTTTTGTTTTTAATTTTTAAGCATTTTTGAGTCTGGATTGTTAAAGTGTAAGTACTAAAAGGTACTTTTACTTTAAGTCGATAGGATACACCGTTTTCTAGAAAAATCGATTTGAAAATTTTTCGTTGTTTGAATATCAAAAAAAATTCAATAAAGAATCTATTTAGAAAAACTAAAACTAAAAGGAAGCCTTAGAAAAACTAAAAAAAGCATGCAAATTATTAGTAGTGAAATGATTTCCTTGACATCTAAAACAACGTGGTCCGTAATCTGTACTGCTACAAGCTTTTGTGGTGTGGGATTCCTGACATTTACTACATCTTGGTCTAATTCGCCACTGACTTCCCAGGTGGCCGAAACGGAGGCAGTTGTAACATAATAATACCTTCTGTTTATTCGGTTTAACTTCCTTGATAAACTTAGAAATATATTTTGGTAAGATTTGTGATTTGAAAGTAACAATGCAAGACTTAGTGGATACCAATTCTATTGTGTTGCCTTCATCCGTAATTTTTTCTATCTCATAATTTATTCTTTTAGCATTAGATACTTAAACGCAAAAGTGCAATGTTGATCAAAATGTTCCATTTTATCTTTTATGTATGCCTCTGAAAAGTCTTGTTCAATAAAATATAACGCCCTGTCTATGAAGCATAAATTTTGGAATAATATGCAATACAAAGTTATTTTTAACAAAAATATTTTCGTTTTTACGTACTTGTTAGAACATTTGCTGATTTATAATCCTTTAACTTGATTCTAATCCATTTCCGACCTATAGAATCAATACTAACATTGTTATTGTCTATTTCCGGAAAGTCAGATATATTATTTTCTCCGATTTTAAGAGCATTTAATTTACCTTTGAATTCGACCGAATTTTTCTCAACATAGGTAATATTATACAGGCCTAAATTAGTACTTACATATACACAAAAACGCCTCTCTTTCTTTTGATATGTTGTCAATTTTAATTGTCTTTTGTAAATCGTTTTTTGGCGAAGTTAGATTCGCGATTGATAATAATTGGTTTAGAAAAATACAGCTTCGATATCATAGGGAGCAGAGATATCAGTCTGTATTACAGTTAAACAGAGTTTCTTCTAGCGATATTTCAATAATATTTGTGATTCTGTCCACCTGCTTGTTGAGTGCTTATTCTAAAATCCGAATTGATGTATCCGAATCAGATTCTTTGGTTCAATAATTGGTTTAATTCTCTTGAGGAGAAATTTCTCCTCAAGAGAAGAATAGATACAGCTTCGATATCATAGGGAGCAGAGATATCGGTCTGTACTACGCAACCTCATGTACTGGTTTTCCTGAATGCATTATTAAATAGATTTGTTAGTTTTACGATAGCTCTTCGGGAAATACTTTTCAGCGGCTCACCCGTAATAAATCATAGCCCAGAGCTTTTCTTAGGTTAATATTTTTCTTTATTTTTACACACTGCTTTTCATGTAGTTAATCGAATCTCTTAGTCTAATTGAACAGGTTGTTTCCATGTTTCTTCACCCTCTTGACATGCATTTGGTTTGATTGTATTTTCAAGATATATAGCAAATAGCTCTGTTTTTTGTATACTACTTTTGGCTAAGTTTCCATTTTCTAGTTTTATAGACGGAGAAGTCTCTTCTTCTTCTCTTCTTCTTCAGCCTCTTTGCATCCACTCCTGGACAAAGGCCTCCCCATAAGTTCTCCACTCTTCTCTGTTTTGTGCTACTTGGTGCCAGTTTCTTCCCATTTTTGCTTTGATGTCGTCTAGCCATCGTTTTTGTGGTCTTACCCTACTACAACTGTGCTCGCGTGGTTTTTAATGTACAGTTTTTCTCGTCATCAAAACGCGCGTTAAGCGCCTGACATGAAAACGGGGCCTTAGCTCATTCCCTTTTATCTTCCACAATTTTTGAAAAAACTCACACTCTTTTGTTTTGTGAAATTTGAAGTTTTCAGCATGGAATTGGAATTCGAAATTTGTTAAAATTTCGGGAAAACTTTTAGATAACTATTAGGCAGCAAATATTTTTTGGGGATTATTTGTCCGGGATTTTTTGTGGGGATATTTTGTCCAAAAAATGTTGAGGGGATTATTTGTCCGGGATTTTTTGTGGGGATTTTCTGTCTGGGGATTTTTTGTCTAGGAATAATTTGCGGGGATTTTGTGTCCGGGATTATTTGTCCGGGGGTTATTTGTCCGGACCCCGTTTGGTTACTTGTACATTTCTGTAATTTCTTAGTTAGTCATCAAAAAACTCTTCTATTGAATAATATGGTCTTTTAGATAGATGAGCTTTTGTCATTTTACGGAACTTGGGGAAAGATGTTCTAGATTTGAGTTGTAAAGGGAGATGGTTGTATAGTTTTTTGCGGAATATAATATAGATTTCTTTACTAACTCAGAGGACGGGATCGGTAAATAGACATCAAAAGTTGAGTTTCTGGTGGAGTAGTCATGATGAGGCCTTGCTAAAACTATCGAATTTTTTGATAGTCTGTTGGTTATTTTGGTAAGCAGTTTGTACGGATGCGGTAACCAACTTATTTGTCTGTAATTTTTGTGTTTGTGTTTGTCTCCTTTCTGGTGTAGTAAAAGTACCTGTGCATTTTGCCAAAAGGTTGGAATAGCACCCCCAAAGATTCACTTGATTAAGATTTTACTTGCCTCCAAAATAGTTTGACCTTCAGCTGTAATCATCTCCTTTGTCATTCCGTCACTTGTCAAATTTTAAGTTTCCCTTCAGTAACTGTTACATTTATATAAACTTCGATTCTATTAAATGTATTGTTTCGTTTTGTCTATAATAATTATGTATATTGTTTCATTTTAGCACATATTTATTTACCCCTGGACGTGTTTGTTCAATAGATATCCATAAGCCGTAAATATTCCGATTTTTTTGTTTTGGTTTTACGATTTAGTCAGTACCTGATAATGTGTTTAGGGTACCAATTAAACATCTGGCGCCCTTACAGACTATTGGTGAATGTATTCCTTTTTAAACCTCTGAAGGAAGAAGCAATTTTCTTAAGAGTACACTCCACTTGGAGATTAAGATTTCTCTACTGGACTCAGAGTTGAAATAAACTACATGCCACCTGTAGCAGTTCCAGAAGGTGATTTCGCTAAAGTTCACAGAGCTGTAACCAGTGGCGTACTGAGCATGGTTCCGTGGAACCAGGGCAGGGCCCCGCAGTGGCCCGCTCTAACGCGCGTTTTGCTTCTTTTGTTTCTAATTTAATGGGTAAATTTTGAACTACACAAGTACACACTAGGAAATGTAACTGTTAATAAATTTTAATTTTTGTCTAGGTACTTATAACCAAAAATGAAGAATACTTATTTATCAAAAAATTTAAAAGCAAAATTTATTAAGAAACACAGGGAACGCTTTTGCAAGATTCCTTACTCGTTTTACTTGCTTACCGAAGCCCTTTTTTCAACTTTAACACTCGTTTAAACACTACAAAGTAACCTCCGGTGCTTGCCTACACGTGGTAACTCAAACAGATGTATTTTAGCACGATCCATGAATAAGTTGTAGGTAAACTACAAAGCTGCAGAAATTCGGAAACTGATCAATTTCAATTTTATACGGTGGTTCATAAAAATAATCCCAATACAATAGGCTCGATGTTCGATGCTAATGTTTATAGCACCCACATCCTTCAGCCTGTACTTTTAGGTAATTATTAATAACTAAAATTAAATTCTAAATATTGACAATATGTACTGGTAATGATAATAAGGATGAATAGAGGTGAAAATTAATTTCTTTTTAAGAAAATCTCGTCGTTTGATAAAAGATATCAACCCCACCGTTATCCAAGGTTTTTTTATATTTTTTATTTGATCGTTTTATCTAACTAGAGGTTTGTATGCAATTATTTAACTTTTTATAAATGTACCATATGCAATTTGAAAATCTATTTTGTTGATATAAATTTCATTCCAATTTCCTGGTGTAAAGTGATCAGCCATGTCAGTATGAAAAATGATAGGATTAATTTAACTACTGTTTTAATAGTCCATTTTTTTTTTAAGTTTCTAACATCGAAATTGTTATGATCAAAATAATGTTTGTATCTTTTTTTTGTTGGTAAAAAAAACGTAAAAATCATCTTCTAATTAGCATCCGAAATGAAATTAATCGCTTCTGCTTTACAAATTACTTTACTTATGTATTGTTATTAAGATATGTAAGATTCGTTGTTTCGAAGTGCTTATTATTGAAAAAGCTGTAGTTAAATGGACTTAAATGGGGCACTAATCACGAGTGTATGCAAATTTTGAACAGGCATACCTTACAGAACTAATTTTTGTCTTCAGGAAAACAAAAAGTCCAAAATATTCACAATAGTAAAACCTATATTTTTTACTAGTTGAGATTTTTGACATCACCAATAATTTTTAAGTTATTTTGAAAAAAAATTTATTTTTCAAAATTAAAAACAGTTTTTAATTGAAATCAATTTTTTTTTCAAAAATGAGCACTTTAAAACGACAAAACTTATATAAACATAATATAGTCATATAAGATAAGATATAAGATCATATAAACAATACATACAAGTCAAGTAACTTGTGAAGCTTTAACGGTTAATTTCATTGTGGATTCTAATTAGGGGGTGATTTTTACGATTTTTTTTTTCAAAAAAAGGGACCAACTTTCTTTTGAGAGTTACATACTTAATATTCATGTTAGAAACTAAAAAAAAAACAAAAATAAAACTTTTTTAAAAACTTTTTCCCGAAAAGTGCTTCATTTTTTGGATATTTCACGTTGAAATATCCGATTTGAAATTTGACGAATAGAATAGAATAGAATAGAATAGGATAGAATAGAATAGAATAGAATAGAATAGAATAGAATAGAATAGAATAGAATAGAATAGAATAGAATAGAAATATACTTTATTTTTATGAAAAATTTTACAATTTTATCGACAAAGCTTATAAATAGTCAAAAAAACAAAACAGTAACAATCCAATTTACTAAAATTACATAAATCGTCAATATATTAAAATAATAATAATAATAATGAAGTTAAAACAGAAAAAATCAATTGCAAAAATTTAAATAAATTGCAAATGCATAGTCTACCTAATAATTAATAAAAAAGGTTTAAAAGTTAAAAAGTTAAAAAGTTAAGCT
Organism: Diabrotica virgifera virgifera; assembly: GCF_917563875.1. Classification (NCBI taxonomy): domain Eukaryota; kingdom Metazoa; phylum Arthropoda; class Insecta; order Coleoptera; family Chrysomelidae; genus Diabrotica; species Diabrotica virgifera. The sequence goes on from NC_065451.1 coordinate 170,750,005, forward strand.
GCTGCATATGACACCCAAATATAGATAAAAAAATAATAAAAATACTACTTGTGCAAAGGGTACTGTAATTTCTTAGTTATTGACTAAAAAAATCTTCTACTGAATAATATTGTCTTTCAGATAGGTAAGCTTTTGTCAGTTTACGGAATTTGGGGAAAGATGGTGCAGATTTTAGTTGTAGGGGGAGATGGTTGTACATTTTTTTTGCAGAATAAAATATCGATTTCTTTACTAACTCCGAGGACGGGGTCGGCAAATAGACGTCAAACGTAGAATTTCTCGTGATGTAGTCATGATTAGGTCTTGGTGGAAAGACATGTAGATGTTTACGAATTAAGCAAACAGTTTCTAAAATATACAAAGATGGAAGGGTTAAAATTCCGTGATCTTTGAAGTAACTTCTGCAATGTGTTGTTCTTCTGAGGCCAAACAGATATCTTATTGCTCTTTTTTGTAATTTGAAAATCACATCGAATTGGGCAGCTGTACCAGAACTCCAAAAAGGAAGACCATAACGAAGATGTGATTCGAACAAAGAAAAATATGTTATTTTGGAAGATGCTAAATTGAGTTCATTCGAAACAGATCTTATAGCATAGCAAGCTGAAGATAATTTCTCCCTTAACAAATTAATATGGAGGGACCATTTAAGGTTGCTGTCTAAAAAAATACCAAGAAATTTTTCAGAATCAACGGTACTGATCTGGTTGTTATTAAGAGGTAAAGGTTGAAGAGCTCCTTTATAAGACAATGCTACTCTTTTATCTACGTTAAACGAGAGTAAATTTGAGTCAGACCAGGTTTTTATTGTAAGTAGATCAGAAGTTTGTTGTTGTTTGTTTGGGTTTATATGACTAACAACAACAAACTTCTGATCTACTTACAATCTACTTACTTAGATCAGAAGTTATAGTAGCATGAAGAGTTGCAATATTTGAGTTGCTCCAAGTGATACTGGTATCATCAGCAAAAAGAAAGATTTTTCCATCGATTTTTAAATTAGTGATGTCATTAATAAAGATAAGGAAAAGTAGAGGACCCAATACTGAACCTTGAGGTACCCCACGTACCATGTTTTTGAGACTAGAGTCTGTATCATTTGCTCTAACCAGTTGTTTCCTATCATCCAAGTAAGATTGGAACCAATCTAAAGAAATGCCTCGAATTCCGTAGAAACTTAGTTTTTTCATCAAAATGTTGTGATTTACACAATCAAAAGCTTTGGCGTAGTCACAAAAAACGGTGGCAGTTTGAAGATTATTGTTCAGTGCTTGATAAACCTCATGTAGTACAGAAAACATGGCATCAGTGGTGAATTTATTATTTAAAAAGCCGAACTAATTTTGTGATAAAATGTTTTGAACTAGAAAGGACATAAGTCGGGCTTTTATGAGTCTCTCAATAATTTTGGAGGGTACCGGTAGTAGTGCAATAGGTCCATAATTGCAGGTATTAGATATTTCACCACCCTTATGAAGAGGAATATTGATGGCTGTCTTCAGGCACTCTGGAAATTTACCTTTCTCAAAAGAGTCATTAATTAGTGAGATGAGGACTTCTAACACATTTTCTGGAAGATTTGAAAAAATTTTTATCGATAGACCATCAGTACTACAGGAAGATTTGCTTTTGATACTATTGATTGTTTGGATCAGTTCAGATTTATCGACTGGTTTTATAAAGAATGAATTCGAGACCTTTCTTGAATTAGGGAGATAAGAAATGGGATCTTGTTGTGGCAAAAGAGTTGATGTAATATTTCTTTTTAATGTGAATACTTTTGATGAATAAGAACCTACTTGTCATTACCTACAACTCTGCTCCTCCTGGGTCTACAGACTTAGTATTTTTTACTTTTTTATTAGCTATATTTTTTCTAAGAATAATTTTTTCGACAACATACATACTTTTTGAGTTATTTGCGAAAAACCGTCTCAAAACGTGTGTTTTTTTGTTAAAAAATGAACTTATTCACTCACAAATAACTCGAAAAGTATTGACTTTTGAAAAGTGAAAAACTCTAGAGAACTAAAGTTTCTTAGATTTAGTCAGTTGATCCAATTCCTGACTTAAGTTGAAAATATGTTTTTCGCCCCCAAGAAGAGATGAAACTCACTCCCAAGGCAAAAGCACACAATGACACTGTTTCTTAAAAACATTTGATATATAATATGTGTTTTTATTGGGCGGGCGGGCCCGCATCCCAACTGGAACCAGGGCCCGCTGATCTATGGGTATGCCACTGGCTGTAACTATGCTGTCTAATAACACTGCGGTGAAAAGTGCCTGGAAACGAATTCTTAGAAAATTCAATTTGATGTTAAAATAGCATTTGTTATACACATACGATATACCTGAAATGGAAAATGATACTATAGCCACATTTGCAGATGACACCGCTATCTTAGCAGTAGGTGATACCAGCGAAGAAGCAGCAGAAAAATTACAGTTGGCAATAAATAAAATACACAACTGGACTAAAAAATGGAAAATCAAATTAAATGAATCTAAATCTATTCACGTCAATTTTACAAATAAAAAAATCGAAAACATTCCAATTAGAATAAATGATGCCCAAATACCATATGCATCCACTCCAAAATATTTAGTTATCACACTTGATGCAAGGATTCGCTGGAAAGTCCACATTAAAAAGAAAAGGGAAGAATTAGGTATCCGTTACAAAAAAATGTATTGGCTGATGGGAAGAAACTCTGCATTGTCCACATATAACAAAATACTTCTATACAAACAAATACTTAGACCAGTATGGATGTATGGTTGCCAACTCTGGGGCTGTGCCAATTCAAGTAATATTCAGATTATCCAGAGATTCCAGAATAAAGTATTACGGAACATCGTTGATGCTCCTTGGTATATCCGAAATGTCGACCTCCACAAGGATCTTGAGATGGAAGATGTAGACAAAGTTATCAAGAAAATGGCAGGTAGTCACAAACAACGGCTCCATAGTCATGTAAACATCGAGGCCATCCAGCTCCTCGATAATACTGGGCTAGAAAGAAGACTCAAACGAAGAAAACCATTTGAGTTAGTGTAAAGTGTTAGTGTAAAAGCAGAGCATAGTGTTGTATTGTGTGTTAGTTTTAGTTTTAAAATGCATACTTGTTAAAAAAATAAGAGGACACCATAGGGTTAATATCTTAGATTATGTATCATTTAGTAATATAAGTTAAAGAAGAACTGATAATTGGTCAACTGATGACCAGATTTCAGTAGTCTAAACACAGCTTGTGTTTAATAATAAAAAAAAGCATTTATACACCATTACGTTGGAGAAGGCATGGAAGAAGAGGAGTTTAGAGATGCAAAAGAATATGTAAAATGCTTGATTAAGAATTATAGATAAGCGGAGAGTTAAGATAACATCAGCCTACGGCGTACATAAGTGAAAATGAATTAAAAAGCAAAAAATAAATCAAAAAAATAAACCGAAAGTAACTATAAAACATTAAAATTTTATTAAATATTCTGTCTTTTATATTTTCCGGTTTTTTATAAAAAATATAAGTATTATATTTACAGATTTCAAAAGTGGCATAGAGACTTAAAAAGTGCGTCCAAGAACGTATATCATCTATAGTCTATAAGTCATCTAATTATCCACAAGGAAAAATTTCCTATAGCTGGCCGTATGCCATTAATTACAAGTAAATTTAATGAAACATTTTTCTTGGTAAAAGAGAACAAAACGTATATAACGTGGTATAACAACAAAACGTTTTCGCTCTTTAAAAAGAGCATCATCAGTGTTACAAGCCGAACATGCTGAGCCACCCAAAAATACAAAGGTAAAAATATTTTAAAGTTGACAAAATGTCTTACATAATTAAATACATTATGAAATGCAAAGGATGGATATAATTCGTTGCCTTTCAGCTCTCTCGATGTGATGACCTAATTATTACCCAGCAACCCACGTACCACGTGGGCCTATATGTTGCCCTAGGGCCTAATCCATAGTGATTGTATCCATCCTTTGGATTTCATAGTTTATTTAATTATGTTAGACATTTTGTCAATTTTTTAAAGGTTTTTACCTTTGTATTTTTGAGTGGCTCAGCATGTTAGGCTTGTAACACTGATGATGCTCTTTTTAGAGAGCGAAAACGTTTTGTTGTGATATTTGTGGCTTTTTTAAGGGTTTTTAAATAAATAAACCTTTTTCCGAGAAAAATTTTCCATTAACTTTCCATTAAAAAAAGCCTAAAAATATACAGCGTGTCTACTTAAGTTGGAAACATAATGGGAAACTTTTTTATTATTAAATTTACGAAAAAAACTTATTCCTCAAAAAAAGTTTTGCATGCTCTAAAACCTAAAATTCAATCATCATACATCAAATTTTATCAATATTGTACGAGGTATGTCAAAAAATATGAATTTTGTTCAAGGGTAAAGTACCTTTATTTCTCTGAATATCGAAAATTCTTATTAGGAAAAGTTGTTTGGAATTAAAAACCAAGATCAAATATGTAATTACATGCTTCCAATTAAAAAAAAATATTTTACAAATTTTTCTCTTTATGAATACCCAACGTCATTTTTATTTATTAAAAATTAATATGATAACTCTTTTATTATTCATTTTACGAAAAAAAGTTATTCTTCATAAAAAGCTCTGCATGGTCTAAAATCTAAGATCCAACTATGAAATATCAACTTTTATTAATTTTATACGAGGTGTGTCAAAAAATATGAATTTCGCTCATGAGTATAGTACATTTATATTTCACAATATTTTAATAAGAAGGATGTAATTACTTATTGAAACATAGTTTTTAATTCTAAACAATTTTTAAATACAATTTTCAATATTGTGAAAAATAAAGGTACTTTACTCCTAAGTGAAATTCATATTTTTTTATATACGTATAAAATTAACAAAATGTGATATCTGATGGTTGCATCTTAGGTTTTAGGCCATGCAGAACTTTTTATGAAGAATAACTTTTTTCGTAAAATTAATAATAAAAGAGTTATAATATGAGTAATAAATAAAAACGAAGTTAAATATCCATAAATTTGAGAAAAACTTGGAATTTTTTTTCAATTGGAAGCATGTAATTGGATATTTGATCTTGGTTTTAAATTCCAAACAACTTTTTATAATAAGAATTTTCTATATTCAGAGAAATAAAGGTACTTTATCCTTGAACGAAATTCATATTTTTTGACAGACCTCGTATAATATTGACAAAATTTGATATATCATGATTGAATCTTAGGTTTTAGAGAATGCAGAACTTTTTATGAAGAATAACTTTTTTCCGTAAAATTAATAATAAAAAAGTTTCCCATATGTTTCCAACTTAAGTAGACACGCTGTATATAAAAAAGCGTGTAGAGCCTTAGAAATGGAGAGAAAAAAAATTTGATAATTTAGAGAATATGTAGCAATAAGAAATAATAAATATTAAGAAGTGTTTCGAACAAGATAACTTTTATTTTCGACTAATTTCTTTTTCTTGTTCTAGTCCTTACTATTGTCAGGGTTAGATGTAAAACTTGTTGAATTAGGTAAGCTGCAAAAAAAATATTGAAAATTCAATCAACCTTCTTTCTTTTGATAAATTTTTAACTTTTATTAGTTTTTTGACAACCAGGCCTTTCTACTTTTTTACTGACACTAACAGTTCTATAAAGTCCTACAATATCTTATCCGCTCTGAGTTGGTTGGTAGAGGGTATATTTAATAGAGCGTGAGCGCCAGTAGTGACAAGTCAGTGATCTTTTTCTAGAAGTTTGACATAAATGTCAAAGTGATTCATTTAAAACATTGAAATTAAAAACATTAATAGGAAAAACTATTACTTGGCCAAAGCTGTGGTATATATTTTTACCTTAAATATACTTACCTTTTAAATACTCAAATTTGTTTTTTTTTACATTTCGCAAATTAATCTATTAATCTAAGCGCCATCTACACGACAATTGTGAAAGTATCCGAAGTAGAAAGAAGGAAACTAATATTTCATCAACAGAACGTCAAAATGGACTAGCAAAATATTTAAAAAATAATTATAATGAATCATAAATTTTGAACTTACTGATATTAACCATCGATTACAATTTAATTACTTCTTTGCGTTGTAAATATTACACGATAAAAATTAAATAATTGATTTAAAAATTTCCGACGAAAGTTGCATTAGTAATCCGTTAGTTGACGATACCAGTGAAGCTCAGAGCGAATAGGACAGACATAAATAAACTAGAAGTCAAACAATTAGGAATGCACGTCATAGATTTAAAGACATCATAACCCACAGGTACAAACTTGACGGCAAACAAATTTAACAAATTTTTCCTCATACATATTAGTTTTTTTCTGGCGTCAAATTTAACAAGAAAGCGCTGTTGCCAAATAAAAAACATATCAAAGCAGCTACCGACTACACTGTTTCTCTTTGTCTTTAAGAGTGTGATATCACTATCTGTACTATGTGTAAAACTGACATTGTCGTATAAAAGGTTATGTAAGATTTTTTTGTTTATGTTTTCTTCTTCTTTCATCGCTTTTGGGAGTTGTGCCCATTTAACCAGCAACATTTCTTAAAATTAACGCCTTAAAATACCTACTCTTTTTCTCATGAGCATCTTTCAGTGCCTCACAGTTTTTCGATTTCTTTCTAACGCATTAAATTGTATGTGACAGAAAAAAAGGCACGTCTGTGATTACAAACATTTATAACATTTATTCTAGTTGTCAATAGATGGCGCTATAATCGAAAAAAAATTATTTACAAATTATATAATAATATATCTACGGATACAGAGTGAGTTTTATGTATGGAAACACTCAATTATCTCGAAAACGGCTTGCAAGATTTTTATAGATTTTGGTAGGTAGGGGTTTTCTAATGCCTGCAGTCGATATTATAGTTCTAATTACATTGTTGTCGGATCTTCCGTTTTTCTGGAAATTTAATGAACTTTCTTATTTCAAATGAAATACTCTGTATATTTTTTGAGTTTTGAAGTCCTTAAGAAATACTGATTATTTTTTCATGTTATGTTCCCTATACCTAATTGCCATAATTTCGGAGTTATTGCTACATTTATTTAAAAAAAATTAAACAAATTTTAAAAATCAATTTTTAGGTTCTTTGGATCATTGAGAACAAAAAAGGTCTTTTGTAATTTTTCTGTAAAGTTAATCGTTTTCGAGTAATAAATAATTTAAACTGAAAAAAAAATCGAATAATGACGATTTTTAAGGTTCAAAAACACAAGTAAAAAATATAATTTTTGAAATCGCAAAGTACCTAAATTCAAGTACAACTTTTCTTCTAATAGCTTGCTATAAGTTGTTTGGCTCGTTTTATTCTAAAACATTGCTTTTTAATTTTTAATGAAGTACATATTATGAGAGTACGGGCCACCGGGCTGCATTAACAACTAAAAATCAATGTTTTAATATGAAACAATCTCAAATTACTTATTGGTAACTGAAAAAATAAGGCTTGAGCTTAAATTTGGGTACTTCGCAGCTTCAAAACTAATATTGTTAATTTGTGTTCTTGAACCTTGAAAATCGTCATTATTCGATTTTTTTCAGTTTTAAATTGTTTATAAATCGGAAACGATTAATTTTAGAGAAATATTAAAAAAGATCTTTTTTGTTCCCAATGATCCAATTAACCTAAAATAGTGTTTACCTGTAGCAATAACCTGTAAATGTAGCAATAACTCTGAAACTGTGCCATTTATGTATAGGGAATATAACACGAAAAATAATCAGTATTTCTTAAGGACTTCAAAACACAAAAAATATACATGGTATTCCATTTGAAATAAGAAAGTTCATTCAATTCAAAATCTATACAAATCGTGCAAGCCGTTTTTGACATAATTGAGTGTTTCCATACATAAAACTCACTCTGTATAATATGTACAAATTATAAGACTATTAGTCCAAAAAGCCACTGTGCATCCGCTGGGAAAAATATTCCGATTCGGATTTTTTGCACAATCTTACTCAAAAAGGACCCCTTTTAACACATTTGCATGTTGCCAGGACCAAAAGTGGGTCAAAAATTTTTTTTTGTTTTTTTCGTAAAATGATTTGTTTTGCACGGAACAAAGTTTTTTAGGTTTTTTGGATCATTTCAAACAGAAAAGGCCTTTAGAGACTTTTCTGTAAAGTTGATAGTTTTTGACATATAAGCGATTAAAAATTGCGAAATCGGCCATTTTTTACCCTCAAAAATTATGTGCAAGAATGAAAATTTGAATGTTGCCAAGGTAGGTAAGTACATATTCTTTAAACATCGATTGATGAAATCCCGAAGAATTTTTTGCAATACAACATTCTAAACTCATTTGTTTTTTAATTGCTAATCAAGCGTGCGCGACACTATTTTCCACCGTTGCATGTGTATAAAGTATGGTGCAAATGAAAGGAATAAATTAGTTATTTCGTAAACCGGTGACTTTAAGCAAAAATTCCGAAACAGGTCGATTTTTATTTTTAAGTTATGATATTGTGGCATATATGTATACTAGTGACGTCATCCATCTGGGCGTGATGACGTAATCGGTAATTTTTAAATGATAATAGGGGTTGTGTGCTAGCTCATTTGAAAGGTTCTTCAATTCTCTATTCAGTAATATAAACATTTACATAATTATTTATAAAGGGTGTCCAAAAAAAATTTTATTAAATTAAATTATTTGACAAAAAAAGAAGAATGTATGTAATTTATTTAATTCAAAATACAATTTACTGCTTTCACAAATCAGAAAACAAAGTTTATTTCACAAATAAACATCGCTTTTCGCTTAAATTAATTGTTCAAATTTCCAAGAGGCAGGTGGTTGGCGGGAGCTGGCTTGAACATTGAATTTAATCGAAAGCAATGTTTATTTGTGAAATTAACATTTTTTAGTTTTCGGGTAACAGTAAAATGTATTTTGAATTAAGTAAATTACATACATTCTTCTTTTTTCAAATAATTGAATTAAAAACTTTTTTTGGACACCCTGTATAAATAACTATGTAAATGTTCATATTACTGAATAGAGAATTGAAGAGCCTTTCAAATGAGCTAGCACACGATCCCTATTCTCATTTAAAAAATCATCGATTACGTCATCACGCCCACATGGATAACGTCACTAGTATACCATTTATGCCACAATATCATAACTTAAAAATAAAAATCAACCTGTTTCGGGATTTTTCCTTAAAGTCGCCGGTTTACGAAATAACGAATTTATTCCTTTCATTTGGACCATACTGTATACACATGAAACGGTGGAAAATAGTGTGGCGCACGCTTGATTAGCAATTAAAAAACAAAGAAGTTTTGAATATTGTATTGCAAAAAAATCTTCGGGATTTCATCAATCGATGTTTAAAGAATATCCACCTACCTTGGCAACATTCAAATTTTCAGTTTTTCACATAGTATTTGAGGGTTAAAAATTGCCGATTTCGCAATTTTTCAATTTTTAATCGCTTATATGTCAAAAACTATCAACTTTAGGGAGAAGTTACTAAACACTTTTTCTGTTTGGAATGATCCAAAAAACCTAAAAAACATGCAAACAAAATAAATTTAGCAAAAAAACAAAAAAACGTTTAAAAAATTTTTGACCCACTTTTGGTCCTGGCAACATGCTAATTTGTTAAAAGGGGTCCTTTTTGAGTAAGATTGTGCAAAAAATCCGAATCGGAATATTTTTCTTAGCGGATGCGCAGTGGCTTTCTGGACTATATACAAATCAAAGAAAATACCATTTTATAAATGCAATAAACACAATTAATTTGTTTATGCCAAATTGCAATTAAAATGTGACAACTGTCAGATTGAACTAAAATGTCATGTTAGAATAAATGTTATAAAATGTGTATTATTACGGACTTACCTTCTTCATCATTTGTGACGCACTGAAAAATGCCATAGGGAAGGGAAAGTGAAGTTGGTTATAAAATAAACTATCGTTAAAATATAAACTAAATAAATAAAATATAATTTGAAAACAATAATTTGACATTATATTTTTAACCTCCAATATTATGACAGACGTCAGTTATCATTTTTACAATCACAACAAATTAATGTAATAATGACGTCATATAAACTCGACACTAATTTTAGCAAATGAAATGCTTGTTGTACATAATAGGAATAGTATGTCAAAAAAATCTGATTAAATATTTTCCTTTATCTTTTCAAATTTAGAATATGGCAACAAGGGGAAAATTACGTGCATTTCTTATTGTTTGACTTTTCCTATACTAACTTTTTTTACAAATCGTAGAAAACGACTGAAAAACTACCTGACTTGACTTCTCCACTAACTAATTTTCCGATTTCTTGTTGTCAAGAATCTTGTGTCCATTCACATTTACAAGGTTTTCATCAAGTGTGAATTTTTATATAATAATCTAAACTACTTACGCAACTCAACTGCTTATTACAAATTTCATATTTATGAGGTCATTTACCTATGAAGCTTAAAACTATTTAGATGAGTAAACTACTTACTACAAATTTCACATTTGTAAGATGTTTCACGAGTGTGAATTCCTACTTAATTTAAATCACGTTTTGTACTAAACTGCTTACTACAAATTTCACATTTATAAGGTCCTTCGCCAGTGTGAATTCTCATTATGAATCTCCAAAACACTTAGTTAGTGAACTGCTTACTGCAAATTTTACATTTATAAGGTGTTTCATTAGTGTGAATTTTCATATGAAGCTTTAAACTACAGTGGAATCTCGATAAGTCCGGGTTAATTGTTAACAAATAAACGACACAAACATTTATACTTTTAAAACACTTTTAAAATCAGACCAACTTTTTAAAATGATAATATAATATTATGAAATTATGAAGCGAATGCTTTCACCAGTGTGAATTGTCATGTGAAGCTTTAAACTACTTTTTTGAGTAAACTGCTCACTACAAATTTTACATTTATAAGGTTTCTCACCAGTGTGAACCAGGGGTGTAATGGAGCCGGAACGCACCGGAACACCGTTTAGGTACTGCTTTTTTGGGTTCCTCAAACCCCGCGGAAAATTGACCACTGCATTGACAATTAATATCACAAAGTCATAGCGTTCCGGTACTGCTTAATTTGCGAACACACCTTGGTGTGAACTACCTCACGTTTAATTAGACCACCTTTTTGAGGGAACTTTTAAAGCATATCACACACATTTATAAAGGTTTTTCATTAGTGTGAATTCTCGTATGAATTTTTAATACACTTAGTTCAGTAAACTGCTTACTACAAATTTCACATTTATGAAATCTTTTATAAGCGTGCATTCTCAGATGAAGCTTTAAAGTACTTAGTTGCGTAAACTGCTTTCTACAAATTTCACATTTATAAGGTCTTTCACCAGTGTGAATTGTCATATAAAGCTATCTGAACTACTTGGTTGTAGGTCTGGATCCCGCGTATGAAAAAAAAACTGATTAATAGCAAGCTGAAAATTTGTTAATAGCTTAAGGGTGTCTAGTCGGACAAACTGTGATATATGGGAACACTGGAACAGGGGAAGTTTTAATTGTGGAACAGGTTAAAAATTTGGAACGGTCAGACCACAAAAACGTCACATGTATTTTTTCCAACAAAACTTCCAATTGATTTGTTACCCTTTCGTTAAACTCTCATGCAAAAATCAGACTGCTATTTATCACCTGTCATAATTCCTGTCATTTGATATTTTCTACGTTTTCCACTCATTATAATGCCCATTTTGTGATAAATACCAGCCTGATTTTTGCATGAGAGTTTGATGAAAGGGTAACAAATCAATTGGAAGTTCTGTCGGACAAAATACATGTGACGTTTTCGTGGTCTGACCGTTCCAAATTTTTAACCTGTTCCACAATTAAAACTTCCCCTGTTCCAGTGTTCCCATATATCAAAGTTTGTCTGACTAGACACCCTTAAACTATTAACAAATTTTCAGCTTGCTATTAATCAACTTTTTTTCATACGCGGGATCCAGACCTATTGACTAAACCGCTTACTACAAATTCTACGTTTATAAGGATTTTGACCAGTGTGAACTTTTATATCATAATCTAAACTTATTTGAAAATTAAATTGCTTACTACAAATTTCACATTCATGAGGTGTTTCATCAGTGTGAATTACCATATAAATCTTTAGAGAACTTAGTTGAGTAAACTGCTTATTACAAATTTCATATTTAGAAGGTTTTTCATTAGTGTGAATTATTTTATGAGTTTTCAAATTACTATTTCTAGTAAACTGTTTACTACAAATTTCATATTTATGAGACCTTTCACCCGTGTGAATTTTCATATGAAGCTTTACACTACTTAGTTGAGTAAATTGCTTACTACAAATTTCACATTTTTAGGGTTTTTCACCAGTGTGAACTACCTTAAGTCTACTTAAACCAATTTTTTTGGAGAAAACCTTATGTTTATAAGGTTTCTGATCAGTGTGAAATTTCATGTAATAATTTAAACCACTTCATTGACTAAATTGCTTACTACAAATTTCACACAGACAAGTAAGGTTTTTCATTGGTGTGAACTAGTTTATGAGTATTTAAATTACTTTTTATAGTAAACTGCCTACTACAAATTTCACATTTATAAAGTCTTTCACCCGTGTGAATTTTAACATGAATCTTTACATTACATGATTGAGTAAATTGCTTACTGCAAATTTCACATTTATAAGATTTTTCACCAGTGTGAACTACCTTATGTCTACTTAAACCACCTTTTTGAGAAAACTTTTTAAAGCATATTTAACATTTATAAGGTTATTCATTTGTATGAACTATTTTATGAGTACTTAGATTACCTTTTGTAGTAAACTGCTTACTACAAATTTCACATTCATAAGGTCTCTCACCAGTGTGAAATCTCATATGAATCTTTAGAGCACTTAGTTTAGGAAACTGCATATTACAAATTTTACATTGATAAGGTCTTTCACCAGTGTGAATTGTCATATTATGAAGATTTAAACTACTTTTTTGAGTAAACTGCTTACTACAAATTCCACATTTATAAGGTTTTTCACTAGTATGAATTCTTTTATGAACATTTAAACTATCTTTTATAGCAAATTTCTTACTACAAATTTCACATTTATAAGGTTTTTTACTAGTGTGAACTGCCATATGTTTATTTAAAATACCTTTTTGAGAAAACTTTTTAAAGCATATTTCACATTTATAAGGTTTTTCACTAGTGTGAATTCTTTTATGAGTATTTAGATTACATATTTGGGTAAACTGTTTATTACAAATTTCACATTTATAAGGTTTTTCACTAGTGTGAATTCTTTTATGAGTATTTAGATTACCTATTTGGGTAAACTGTTTATTACAAATTTTACATTTATAAGGTGTTTCACTAGTGTGAATTCTTTTATGAATATTTAGATTACTTCTTTGGGTAAACTGTTTATTACAAATTACACATTTATAAGGTTTTTCATTAGTGTGAACTCTTTTATGAGTATTTAGATTACTTATCTGGTTAAACTGCTTACAACAAATTTCACATTTATAAGGTGTTTCACCAGTGTGAATTGTCATATGAATCTTTAAACTAATTTTTTGAGTAAATTGCTTACAACAAATGTTACATTTATAAGGTGTTTCACCAGTGTGAATTATCATATGAAGCTTTAAACTACTTTTTTTAGTAAACTGCCTACTACAAATTTCACATTTATAAGATTTTTCACCAGTGTGAACTACCGTATGTCTATTTAAACCACCTTTTTGAGAAAATCTTTTAAAGCATATCTCACATTTATAAGGTTTTTCCTTAGTGTGAGCTCTCAGATGAAGCTTTAAACTACCTAGTTGAGTAAACTGCTTACTACAAATTTCACATTGATATGAACTTTCACTAGTTGAAGTTTCCAAATGTACTTTGGTAGCATTGAATGATTTGGTAGCTTCCCTTGTAGTATCCTGTGGAGCACCTAAAATAAAAATAAATTATAAGAATATGTTTTTGACTAAAAAAAAAGCGGAAAAATGGAAAACATGGAAAGGAAATAATTTTAATAAGCACTTGGAATATCACAAGTTTTTATGGTGAAGAATACGAATTGACAGAGGTAATGAAAGCATACAGAATTTACATCCTAGGCTTGAGTGAAACGAAGAAAAAGAGAAGAGAAAATATTAGATGCTGCGATGGTTACAAGCTCTTCTACTGACGGGTACAAGAAATGAAAAGAGCAAAAAAGGGGGTGGACTTTTAATCAAGGATGATTTAAGTAAAAGATTTTTGAAAGACCAAGCTAAAAACTCTATATTAATCACTATAAGCCTAAAACAAGAGGAGTTTGCATAATACAAATATATGCACCAGACAAGGGTACAGAAGAGCAGAAAATGACTCAATTTTATAGTGAACTACAAACAGCATTAGAAAAGTTAGAGGACATAATGCTAACATAATAATTATTATAATGGTATTGAAATACAAAAGTTGGAAATGACATTAACAAGGGACACGGAATTACTGGACAGTGTGGAGCAAAATTTGAGAACAGAAAAGATAAGAAGATGATACAATTGTTTGTAACTAACGACCTAAAAATTGTAAATATATTCTGGTATCAAAATATGGAGGACAGATATACTTTTGGAGCACAAGAAAGAAATACTAAAAGTTTAATAGGTTACATTGCGATCCCTGCAGAAATGGATGTTATTAAAAATATAAAAATGGAAAAATTTGCGGAACTAAGCACGCAACACAAGCTAGTTGTAGCCGAAATGATTACAAAGAAAGATACATTAAGATAAATATTAAAAAGCTGAAAAAAGTGAAAGAAAAAAATGGCTATAAACAGAAAATGTACGAGGAATTGCAAAGAATAGAGCTGATAAGAGATCAATTGGATATGAAAGAAAGATAGAAAGTGCTAAAAGACACTCTATACAAAACAGCAGAAAAATTTTTTGGAAAAAGGTCTATAAATAAATATCAAAAGAGAACAAAATGTTGGAGCCAAGAAATAAAGAAAATAATAAAGGAGGAGAAGCAAGCCTGGAAAAAATATCAACAGTGTAGAGATAAAAATAACAAAGCAGGATATATTGTGAAACGTAATAGAGCAAAAATAGCAGTAAGGGAAGCGAAAAGGCGGAGCTGGGAAGAAATCGGAAGAGAATTGGGAGCTAATTACAAAACAGATAATAGAAAATTCTGGAATCGCATGAAGAATTAAAGAGGAGAAAAAGGTAGGGTGTAGTACGAAATCAGAGATAAAAAATAACAAATTGAAAATAGAGACTACAGAAATAGTAGAGTATGGAAACAATACTATAAAGATAAATTCAAACAAGAAGAAGTAGAAAGAAATGAAGCAGAAGGCAATAGACCCGAAGTGAAAGAGGACGAGTAACCAAAGAATATAAGAAAGGAAGAAGTGAAAGACGCTATAAAGAATATTAAAATTGGAACAGCGGCAGGAGAGGACCAAATAGATTCAGGCATAAAGACCTTCAATCTCCTTTCCTTTATTTATTTTAATAATATTCAATAATTCTTCTCTTTTTAATGAAACTTAATTTGAGCTCTTAATATTGTGAGGTAGGAAATTTTATGTTGTACGTTTCCTACTCTGAATCTGTCAAAATGCGTCTGAGTTGAGCGAACGGAGTTTGATTATTATTTACACGTTTTTACATAATTTGGTTTGACTAAGTATATGAATTTTATTTTAGTACAAACAGATGTAATGGGAATGTCTAATGTCTAAAACTAAGGATCAACATAATACTCACGAAGCCCCTGAACCGTCGTCACTAGGAGAGGAAGAAAATTGTCAAACAATTCAGATTACTTCTTCAGATGTAGTTTGTTGTATTTGCCAAAAAGAGAGCTCTGACGTACATACGTGAATATTTTGTAATGAGGTGGTACATGTTGTGTGCGCTGACAGAACACTTGATGCATACTATGAAGGTTTTGAACGAAAAGTTACATGCATGCGTGGTGCACAGACAGAAAAGAATAAAATAAATAAAGGAAAGGCGATTGAAGGTCTTCATGCTTAGGCCAAAGCTATGAAACAATTAAGTGAAAAAAAAATTCCTTCAATTTTGACCGGAAAAACTGTAACAATACTTCAGCTTTAATAGAACAAAAGGAGATGCTCGAAATATTTTGAGTATCATACAAGATAAAATAATTGACGTTTTATATCGAGTTGGTACGAAATACGGAACAAAAACACACTTTTTTCAAGAAATCAAATAAGAGAATGCAAAGAGAATTTTCTTGATTTCCAAGATGTTCCAGACGTTAAGCTGTCTTTGAGAGAAATTAGTATAAAATATTCTAAATTTGGGGGACAAGGCTTTATAAAATGCTACTGCAATAAGAAATGCTTTTTAAAATTATGCAAGTGTAAAAGGTCTAACGTATTGTGCAACTCTAAATGCCATAATGCCTACGACAATATAAAAATAATAAACATTAATATTAAAAAATGACGTTTTGTTAATAGTACATTCTTTCACGGTTTTTGCTGTAAATTTTAAAGAACCGCTTGGATTGACATGAAATTTGGCATACATATAGCTAACAAGGCAAAGAAAAAAAGTGATATTGAGACGATGGGGGTGTATTCCCCAGGTCAATATGGCATTTAGAGTTGCACAATACGTTAGACCTTTTACACTTCCATAATTTTAAAGAGCATTTCTTAGTGCAGTAGCATTTTATAAAGCCTTGTCCCCCAAATTTAGAATATTTTGTACTAATTTCTCTTAAAGACAGCAACGTCTGGAACATCTTGGAAATCCAGAAAATTCTCTTTTTATTCGTTTATTTGATTTCTTGAAAAAAGTGTGTTTTTGTTCCGTATTTCGTACAAACTCGATATAAAACATCAATTATTTTATCTTGTATGATACCCAACATATTTCGAGCATCTCCTTTTGTTCTATTAAAGCTGGGGTTAGGTATTGTTACAGTTTTTCCAATCGAAATTGAAGGAATTTTTTTCACTTAATTTTTTCATAGCATTGGCCTGGGCATGAAGACCTTCAATCGCCTTTCCTTAATTTATTTTATTCTTTTCTGTCTGTGCACCACGCATGCATGTAACTTTTCTTTCAAAACCTTCATAGTATACACCAAGTGTTCTGTCAGCCCACACAATATGTACCACCTCATTACAAATTATTCTCGTATGTGAGTCAGAGCTCTCTTTTTGGCAAATACAACCAACTACATCTGAAGAAGTAATCTGAATTGTTTCACAATTTTCTTCCTCTCCTAGTGACGACGGTTCAGGGGCTTCTTTAGTATTATGGTGATCCTTAGTTTTAGGCATTAGACATTCCCATTCCATCTGTTTGTACTAAAATAAAATTCATATACATACTTAGTCAAACCAAATTATGTAAGTACGTGTAAATAATAATCAAACTCCGTTCGCTCAACTCAGACGCATTTTTACAGATTCAGAGTAGAAAACGCACAACACAAAATTTTCTACCTCACAATATTAACAGCTCAAATTAAGTTTCATTAAAAAGAGAAGAATTATTAAATATTATTAAAATGAATAAAGGAAAGGCGATTGAAGGTCTTTATGCCCAGGCTAATGCTATGAAATAATTAAGTGAAAAAAAATTTCTCCAAATACAATCGGAAAAACTTTAGCAATACCTATCCCCAGCTTTGATAGAGCCAAAGTTAGATGTTCGAAATATTTTGGGTATCATACAAACAAGATAAAACAAGATAAAGCAATTGATGGTTTATATAGAGTTGGTACGAAATACGGAACAATAAAAACACTTTTTTTTAAGAAACCAAATAAGAGAATGCAAAGAGAATTTTCTTAATTTCTGAGATGATCCAGACGTTAAGCTGTCTCTAAGAGAAACTAGTACAAAAGATTCTAAATTTGGAGGACAAGGCATTATAAAATGCTACTGCAATAAGAAATGCTCTTCTAAATTATGTAAGTGTAAAAGGTCTAACGTATTGTACAATTCTAAATGCCATAATGCCTCACCATGTGAGAACAAACACTATTTTTTTTATTTTAATTACGAAAATATAAAAATAATAATCATTAAAATTAAAAAATTACATTTAATTAAACCTAATCTAACAAATTACGACATTTTAATAGCTGATCGGGGTTTGACTAGTCAAACCCCGATTTCATAAAATTAAGTTTTGACCTTTGCCTGACCAACTTAGTCTCTCCTAGGTTTGACTAATCAAAGGCCGAAACACTAATTTATTTCGGGCTTTGACTAAGACCATCAGTCAGACCTGAGGATTGCCTAGTCAAACCTAGGAGTGCCTGAAATTCGGGCTTTGACTATAACATATACAGAGTGGGCCAAATAAAAGTATCCACCCCGATATTTGGCAGTATTTATTAGATTTAAAAAAATAAAAAAACAGGTCAATTTTTGATCTAAGGAAGACACATTTTTACGGTACAAACATCTATCATTTGCCAACTCCCTCCCTTCCACTTCCCCACCCCTTATTTTTAAATAGGGAATAGGGGTCGTGTGCTACCACGACCATATCAGATACCATATAAGACCAGAATACGTCCAGCAGTAGCAGTCGCGTATGAAAGCGAAACATGGACGCTAACAAAAAGAGAAGTAAATAAGTTGCTGATGAGGGAACTTAAAATCATTCTAATGATTTATGGCCCTTGTAGAGACAGCGTACGATCAAAACTATAAAATTGGAATATCTCAGACATATTACACGTGAAGAGAGATACAACTCATTATGCGGGGAAAGATTCAAGGAAGAAGAAGCATAGGGAGACGCAGAATATCGTGGCTGCGGGGCTGCGCAACCTGAGAGAATGGTAAGGATGTACATCAAACGAACTTTTCAGAGCAGCCGTCTCCAAGGTCCGAATAACTATGATGATTGCCCACCTCCGTCGCGGAGATTGCACTTGAAGAATAAGAGAAAGAGCGTGACAAATGAATGGAGGCGCAGACACAATAACGAGTTAGTGTCTCTTTAACGACAATCGCCTTATAAACAATGTGTTCTGGGAAAGGCCAGATGGAAGAAGGTATATAAAACGACCTAAAAAAGGTGGAAAGTAGATCTGGAGAAAATGGAAGTTACACAATGATAATGATGATGATATTTGAGAAAGATAGTTTGCATATTGAAACCGGTCAAAATTTACTTAGGGTTGCACAATTCGCAACAGTACATAAATATGTAGTTGTCAGTACTAACTTCCAGAGAAAAGATATTCATGGAGATATTCATAAAGCAACATGGAAAAAACCAGGAACCAACAAAGGCAATCAAATTGGCTACATCCTCATCTCAAAAAGATGGGCAACAGACATATAACTAATGTAAGAAAGTATCGCGGGGCGAATTCTGACTCAAATCACTGTTTTATTGGGGCAAAATTACGGCAGAAAATCATTACATTGACAAAAGGGGCAAATAGTCAAATTAAAAATGGTATGTCAATCGTACCGTATGTATATTCAAAAGTCCAACAAAGAGAGAAGAATATCAAAATGCTCTCCAAATAAAACTCGACGGAATCAGAGAGGAAGATACTGCAGAGGAGGAATGGAGGCAATTGAAAACAATAATAACGAAATCTGCAGAGGAAACTGTTGGAAAAGCCAAAAGGCAAATAAATGCAGAATGGTTTGATGATGAATGCAGAACTGCAGTAGAGGAAAAAAGGTAAGCTAGGCTTAACCACCTTCAAAGAAACTCAAGAAATGGGGTAAAGGGGGGAATTTATAACGAAAAGAGAATACAAGCGACTAGAATATGCAGAAGAAAAAAAACAGGCTTTGAAAAAACAAGTATTCTGTAAAAAAAAATAAAAGAAAGCATACAGTCATTTAGACCAACATTGACGATATGCAAAGACAAGAGCGGAGAACTACTAGCAGAGAAACAAACAATTATAATGAGATTGAAAGAATACTTCGAGGAAAACCTAAATGCTAACAATGAAAATCATCAAAACGAGAGAATATAAACGGCGGAGCAGCACATTGAAAACCCGAGTTATGAAGAAGTAGTTCAAATAATAAAGAAACTAAAAATAATAAAGCGCCAGGAACGGATGGAATTTCGACAGAATTATTAAAACATCGATAAAAACTAAATATTTTTACAACTGTAGAAACAATATTGTGATTAAAAAGTTGGATTAAAAAAAAACAATGTTGGAACAAACCCATTTTTAGTTCAAAGTTACAAAATTTTATTTACATGTACGTAATAAAAACAATACTTTTAATATTGAAGTTTTCATAGGCACCTTTTTGAGTTTTAAAATCATAAATTTAACGAATTAATATTAAACATAAATATTTTATGAAAAACAAAACAATTTGAAAATCAATGGCATAGAAATTTTATTAAGTCCAAACTAATAGTTAGATGATTCCGTTCCTAGGGGACGGTGGGGTAGTTTGGTACACATTTTTGGGGAGCTTATATTTCGGTGCTGGCTGATTAACAAGTCCAGTAAACATGGAAATACATAGTTAGTATGATGTTTAGCGATATTATTTTTTGTGAAATAGTTATAAATTTTTAAATGGTTTATGAAAAAATTTAAATAAAATTACATACATCATATGGAACAAAAATTTCTCGAGCTGCCTCAATAGTAAGAAACATGGAACTAATAATAAAATTGGTCTTTTTGATAAAGTTATTTGTGATTTTCATAAAACAAGCCAAAGTTTATAAAACAGTTCATAAACGAAAGAGAAAAGTTTAAAATAAGATGCCAGCCTTCTGTTACTCTCTGGCATTTCATTAGGATATGGCAGTTTAGCTACATTGTTGCGTTTAAGTATACCTAGAACTGATCATTCTGTATCAGATAGAAAAATCCATAATTTTGCTTGAGGGGAAGTTTGATGCACTGTACCAATCTGCCCCCGTCTATTTAATCCAATCTGCCCCAACCGACCCTGGCGTCTAAAAAATTAAGTCGTCAGTTTACAAGGCACTCACTTGAACTTAAATATGGCATTGAGCCTAAAGCCGTCTTAGATTATTACATTAAATCACGAATAACAGCACTCCTTGTTTTGCCGACTTTGACTTTATTACCATATGATGAAATGTTAAAAAATTTACTTTTGCTGCCTAAAATTTTCAATTGACCACAAAATTTTTAAAAAACAGCGCGCCCACACGCCCCTTCTTCTTTCCCACTTTTTCCCATATATGGTGCCAAATTACGCGGACATACTGTATAAGAACTTAAATTTTTTTGAATTTACCACTAATTGTAACATCATATTTGGATTCAGCATAGTCAAAAACAAAATAGAAATATTTTTGACCAAAGTAAAATGATAAATACAACGATATGTTTAAAATTGTTTATACAAAACAGCTTTTATTGTTTAAACAATTAATAAACAATTAGCGGCCAAATTGATGAGTAGAACTTTTTATTCTTTATACGCCAACAAAAAAAAATTTAGAAAAATATAAGCTTGTTTGATATTTTCCGAAACAATGTACGTTTTAGATCTACATTGACTCCCCTATTTAGGGAAATATCACATTCATGACATAAGATTGATACTCAAAAATTAAGAAGAGAATGGAGTTTCTTACCAGTGATATGCTCCTGCAGCTCTTTTTTTATTTCAACTTCATTTTCATTAGATACATCTTCTAACTCATGATTTTCTATTTTAATATCCTCTGAATCTAAACAATACTCATCTAATACAGATTCCTTCCCATAACTGCTTTCATCTACTTCAGAGTTATCTTCTATGTTGTTATATTTCTTTAAGAGGATCTTCTTCATCTTTAATACATATAGAATACATCTACATTCTACAATCTTTAATATTTTCATTACATTCCATAATAACTTTAGTAAGTATTAACTAACGGAGTCCACTGAGAAAAACACTTTCATAGTAATAACCTATCACCTATCTATAAAAAACGAGCATAGACTCATATAACCAACGAACATATAAATATGTATAATCCAGTATGTATATCTAACAAAGATGTTTTAATACTGTGATATTATAGGTCAAATGGGAGAAATGGTAATGGTTATTATACTCTAAAATACTCCTGTAGATGGCGACTGTATACACTTTACCTCAGTGGCGGCCCGTGAGGTAGTGCCATAGAGCCATGGCACTACCTTGCTAACTATGCAGAAACATATTTTTTATCTTCAAAACTTTTTAATTCCTGTTAATTTTTTTGTGTGTATTTCTTTTGATCTTCATAAATTATATAAAATATGGCAAATATGGTCGTAATACAATCCCTGCTGACAGCGGAGATTATTCGACAAGAGAATCTTGTTCGTGCCAAAGTCAGTACTGGCACGACTAAAGAGAGATTACGAGCATTATATGTAAGTGACAGAGAAAGAGCTATATTGGACTATTAGTATACCTTAAAATGAGAAGAATCTCTGTGCCGGGCACGAGGTTGAGTTTCTTTACGTGCTGGTTTGTCGCATTTATATTTTCTGTTAAAAAGTGTTTGTATTTATAATTAAACTTTTAGTGCATCATGATCGTGGGTGTAGTATAAATATTATTTTGATTATTTCTTAAGTTTAATTTATTGACAATGAAGATTAGATAGTATCTTAAAACAATTTTTAAGAAATTAAAATTTTTAAGAATATTTTTTTTAAATATTAAAAAAAAATACAAATGTTATAAGGTTTTATGGAGCTTTCGAGTTAGCTTTAAGAGGTCACGACGGAAAAGAAAATTCAGAAAATAGAGGCATATTTAAGGAGCTGGTCAATTTTAGCGCCGAATTAGACACCGACTTAAAAGTTCATATTATTCAAAGTACCAGATCTTTCAAAGGTCTACCTTCTCCGGACATTAATGCCTGGTTGCACCAACAGATCTTAAGCTCCAGCTTAGCTAAGCTCTACTTATAGATAGGGCCTATTTGAATATCACTTACGTTGCACCATAATTTTAGGTTCTTACCTTATTATCAATTATATCCAGCGCCGGATAAAGGGGCAGGCAAGCCGGGCGACCGCCGGGGCGCCAAATTTTGAGGGGCGGCAAATTTGGACGGATGCCAAATTTTGACAGACGCCGATTTTAAAATAGAATATTTTTTACATTCATTATTTTTTTCAGTTTTTATAGATTAACTTTTAACATTTTTCCTAAGACATTGATTGAATAATCGTACTATTTTACCTTTAAAAAACTTACTAAGAAGAATGACGATAACGCAACCTAAGAATTTTTATGGCTTTTATCACCAATTCAACATTAATGCAGACAAATGCTTTTTACGATTTAGTTTGTTCATTTTTTTTAAACATCATTTGTCACGTATAACGTAATTACAATTACCTATGTCAACAATGGACTTAAAAATATAGACGAATATCAAATTTATAAATTCTGAACAAATTTATAAATAGTCAGTAATACTATATACTGGCGCCTGTCAGTCATAATACCTACGTCGCAAATGAATAATTTTGTTCTGTAAACTTTGCAGCATTAATAACAAAAATGCATGGCGTAAGTGTGTGCTAAAGTAAAACAAAAGAGTTTTGTTAGGTACATCATATTGGTTGTGGAATTGATTAATTTTTATTTTTACGTTACATAAATATCCGTAAGTAGGCATTCATATAATAAATAATATACATACATATGTATATAGTCTTTTGAGACCCTTTTACTTTTCAATATCGGGACTGACACGTTGTTGACCATTGTTTCTTGTTATATGCTAATCTGATTGCTTCTGCTATTGTTTTTGCCTTCCTTTGAATGATTTTCCCGACCGCTGTATCCCAACATTCTCTAGGTCTTCCTCTACTTATTGTCTTTTGTATTCTGGCTTCTTATATTTTCTTCATTGGTATATACTCGTGTGTTGTTCTTCATTCTTTTCAGGTGTCCCCATCAATTCTGCTGATTTTCTTCAATATACAGATCAAGTACTGATTTCGTCTTAAGGTTTTTCCGTGTGTCTCTGTTTCCAATTTTGTCTCTCATTATCACTCCTCTAACTCTTCGTAAAAGAGTGATTTTCAAAATAATTAATTTAATTAACTATATTATTGCATTTTTGACAAATGGCATGACACATATTATTAAATAGAAAAAATAATTAAGAAATACACTACTTCAATATTTTGAAAAAGCCTCAACTATGCGTGTGAATTTTTTGAAATTTTTATATTGATTGCATCCCCCCTAAAAAAAACGAAAAAATGAAGCTTTTGGCGGTGGTAGGAGGGGGAAGGGGATGGAGGGTTAAAATGGAGCTAAGTCTTATTTTTTAATCACGTAGAACATAAAACATTGAACAACATTGAATCCTGGGAGTAAGGTCATTGTGCCGATCTTAACGGGAGACACCTTTTGTATATTCTTGTTCCTCGCGCTCCGGCGCTCAAAATCCTAGAACCGGCCCTGATTATATCTATTATTCTAATATGGTATTCTTATTGTAATATATTATAATTATATTATATTAATTCTTATGATATTCTCGACTTAAGCTTAAGATCTATTGGTGCAACCGGGCATTAGTTGCTTCTAATTTATTTATGTCGGAGAAGTTTTCTGCTAATAAGCATCAGTTCTCCGAATCATTTCTTAATGAAACATGGAGACAATTTTAATTTTTAAGCAAAACTCGATTTAAAACTGAATTAGTAGTAGGTACTGTATTAGCGAGACGAATTAAGTACTACCTGTTTCGCTATCGGTTTTATTGTAGAGGGAAGGCTTAAAAAGCACATTTGAAGAAACTATTAAACTTAGTGCTTTAGGTATGCTATCTACAGAAAAGCATTTTGTAAATTGTATTGATTAATTCATTCATAGGAGATTCTGATCAATAGAAAGCTACAGAAATCTAAATTAGACTGATAATTTTTGATGATTTCCCGTCGTCAAGTATATTACGTCAGATGCCCTTCGTTGCTATGAAAAAATACATTCAGTGACACTAATGACAATTAATGTTTTAAAAATTATAAAAGTGATGACTTTCAACCGTAAAATATTTATAACAACTTTGTGTTTAATGGTACTAATTTGTACTTACATAAATAAATTACAATAAAATTTTGCTTTTGAACAGTTTTATTCATGAAATAATCGCAACAAATTGCACTCGATCTCTAAAATTAATATAGAATTTTAGAGCTCTTGTTCAATTACTACTGATTATTTCATTTATAGGAGATTCTGACCAATAGAAAGCTGCATAAATCTAAATTAAATCGATAATTTTTGATAATTTCCCGTCGTCAAGTATATTACGTCAGATGCCCTTCGTTGCTACGAAAAAATACATTCAGTGACATTAATGACAATTAATCTTTTTTTTTATTTATTTAAATTTACGTGTCTCGACAACTATGGTCACTGACACGGGAACAAAAACAGTTACAATAATTGGTTACAATATTTGGTTAAGCTACAAGTTTTGGTACTTTTACAAAATTTATAAATATTTTATATTAAATTATACAATTTAGAGTCTCTCAGAAAAGTAATCAGAGAGTTCATTGAACCAGGTGAAATAAGTATATCACTAAGGGTACCACTAATGTTATGCCGTCGTCGGGTGGAGCTGAAATTACTGCATTCAAGTAGGATATGTTGTATGGAAAGCCGCGTATTGTTGCAACGTTCACAGACTGGTGGATTTCCAGAACTCATGAGGTAACCGTGCGTGAGACGAGTGTGACCCAAGGTTCATAAATAGACAGGTTGCATGGTAACTTTCCACCAATCAGCGTCGAGAATCTAATGGCGGGAGTGACGTCACCCAGAATGCTGGATTCAAATTCATTCACTTCACTCATTGAAATGAACTCGGAAAGTAGGAATGTATTGAAAATGTGTATATTTAAAAAAATACGTTTGGATTTTTAATGACTATTTATTTCATATATTCTTTAAAAAATGTGGTAGATACCTGTAGAGTTACAAAAATCATGGAATATAATTGCAATTAAATATATGCAGTAGAATAGCATTACTACTTAATTAAAGTAGAAGGAGATTCTTTCTTGTGTATATATGGGACTAAATCATTCAAATATCCTAGGTATATTAATAATGGGTTGAATACAATTTACTTTTTTAAATGATTTTGAGTAGTAATAATTTTGAATTGGGGATAATGCATGTAGTACATTATTATAAATTCCTCCTAAGATGTAAACCATGGTGAAAAAGAGATTCAACTAAAGATTTATGTATCAAAATTAGTAGTTTTCCCTTAAGTTTAACATAAGAGCATCTGATTACGTTAGGTACTGGATTATAATATCTAAAACTATTAAAACATTATGATTCCATTCAATAGGTACCTGTGAAGTTTTACATTAACAGTAAATTATAAAAAAATACAATTTCAGTGCAATAAAGGGAATTTTCCCCATTTTATATATTCATTTAGTTTATTCAAACGATTTTCAGATGGCTGCAATATTGGTTATAATTTTATATGAAACAATTACATAATAGATCTATTATCTATAGACTTAATTATATATATTGTTCAATAAGTCTAAGCAAATTACAGATGATGTAAACTTGATGTGAAGAACCGCAAGAGACATTACAGAACTGTAATGTCTCTATACAAGAATGCCCTTTACTATACAATACAGCAGAAAGAAAATCCAGTAAGTAAGTAGGTACTTAATACAACCACATTAAAATGTATCTTAACACTTGTAAAAGAGTTTTGGGTTTAAGTTATTATACTGAAAACACTTAATGATATCTATAGATACATTATATCTCAAGATATAAACACAAATTAAAACACTAACGATATTTAATAACAAAATATAGCCTCCAAACCACGTATCCTATTATGTTTACAAACAATTCGTAAAATTGATCGTCTGGGTGACGTCACGATGACAATATTTCATTTGTCAATGTCAAAGTTACCATACAACCTATGGTATAGGGACCTTGAGTGTGACCTATTCTTATTCGTCTGATTATGGCTTTGTCTCTTCTTTTTTGTATGAGAATTTGCGATGGTCGAATTATAGGTTGTATTTGATGTAATTTTGATGTGCTTCTACTCCATTGATTTTGCCAATTTTCCAAAACTACTTGCTTGAAGAGATATTTTAGGTCCTGATGGAGCTGTATCCTTTCGACTGGATTATTAGGACAATTAGCTTTTTTCGCTGCTTGGTCCGCTTTCTCGTTACCAGTAATACCTACGTGCGAAGGAACTCAGATTATGGAGACTGAGGTGCCCGAAGTTAACAGCTGATGACAGTGAGTGTGTACCTTATTGACTATTGGGTGTTGTGATCTTAAGGATTTTAATGAGTGAATCGATGACAGTGAGTCGGTGCATATGGCTATACGTTTGCTGCTTTTTGGTGTGACTTCTAGAGCTTTATTTATTCCATATAATTCCGCTGTATGTATACTGCAGATTGTAGGGAGGCGGAATGACGCTATTGTTTCATTTGTAGTAGTTACTGCACAGCTTGTACCATGTTCATCTTTACTGGCGTCTGTGTATAAGATTGTATCAAACTTTTCCTTGTCGATCATTTTATGGAACTCTTGTCTAATCATAAGGCTGGGTGTTTCCTTTTTGTCGTATCTACATAGACTAATGTTAAAACTAGGCTGCTTTCTGGTCCAAGGCGGGGTATGAGGGATACAGATCGGGGATATATTTTAAAAATCTATGATGTTAATTAACTGGTGTAATTTGCGGTCAATTGGGTACACAGACCTAGGTTTTTCTGTTGGATCTATTACTGTGTGTCTGGCAACAAGATTGGCAGCTGGATTTGAGGGGTTGGCAGAGACCTTTGCAAAATAATTCAGAAGGAGTCTTTGTCTCCTATCGGTCAGTGGAGGTTCATAGGCTTCAACATGAATGCTTCCAGATGGGCTAAACCTAAAAGCACCAAGACAAATACGAAGAGATGTGTTCTGAACGACGTTAAGAGAATTTAAGAGAGACTTGCATGCAGCCATATAGAGTATGCTACCGTAATCAAGTTTGGACCTAATTAGAGCTTGGTAAATTCTGAGTAATACTTTCTCTTCAGATCCCCAGTGATAGTGAGCAAGGGATTTAATTATGTTTATTCTTTTTAAACAATTAGCTTTAGTGGTTTGTATATGATTTCTCCAAGACAGTCTTTTATCAAATTGCATACCCAAGATTTTATGGTTATCTACTACACGAAGCGAAGTTCCATGTACTTGTAAATTAGGTTGGGGAGACCTGTATTTTTTACTAAATTGGATTACTACAGATTTAGGTGGTGAAAATTTGAATCCTGTATTTTCTGACCAATTGGTGATAGACTCTAGGGTGTTTTGGAGTAACGCACATGTACTGGATGTGGTCCTACCTTGACAAAATAGAATGATATCATCAGCGTAAATAGCGTGTTGAACTGGTGCTTTTATCATAGAGCTTATGTCATTAATACAGATTAAGAATAGTGTGGTGCTAAGTATACAACCTTGAGGTAGTCCATTCTCTACAGCTTGTGGTGCAGACAGTTTACCATTTATGGACACTTGAAACGTTCTATCCGTTAAAAAGTGATTAATAAATGTTGTTATATTACCTTCTAATTTGAGGTCACTAAGTTTTGCAAGAATTAATGATTTTGAAGTGGTATCGAAAGCACTCTCTATGTCTAGAGCAACGGCAATTACCTCATTCTTGTTTTGCATGGCGTAGGCAATTTCAGACTGAAGTGAAACCAAATTGTCCATAGTGCATTTATTTGATCTAAATCCTGACTGAAATGGATTTAATAACTTATGTCGTTCTAAGTACCAGTTTAGACGATTATTAATCATTTTTTCTAAGACTTTACATAATGAGCAAGTTAAAGAAATGGGTCGAAATGAACTGGGTAATGCTGACATGCAGTCGTTCTTTTTAATTAGAATCATAATGGATTTTCTCCATAGCCTGGGAAACAGTTGATCTGTCCATAAAATATTGTACAGATCTAATAATTTTCTTAATGTATCTGAATGTATATTTTTAATAAATATTGAGGGAATATCAACTGGTCCGGCAGCAGATTTTTTTAGAGAGCTAACAACATCATAAAGTTCGTCCAGAGTAAACGGTAGGTTAAGTGGAGCAGGGTTAGATGAGGAGGACTGGGGAGGGTGCTGTTCGTCTCGTGTCAATAAATGGTTAATTCTATTTTTGGATTTGTCTAAAAAATATTGTGCAAAGGTATCAGAGATTTTCTGGTCGTCTGTAATAATATTATTTTCGTGGATAAGAGCGGGTATTCTATACGTTGTGTTGCGTCCATTAATTTGTTTTATTTTGTTCCATACTTGAGTTGGAGATATGTCAGCGGTTATAGTACTGGAGAATTTAATCCAAGATTCTCTTTTACTTTCTTTTATTACTCGTTTTGATTTGGCCTTTAGTCTCTTGAAATTAATTAAGTCCTCTTCTGATCGTGTTCTACGATATTTGTTTAAGGCCTTTTTGCTAGCTTTAACTGCTAGCTTGCAAGATAGGTTCCACCTGGTACCGATTTTTGGGATGGATTAATGGTGCACTTTCCTGTGTGTTCCTCTGCTGCTTGCAGTATGCATCTATTAAATTCTTCAACATCCGTATCAGCATTGTTTTGATAAACAATTTCGTTAACTCGATCCTTAACAGATGCGCTGAAAAGCTCCCAATTAGCTTTTGATATATTCCATTTGCTCTTAACATAAGACGGTTTAGCTTCATTATTAGTGATAAAGATAGGGAAGTGATTGCTGTCATAGTGACTGTCAAGCGTGTACCAGGTAAGAAGAGGAGCTGTTTTAGGATCACTAATGCTCAGGTCAATTGAAGAGAAGGAGCCAGACTGTATATGAAAATACGTGCTACTTCCTGTGTTTAAAAGACTAACATCATGATTAATGATAATATCCTCAATAATCTTACCCCTACCAAACGTATTTTTAGATCCCCACATGATACTATGAGCATTAAAATCTCCAACAAGGATAAATGGAGCTGGAAGTTGGTTAATGAGATTTAAAAGTTCAGCACTGGCAAGATTATAGTTAGGGGGAATGAAAACATTGCATATGACAATTTTGTTAGGGCACCATGCAGTTACTGCTACAGCTTCTAGCGTTGTGTTTAACAAAAATTCTTGGTGAAAAACATCATTTGAAATAAAAATGGAGGATCCACCGCTGGCCCTTAAATGCGTTGTCCTAATAAAATGATAGCTAGAATAGTTTTTTAGATACGGATTGTGTGTTGTGTTAAAGTTAGTCTCTTGTAAGCAGAGAAAGTCAGGAACGTGATCTGAGATTAATTGTTGTAAGCGTTCAATTGTTGTTCAATTAATTTGAATATAATTACAGATTATTGTAAGGACTTTTGAGACTGTTGAGATAATTGAGATACGTCTGAGTTGCTGTCTTCATCGCTTACGTCATGGGATATATCAATACTAGATACACTTTCGGCATCATCAGGTTCCAGTTGGAGTTTAATTTTTTTATTTATGCGTGTTATACGATATCTAGTTGCCCGTTCTTGGAGAGATGGGTACAGAAATTGTAAATTTAAGATCAAAGATTTAATATCGCTCGTGAATTTCAAAGCTTCAGTGTAAGGATCGTTATTTCCAACGGTGTTTTCCAGGAAAGCTATCAGATTATCTTGAGGAAGTATGAATGCTTCTGGTGTTTTATTGTAGGCCTCTTTTATATCCTCTTTAGTTTGTTCAGTCAGTCCGGTTTCTGTTGGTGGGTTTGTCCTTTGTTTATTTCTTTTTTGCTTAATGGTTTTATCCTGCTGTATGTGGCTGGCAGGTGAAACGGGTGGAGGCATGCTAACAGTGTCATCTAGGGAACTGTTTTCATTCGTGGCCGTTGATCCTTCTGAGCGACCTCGTTTAAGGGCTGGTTTTAGTGCGGTAGTTGTGCCCTGTTGTGAAGTATCTGTAATAGGGGTCACGCTGGAGGTGTCTGTCGGCTGTGTATTATCTAGTAAAAGGGTTGTGTTCGTGGATAATTCGGGATTTGAATTAGGAGTTTGAGTTACATTAACAGTTGGAGGATTAGGGTATTTAGAAGCAATGTGTCCTGGTTGTTTACAGATAAAACACTCCATTTTATCTGTAGATAAAAAGATTCGGTTGTCAGTACCTTCAAAAGGTATTACTATTGACGTTTGTAATTCAAAATTATCTGTATTGGAAAAAACATATACTTGGCGTCTAAAGCTAAGGATGTGAGAGTACTCATCACCTGGGATACCAGCTCTTAAATAGGAAATCGGGGAGGCTAACTCAAGCCCAAGATTTTTAATTGCACTTTCTACTAAATCGTGCGGAACGGTTGGGGAAATATTTGATATGACAATTCTTTTCATGGGGAAACCACTCTGCGAATATTTAGGGTAATGTTCCCTATCTTAATATTTGGATGCGATGTTAATAACTGTTCGACTAGATTGGAACTGGTAAGATAAATACATATCCTATTATGGGATATTCTAGAAGCAAAAGAAATTTGTTTGGGACCAATAATGTCGCCTATAGCTCTAACATAGTCATGTAATTTAAGGTTTTGGTCAGCATGTAATACTACCGCTTGGGTGTGCTTTGGAAACGAAGGTTTAACTATGGACTTAACTATGGATGCATACGAAGTTGTTTGCCTAGAAGTTGCATTATCTGTAGTTTGAGACATATTTGAAGCTGAACTGTTTTGCACGTTACTGCCCATGTAGTCAGAAGCAGAAACAATATTATGAAATATAATTAATTATTTGTTTAGTTTAGAGTATTCTTGATATTTAAACATTTTGCCGGCATCTCAGGTAGCCGGCTAGATCACTTTTCGATGTTTATGCTAGTCCATTAATATTATTGATGTTTCTAATTAATGTAAAAAGCAAAAAACTGGATCTAATAAACTACAGTTCCGAATAAACTAAACAAATCTAATTTAAAATGTTCAAATACGTACGTTATAATTTTTGTTATCACTCACACTGGTAAACTCGTATTTCACCGCTATTTTTAAGCACAGCAGCGATCGTTGGTGTTTACTCGTTGAGGTACTACCATTAATGTTTTTTAAAAATTATAAAAGTGATGACTTTCAACCGTCAAATTAATATTTATAACAAATGTGTGTTTAATTGTACTAATTTGTACTTGCATAAATAAATTACAATAAAATTTTGGTGTTGAACAGTTTTATTCATGAAATAATCGCAACAAATTGCACTCGATCTCTAAAATTAATATAGAATTTTAGAACTCTTGTGCAATTACTACTGATAATTTTACTAATAAAGTACCTAATTGAAAACTTTGCAACCAAAAAATAGAAGAGTGAACTTCATATATCGTAAACTTAAAAAGTGGCATTACAAAAATATGTGCATGTGTGAATAATGAAATAGTATTATTTTTATAAATTAGTAAATAGAGACTAAATCGTAATAACACACTTCAAGCACTATCAGCAGTAAATTCTGGTGGTAGGTTAAGAGGTTTTTATTATTAATTAATTTACGGAACTGTTTTAATCAATGTTGGACAATTGCTTGGCACCTCAGATCAATAAACATAAAATACATAAGATAAAAGTATCCGCGCATATATTTTTTTAGTTTTTGTTGTAAGTATACCTTTTTTGACAATATCGTGGATCCGTCATTAAAAATGAAGCAGAACGCTGTTTTTCGATGTTAAAACATAGTGCTTTAGGTACGTGACCCGTCAAAATAGCCCGGCCAAAACAGCCCCGTCAAAAAAGCCCCGTCAAAATAGCCCGAACACAAAATAGCCTCGACAAAATAGCCCGCAAACAAAACAGCCCCGACAAAATAGATCGCACACAAAATAGCCCCGGTCAAAACAGCCCCAGCTAAAATAGCCCCGACTAAAACAGTCTCTTATAAACAATTACATAATTATTTATACAAGGTGTCCAAAAACTTTTTTTTAATTTAAATTATTTGACAAAAAGGAAGAATGTATTTAATTTATTTAATTTAAAATGCATTTTACTGTTGCCCGAAAACAGAAAAAAATGTTTATATCATAAATTAACATTGATTTTCGATAAAATTAAATGTTCAAACTTCCAAGGGGCAGGAAAAACAGGACTCGAGTTCTCTGAGAAAGACAATTTTTATTTAATGTGGTTAAGATAAACATCTGAATAGAGGATAATTACCATTTCCGAAAAAATGTATTTTTAAGGAATTATTTCATGATGAATTCTGAAGGGAGCTTTTTTTCGGGGCTATTTTGTCGGGGCTATTTTGTCGGCGGGCTATTATTCCGCGGCTATTTTGTCTGCAGGCTATTTTGTCGGAGCTATTTTGTGTGTGGGATATTATGTCGGGGCTATTTTGACGGGGTACCCTTTAGGTATGCTATCTACAGAAAAGCATTTTGTAAATTGTATTGATAATTTTACTAATAAAGTAATTGAAAACTTTACAACCAAAAAATAGAACCAGAAAATAGACCTTAACAATTTTGGTTACAGCTGCACATCCACATCTAACATACATATTACACATTCGACCCGTCTTAATCCAAACGTTGTCAATCTTACACTAACACATACACTAATAAATAGAAGTCTTTTAATAAATATAAATAAAAACAAAATCTTTTAATAAATAGAAATAAAAATCTTTAAAACCAATAAAAACATCACATTTTAAAAAATTGTATATATGATACTCACTATAGTTTACTTCACAAACATAATAACAGGCACAGATTTGGTGGTTGTCTTCCAACAACTATCTCTTCACCGTCAAGAATTCCCAATTCCCATAAACTTGTTTACCTTTGCAACATTCTTCGTCTATTCCACCATATCCCGTTAGCATAAATTAAGCAAGAACAGCATGTTAATGAATACTGAGGTAGTAGTTCCTTGTATCCGAATGTAAGTACGACACGTTATAGTTGCATGATTATAGACGGTATACATCTGCATGTGTTTGTAAGCTTGGGGACGTTTGTTACCGCCCCCGATTTTACATGCATATGTATTTGTCTGCTATTTTCACTACTTTTATGTATGTTGTGCAACAATGGCTTGATCTTATGGATCTTTAGCATCTTTTACAACCAGACATTGTTATAACTCTGGTTTTTTATTTGTAGCATTTAGTGACTGGTAACCGTTGACCTGAAGATGCCCTAAATACTTTAAACAGCGAAACCGGTCGTCGGAAGTTACAATAAATGATTGAGAGTACGTCTGTCTTTTACTTCATTTAAAATAAACTCTCACATGTAAACCATTCAACATTTAAAATAAATCACTTGAGAAAGGCACTCTGCCGAAACAGGTGTAATCACGTAGTTTTTTATAATAAATTTTATGGAAGTATCGAAAACAAAAGTTTCCAGTGTTTTATTACTTTATTTTAATATTTCCAATTATTGTAATGAGCTGTCAGTTGCAAACAAATACACTTTAACAAATATGTACTTTGTGGAAAAGAACTATAAAATATTCTATAAAATTGTTCAATATTTTAATTTTATAGTGCACTACAACTATGAGAATATTCTTGAACATTTCTTCGCTTTCCTTTTAAACCATTTGCGTCAAGTTAACTCCATATCGCAAATAGCATAGTAAGTTATAACATAGAGGCTCTTTTAATAATAATGAGTTTTTGCATGTTTAATATTCAACTTGGATAGTAAAACCGACAGCGTTAGAATTTGCCTAATGTGAAAATAGGCTGATGGAAATCCTTAATGGAACAGGAACAGGAAGAGATACATTTTAACAAACAAAGGAATTTCGGTACGGTGAAACTTTGTTTTAGCTTTGCATTATTTATTTATGGAGTAAAAAAAGTGTTGCACAAAGACTTATTCGTGAAAATATTAATTTGTAGGTGAAGAATTTAATTAATTAGATATACAATAACCCTTAATTAAGTAGATAGATAAGCAAACTAATGAGCCACACACGTAAAATACTCCTCAAAATTATAAAGTTAAGAGTATAAAAAAACTATTTGTGCAGGGAAATATGTATTTAGGAAAAAAATCATAGGAAGACGTAGAATATCGTGGATGCGCAACCTTAAAGGCGCATTTAAATCCTTAAAGGCGCATTTAAAGCCTTAAAGGCGCATTTAAATCAAAGCGAACACGAACGAACGAACGAAGGAACGAATTCGTAGGTGTTCGCTTGGTCATTCGTTCGCTACAAAGTAGGGCCATTTACATTGAAGCGAACGTTCGCATTCGTTGATGATCGGGAGTGCATATTGCCCGCAGATGTTTTTAAGATGTTCCAGTGCCAATCACACATTGTGTTTAAGTTTATTTTCGTGTTTCTTGCTGGGTAAATTTTAATACAATAATAGCTTACAAAAATAGCAAGTAGCAGGTATTATACGCTGTTTAAGGGAGCTTAGAAAATAACATAATAAAGAACCAGCTTTCTTAAAATTCTTCCTCGAAAAAGTTACTTGCTCTTGATATTATGACTATATTATGTTTAAATAATAAATTGTAAAATTGGTGTATCAAAATAAATTTGCTTTTAATTAATTTTAGCAATTAATTTGATTTGGTTACCTCATTAGTGTTTCTGGGTTGAAATTTATCCAATAAAAACATTAGGCTTTTAAAAGCAAACCACTTCGAACCCTATTTTTGTCTTTCTCGTCTAAATGATGCCAGAAGCTAATTCATTTTTTTAGTTCAGAGACATCACAACTCATTCCTATAGAAATGTTAAAACAAGCATCAGTTTTTCTGTTTATTATTTTATATAGCTTCGATTTTGGGATTCATAGGCATATTCCATATTGCAAAATTATGTTTTCACAACTACACAATAAACAACCCTCTCAAACTAATGTTTGTAAATAAATTAAATCAGTACTTCTAAAGAATTCGTTCGCTACCGTCTATCCACTGTCCACATTGAACAACGATTTCCTTTGATGATTCGCTCACTTACCGACATCGGTTGGCACATGTGCGAATGTGAACGAATTCTTTCGGTCGTGCTCGATTCGCTGTACAAATACAATAAAGTTGACGAACGAATTCGTTCGTTCGTTCGTGTTCGCTTTGATTTAAATGCGCCTTAAAGGCGAATATAGGATATAGGATGGTACGAATGCAGAAAGCAGGGGCGTAACAGAGGCCCCCGCAGCATGATGCTTGCGGGGGAGCCCCAGTATGTCAAGGGCTCCATCTTATCATCTAATATTATGTAAAAATGTGTTATTGTTATATTATTTTACGCATACATACGCAACGTTTTTTAAGCAATGCAGTGTTGAAAATGAAGTTACTTATCAGATAGATACAATGTATCGTATGTATGTATTATATGTATTAATAATATTGTAGATATATTCCCTGATAGTAGTGCACGAAGATAGTTCTCCATTTCATAGAATAATACTATGTTACAATGTAGTCGTTTATTAATTTCCTTTCTATTTTATTCTATATCAATAAACATGAAAAAAGTTGTCATAAACAATGCCTGAATACACTAATAGACCAGTAAATGATCGTTTTGGAGTGTAATTATCAGCATCACGACGTATTTGCTTAGCAATTTGGATTTAGACTCTACTTATCATTGACTTCAAAGTTTGACTTGTGCCGTTGGTTGCTTTTACTTGGGGGGTGAAAGTCACCCCTTCTCGGCGATGAAAAGCATATAAACATAGACTAATTATAAGCAACTTTTGTTTTATAGAGCTTCTTTATCTAAGTCAATACTTTTCAAGTTACTTGCGAGTAAAAATTTTTATTTTTCAACAAAATAAAACCACGTATTCAGGAGAGTTTTTCGCAAATAACTCAAATCAACAAAAAATAAGTATATTATTGAATTAGATAATATCAAAAAATTATCGAAACTTTTTTTAGTAAAAATGTAGCTTATAAAAAACAAACAAAAAATGGTGTACCTATTCATGAAGTCTATCGACACAGTAAAAGCAAAGTTGTATTTTCGGGGAAAATTCATTGAAACTTTTTTTTAATGTTTGGCTTTATTTTTATTTTTTTATAGCATTTTATAGCAAGCATTTAAGCATTAAAACTACGCGAGTTACGCTCAAAATAAAGTTGCCCCCTTTTTTTGCTAAAAAAACGTGAAAATCTCCCCGCATCCGTTGGATCGGTTCGTAGTTCTTATTTTTGACAAGGTTTTATAGTAAAAAAAGTTTTTTATTTTAGAAAAATGCCCTTTTTTAAAAAGAACTAAAAGTATTAGCAGGGCCGGATCCAGAGAGCCCCCTGGAGTATTTAAAATAATATAAATTTAAATATTTGCAGTTTGAAAATGGTTTTAGTTTCAAACACATATCCCGCTTGCTACGATAAAAATGTTTTTAGCTTTGTACTGAACGGAAGTAAAGGTTGTGCTGAACAAGGAAAGTGTGAGGTAACCTAAGCTATGCATGTATCATAAAAAAAGTTCATGTCTTGAAAATCGGTCTTGGATCCGCACTTGAGTATTAGTGATACGAAAAATCTCAAAGAGCAAAGACTTGTAGGTTGTGCTTTTCTAAATATTTTGGTTTTATTTTGGTTTTCTGTAAGGCAAAAATTGGTTAAGATATGGCTGTTCAAAATTTGCATACATAACACTCGTGATTAGTGACTCGTTAGAGCCCTTTCAAATAAAATCCATTCAAAAATAAGCACTTTGACGGTGAAACTTACATGTCATATAAAAAAAGTTAAGTAATTTGTAAAGCGTTAATGATTAGTTTCATTTGGGGTGCTATATAGAGGGAGATTTTCACAATTTTTTTACCAAAAAATGCTTTAACTGTATTTTGAGCGTAACTCACTGACTTTTGATGATATAAATTTTTATAAAAAGTAAAAATAGCTAAAACTTTTCTAAACACTTTAAAAAAGTTTTAATGAGTTGTCCCCGAAATGTGCTTAATTTTTGGTTATTTCACGTTTAAATATTCGATATGAAATTTGTCGAATATGAACCTATTTTCATTAGCTTCTACTAGGTATAGAGACCTAATATATACACCACTTTTTTACTTATTTCTTTACAGGTTATACTTTTTGACGAATAAGGACAATTTTTCATGAGCTACAAATTTGCATTTACTGGGTCGATAGGCTTCATTTTTGTATAAATTGTGACATTGGAGATTACACGGTATCGCTGTATTTCACGTTCATTTACTAGGCTATAATATATACGTTTTTGTTACACATGTGGCATTTAGTAATTTTTTTAAAGGGGGCCCCATTTCCAATTCTGCGGGGGGGCCGACGGATTTTGTTACGCCATTGGCAGAAAGGTAGGTATGCATCAAATTTACACGCTGTTAGAGGACTAAGTTAGCAACACTCATTTGGGGTTTAGGAGTGGCTTGGGTACAATAGACAATAGAAGCCTTGTTTAGTATCCAAGTACTACTGCAGGGATGCAGAGATGTAAATCCAAATGTTTACATAAATGCAATCCATTTTGAAAAGGCTTTTGACAAGGTCCGACGCAAATGGCTGGATTTAACGATAAATATTTACGAATAATTACAAAGTACCCCGCACAACTACTACTACTATCGGTTTACAGCGTTCTCCGACGCCTTCCGACTTATAACCGCCATTCTTCTCTGTTTAACCATAGGCCTGGAGGAATTTCTCTTTTCTCTAGTTCTTTTTCAATTCCCTACGTCCAGCTTCTTCTCGGCCTTCCTCTTTTTCTTCTCCCTTGTAGTGTCCATGCCAAAATCTGTTTAGGGATCCTGTCATCTGGCATTCTCTGTACATGGCCGTACCATACCAGTTGTTTTGTTTTTATGTCATCAATTATTGTATGTGTTACTCCCATCATTTCTCGTATTCTCTCGTTCGGTATCCGATCTCTTCTTGATTTGCCTACTGCTCTTCTCCAGAAGTCCATTTCTGTTACTAGTAACATTTTCTGCGCTCTTTGTTTCAGTGGCCAAACTTCACTGCCATATGTGATTATACTTTTAAGTATGCTATTGTATATAAGCTGTTTGTTCGCTTTAGATATTGTCTGGTCCCACAGAATGCCGTTCATGATGGATATGGCTTTTCTACCCTGTATGTTTCTGTCTTTTATAGCAGCATCGAGTGTTCCATCTTGAGTTATCTTCATGCCCAGGTATTCTTATGGAAATTAGGTCCCAGTGAATTTAGTTCATACTTTGGGAAAATACTCTTTGAAGCATTGTGATGAAAAATTCTCACGGGCACAACTCCATCGTATGGAGGATTTTCAAGATATAGAGGTACAAACTCGGAAAATTATAAGATTTACTGGGTATTCCAATTCCCCGAGTTACTGGTTATCTGCCAATATGTAGAAGTTTGGATCAAACAAAAGTACTAGTAGACTAGGATTTTTCCTGGCTATCCAATGGCGATCTTTACTTTGACCTTGACCTTCAACGGACGTCATCTTCTAGAGTTTCGAGGGTTTTCAGCATTAAATTGATATAAACAGATTACTCAGTTTTTGGGATTGCTAAACACGAATATGCCATCAGAATTGACCTCCGGAGCACGTGGTGGCCAGGGTCACTGCAAGGTAGGGATGGGAAAAACCTACCGGTTTAAACCTAAAACCGGTTTTTATACATCGCAATAACCGGTTTTACCGGTTGTTTTTTTGTCTCGGTTATAACCGGTTTTTTCTTTTTAAAGTAAAAACCGGTTATTAGATTTTTACGGTGATTAGAATTAGGTTAGGTATTATTTCGGATACCAATCATAATTATTATTCTCAAGTAATTATTCCAAACAAAACCATAAGTCAAATTTTATTTTAATTTATAAAATACAGAAGCAAAGTGAAAGTGCAATCTCACATCAGCCAGAAACAATTATTAAGTTTTATTATAATATTTCTTTGAAAAGGTATTTGTAATCATAATATTTACATAAGAAGTGATCTGGTTGGATTAGACGCAAACATCGTCTATTTTTCACACTTAACTCTTGACATTGAAAGTGGGTGAATGACTTTTTCTGATTACCAAAAATAATGCTCTGATTATGAATGTCGAATTACTGAATACGAATACGAATCTTCAAGAATTTCGCTACTTTTTCAAAACGATACATTCATACAGGAAGTATTAAATGAGTAAAAATGTACCTATTCTACAAATATACAAACGTGTTAAAAGTAATACATGTTCTTTCGATAGTACTAATTTTGATCATATTGATATCGAGTAACTTTTCAACCTATTGGATTAAAAAAACCGAAAACCGGTTTTTCCAAAAACCGGTTTTTTTGGCCGGTTATAACCGCCAGGTTAAACCGTAAGCAAAAAAATCTGGTATAACCGAAAACCGGTGTTTTTTTTTTCAAAAACCGCCATCCCTACTGCAAGGGACGTCATCTTCTAAAGTTTCGATGGTTTTCGGCATTTAATTGGTGCAAATGAATTACTGGAGGGTTTTTTGAGGTCGCTAAACACAAATATGCCACAAGAACCGACTTCCGGAGCACCTGGTTTCCAAGGTCAATTAATGGGGCTCCTGGAGTTTCGAGGGTCTTCGATACTACATTAATGCAAACAGATTAGTTATAGGTTTTTGGGGTTGCTGAACATGAATGCGTGATATACGAGATAACACGAATACGTGATCAGCGCAGACACAGGAGCACCTGGTACCTAAGACAGATTATCTTCTGGAGTTTCGGACGAATCAAATGGAGGAATAAAATGGATTACTCTTAGGTTTTTGGGGCTGCTCAACATGCATACACTATCAGATCCGATCCACGAATCATAAACTTCTGGAGTTTCGAGGGTTTTCGTCATTAAATTGATAAAAACGGATTACTCATGGCATTTTGGTGTCGCTGAACGCTAATACGCCATCAGATCCAACCCATGGAGCACCTGGTGCCCAAAGTTATTAATCTTTTCTAGTTTCGATAGTTTTCGGCAATAAATTGATACGAATGGATTACTCGTGCCTTTTTGGAGTTGCTGAACACGAATACGCCATCAGAACAGACACCGAAGCACCTATCGCCTAAGGAACTTCATCTTCTGGAGTTTCGAGAGTTTTCGGTACTAAATTGAAGCAAACAGATTGGTACACACCGAGTACTCGGAGGTTTTCTGAGTTGCAGAGTCTTTTATCTAAGTCATGTTCGTATTCAGCAACCCCAAAAAGGCAAGAGTAATCCGCTTGCATCAATTTAGTACCGAAAACTCTCGAAACCCCAGAAGATGACGTGCCTTAGGCACCAGGTACCCCGGTGTCTGTTCTGATGGCGTATTTGTGTTCAGCAGCCCCAAAAACCCATGAGTAATACCCATCTGCATCAATTTAATGCCGAAACCTGTCAAAACTCCAGAGGAAAACCTGCCTTAGGCTCCGGGTGCTCCGTGGGTCGGATCTGATGACGTATTGACGTTCAGCAGCCAAAAGACCTGTGAGTAATCAGTTTACATTAATTTAGTAGGTACAGAAAGCTCTCGAATCTCCAAAGCATAACGTTAAGGTACCACGTACTCCGATGTCTGTTCTAATTGGGTATTCGTGTTCAGCAACTCCAAAAACCTATGAGTAATCCGTTTGGATCAATGTAGTACCGAAGACCATTGAAACTCCAGGAGCCCCTTTCATTGACCTTGGAAACTAGGTGCTCCGGGAGTTTAGTGATCTCAAAAAACCATCCAGTAATTCATTTGCATCAATTAAATACCCATAACCATCGAAACCCTAGAAGATGACGTCCCTTGCAGTGGCCCTGGCCACCACATCCTACAGAGGTCAATTCTAATGGCATATTCGTATTTAGCGATCCCAAAAACCCATGAGTATCTGTTTGTATCAATTTAATGCTGAAAACCCTCGAAACTCTAGAAGATGACGTCCGTTGAAGATCAATATCAAAGTAAAGGTCGTCATTTGATAGCCAGGAAAAAATCCTAGGCTACTAGTACTTTTATTTCATCCAAACTTCTACATGTTGCCAGATAACCAGTAACTCAGGGAATTGGAACACCCAGTAAATCTTATAGTTTTCCGATATTGTGCCTCTACATCTTGAAAATCCTCTATACGATCGAGATGTGCCCATGAGAACTTTTTATCATGATGCTTCCAGGAGTATTTTCCCAAAGTATGAACTAAATCCACTGGGACCTAATTTCCATAAGGTTTGTGCGGGATACTTTATACTGCCATCAAGTGGTATGGATAAA
Organism: Diabrotica virgifera virgifera; assembly: GCF_917563875.1. Taxonomy (NCBI): domain Eukaryota; kingdom Metazoa; phylum Arthropoda; class Insecta; order Coleoptera; family Chrysomelidae; genus Diabrotica; species Diabrotica virgifera. The sequence continues at coordinate 170,792,275 of NC_065451.1, forward strand.
AGTTGAACATTCACTAATATTTTAGTCAGTCAAACAAGGTAAATTTTCCTGGAAATTCTAATGTAGAAGGAGTGGGTCAAACAGTTGGTCTACAAATATTCAATGTAAAACTGCAAATATCTGAAGAAGACCATTATTCCTGATATTTATTCTTCTTTTAAAGTGGTGATCTCGAAATCAAACTATAATAAGACGTAGGATGCCTCGATTTGGACAAGCAAAGCCAATATTCTAAATTTTTTCAGAAAAAAGAAAGCGGAAAGTGCAAAGAAATACCTACTGAACAATGCATTGAAACGAATACTCTGATATTCGGCTTGACAATGAAATAAAACATCTATACATTTTGACTTTGTTTTTGAAAAAGAAAACGTCTCTTTGTTAAATGTGTTTTTGTTAAAAAAATATCTCGTATAATTTTTATTTCTTTTGTTTCACGTTTGTTTCTTTGCTTTGACGAAATCACACACGAAACACACTAAACATTTATTCTATATTATGGAATACTACACATTTTAGTTATTTATTTTTCCAGGGGTTCATTTATCCTTTCGGTTCGACGGTGTAACTCTTATAACCTGTCAAACATAATATAGCCGATTCCATATTTATCCACTGAATATTTTAGTCAGTCACAAAACCTCGGCAACCAAAATTTCGATAAACATAAATTTTCCATAGCTATTTACAGATATTTGGTTGCGATAATACACTCGTATTTTCGCTTTTAGGGTTAAATGATTTAATGGAGTTAGGAGAGTAGTTTAACGTTCAATATATACACGGGAGGGAGCCGAACTTTAAACTTTTCGCCTAAATCCAATAAAATAAGAGAAGAGGATAATAAACTGAGTGCCTGAAAGAAAATGTTTGTGTCGATAAAAGCTCATTACTACATTTGGCATTAAATCATTTTTAAAGTTTTATGGGTAGTACTTTATAATGAAAATTCATTTAAGGCCGGCCATTGGTAATGTTATAAGTATAGCCGATCCCATCACCTTTATAAAGTACACCACTCATAATCTAGAGCATATATGTATACCGAAAAATGCTTAACCTACTAACAATATATGTCGCTAGTTCCAGCCATATTTTTGTTATCCTACCTGTTGTGTATTGTTTATAAAAAAATGTGAAAGTTTTGCTTTTTTCTCAATAAATATAAGAGCGTTTATATCTAAATTACTTAAGTATTTAAATGAATTTCATGATAAAATTCCGTTTAGCACTACAGTAGAAGTAATGGAAGGATATAACGTTAAAAAAATGTGAATTAATAAAGTACTTTTTGCGTGGTGTACTTTTAAAATAAATTTCTGAAATTAATAGAAATTGGCATGTGAACCGTAAATATTCGACATATAATACGAATACAGTATAGGAATCTGTAAGAATCTAAGCTCTGTTATTGTAGCCATTATGTATAAGATGGCGCTACGAAAAATATTATATACATGTGCAAAATTCAGGAGCGGTATGGCCCGTTTGAAACTTTCCTTTGGAAATTTCGGTACTGTATAGAGAGTAATACCGTTTTGAGGGATGCGGGTGGTTCATTATTGCGTACTTGGAATAATATCAGGGCCCCGTAACCGGGCGTGCAACGCGTGCGGTGCACGCGTGCGTAACCCCAATGGGGCGCCAAACCGAAGGATTGGTAAATAAGAAATATTTATTTTAAATGAGATAATCATTTTTTATATACAATTTTATTTATTTCATGAACAGCTAGAGAAATCTCAAAAATCAAATATTGTGTTATTACTGAAAAAATGATTATTATTCCCGTCCTGAAATGTTGAACGTACTCCGTCTAAAATATATTACATTTTATTGTCCCTTCCTAATTTTTTTCTTTGAAGTATGTAGATAGATTGAATTACGCTTGCCATATGAAAATCAAACATCAAATCACACTCCTTGACGACTAGAAACATAAATTAGTACCCATAACGCAACTTAGCAGTTTTACTCCTATAAAGTGAATCTTTTACTCTAATGATAATTACCCTTAAGTAAACACATACTCTATGAATTATGATTATGTATTTAACTTGGGTATTACCTTTTCCCGTAAAATTAATAATGTATTAATAATAATTAAAATTAATAATTAATAAAATTAATATGAAACCATATGGTTGCTAGTTATGCAGACACCCTATATAAAATTTGTTTGAAAACTTTGATATAACAAAATATTATTGTTTATTTACTTGAATGTATATTTTTAATTTAATACACAGGGTGCTTCATTCATGTTGCAAAAAAATTTAAGGGGAAAGACGCAAAATGTCGCCTCTCAAAATTTTCCTGTGTTTTAAATGTGTTAATTTTTTTCGAATACTGAGAAAACTAATAAGTATTTTTAAAAAAATTAAACGCAGAATGAAAGAAAACGTTATTGCCGAGGGCCGACAGTCCCTTAGAATAAATAAAAAGTTTCTTTTGAATTAAATATTTGCAATTCACTAAATTTTCTCTGTTTTCACTAAGTTTTCAGGAGAAGTTTTTTCAGGAGAAGAATAGGAGAAGTTTTAATTGT